>NC_138878.1:38332806-38932806 GCF_965194805.1 Balaenoptera borealis | reverse complement strand
AGAATTAAACCTCAGTCATGTTGCCAGGCCATAGGGTACCACCATCAAACCTCAGTCATATTGCCAGACCACAGGTTTCCACAATCAAACCGATTTCATGTTCCCAGGCAACAGGGTACCAGAATCCAAACCGATGTCATGTTCCCAGGCCACAGGATTCCACAATCTAACATAAGTCATGTTCCCAGGACAATGCCCTCCAGAATCAAACCACAGTCATATACCCAGGCCACATGGTCCCAGAATCAATCCTCAGTCATGTTCCCAGTCCACAGGATTCCAGAACCAAGCCTTCAGTCAGGTTCCCAGGGCAGAGTATTCCACAATCTAAACAGATGTCATGTTCCCAGGCCACAGGATTCCAGAATCACGCCTCAGTCATGTTCCCAGGCCACAGGGTTCCAGAATCAAACCAATGTCAAGTTCCTAGGCCATGGGTTTCCAGTACCAGGCCGCAGTCATGTTTCCAGGGCACAGGGTTCTACAGTCAAACCTCAGTCATGTTGCCAGTCCACAGGTTTCTGCCATCAAACCTCAGTCAAGTTCCCAGGACACAGATTTCCAGAATCAAACCGCAGTCATATTCCCAGGTCACATGGTTCCAGAATCAAACCTCAGTCATGTTTGCAGGACCCATGGTTCCACAATCAAACCACAGTCATGTTCCCAGCACAAAGGTGTCCAGAATCAAACCTCAGTCATGTTCCCAGGGAACAGGGTTCCAGGAACAAACCTCAGTCATGTTGCCAAGCCACAGGTTTCCACCATGAAACCTCAGACATGTTCCCAGGCCATAGGGTTCCAGAATCAAACCGTTCTCATGTTCCCAGGCCACAGGGTTCCAGAATCCACTGATGTCATGTTCCCAGGCCACAGGATTCCAGAATAAAACCTCAGTCATGTTCCCAGTGCACAGGGTTCCAGAACCAAGCCTCAGTCAGGTTCCCATGGCACAGTATTCCACAATCTAAACAGATGTCATGTTCCCAGGCCACAGGATTCCAGAATCACGCCTCTGTCATGTTCCCTGGCCACAGGGTTCCAGAATCAAACCAATGTCAAGTTCCCAGGCCATGGGTTTCAAGTATCAGGTCGCAGTCATGTTTCCAGGACAGAGGGTTCTACAATCAAACCTCAGTCATGTCGCCAGTCCACAGGTTTCTGCCATCAAACCTCAGTCAAGTTCCCAGGCCACAGATTTCCAGAATCAAACCTCAGTCATATTCCCATGACACATGGTTCCAGAATCAAACCTCAGTCATGTTCGCAGGCCACAGGTTTCCACAATCAAAGCACGGTCATGTTCCCAGGACAAAGGTGTCCAGAAGCAAACCTCACTCATGTTCCCAGGGAACAGGGTTCCAGTAACAAACCTCAGTCATGTTGCCAGGCCACAGGTTTCCACCATCAAACCTCAGACATATTCCCAAGCCACAGGGTTCCAGAATCAAACCTTTCTCATGTTCCCAGGCCACAGGGTTTCAGAATCAGGCTTCAGTCATGTTGCCAGGCCACAGGGTTCCAAAATCCAGCCTCAGTCATTTTGCCAGTCAAGAGTGGTCCACCATCAAACCTCAGTCATGATCCCAGGCCACATGTTTCCACAATGAAACCTCAGTCATTATCCCAGGCCACAGGTTTCCAGAATCAAACCTCAGTCATATTCCCAGGACACATGTTTCCATTATCAAACCTCAGTCATGTTCGCAGGGCACAGGTTTCAACAATCAAACCTCATTCAATTTCCCAGAACACAGGTGTCCAGAATCCAACCTCAGTCATGTTCCCAGGGAACAGGCTTCCAGAAACAAACCTCAGTCATTTTCCCAGGCCACAGGGTTTCAGAATCAAACCACAGTCATGTTCCCAGGCCAGAGGGTTGCACAATCAAACCTCAGTCTTGTTCCCAGGCCACAGGATTCCAGAATCCAACCGATGTCATGTTCCCAGGCCACAGGGTTCCAGATTCAAACCACAGTCATGTTCCCAGGCCAGGGGGTTCCACAATCAAACCTCAGCCATGTTCCCAGGCCACAGGTTTCCAGAAGCAAACCTCAGTCATGTTCCCAGGACACAGGTTTCCAGAGTCAACCCGAGATCATGTTCCCTGGCCACAGTCTTCCAGAATTAAACCTCAGTCATGTTGCCAGGTCAGAGGTTTCCACCATCAAACCTCAGACAAGTTTCCAGGACACAGGGTTCCAGAATCAAACCGTTCTCATGTTCCCTGGCCACAGGGTTCCAGAATCCACCGATGTCATGTTCCCAGGCCACAGGGTTCCAGAATCAATCCTCAGTTATGTTCCCTGGCTACAGGGTTCCAGAATCAAACCTCAGTCATGTTCCCAGTCCACAGGGTTCCAGAACCAAGGCTCAGTCAGGTTACCGGGGCACAGTATTCCACAAACTAAACAGATGTCATGTTCCCAGGCCACATGGTTCCAGAATCAAACCTCACTCATATTCCCAGGCCACAGGTTTCCAGAATCAATCCGATTTCATGTTCCCAGGCAACAGGGTACCAGAATCCAAACCGATGTCATGTTCCCAAGCCACAGGATTCCACAATCTCACATCAGGCATGTTCCCAGGCCAATGGTTTCCAGAATCAAACCTCAGTCATATTCCCAGGCCACATGGTTCCAGATTCAAACCTCAGTCATGTTCCCAGGACCCAGGGTTCCAGAATCAAACCTCAGTCATGTTCCCTGGACACAGGTTTCAAAAATAAAATCCCAGTCATGTTCTCAGGCCACAGGGTACCACAACTAAACCTCAGTCCTATTCCCAGGCCAGAGGGTTCCACAATCAAACCTCAGTCCTTTTGCTAGGCCACGGTTCCACCAGCAAGCCTCAGTCATGTTCCCAGGCCAGAGTGTTCCACAATCAAACCTAAGTCATCTTTCCAGGCCACAGGGTTCCACCATCAACCCTCAGTCATGTTGCCTGGTCACAGGTTTCCACCATCAAACCTCAGACAAGTTTCCAGGACACAGGGTTCCAGAATCAAACCGTTCTCATGTTCCCTGGCCAGAGGGTTCCAGAATCCACCGATGTCATGTTCCCAGGCCACAGGGTTCCAGAATCCACCGATGTCATGTTCCCAGGCCACAGGGTGCCAGAATTAATCCTCAGTTATGTTCCCAGGCTACAGGGTTCCGGAATCAAACCTCAGTCATGTTCCCAGGGAACAGGGTTCCAGGAACAAACCTCAGTCATGTTGCCAAGCCACAGGTTTCCACCATCAAACCTCAGACATGTTCCCAGGCCACAGGGTTCCAGAATCAAACCGTTCTCATGTTCCCCGGCCACAGGGTTCCAGAATCCACTGATGTCATGTTCCCAGGCAACAGGGTTCCAGTATCAATCCTCAGTTATATTCCCAGTCTACAGGGTTCCAGAATAAAACCTCAGTCATGTTCCCAGTCCACAGGGTTCCAGAACCAAGCCTCAGTTAGGTTCCCAGGGCACAGTATTCCACAATCTAAACAGATGTCATATTCCCAGGCCCCAGGATTCCAGAATCACGCCTCAGTCATGTTCCCAGGCCACAAGCATCCAGAATTAAACCTCAGTCATGTTGCCAGGCCATAGGGTACCACCATCAAACCTCAGTCATATTGCCAGACCACAGGTTTCCACAATCAAACCGATTTCATGTTCCCAGGCAACAGGGTACCAGAATCCAAACCGATGTCATGTTCCCAGGCCACAGGATTCCACAATCTAACATAAGTCATGTTCCCAGGACAATGCCCTCCAGAATCAAACCACAGTCATATACCCAGGCCACATGGTCCCAGAATCAATCCTCAGTCATGTTCCCAGTCCACAGGATTCCAGAACCAAGCCTTCAGTCAGGTTCCCAGGGCACAGTATTCCACAATCTAAACAGATGTCATGTTCCCAGGCCACAGGTTTCCAGAATCACGCCTCAGTCATGTTCCCAGGCCACAGGGTTCCAGAATCAAACCAATGTCAAGTTCCTAGGCCATGGGTTTCCAGTACCAGGCCGCAGTCATGTTTCCAGGGCACAGGGTTCTACAGTCAAACCTCAGTCATGTTGCCAGTCCACAGGTTTCTGCCATCAAACCTCAGTCAAGTTCCCAGGACACAGATTTCCAGAATCAAACCGCAGTCATATTCCCAGGTCACATGGTTCCAGAATCAAACCTCAGTCATGTTTGCAGGACCCATGGTTCCACAATCAAACCACAGTCATGTTCCCAGCACAAAGGTGTCCAGAATCAAACCTCAGTCATGTTCCCAGGGAACAGGGTTCCAGGAACAAACCTCAGTCATGTTGCCAAGCCACAGGTTTCCACCATGAAACCTCAGACATGTTCCCAGGCCATAGGGTTCCAGAATCAAACCGTTCTCATGTTCCCAGGCCACAGGGTTCCAGAATCCACTGATGTCATGTTCCCAGGCCACAGGATTCCAGAATAAAACCTCAGTCATGTTCCCAGTGCACAGGGTTCCAGAACCAAGCCTCAGTCAGGGTCCCAGGGCACAGTATTCCACAATCTAAACAGATGTCATGTTCCCAGGCCACAGGATTCCAGAATCACGCCTCTGTCATGTTCCCTGGCCACAGGGTTCCAGAATCAAACCAATGTCAAGTTCCCAGGCCATGGGTTTCAAGTATCAGGTCGCAGTCATGTTTCCAGGACAGAGGGTTCTACAATCAAACCTCAGTCATGTCGCCAGTCCACAGGTTTCTGCCATCAAACCTCAGTCAAGTTCCCAGGCCACAGATTTCCAGAATCAAACCTCAGTCATATTCCCATGACACATGGTTCCAGAATCAAACCTCAGTCATGTTCGCAGGCCACAGGTTTCCACAATCAAAGCACGGTCATGTTCCCAGGACAAAGGTGTCCAGAAGCAAACCTCACTCATGTTCCCAGGGAACAGGGTTCCAGTAACAAACCTCAGTCATGTTGCCAGGCCACAGGTTTCCACCATCAAACCTCAGACATATTCCCAAGCCACAGGGTTCCAGAATCAAACCTTTCTCATGTTCCCAGGCCACAGGGTTTCAGAATCAGGCTTCAGTCATGTTGCCAGGCCACAGGGTTCCAAAATCCAGCCTCAGTCATTTTGCCAGTCAAGAGTGGTCCACCATCAAACCTCAGTCATGATCCCAGGCCACATGTTTCCACAATGAAACCTCAGTCATTATCCCAGGCCACAGGTTTCCAGAATCAAACCTCAGTCATATTCCCAGGACACATGTTTCCATTATCAAACCTCAGTCATGTTCGCAGGGCACAGGTTTCAACAATCAAACCTCATTCAATTTCCCAGAACACAGGTGTCCAGAATCCAACCTCAGTCATGTTCCCAGGGAACAGGCTTCCAGAAACAAACCTCAGTCATTTTCCCAGGCCACAGGGTTTCAGAATCAAACCACAGTCATGTTCCCAGGCCAGAGGGTTGCACAATCAAACCTCAGTCTTGTTCCCAGGCCACAGGATTCCAGAATCCAACCGATGTCATGTTCCCAGGCCACAGGGTTCCAGATTCAAACCACAGTCATGTTCCCAGGCCAGGGGGTTCCACAATCAAACCTCAGCCATGTTCCCAGGCCACAGGTTTCCAGAAGCAAACCTCAGTCATGTTCCCAGGACACAGGTTTCCAGAGTCAACCCGAGATCATGTTCCCTGGCCACAGTCTTCCAGAATTAAACCTCAGTCATGTTGCCAGGTCAGAGGTTTCCACCATCAAACCTCAGACAAGTTTCCAGGACACAGGGTTCCAGAATCAAACCGTTCTCATGTTCCCTGGCCACAGGGTTCCAGAATCCACCGATGTCATGTTCCCAGGCCACAGGGTTCCAGAATCAATCCTCAGTTATGTTCCCTGGCTACAGGGTTCCAGAATCAAACCTCAGTCATGTTCCCAGTCCACAGGGTTCCAGAACCAAGGCTCAGTCAGGTTACCGGGGCACAGTATTCCACAAACTAAACAGATGTCATGTTCCCAGGCCACATGGTTCCAGAATCAAACCTCACTCATATTCCCAGGCCACAGGTTTCCAGAATCAATCCGATTTCATGTTCCCAGGCAACAGGGTACCAGAATCCAAACCGATGTCATGTTCCCAAGCCACAGGATTCCACAATCTCACATCAGGCATGTTCCCAGGCCAATGGTTTCCAGAATCAAACCTCAGTCATATTCCCAGGCCACATGGTTCCAGATTCAAACCTCAGTCATGTTCCCAGGACCCAGGGTTCCAGAATCAAACCTCAGTCATGTTCCCTGGACACAGGTTTCAAAAATAAAATCCCAGTCATGTTCTCAGGCCACAGGGTACCACAACTAAACCTCAGTCATATTCCCAGGCCAGAGGGTTCCACAATCAAACCTCAGTCCTTTTGCTAGGCCACGGTTCCACCAGCAAGCCTCAGTCATGTTCCCAGGCCAGAGTGTTCCACAATCAAACCTAAGTCATCTTTCCAGGCCACAGGGTTCCACCATCAACCCTCAGTCATGTTGCCTGGTCACAGGTTTCCACCATCAAACCTCAGACAAGTTTCCAGGACACAGGGTTCCAGAATCAAACCGTTCTCATGTTCCCTGGCCACAGGGTTCCAGAATCCACCGATGTCATGTTCCCAGGCCACAGGGTTCCAGAATCCACCGATGTCATGTTCCCAGGCCACAGGGTGCCAGAATTAATCCTCAGTTATGTTCCCAGGCTACAGGGTTCCGGAATCAAACCTCAGTCATGTTCCCAGGGAACAGGGTTCCAGGAACAAACCTCAGTCATGTTGCCAAGCCACAGGTTTCCACCATCAAACCTCAGACATGTTCCCAGGCCACAGGGTTCCAGAATCAAACCGTTCTCATGTTCCCCGGCCACAGGGTTCCAGAATCCACTGATGTAATGTTCCCAGGCAACAGGGTTCCAGTATCAATCCTCAGTTATATTCCCAGTCTACAGGGTTCCAGAATAAAACCTCAGTCATGTTCCCAGTCCACAGGGTTCCAGAACCAAGCCTCAGTTAGGTTCCCAGGGCACAGTATTCCACAATCTAAACAGATGTCATATTCCCAGGCCCCAGGATTCCAGAATCACGCCTCAGTCATGTTCCCAGGCCACAAGCATCCAGAATTAAACCTCAGTCATGTTGCCAGGCCATAGGGTACCACCATCAAACCTCAGTCATATTGCCAGACCACAGGTTTCCACAATCAAACCGATTTCATGTTCCCAGGCAACAGGGTACCAGAATCCAAACCGATGTCATGTTCCCAGGCCACAGGATTCCACAATCTAACATAAGTCATGTTCCCAGGACAATGCCCTCCAGAATCAAACCACAGTCATATACCCAGGCCACATGGTCCCAGAATCAATCCTCAGTCATGTTCCCAGTCCACAGGATTCCAGAACCAAGCCTTCAGTCAGGTTCCCAGGGCACAGTATTCCACAATCTAAACAGATGTCATGTTCCCAGGCCACAGGATTCCAGAATCACGCCTCAGTCATGTTCCCAGGCCACAGGGTTCCAGAATCAAACCAATGTCAAGTTCCTAGGCCATGGGTTTCCAGTACCAGGCCGCAGTCATGTTTCCAGGGCACAGGGTTCTACAGTCAAACCTCAGTCATGTTGCCAGTCCACAGGTTTCTGCCATCAAACCTCAGTCAAGTTCCCAGGACACAGATTTCCAGAATCAAACCGCAGTCATATTCCCAGGTCACATGGTTCCAGAATCAAACCTCAGTCATGTTTGCAGGACCCATGGTTCCACAATCAAACCACAGTCATGTTCCCAGCACAAAGGTGTCCAGAATCAAACCTCAGTCATGTTCCCAGGGAACAGGGTTCCAGTAACAAACCTCAGTCATGTTGCCAAGCCACAGGTTTCCACCATGAAACCTCAGACATGTTCCCAGGCCATAGGGTTCCAGAATCAAACCGTTCTCATGTTCCCAGGCCACAGGGTTCCAGAATCCACTGATGTCATGTTC
The DNA here is from genome assembly GCF_965194805.1 of Balaenoptera borealis. NCBI lineage: Eukaryota > Metazoa > Chordata > Mammalia > Artiodactyla > Balaenopteridae > Balaenoptera > Balaenoptera borealis. Next base: position 38,924,821 of record NC_138878.1, on the reverse strand, counting down.
CCAGGCCACAGGATTCCAGAATAAAACCTCAGTCATGTTCCCAGTGCACAGGGTTCCAGAACCAAGCCTCAGTCAGGTTCCCATGGCACAGTATTCCACAATCTAAACAGATGTCATGTTCCCAGGCCACAGGATTCCAGAATCACGCCTCTGTCATGTTCCCTGGCCACAGGGTTCCAGAATCAAACCAATGTCAAGTTCCCAGGCCATGGGTTTCAAGTATCAGGTCGCAGTCATGTTTCCAGGACAGAGGGTTCTACAATCAAACCTCAGTCATGTCGCCAGTCCACAGGTTTCTGCCATCAAACCTCAGTCAAGTTCCCAGGCCACAGATTTCCAGAATCAAACCTCAGTCATATTCCCATGACACATGGTTCCAGAATCAAACCTCAGTCATGTTCGCAGGCCACAGGTTTCCACAATCAAAGCACGGTCATGTTCCCAGGACAAAGGTGTCCAGAAGCAAACCTCACTCATGTTCCCAGGGAACAGGGTTCCAGTAACAAACCTCAGTCATGTTGCCAGGCCACAGGTTTCCACCATCAAACCTCAGACATATTCCCAAGCCACAGGGTTCCAGAATCAAACCTTTCTCATGTTCCCAGGCCACAGGGTTTCAGAATCAGGCTTCAGTCATGTTGCCAGGCCACAGGGTTCCAAAATCCAGCCTCAGTCATTTTGCCAGTCAAGAGTGGTCCACCATCAAACCTCAGTCATGATCCCAGGCCACATGTTTCCACAATGAAACCTCAGTCATTATCCCAGGCCACAGGTTTCCAGAATCAAACCTCAGTCATATTCCCAGGACACATGTTTCCATTATCAAACCTCAGTCATGTTCGCAGGGCACAGGTTTCAACAATCAAACCTCATTCAATTTCCCAGAACACAGGTGTCCAGAATCCAACCTCAGTCATGTTCCCAGGGAACAGGCTTCCAGAAACAAACCTCAGTCATTTTCCCAGGCCACAGGGTTTCAGAATCAAACCACAGTCATGTTCCCAGGCCAGAGGGTTGCACAATCAAACCTCAGTCTTGTTCCCAGGCCACAGGATTCCAGAATCCAACCGATGTCATGTTCCCAGGCCACAGGGTTCCAGATTCAAACCACAGTCATGTTCCCAGGCCAGGGGGTTCCACAATCAAACCTCAGCCATGTTCCCAGGCCACAGGTTTCCAGAAGCAAACCTCAGTCATGTTCCCAGGACACAGGTTTCCAGAGTCAACCCGAGATCATGTTCCCTGGCCACAGTCTTCCAGAATTAAACCTCAGTCATGTTGCCAGGTCAGAGGTTTCCACCATCAAACCTCAGACAAGTTTCCAGGACACAGGGTTCCAGAATCAAACCGTTCTCATGTTCCCTGGCCACAGGGTTCCAGAATCCACCGATGTCATGTTCCCAGGCCACAGGGTTCCAGAATCAATCCTCAGTTATGTTCCCTGGCTACAGGGTTCCAGAATCAAACCTCAGTCATGTTCCCAGTCCACAGGGTTCCAGAACCAAGGCTCAGTCAGGTTACCGGGGCACAGTATTCCACAAACTAAACAGATGTCATGTTCCCAGGCCACATGGTTCCAGAATCAAACCTCACTCATATTCCCAGGCCACAGGTTTCCAGAATCAATCCGATTTCATGTTCCCAGGCAACAGGGTACCAGAATCCAAACCGATGTCATGTTCCCAAGCCACAGGATTCCACAATCTCACATCAGGCATGTTCCCAGGCCAATGGTTTCCAGAATCAAACCTCAGTCATATTCCCAGGCCACATGGTTCCAGATTCAAACCTCAGTCATGTTCCCAGGACCCAGGGTTCCAGAATCAAACCTCAGTCATGTTCCCTGGACACAGGTTTCAAAAATAAAATCCCAGTCATGTTCTCAGGCCACAGGGTACCACAACTAAACCTCAGTCCTATTCCCAGGCCAGAGGGTTCCACAATCAAACCTCAGTCCTTTTGCTAGGCCACGGTTCCACCAGCAAGCCTCAGTCATGTTCCCAGGCCAGAGTGTTCCACAATCAAACCTAAGTCATCTTTCCAGGCCACAGGGTTCCACCATCAACCCTCAGTCATGTTGCCTGGTCACAGGTTTCCACCATCAAACCTCAGACAAGTTTCCAGGACACAGGGTTCCAGAATCAAACCGTTCTCATGTTCCCTGGCCAGAGGGTTCCAGAATCCACCGATGTCATGTTCCCAGGCCACAGGGTTCCAGAATCCACCGATGTCATGTTCCCAGGCCACAGGGTGCCAGAATTAATCCTCAGTTATGTTCCCAGGCTACAGGGTTCCGGAATCAAACCTCAGTCATGTTCCCAGGGAACAGGGTTCCAGGAACAAACCTCAGTCATGTTGCCAAGCCACAGGTTTCCACCATCAAACCTCAGACATGTTCCCAGGCCACAGGGTTCCAGAATCAAACCGTTCTCATGTTCCCCGGCCACAGGGTTCCAGAATCCACTGATGTAATGTTCCCAGGCAACAGGGTTCCAGTATCAATCCTCAGTTATATTCCCAGTCTACAGGGTTCCAGAATAAAACCTCAGTCATGTTCCCAGTCCACAGGGTTCCAGAACCAAGCCTCAGTTAGGTTCCCAGGGCACAGTATTCCACAATCTAAACAGATGTCATATTCCCAGGCCCCAGGATTCCAGAATCACGCCTCAGTCATGTTCCCAGGCCACAAGCATCCAGAATTAAACCTCAGTCATGTTGCCAGGCCATAGGGTACCACCATCAAACCTCAGTCATATTGCCAGACCACAGGTTTCCACAATCAAACCGATTTCATGTTCCCAGGCAACAGGGTACCAGAATCCAAACCGATGTCATGTTCCCAGGCCACAGGATTCCACAATCTAACATAAGTCATGTTCCCAGGACAATGCCCTCCAGAATCAAACCACAGTCATATACCCAGGCCACATGGTCCCAGAATCAATCCTCAGTCATGTTCCCAGTCCACAGGATTCCAGAACCAAGCCTTCAGTCAGGTTCCCAGGGCACAGTATTCCACAATCTAAACAGATGTCATGTTCCCAGGCCACAGGTTTCCAGAATCACGCCTCAGTCATGTTCCCAGGCCACAGGGTTCCAGAATCAAACCAATGTCAAGTTCCTAGGCCATGGGTTTCCAGTACCAGGCCGCAGTCATGTTTCCAGGGCACAGGGTTCTACAGTCAAACCTCAGTCATGTTGCCAGTCCACAGGTTTCTGCCATCAAACCTCAGTCAAGTTCCCAGGCCACAGATTTCCAGAATCAAACCGCAGTCATATTCCCAGGTCACATGGTTCCAGAATCAAACCTCAGTCATGTTTGCAGGACCCATGGTTCCACAATCAAACCACAGTCATGTTCCCAGCACAAAGGTGTCCAGAATCAAACCTCAGTCATGTTCCCAGGGAACAGGGTTCCAGTAACAAACCTCAGTCATGTTGCCAAGCCACAGGTTTCCACCATGAAACCTCAGACATGTTCCCAGGCCATAGGGTTCCAGAATCAAACCGTTCTCATGTTCCCAGGCCACAGGGTTCCAGAATCCACTGATGTCATGTTCCCAGGCCACAGGATTCCAGAATAAAACCTCAGTCATGTTCCCAGTGCACAGGGTTCCAGAACCAAGCCTCAGTCAGGGTCCCAGGGCACAGTATTCCACAATCTAAACAGATGTCATGTTCCCAGGCCACAGGATTCCAGAATCACGCCTCTGTCATGTTCCCTGGCCACAGGGTTCCAGAATCAAACCAATGTCAAGTTCCCAGGCCATGGGTTTCAAGTATCAGGTCGCAGTCATGTTTCCAGGACAGAGGGTTCTACAATCAAACCTCAGTCATGTCGCCAGTCCACAGGTTTCTGCCATCAAACCTCAGTCAAGTTCCCAGGCCACAGATTTCCAGAATCAAACCTCAGTCATATTCCCATGACACATGGTTCCAGAATCAAACCTCAGTCATGTTCGCAGGCCACAGGTTTCCACAATCAAAGCACGGTCATGTTCCCAGGACAAAGGTGTCCAGAAGCAAACCTCACTCATGTTCCCAGGGAACAGGGTTCCAGTAACAAACCTCAGTCATGTTGCCAGGCCACAGGTTTCCACCATCAAACCTCAGACATATTCCCAAGCCACAGGGTTCCAGAATCAAACCTTTCTCATGTTCCCAGGCCACAGGGTTTCAGAATCAGGCTTCAGTCATGTTGCCAGGCCACAGGGTTCCAAAATCCAGCCTCAGTCATTTTGCCAGTCAAGAGTGGTCCACCATCAAACCTCAGTCATGATCCCAGGCCACATGTTTCCACAATGAAACCTCAGTCATTATCCCAGGCCACAGGTTTCCAGAATCAAACCTCAGTCATATTCCCAGGACACATGTTTCCATTATCAAACCTCAGTCATGTTCGCAGGGCACAGGTTTCAACAATCAAACCTCATTCAATTTCCCAGAACACAGGTGTCCAGAATCCAACCTCAGTCATGTTCCCAGGGAACAGGCTTCCAGAAACAAACCTCAGTCATTTTCCCAGGCCACAGGGTTTCAGAATCAAACCACAGTCATGTTCCCAGGCCAGAGGGTTGCACAATCAAACCTCAGTCTTGTTCCCAGGCCACAGGATTCCAGAATCCAACCGATGTCATGTTCCCAGGCCACAGGGTTCCAGATTCAAACCACAGTCATGTTCCCAGGCCAGGGGGTTCCACAATCAAACCTCAGCCATGTTCCCAGGCCACAGGTTTCCAGAAGCAAACCTCAGTCATGTTCCCAGGACACAGGTTTCCAGAGTCAACCCGAGATCATGTTCCCTGGCCACAGTCTTCCAGAATTAAACCTCAGTCATGTTGCCAGGTCAGAGGTTTCCACCATCAAACCTCAGACAAGTTTCCAGGACACAGGGTTCCAGAATCAAACCGTTCTCATGTTCCCTGGCCACAGGGTTCCAGAATCCACCGATGTCATGTTCCCAGGCCACAGGGTTCCAGAATCAATCCTCAGTTATGTTCCCTGGCTACAGGGTTCCAGAATCAAACCTCAGTCATGTTCCCAGTCCACAGGGTTCCAGAACCAAGGCTCAGTCAGGTTACCGGGGCACAGTATTCCACAAACTAAACAGATGTCATGTTCCCAGGCCACATGGTTCCAGAATCAAACCTCACTCATATTCCCAGGCCACAGGTTTCCAGAATCAATCCGATTTCATGTTCCCAGGCAACAGGGTACCAGAATCCAAACCGATGTCATGTTCCCAAGCCACAGGATTCCACAATCTCACATCAGGCATGTTCCCAGGCCAATGGTTTCCAGAATCAAACCTCAGTCATATTCCCAGGCCACATGGTTCCAGATTCAAACCTCAGTCATGTTCCCAGGACCCAGGGTTCCAGAATCAAACCTCAGTCATGTTCCCTGGACACAGGTTTCAAAAATAAAATCCCAGTCATGTTCTCAGGCCACAGGGTACCACAACTAAACCTCAGTCATATTCCCAGGCCAGAGGGTTCCACAATCAAACCTCAGTCCTTTTGCTAGGCCACGGTTCCACCAGCAAGCCTCAGTCATGTTCCCAGGCCAGAGTGTTCCACAATCAAACCTAAGTCATCTTTCCAGGCCACAGGGTTCCACCATCAACCCTCAGTCATGTTGCCTGGTCACAGGTTTCCACCATCAAACCTCAGACAAGTTTCCAGGACACAGGGTTCCAGAATCAAACCGTTCTCATGTTCCCTGGCCACAGGGTTCCAGAATCCACCGATGTCATGTTCCCAGGCCACAGGGTTCCAGAATCCACCGATGTCATGTTCCCAGGCCACAGGGTTCCAGAATTAATCCTCAGTTATGTTCCCAGGCTACAGGGTTCCGGAATCAAACCTCAGTCATGTTCCCAGGGAACAGGGTTCCAGGAACAAACCTCAGTCATGTTGCCAAGCCACAGGTTTCCACCATCAAACCTCAGACATGTCCCCAGGCCACAGGGTTCCAGAATCAAACCGTTCTCATGTTCCCCGGCCACAGGGTTCCAGAATCCACTGATGTAATGTTCCCAGGCAACAGGGTTCCAGTATCAATCCTCAGTTATATTCCCAGTCTACAGGGTTCCAGAATAAAACCTCAGTCATGTTCCCAGTCCACAGGGTTCCAGAACCAAGCCTCAGTTAGGTTCCCAGGGCACAGTATTCCACAATCTAAACAGATGTCATATTCCCAGGCCCCAGGATTCCAGAATCACGCCTCAGTCATGTTCCCAGGCCACAAGCATCCAGAATTAAACCTCAGTCATGTTGCCAGGCCATAGGGTACCACCATCAAACCTCAGTCATATTGCCAGACCACAGGTTTCCACAATCAAACCGATTTCATGTTCCCAGGCCACATGGTTCCAGAATCAAACCTCACTCATATTCCCAGGCCACAGGTTTCCAGAATCAATCCGATTTCATGTTCCCAGGCAACAGAGTACCAGAATCCAAACCGATGTCATGTTCCCAAGCCACAGGATTCCACAATCTCACATCAGGCATGTTCCCAGGCCAATGGTTTCCAGAATCAAACCTCAGTCATATTCCCAGGCCACATGGTTCCAGATTCAAACCTCAGTCATGTTCCCAGGACCCAGGGTTCCAGAATCAAACCTCAGTCATGTTCCCTGGACACAGGTTTCAAAAATAAAATCCCAGTCATGTTCTCAGGCCACAGGGTACCACAACTAAACCTCAGTCATATTCCCAGGCCAGAGGGTTCCACAATCAAACCTCAGTCCTTTTGCTAGGCCACGGTTCCACCAGCAAGCCTCAGTCATGTTCCCAGGCCAGAGTGTTCCACAATCAAACCTAAGTCATCTTTCCAGGCCACAGGGTTCCACCATCAACCCTCAGTCATGTTGCCTGGTCACAGGTTTCCACCATCAAACCTCAGACAAGTTTCCAGGACACAGGGTTCCAGAATCAAACCGTTCTCATGTTCCCTGGCCAGAGGGTTCCAGAATCCACCGATGTCATGTTCCCAGGCCACAGGGTTCCAGAATCCACCGATGTCATGTTCCCAGGCCACAGGGTTCCAGAATTAATCCTCAGTTATGTTCCCAGGCTACAGGGTTCCGGAATCAAACCTCAGTCATGTTCCCAGGGAACAGGGTTCCAGGAACAAACCTCAGTCATGTTGCCAAGCCACAGGTTTCCACCATCAAACCTCAGACATGTTCCCAGGCCACAGGGTTCCAGAATCAAACCGTTCTCATGTTCCCCGGCCACAGGGTTCCAGAATCCACTGATGTAATGTTCCCAGGCAACAGGGTTCCAGTATCAATCCTCAGTTATATTCCCAGTCTACAGGGTTCCAGAATAAAACCTCAGTCATGTTCCCAGTCCACAGGGTTCCAGAACCAAGCCTCAGTTAGGTTCCCAGGGCACAGTATTCCACAATCTAAACAGATGTCATATTCCCAGGCCCCAGGATTCCAGAATCACGCCTCAGTCATGTTCCCAGGCCACAAGCATCCAGAATTAAACCTCAGTCATGTTGCCAGGCCATAGGGTACCACCATCAAACCTCAGTCATATTGCCAGACCACAGGTTTCCACAATCAAACCGATTTCATGTTCCCAGGCAACAGGGTACCAGAATCCAAACCGATGTCATGTTCCCAGGCCACAGGATTCCACAATCTAACATAAGTCATGTTCCCAGGACAATGCCCTCCAGAATCAAACCACAGTCATATACCCAGGCCACATGGTCCCAGAATCAATCCTCAGTCATGTTCCCAGTCCACAGGATTCCAGAACCAAGCCTTCAGTCAGGTTCCCAGAGCACAGTATTCCACAATCTAAACAGATGTCATGTTCCCAGGCCACAGGTTTCCAGAATCACGCCTCAGTCATGTTCCCAGGCCACAGGGTTCCAGAATCAAACCAATGTCAAGTTCCTAGGCCATGGGTTTCCAGTACCAGGCCGCAGTCATGTTTCCAGGGCACAGGGTTCTACAGTCAAACCTCAGTCATGTTGCCAGTCCACAGGTTTCTGCCATCAAACCTCAGTCAAGTTCCCAGGCCACAGATTTCCAGAATCAAACCGCAGTCATATTCCCAGGTCACATGGTTCCAGAATCAAACCTCAGTCATGTTTGCAGGACCCATGGTTCCACAATCAAACCACAGTCATGTTCCCAGCACAAAGGTGTCCAGAATCAAACCTCAGTCATGTTCCCAGGGAACAGGGTTCCAGTAACAAACCTCAGTCATGTTGCCAAGCCACAGGTTTCCACCATGAAACCTCAGACATGTTCCCAGGCCACAGGGTTCCAGAATCAAACCGTTCTCATGTTCCCAGGCCACTGGGTTCCAGAATAAAACCTCAGTCATGTTCCCAGTGCACAGGGTTCCAGAACCAAGCCTCAGTCAGGTTCCCATGGCACAGTATTCCACAATCTAAACAGATGTCATGTTCCCAGGCCACAGGATTCCAGAATCACGCCTCTGTCATGTTCCCTGGCCACAGGGTTCCAGAATCAAACCAATGTCAAGTTCCCAGGCCATGGGTTTCAAGTATCAGCTCGCAGTCATGTTTCCAGGACAGAGGGTTCTACAATCAAACCTCAGTCATGTCGCCAGTCCACAGGTTTCTGCCATCAAACCTCAGTCAAGTTCCCAGGCCACAGATTTCCAGAATCAAACCTCAGTCATATTCCCATGACACATGGTTCCAGAATCAAACCTCAGTCATGTTCGCAGGACACAGGTTTCCACAATCAAAGCACAGTCATGTTCCCAGGACAAAGGTGTCCAGAAGCAAACCTCACTCATGTTCCCAGGGAACAGGGTTCCAGTAACAAACCTCAGTCATGTTGCCAGGCCACAGGTTTCCACCATCAAACCTCAGACATATTCCCAAGCCACAGGGTTCCAGAATCAAACCTTTCTCATGTTCCCAGGCCACAGGGTTTCAGAATCAGGCTTCAGTCATGTTGCCAGGCCACAGGGTTTCAAAATCCAGCCTCAGTCATTTTGCCAGTCAAGAGTGGTCCACCATCAAACCTCAGTCATGATCCCAGGCCACATGTTTCCACAATGAAACCTCAGTCATTATCCCAGGCCACAGGTTTCCAGAATCAAACCTCAGTCATATTCCCAGGACACATGTTTCCATTATCAAACCTCAGTCATGTTCGCAGGGCACAGGTTTCAACAATCAAACCTCATTCAATTTCCCAGAACACAGGTGTCCAGAATCCAACCTCAGTCATGTTCCCAGGGAACAGGCTTCCGGAAACAAACCTCAGTCATTTTCCCAGGCCACAGGGTTTCAGAATCAAACCACAGTCATGTTCCCAGGCCAGAGGGTTGCACAATCAAACCTCAGTCTTGTTCCCAGGCCACAGGATTCCAGAATCCAACCGATGTCATGTTCCCAGGCCACAGGGTTCCAGATTCAAACCACAGTCATGTTCCCAGGCCAGGGGGTTCCACAATCAAACCTCAGCCATGTTCCCAGGCCACAGGTTTCCAGAAGCAAACCTCAGTCATGTTCCCAGGACACAGGTTTCCAGAGTCAACCCGAGATCATGTTCCCTGGCCACAGTCTTCCAGAATTAAACCTCAGTCATGTTGCCAGGTCAGAGGTTTCCACCATCAAACCTCAGACAAGTTTCCAGGACACAGGGTTCCAGAATCAAACCGTTCTCATGTTCCCTGGCCACAGGGTTCCAGAATCCACCGATGTCATGTTCCCAGGCCACAGGGTTCCAGAATCAATCCTCAGTTATGTTCCCTGGCTACAGGGTTCCAGAATCAAACCTCAGTCATGTTCCCAGTCCACAGGGTTCCAGAACCAAGGCTCAGTCAGGTTACCGGGGCACAGTATTCCACAAACTAAACAGATGTCATGTTCCCAGGCCACATGGTTCCAGAATCAAACCTCACTCATATTCCCAGGCCACAGGTTTCCAGAATCAATCCGATTTCATGTTCCCAGGCAACAGGGTACCAGAATCCAAACCGATGTCATGTTCCCAAGCCACAGGATTCCACAATCTCACATCAGGCATGTTCCCAGGCCAATGGTTTCCAGAATCAAACCTCAGTCATATTCCCAGGCCACATGGTTCCAGATTCAAACCTCAGTCATGTTCCCAGGACCCAGGGTTCCAGAATCAAACCTCAGTCATGTTCCCTGGACACAGGTTTCAAAAATAAAATCCCAGTCATGTTCTCAGGCCACAGGGTACCACAACTAAACCTCAGTCATATTCCCAGGCCAGAGGGTTCCACAATCAAACCTCAGTCCTTTTGCTAGGCCACGGTTCCACCAGCAAGCCTCAGTCATGTTCCCAGGCCAGAGTGTTCCACAATCAAACCTAAGTCATCTTTCCAGGCCACAGGGTTCCACCATCAACCCTCAGTCATGTTGCCTGGTCACAGGTTTCCACCATCAAACCTCAGACAAGTTTCCAGGACACAGGGTTCCAGAATCAAACCGTTCTCATGTTCCCTGGCCAGAGGGTTCCAGAATCCACCGATGTCATGTTCCCAGGCCACAGGGTTCCAGAATCCACCGATGTCATGTTCCCAGGCCACAGGGTTCCAGAATTAATCCTCAGTTATGTTCCCAGGCTACAGGGTTCCGGAATCAAACCTCAGTCATGTTCCCAGGGAACAGGGTTCCAGGAACAAACCTCAGTCATGTTGCCAAGCCACAGGTTTCCACCATCAAACCTCAGACATGTTCCCAGGCCATAGGGTTTCAGAATCAAACCATTCTCATGTTCCCAGGCCACAGGGTTCCAGAATCCACTGATGTCATGTTCCCAGGCCACAGGATTCCAGAATAAAACCTCAGTCATGTTCCCAGTGCACAGGGTTCCAGAACCAAGCCTCAGTCAGGTTCCCATGGCACAGTATTCCACAATCTAAACAGATGTCATGTTCCCAGGCCACAGGATTCCAGAATCACGCCTCTGTCATGTTCCCTGGCCACAGGGTTCCAGAATCAAACCAATGTCAACTTCCCAGGCCATGGGTTTCAAGTATCAGGTCGCAGTCATGTTTCCAGGACAGAGGGTTCTACAATCAAACCTCAGTCATGTCGCCAGTCCACAGGTTTCTGCCATCAAACCTCAGTCGAGTTCCCAGGCCACAGATTTCCAGAATCAAACCTCAGTCATATTCCCATGACACATGTTTCCAGAATCAAACCTCAGTCATGTTCGCAGGCCACAGGTTTCCACAATCAAAGCACGGTCATGTTCCCAGGACAAAGGTGTCCAGAAGCAAACCTCACTCATGTTCCCAGGGAACAGGGTTCCAGTAACAAACCTCAGTCATGTTGCCAGGCCACAGGTTTCCACCATCAAACCTCAGACATATTCCCAAGCCACAGGGTTCCAGAATCAAACCTTTCTCATGTTCCCAGGCCACAGGGTTTCAGAATCTGGCTTCAGTCATGTTGCCAGGCCACAGGGTTCCAAAATCCAGCCTCAGTCATTTTGCCAGTCAAGAGTGGTCCACCATCAAACCTCAGTCATGATCCCAGGCCACATGTTTCCACAATGAAACCTCAGTCATTATCCCAGGCCACAGGTTTCCAGAATCAAACCTCAGTCATATTCCCAGGACACATGTTTCCATTATCAAACCTCAGTCATGTTCGCAGGGCACAGGTTTCAACAATCAAACCTCATTCAATTTCCCAGAACACAGGTGTCCAGAATCCAACCTCAGTCATGTTCCCAGGGAACAGGCTTCCAGAAACAAACCTCAGTCATTTTCCCAGGCCACAGGGTTTCAGAATCAAACCACAGTCATGTTCCCAGGCCAGAGGGTTGCACAATCAAACCTCAGTCTTGTTCCCAGGCCACAGGATTCCAGAATCCAACCGATGTCATGTTCCCAGGCCACAGGGTTCCAGATTCAAACCACAGTCATGTTCCCAGGCCAGGGGGTTCCACAATCAAACCTCAGCCATGTTCCCAGGCCACAGGTTTCCAGAAGCAAACCTCAGTCATGTTCCCAGGACACAGGTTTCCAGAGTCAACCCGATATCATGTTCCCTGGCCACAGTCTTCCAGAATTAAACCTCAGTCATGTTGCCAGGTCAGAGGTTTCCACCATCAAACCTCAGACAAGTTTCCAGGACACAGGGTTCCAGAATCAAACCGTTCTCATGTTCCCTGGCCACAGGGTTCCAGAATCCACCGATGTCATGTTCCCAGGCCACAGGGTTCCAGAATCAATCCTCAGTTATGTTCCCTGGCTACAGGGTTCCAGAATCAAACCTCAGTCATGTTCCCAGTCCACAGGGTTCCAGAACCAAGGCTCAGTCAGGTTACCGGGGCACAGTATTCCACAAACTAAACAGATGTCATGTTCCCAGGCCACATGGTTCCAGAATCAAACCTCACTCATATTCCCAGGCCACAGGTTTCCAGAATCAATCCGATTTCATGTTCCCAGGCAACAGGGTACCAGAATCCAAACCGATGTCATGTTCCCAAGCCACAGGATTCCACAATCTCACATCAGGCATGTTCCCAGGCCAATGGTTTCCAGAATCAAACCTCAGTCATATTCCCAGGCCACATGGTTCCAGATTCAAACCTCAGTCATGTTCCCAGGACCCAGGGTTCCAGAATCAAACCTCAGTCATGTTCCCTGGACACAGGTTTCAAAAATAAAATCCCAGTCATGTTCTCAGGCCACAGGGTACCACAACTAAACCTCAGTCATATTCCCAGGCCAGAGGGTTCCACAATCAAACCTCAGTCCTTTTGCTAGGCCACGGTTCCACCAGCAAGCCTCAGTCATGTTCCCAGGCCAGAGTGTTCCACAATCAAACCTAAGTCATCTTTCCAGGCCACAGGGTTCCACCATCAACCCTCAGTCATGTTGCCTGGTCACAGGTTTCCACCATCAAACCTCAGACAAGTTTCCAGGACACAGGGTTCCAGAATCAAACCGTTCTCATGTTCCCTGGCCAGAGGGTTCCAGAATCCACCGATGTCATGTTCCCAGGCCACAGGGTTCCAGAATCCACCGATGTCATGTTCCCAGGCCACAGGGTTCCAGAATTAATCCTCAGTTATGTTCCCAGGCTACAGGGTTCCGGAATCAAACCTCAGTCATGTTCCCAGGGAACAGGGTTCCAGGAACAAACCTCAGTCATGTTGCCAAGCCACAGGTTTCCACCATCAAACCTCAGACATGTTCCCAGGCCACAGGGTTCCAGAATCAAACCGTTCTCATGTTCCCCGGCCACAGGGTTCCAGAATCCACTGATGTAATGTTCCCAGGCAACAGGGTTCCAGTATCAATCCTCAGTTATATTCCCAGTCTACAGGGTGCCAGAATAAAACCTCAGTCATGTTCCCAGTCCACAGGGTTCCAGAACCAAGCCTCAGTTAGGTTCCCAGGGCACAGTATTCCACAATCTAAACAGATGTCATATTCCCAGGCCCCAGGATTCCAGAATCACGCCTCAGTCATGTTCCCAGGCCACAAGCATCCAGAATTAAACCTCAGTCATGTTGCCAGGCCATAGGGTACCACCATCAAACCTCAGTCATATTGCCACACCACAGGTTTCCACAATCAAACCGATTTCATGTTCCCAGGCAACAGGGTACCAGAATCCAAACCGATGTCATATTCCCAGGCCACAGGATTCCACAATCTAACATAAGTCATGTTCCCAGGACAATGCCCTCCAGAATCAAACCACAGTCATATACCCAGGCCACATGGTCCCAGAATCAATCCTCAGTCATGTTCCCAGTCCACAGGATTCCAGAACCAAGCCTTCAGTCAGGTTCCCAGGGCACAGTATTCCACAATCTAAACAGATGTCATGTTCCCAGGCCACAGGTTTCCAGAATCACGCCTCAGTCATGTTCCCAGGCCACAGGGTTCCAGAATCAAACCAATGTCAAGTTCCTAGGCCATGGGTTTCCAGTACCAGGCCGCAGTCATGTTTCCAGGGCACAGGGTTCTACAGTCAAACCTCAGTCATGTTGCCAGTCCACAGGTTTCTGCCATCAAACCTCAGTCAAGTTCCCAGGCCACAGATTTCCAGAATCAAACCGCAGTCATATTCCCAGGTCACATGGTTCCAGAATCAAACCTCAGTCATGTTTGCAGGACCCATGGTTCCACAATCAAACCACAGTCATGTTCCCAGCACAAAGGTGTCCAGAATCAAACCTCAGTCATGTTCCCAGGGAACAGGGTTCCAGTAACAAACCTCAGTCATGTTGCCAAGCCACAGGTTTCCACCATGAAACCTCAGACATGTTCCCAGGCCAAAGGGTTCCAGAATCAAACCGTTCTCATGTTCCCAGGCCACAGGGTTCCAGAATCACGCCTCTGTCATGTTCCCTGGCCACAGGGTTCCAGAATCAAACCAATGTCAAGTTCCCAGGCCATGGGTTTCAAGTATCAGGTCGCAGTCATGTTTCCAGGACAGAGGGTTCTACAATCAAACCTCAGTCATGTCGCCAGTCCACAGGTTTCTGCCATCAAACCTCAGTCAAGTTCCCAGGCCACAGATTTCCAGAATCAAACCTCAGTCATATTCCCATGACACATGGTTCCAGAATCAAACCTCAGTCATGTTCGCAGGCCACAGGTTTCCACAATCAAAGCACGGTCATGTTCCCAGGACAAAGGTGTCCAGAAGCAAACCTCACTCATGTTCCCAGGGAACAGGGTTCCAGAAACAAACCTCAGTCATGTTGCCAGGCCACAGGTTTCCACCATCAAACCTCAGACATATTCCCAAGCCACAGGGTTCCAGAATCAAACCTTTCTCATGTTCCCAGGCCACAGGGTTTCAGAATCAGGCTTCAGTCATGTTGCCAGGCCACAGGGTTCCAAAATCCAGCCTCAGTCATTTTGCCAGTCAAGAGTGGTCCACCATCAAACCTCAGTCATGATCCCAGGCCACATGTTTCCACAATGAAACCTCAGTCATTATCCCAGGCCACAGGTTTCCAGAATCAAACCTCAGTCATATTCCCAGGACACATGTTTCCATTATCAAACCTCAGTCATGTTCGCAGGGCACAGGTTTCAACAATCAAACCTCATTCAATTTCCCAGAACACAGGTGTCCAGAATCCAACCTCAGTCATGTTCCCAGGGAACAGGCTTCCAGAAACAAACCTCAGTCATTTTCCCAGGCCACAGGGTTTCAGAATCAAACCACAGTCATGTTCCCAGGCCAGAGGGTTGCACAATCAAACCTCAGTCTTGTTCCCAGGCCACAGGATTCCAGAATCCAACCGATGTCATGTTCCCAGGCCACAGGGTTCCAGATTCAAACCACAGTCATGTTCCCAGGCCAGGGGGTTCCACAATCAAACCTCAGCCATGTTCCCAGGCCACAGGTTTCCAGAAGCAAACCTCAGTCATGTTCCCAGGACACAGGTTTCCAGAGTCAACCCGATATCATGTTCCCTGGCCACAGTCTTCCAGAATTAAACCTCAGTCATGTTGCCAGGTCAGAGGTTTCCACCATCAAACCTCAGACAAGTTTCCAGGACACAGGGTTCCAGAATCAAACCGTTCTCATGTTCCCTGGCCACAGGGTTCCAGAATCCACCGATGTCATGTTCCCAGGCCACAGGGTTCCAGAATCAATCCTCAGTTATGTTCCCTGGCTACAGGGTTCCAGAATCAAACCTCAGTCATGTTCCCAGTCCACAGGGTTCCAGAACCAAGGCTCAGTCAGGTTACCGGGGCACAGTATTCCACAAACTAAACAGATGTCATGTTCCCAGGCCACATGGTTCCAGAATCAAACCTCACTCATATTCCCAGGCCACAGGTTTCCAGAATCAATCCGATTTCATGTTCCCAGGCAACAGGGTACCAGAATCCAAACCGATGTCATGTTCCCAAGCCACAGGATTCCACAATCTCACATCAGGCATGTTCCCAGGCCAATGGTTTCCAGAATCAAACCTCAGTCATATTCCCAGGCCACATGGTTCCAGATTCAAACCTCAGTCATGTTCCCAGGACCCAGGGTTCCAGAATCAAACCTCAGTCATGTTCCCTGGACACAGGTTTCAAAAATAAAATCCCAGTCATGTTCTCAGGCCACAGGGTACCACAACTAAACCTCAGTCATATTCCCAGGCCAGAGGGTTCCACAATCAAACCTCAGTCCTTTTGCTAGGCCACGGTTCCACCAGCAAGCCTCAGTCATGTTCCCAGGCCAGAGTGTTCCACAATCAAACCTAAGTCATCTTTCCAGGCCACAGGGTTCCACCATCAACCCTCAGTCATGTTGCCTGGTCACAGGTTTCCACCATCAAACCTCAGACAAGTTTCCAGGACACAGGGTTCCAGAATCAAACCGTTCTCATGTTCCCTGGCCAGAGGGTTCCAGAATCCACCGATGTCATGTTCCCAGGCCACAGGGTTCCAGAATCCACCGATGTCATGTTCCCAGGCCACAGGGTTCCAGAATTAATCCTCAGTTATGTTCCCAGGCTACAGGGTTCCGGAATCAAACCTCAGTCATGTTCCCAGGGAACAGGGTTCCAGGAACAAACCTCAGTCATGTTGCCAAGCCACAGGTTTCCACCATCAAACCTCAGACATGTTCCCAGGCCACAGGGTTCCAGAATCAAACCGTTCTCATGTTCCCCGGCCACAGGGTTCCAGAATCCACTGATGTAATGTTCCCAGGCAACAGGGTTCCAGTATCAATCCTCAGTTATATTCCCAGTCTACAGGGTGCCAGAATAAAACCTCAGTCATGTTCCCAGTCCACAGGGTTCCAGAACCAAGCCTCAGTTAGGTTCCCAGGGCACAGTATTCCACAATCTAAACAGATGTCATATTCCCAGGCCCCAGGATTCCAGAATCACGCCTCAGTCATGTTCCCAGGCCACAAGCATCCAGAATTAAACCTCAGTCATGTTGCCAGGCCATAGGGTACCACCATCAAACCTCAGTCATATTGCCAGACCACAGGTTTCCACAATCAAACCGATTTCATGTTCCCAGGCAACAGGGTACCAGAATCCAAACCGATGTCATATTCCCAGGCCACAGGATTCCACAATCTAACATAAGTCATGTTCCCAGGACAATGCCCTCCAGAATCAAACCACAGTCATATACCCAGGCCACATGGTCCCAGAATCAATCCTCAGTCATGTTCCCAGTCCACAGGATTCCAGAACCAAGCCTTCAGTCAGGTTCCCAGGGCACAGTATTCCACAATCTAAACAGATGTCATGTTCCCAGGCCACAGGTTTCCAGAATCACGCCTCAGTCATGTTCCCAGGCCACAGGGTTCCAGAATCAAACCAATGTCAAGTTCCTAGGCCATGGGTTTCCAGTACCAGGCCGCAGTCATGTTTCCAGGGCACAGGGTTCTACAGTCAAACCTCAGTCATGTTGCCAGTCCACAGGTTTCTGCCATCAAACCTCAGTCAAGTTCCCAGGACACAGATTTCCAGAATCAAACCACAGTCATATTCCCAGGTCACATGGTTCCAGAATCAAACCTCAGTCATGTTTGCAGGACCCATGGTTCCACAATCAAACCACAGTCATGTTCCCAGCACAAAGGTGTCCAGAATCAAACCTCAGTCATGTTCCCAGGGAACAGGGTTCCAGTAACAAACCTCAGTCATGTTGCCAAGCCACAGGTTTCCACCATGAAACCTCAGACATGTTCCCAGGCCAAAGGGTTCCAGAATCAAACCGTTCTCATGTTCCCAGGCCACAGGGTTCCAGAATCACGCCTCTGTCATGTTCCCTGGCCACAGGGTTCCAGAATCAAACCAATGTCAAGTTCCCAGGCCATGGGTTTCAAGTATCAGGTCGCAGTCATGTTTCCAGGACAGAGGGTTCTACAATCAAACGTCAGTCATGTCGCCAGTCCACAGGTTTCTGCCATCAAACCTCAGTCAAGTTCCCAGGACACAGATTTCCAGAATCAAACCGCAGTCATATTCCCAGGTCACATGGTTCCAGAATCAAACCTCAGTCATGTTTGCAGGACCCATGGTTCCACAATCAAACCACAGTCATGTTCCCAGCACAAAGGTGTCCAGAATCAAACCTCAGTCATGTTCCCAGGGAACAGGGTTCCAGTAACAAACCTCAGTCATGTTGCCAAGCCACAGGTTTCCACCATGAAACCTCAGACATGTTCCCAGGCCATAGGGTTCCAGAATCAAACCGTTCTCATGTTCCCAGGCCACAGGGTTCCAGAATCCACTGATGTCATGTTCCCAGGCCACAGGATTCCTGAATAAAACCTCAGTCATGTTCCCAGTGCACAGGGTTCCAGAACCAAGCCTCAGTCAGGTTCCCATGGCACAGTATTCCACAATCTAAACAGATGTCATGTTCCCAGGCCACAGGATTCCAGAATCACGCCTCTGTCATGTTCCCTGGCCACAGGGTTCCAGAATCAAACCAATGTCAAGTTCCCAGGCCATGGGTTTCAAGTATCAGGTCGCAGTCATGTTTCCAGGACAGAGGGTTCTACAATCAAACCTCAGTCATGTCGCCAGTCCACAGGTTTCTGCCATCAAACCTCAGTCAAGTTCCCAGGCCACAGATTTCCAGAATCAAACCTCAGTCATATTCCCATGACACATGGTTCCAGAATCAAACCTCAGTCATGTTCGCAGGCCACAGGTTTCCACAATCAAAGCACGGTCATGTTCCCAGGACAAAGGTGTCCAGAAGCAAACCTCACTCATGTTCCCAGGGAACAGGGTTCCAGTAACAAACCTCAGTCATGTTGCCAGGCCACAGGTTTCCACCATCAAACCTCAGACATATTCCCAAGCCACAGGGTTCCAGAATCAAACCTTTCTCATGTTCCCAGGCCACAGGGTTTCAGAATCAGGCTTCAGTCATGTTGCCAGGCCACAGGGTTCCAAAATCCAGCCTCAGTCATTTTGCCAGTCAAGAGTGGTCCACCATCAAACCTCAGTCATGATCCCAGGCCACATGTTTCCACAATGAAACCTCAGTCATTATCCCAGGCCACAGGTTTCCAGAATCAAACCTCAGTCATATTCCCAGGACACATGTTTCCATTATCAAACCTCAGTCATGTTCGCAGGGCACAGGTTTCAACAATCAAACCTCATTCAATTTCCCAGAACACAGGTGTCCAGAATCCAACCTCAGTCATGTTCCCAGGGAACAGGCTTCCAGAAACAAACCTCAGTCATTTTCCCAGGCCACAGGGTTTCAGAATCAAACCACAGTCATGTTCCCAGGCCAGAGGGTTGCACAATCAAACCTCAGTCTTGTTCCCAGGCCACAGGATTCCAGAATCCAACCGATGTCATGTTCCCAGGCCACAGGGTTCCAGATTCAAACCACAGTCATGTTCCCAGGCCAGGGGGTTCCACAATCAAACCTCAGCCATGTTCCCAGGCCACAGGTTTCCAGAAGCAAACCTCAGTCATGTTCCCAGGACACAGGTTTCCAGAGTCAACCCGATATCATGTTCCCTGGCCACAGTCTTCCAGAATTAAACCTCAGTCATGTTGCCAGGTCAGAGGTTTCCACCATCAAACCTCAGACAAGTTTCCAGGACACAGGGTTCCAGAATCAAACCGTTCTCATGTTCCCTGGCCACAGGGTTCCAGAATCCACCGATGTCATGTTCCCAGGCCACAGGGTTCCAGAATCAATCCTCAGTTATGTTCCCTGGCTACAGGGTTCCAGAATCAAACCTCAGTCATGTTCCCAGTCCACAGGGTTCCAGAACCAAGGCTCAGTCAGGTTACCGGGGCACAGTATTCCACAAACTAAACAGATGTCATGTTCCCAGGCCACATGGTTCCAGAATCAAACCTCACTCATATTCCCAGGCCACAGGTTTCCAGAATCAATCCGATTTCATGTTCCCAGGCAACAGGGTACCAGAATCCAAACCGATGTCATGTTCCCAAGCCACAGGATTCCACAATCTCACATCAGGCATGTTCCCAGGCCAATGGTTTCCAGAATCAAACCTCAGTCATATTCCCAGGCCACATGGTTCCAGATTCAAACCTCAGTCATGTTCCCAGGACCCAGGGTTCCAGAATCAAACCTCAGTCATGTTCCCTGGACACAGGTTTCAAAAATAAAATCCCAGTCATGTTCTCAGGCCACAGGGTACCACAACTAAACCTCAGTCATATTCCCAGGCCAGAGGGTTCCACAATCAAACCTCAGTCCTTTTGCTAGGCCACGGTTCCACCAGCAAGCCTCAGTCATGTTCCCAGGCCAGAGTGTTCCACAATCAAACCTAAGTCATCTTTCCAGGCCACAGGGTTCCACCATCAACCCTCAGTCATGTTGCCTGGTCACAGGTTTCCACCATCAAACCTCAGACAAGTTTCCAGGACACAGGGTTCCAGAATCAAACCGTTCTCATGTTCCCTGGCCAGAGGGTTCCAGAATCCACCGATGTCATGTTCCCAGGCCACAGGGTTCCAGAATCCACCGATGTCATGTTCCCAGGCCACAGGGTTCCAGAATTAATCCTCAGTTATGTTCCCAGGCTACAGGGTTCCGGAATCAAACCTCAGTCATGTTCCCAGGGAACAGGGTTCCAGGAACAAACCTCAGTCATGTTGCCAAGCCACAGGTTTCCACCATCAAACCTCAGACATGTTCCCAGGCCACAGGGTTCCAGAATCAAACCGTTCTCATGTTCCCCGGCCACAGGGTTCCAGAATCCACTGATGTAATGTTCCCAGGCAACAGGGTTCCAGTATCAATCCTCAGTTATATTCCCAGTCTACAGGGTGCCAGAATCAAACCTCAGTCATGTTCCCAGTCCACAGGGTTCCAGAACCAAGCCTCAGTTAGGTTCCCAGGGCACAGTATTCCACAATCTAAACAGATGTCATATTCCCAGGCCCCAGGATTCCAGAATCACGCCTCAGTCATGTTCCCAGGCCACAAGCATCCAGAATTAAACCTCAGTCATGTTGCCAGGCCATAGGGTACCACCATCAAACCTCAGTCATATTGCCACACCACAGGTTTCCACAATCAAACCGATTTCATGTTCCCAGGCAACAGGGTACCAGAATCCAAACCGATGTCATATTCCCAGGCCACAGGATTCCACAATCTAACATAAGTCATGTTCCCAGGACAATGCCCTCCAGAATCAAACCACAGTCATATACCCAGGCCACATGGTCCCAGAATCAATCCTCAGTCATGTTCCCAGTCCACAGGATTCCAGAACCAAGCCTTCAGTCAGGTTCCCAGGGCACAGTATTCCACAATCTAAACAGATGTCATGTTCCCAGGCCACAGGTTTCCAGAATCACGCCTCAGTCATGTTCCCAGGCCACAGGGTTCCAGAATCAAACCAATGTCAAGTTCCTAGGCCATGGGTTTCCAGTACCAGGCCGCAGTCATGTTTCCAGGGCACAGGGTTCTACAGTCAAACCTCAGTCATGTTGCCAGTCCACAGGTTTCTGCCATCAAACCTCAGTCAAGTTCCCAGGACACAGATTTCCAGAATCAAACCGCAGTCATATTCCCAGGTCACATGGTTCCAGAATCAAACCTCAGTCATGTTTGCAGGACCCATGGTTCCACAATCAAACCACAGTCATGTTCCCAGCACAAAGGTGTCCAGAATCAAACCTCAGTCATGTTCCCAGGGAACAGGGTTCCAGTAACAAACCTCAGTCATGTTGCCAAGCCACAGGTTTCCACCATGAAACCTCAGACATGTTCCCAGGCCAAAGGGTTCCAGAATCAAACCGTTCTCATGTTCCCAGGCCACAGGGTTCCAGAATCACGCCTCTGTCATGTTCCCTGGCCACAGGGTTCCAGAATCAAACCAATGTCAAGTTCCCAGGCCATGGGTTTCAAGTATCAGGTCGCAGTCATGTTTCCAGGACAGAGGGTTCTACAATCAAACCTCAGTCATGTCGCCAGTCCACAGGTTTCTGCCATCAAACCTCAGTCAAGTTCCCAGGCCACAGATTTCCAGAATCAAACCTCAGTCATATTCCCATGACACATGGTTCCAGAATCAAACCTCAGTCATGTTCGCAGGCCACAGGTTTCCACAATCAAAGCACGGTCATGTTCCCAGGACAAAGGTGTCCAGAAGCAAACCTCACTCATGTTCCCAGGGAACAGGGTTCCAGTAACAAACCTCAGTCATGTTGCCAGGCCACAGGTTTCCACCATCAAACCTCAGACATATTCCCAAGGCACAGGGTTCCAGAATCAAACCGTTCTCATGTTCCCAGGCCACAGGGTTCCAGAATCACGCCTCTGTCATGTTCCCTGGGCACAGGCTTCCAGAATCAAACCAATGTCAAGTTCCCAGGCCAAGGGTTTCAAGTATCAGGTCGCAGTCATGTTTCCAGGACAGAGGGTTCTACAATCAAACCTCAGTCATGTCGCCAGTCCACAGGTTTCTGCCATCAAACCTCAGTCAAGTTCCCAGGCCACAGATTTCCAGAATCAAACCTCAGTCATATTCCCAGGACACAGGGTTCCAGAATCAAACCTTTCTCATGTTCCCAGGTCACAGGGTTTCAGAATCAGGCTTCAGTCATGTTGCCAGGCCACAGGGTTTCAAAATCCAGCCTCAGTCATTTTGCCAGTCAAGAGTGGTCCACCATCAAACCTCAGTCATGATCCCAGGCCACATGTTTCCACAATGAAACCTCAGTCATTATCCCAGGCCACAGGTTTCCAGAATCAAACCTCAGTCATATTCCCAGGACACATGTTTTCATTATCAAACCTCAGTCATGTTCGCAGGGCACAGGTTTCAACAATCAAACCTCATTCAATTTCCCAGAACACAGGTGTCCAGAATCCAACCTCAGTCATGTTCCCAGGGAACAGGCTTCCAGAAACAAACCTCAGTCATTTTCCCAGGCCACAGGGTTTCAGAATCAAACCACAGTCATGTTCCCAGGCCAGAGGGTTGCACAATCAAACCTCAGTCTTGTTCCCAGGCCACAGGATTCCAGAATCCAACCGATGTCATGTTCCCAGGCCACAGGGTTCCAGATTCAAACCACAGTCATGTTCCCAGGCCAGGGGGTTCCACAATCAAACCTCAGCCATGTTCCCAGGCCACAGGTTTCCAGAAGCAAACCTCAGTCATGTTCCCAGGACACAGGTTTCCAGAGTCAACCCGATATCATGTTCCCTGGCCACAGTCTTCCAGAATTAAACCTCAGTCATGTTGCCAGGTCAGAGGTTTCCACCATCAAACCTCAGACAAGTTTCCAGGACACAGGGTTCCAGAATCAAACCGTTCTCATGTTCCCTGGCCACAGGGTTCCAGAATCCACCGATGTCATGTTCCCAGGCCACAGGGTTCCAGAATCAATCCTCAGTTATGTTCCCTGGCTACAGGGTTCCAGAATCAAACCTCAGTCATGTTCCCAGTCCACAGGGTTCCAGAACCAAGGCTCAGTCAGGTTACCGGGGCACAGTATTCCACAAACTAAACAGATGTCATGTTCCCAGGCCACATGGTTCCAGAATCAAACCTCACTCATATTCCCAGGCCACAGGTTTCCAGAATCAATCCGATTTCATGTTCCCAGGCAACAGGGTACCAGAATCCAAACCGATGTCATGTTCCCAAGCCACAGGATTCCACAATCTCACATCAGGCATGTTCCCAGGCCAATGGTTTCCAGAATCAAACCTCAGTCATATTCCCAGGCCACATGGTTCCAGATTCAAACCTCAGTCATGTTCCCAGGACCCAGGGTTCCAGAATCAAACCTCAGTCATGTTCCCTGGACACAGGTTTCAAAAATAAAATCCCAGTCATGTTCTCAGGCCACAGGGTACCACAACTAAACCTCAGTCATATTCCCAGGCCAGAGGGTTCCACAATCAAACCTCAGTCCTTTTGCTAGGCCACGGTTCCACCAGCAAGCCTCAGTCATGTTCCCAGGCCAGAGTGTTCCACAATCAAACCTAAGTCATCTTTCCAGGCCACAGGGTTCCACCATCAACCCTCAGTCATGTTGCCTGGTCACAGGTTTCCACCATCAAACCTCAGACAAGTTTCCAGGACACAGGGTTCCAGAATCAAACCGTTCTCATGTTCCCTGGCCAGAGGGTTCCAGAATCCACCGATGTCATGTTCCCAGGCCACAGGGTTCCAGAATCCACCGATGTCATGTTCCCAGGCCACAGGGTTCCAGAATTAATCCTCAGTTATGTTCCCAGGCTACAGGGTTCCGGAATCAAACCTCAGTCATGTTCCCAGGGAACAGGGTTCCAGGAACAAACCTCAGTCATGTTGCCAAGCCACAGGTTTCCACCATCAAACCTCAGACATGTTCCCAGGCCACAGGGTTCCAGAATCAAACCGTTCTCATGTTCCCCGGCCACAGGGTTCCAGAATCCACTGATGTAATGTTCCCAGGCAACAGGGTTCCAGTATCAATCCTCAGTTATATTCCCAGTCTACAGGGTGCCAGAATCAAACCTCAGTCATGTTCCCAGTCCACAGGGTTCCAGAACCAAGCCTCAGTTAGGTTCCCAGGGCACAGTATTCCACAATCTAAACAGATGTCATATTCCCAGGCCCCAGGATTCCAGAATCACGCCTCAGTCATGTTCCCAGGCCACAAGCATCCAGAATTAAACCTCAGTCATGTTGCCAGGCCATAGGGTACCACCATCAAACCTCAGTCATATTGCCACACCACAGGTTTCCACAATCAAACCGATTTCATGTTCCCAGGCAACAGGGTACCAGAATCCAAACCGATGTCATATTCCCAGGCCACAGGATTCCACAATCTAACATAAGTCATGTTCCCAGGACAATGCCCTCCAGAATCAAACCACAGTCATATACCCAGGCCACATGGTCCCAGAATCAATCCTCAGTCATGTTCCCAGTCCACAGGATTCCAGAACCAAGCCTTCAGTCAGGTTCCCAGGGCACAGTATTCCACAATCTAAACAGATGTCATGTTCCCAGGCCACAGGTTTCCAGAATCACGCCTCAGTCATGTTCCCAGGCCACAGGGTTCCAGAATCAAACCAATGTCAAGTTCCTAGGCCATGGGTTTCCAGTACCAGGCCGCAGTCATGTTTCCAGGGCACAGGGTTCTACAGTCAAACCTCAGTCATGTTGCCAGTCCACAGGTTTCTGCCATCAAACCTCAGTCAAGTTCCCAGGACACAGATTTCCAGAATCAAACCGCAGTCATATTCCCAGGTCACATGGTTCCAGAATCAAACCTCAGTCATGTTTGCAGGACCCATGGTTCCACAATCAAACCACAGTCATGTTCCCAGCACAAAGGTGTCCAGAATCAAACCTCAGTCATGTTCCCAGGGAACAGGGTTCCAGTAACAAACCTCAGTCATGTTGCCAAGCCACAGGTTTCCACCATGAAACCTCAGACATGTTCCCAGGCCAAAGGGTTCCAGAATCAAACCGTTCTCATGTTCCCAGGCCACAGGGTTCCAGAATCACGCCTCTGTCATGTTCCCTGGCCACAGGGTTCCAGAATCAAACCAATGTCAAGTTCCCAGGCCATGGGTTTCAAGTATCAGGTCGCAGTCATGTTTCCAGGACAGAGGGTTCTACAATCAAACCTCAGTCATGTCGCCAGTCCACAGGTTTCTGCCATCAAACCTCAGTCAAGTTCCCAGGCCACAGATTTCCAGAATCAAACCTCAGTCATATTCCCATGACACATGGTTCCAGAATCAAACCTCAGTCATGTTCGCAGGCCACAGGTTTCCACAATCAAAGCACGGTCATGTTCCCAGGACAAAGGTGTCCAGAAGCAAACCTCACTCATGTTCCCAGGGAACAGGGTTCCAGTAACAAACCTCAGTCATGTTGCCAGGCCACAGGTTTCCACCATCAAACCTCAGACATATTCCCAAGGCACAGGGTTCCAGAATCAAACCGTTCTCATGTTCCCAGGCCACAGGGTTCCAGAATCACGCCTCTGTCATGTTCCCTGGGCACAGGCTTCCAGAATCAAACCAATGTCAAGTTCCCAGGCCAAGGGTTTCAAGTATCAGGTCGCAGTCATGTTTCCAGGACAGAGGGTTCTACAATCAAACCTCAGTCATGTCGCCAGTCCACAGGTTTCTGCCATCAAACCTCAGTCAAGTTCCCAGGCCACAGATTTCCAGAATCAAACCTCAGTCATATTCCCAGGACACAGGGTTCCAGAATCAAACCTTTCTCATGTTCCCAGGTCACAGGGTTTCAGAATCAGGCTTCAGTCATGTTGCCAGGCCACAGGGTTTCAAAATCCAGCCTCAGTCATTTTGCCAGTCAAGAGTGGTCCACCATCAAACCTCAGTCATGATCCCAGGCCACATGTTTCCACAATGAAACCTCAGTCATTATCCCAGGCCACAGATTTCCAGAATCAAACCGCAGTCATATTCCCAGGTCACATGGTTCCAGAATCAAACCTCAGTCATGTTTGCAGGACCCATGGTTCCACAATCAAACCACAGTCATGTTCCCAGCACAAAGGTGTCGAGAATCAAACCTCAGTCATGTTCCCAGGGAACAGGGTTCCAGTAACAAACCTCAGTCATGTTGCCAAGCCACAGGTTTCCACCATGAAACCTCAGACATGTTCCCAGGCCATAGGGTTCCAGAATCAAACCGTTCTCATGTTCCCAGGCCACAGGGTTCCAGAATCCACTGATGTCATGTTCCCAGGCCACAGGATTCTAGAATAAAACCTCAGTCATGTTCCCAGTGCACAGGGTTCCAGAACCAAGCCTCAGTCAGGTTCCCATGGCACAGTATTCCACAATCTAAACAGATGTCATGTTCCCAGGCCACAGGATTCCAGAATCACGCCTCTGTCATGTTCCCTGGCCACAGGGTTCCAGAATCAAACCAATGTCAAGTTCCCAGGCCATGGGTTTCAAGTATCAGGTCACAGTCATGTTTCCAGGACAGAGGGTTCTACAATCAAACCTCAGTCATGTCGCCAGTCCACAGGTTTCTGCCATCAAACCTCAGTCAAGTTCCCAGGCCACAGATTTCCAGAATCAAACCTCAGTCATATTCCCATGACACATGGTTCCAGAATCAAACCTCAGTCATGTTCGCAGGCCACAGGTTTCCACAATCAAAGCACGGTCATGTTCCCAGGACAAAGGTGTCCAGAAGCAAACCTCACTCATGTTCCCAGGGAACAGGGTTCCAGTAACAAACCTCAGTCATGTTGCCAGGCCACAGGTTTCCACCATCAAACCTCAGACATATTCCCAAGCCACAGGGTTCCAGAATCAAACCTTTCTCATGTTCCCAGGCCACAGGGTTTCAGAATCAGGCTTCAGTCATGTTGCCAGGCCACAGGGTTCCAAAATCCAGCCTCAGTCATTTTGCCAGTCAAGAGTGGTCCACCATCAAACCTCAGTCATGATCCCAGGCCACATGTTTCCACAATGAAACCTCAGTCATTATCCCAGGCCACAGGTTTCCAGAATCAAACCTCAGTCATATTCCCAGGACACATGTTTCCATTATCAAACCTCAGTCATGTTCGCAGGGCACAGGTTTCAACAATCAAACCTCATTCAATTTCCCAGAACACAGGTGTCCAGAATCCAACCTCAGTCATGTTCCCAGGGAACAGGCTTCCAGAAACAAACCTCAGTCATTTTCCCAGGCCACAGGGTTTCAGAATCAAACCACAGTCATGTTCCCAGGCCAGAGGGTTGCACAATCAAACCTCAGTCTTGTTCCCAGGCCACAGGATTCCAGAATCCAACCGATGTCATGTTCCCAGGCCACAGGGTTCCAGATTCAAACCACAGTCATGTTCCCAGGCCAGGGGGTTCCACAATCAAACCTCAGCCATGTTCCCAGGCCACAGGTTTCCAGAAGCAAACCTCAGTCATGTTCCCAGGACACAGGTTTCCAGAGTCAACCCGATATCATGTTCCCTGGCCACAGTCTTCCAGAATTAAACCTCAGTCATGTTGCCAGGTCAGAGGTTTCCACCATCAAACCTCAGACAAGTTTCCAGGACACAGGGTTCCAGAATCAAACCGTTCTCATGTTCCCTGGCCACAGGGTTCCAGAATCCACCGATGTCATGTTCCCAGGCCACAGGGTTCCAGAATCAATCCTCAGTTATGTTCCCTGGCTACAGGGTTCCAGAATCAAACCTCAGTCATGTTCCCAGTCCACAGGGTTCCAGAACCAAGGCTCAGTCAGGTTACCGGGGCACAGTATTCCACAAACTAAACAGATGTCATGTTCCCAGGCCACATGGTTCCAGAATCAAACCTCACTCATATTCCCAGGCCACAGGTTTCCAGAATCAATCCGATTTCATGTTCCCAGGCAACAGGGTACCAGAATCCAAACCGATGTCATGTTCCCAAGCCACAGGATTCCACAATCTCACATCAGGCATGTTCCCAGGCCAATGGTTTCCAGAATCAAACCTCAGTCATATTCCCAGGCCACATGGTTCCAGATTCAAACCTCAGTCATGTTCCCAGGACCCAGGGTTCCAGAATCAAACCTCAGTCATGTTCCCTGGACACAGGTTTCAAAAATAAAATCCCAGTCATGTTCTCAGGCCACAGGGTACCACAACTAAACCTCAGTCATATTCCCAGGCCAGAGGGTTCCACAATCAAACCTCAGTCCTTTTGCTAGGCCACGGTTCCACCAGCAAGCCTCAGTCATGTTCCCAGGCCAGAGTGTTCCACAATCAAACCTAAGTCATCTTTCCAGGCCACAGGGTTCCACCATCAACCCTCAGTCATGTTGCCTGGTCACAGGTTTCCACCATCAAACCTCAGACAAGTTTCCAGGACACAGGGTTCCAGAATCAAACCGTTCTCATGTTCCCTGGCCAGAGGGTTCCAGAATCCACCGATGTCATGTTCCCAGGCCACAGGGTTCCAGAATCCACCGATGTCATGTTCCCAGGCCACAGGGTTCCAGAATTAATCCTCAGTTATGTTCCCAGGCTACAGGGTTCCGGAATCAAACCTCAGTCATGTTCCCAGGGAACAGGGTTCCAGGAACAAACCTCAGTCATGTTGCCAAGCCACAGGTTTCCACCATCAAACCTCAGACATGTTCCCAGGCCACAGGGTTCCAGAATCAAACCGTTCTCATGTTCCCCGGCCACAGGGTTCCAGAATCCACTGATGTAATGTTCCCAGGCAACAGGGTTCCAGTATCAATCCTCAGTTATATTCCCAGTCTACAGGGTGCCAGAATCAAACCTCAGTCATGTTCCCAGTCCACAGGGTTCCAGAACCAAGCCTCAGTTAGGTTCCCAGGGCACAGTATTCCACAATCTAAACAGATGTCATATTCCCAGGCCCCAGGATTCCAGAATCACGCCTCAGTCATGTTCCCAGGCCACAAGCATCCAGAATTAAACCTCAGTCATGTTGCCAGGCCATAGGGTACCACCATCAAACCTCAGTCATATTGCCACACCACAGGTTTCCACAATCAAACCGATTTCATGTTCCCAGGCAACAGGGTACCAGAATCCAAACCGATGTCATATTCCCAGGCCACAGGATTCCACAATCTAACATAAGTCATGTTCCCAGGACAATGCCCTCCAGAATCAAACCACAGTCATATACCCAGGCCACATGGTCCCAGAATCAATCCTCAGTCATGTTCCCAGTCCACAGGATTCCAGAACCAAGCCTTCAGTCAGGTTCCCAGGGCACAGTATTCCACAATCTAAACAGATGTCATGTTCCCAGGCCACAGGTTTCCAGAATCACGCCTCAGTCATGTTCCCAGGCCACAGGGTTCCAGAATCAAACCAATGTCAAGTTCCTAGGCCATGGGTTTCCAGTACCAGGCCGCAGTCATGTTTCCAGGGCACAGGGTTCTACAGTCAAACCTCAGTCATGTTGCCAGTCCACAGGTTTCTGCCATCAAACCTCAGTCAAGTTCCCAGGACACAGATTTCCAGAATCAAACCGCAGTCATATTCCCAGGTCACATGGTTCCAGAATCAAACCTCAGTCATGTTTGCAGGACCCATGGTTCCACAATCAAACCACAGTCATGTTCCCAGCACAAAGGTGTCCAGAATCAAACCTCAGTCATGTTCCCAGGGAACAGGGTTCCAGTAACAAACCTCAGTCATGTTGCCAAGCCACAGGTTTCCACCATGAAACCTCAGACATGTTCCCAGGCCAAAGGGTTCCAGAATCAAACCGTTCTCATGTTCCCAGGCCACAGGGTTCCAGAATCACGCCTCTGTCATGTTCCCTGGCCACAGGGTTCCAGAATCAAACCAATGTCAAGTTCCCAGGCCATGGGTTTCAAGTATCAGGTCGCAGTCATGTTTCCAGGACAGAGGGTTCTACAATCAAACCTCAGTCATGTCGCCAGTCCACAGGTTTCTGCCATCAAACCTCAGTCAAGTTCCCAGGCCACAGATTTCCAGAATCAAACCTCAGTCATATTCCCATGACACATGGTTCCAGAATCAAACCTCAGTCATGTTCGCAGGCCACAGGTTTCCACAATCAAAGCACGGTCATGTTCCCAGGACAAAGGTGTCCAGAAGCAAACCTCACTCATGTTCCCAGGGAACAGGGTTCCAGTAACAAACCTCAGTCATGTTGCCAGGCCACAGGTTTCCACCATCAAACCTCAGACATATTCCCAAGGCACAGGGTTCCAGAATCAAACCGTTCTCATGTTCCCAGGCCACAGGGTTCCAGAATCACGCCTCTGTCATGTTCCCTGGGCACAGGCTTCCAGAATCAAACCAATGTCAAGTTCCCAGGCCAAGGGTTTCAAGTATCAGGTCGCAGTCATGTTTCCAGGACAGAGGGTTCTACAATCAAACCTCAGTCATGTCGCCAGTCCACAGGTTTCTGCCATCAAACCTCAGTCAAGTTCCCAGGCCACAGATTTCCAGAATCAAACCTCAGTCATATTCCCAGGACACAGGGTTCCAGAATCAAACCTTTCTCATGTTCCCAGGTCACAGGGTTTCAGAATCAGGCTTCAGTCATGTTGCCAGGCCACAGGGTTTCAAAATCCAGCCTCAGTCATTTTGCCAGTCAAGAGTGGTCCACCATCAAACCTCAGTCATGATCCCAGGCCACATGTTTCCACAATGAAACCTCAGTCATTATCCCAGGCCACAGGTTTCCAGAATCAAACCTCAGTCATATTCCCAGGACACATGTTTTCATTATCAAACCTCAGTCATGTTCGCAGGGCACAGGTTTCAACAATCAAACCTCATTCAATTTCCCAGAACACAGGTGTCCAGAATCCAACCTCAGTCATGTTCCCAGGGAACAGGCTTCCAGAAACAAACCTCAGTCATTTTCCCAGGCCACAGGGTTTCAGAATCAAACCACAGTCATGTTCCCAGGCCAGAGGGTTGCACAATCAAACCTCAGTCTTGTTCCCAGGCCACAGGATTCCAGAATCCAACCGATGTCATGTTCCCAGGCCACAGGGTTCCAGATTCAAACCACAGTCATGTTCCCAGGCCAGGGGGTTCCACAATCAAACCTCAGCCATGTTCCCAGGCCACAGGTTTCCAGAAGCAAACCTCAGTCATGTTCCCAGGACACAGGTTTCCAGAGTCAACCCGATATCATGTTCCCTGGCCACAGTCTTCCAGAATTAAACCTCAGTCATGTTGCCAGGTCAGAGGTTTCCACCATCAAACCTCAGACAAGTTTCCAGGACACAGGGTTCCAGAATCAAACCGTTCTCATGTTCCCTGGCCACAGGGTTCCAGAATCCACCGATGTCATGTTCCCAGGCCACAGGGTTCCAGAATCAATCCTCAGTTATGTTCCCTGGCTACAGGGTTCCAGAATCAAACCTCAGTCATGTTCCCAGTCCACAGGGTTCCAGAACCAAGGCTCAGTCAGGTTACCGGGGCACAGTATTCCACAAACTAAACAGATGTCATGTTCCCAGGCCACATGGTTCCAGAATCAAACCTCACTCATATTCCCAGGCCACAGGTTTCCAGAATCAATCCGATTTCATGTTCCCAGGCAACAGGGTACCAGAATCCAAACCGATGTCATGTTCCCAAGCCACAGGATTCCACAATCTCACATCAGGCATGTTCCCAGGCCAATGGTTTCCAGAATCAAACCTCAGTCATATTCCCAGGCCACATGGTTCCAGATTCAAACCTCAGTCATGTTCCCAGGACCCAGGGTTCCAGAATCAAACCTCAGTCATGTTCCCTGGACACAGGTTTCAAAAATAAAATCCCAGTCATGTTCTCAGGCCACAGGGTACCACAACTAAACCTCAGTCATATTCCCAGGCCAGAGGGTTCCACAATCAAACCTCAGTCCTTTTGCTAGGCCACGGTTCCACCAGCAAGCCTCAGTCATGTTCCCAGGCCAGAGTGTTCCACAATCAAACCTAAGTCATCTTTCCAGGCCACAGGGTTCCACCATCAACCCTCAGTCATGTTGCCTGGTCACAGGTTTCCACCATCAAACCTCAGACAAGTTTCCAGGACACAGGGTTCCAGAATCAAACCGTTCTCATGTTCCCTGGCCAGAGGGTTCCAGAATCCACCGATGTCATGTTCCCAGGCCACAGGGTTCCAGAATCCACCGATGTCATGTTCCCAGGCCACAGGGTTCCAGAATTAATCCTCAGTTATGTTCCCAGGCTACAGGGTTCCGGAATCAAACCTCAGTCATGTTCCCAGGGAACAGGGTTCCAGGAACAAACCTCAGTCATGTTGCCAAGCCACAGGTTTCCACCATCAAACCTCAGACATGTTCCCAGGCCACAGGGTTCCAGAATCAAACCGTTCTCATGTTCCCCGGCCACAGGGTTCCAGAATCCACTGATGTAATGTTCCCAGGCAACAGGGTTCCAGTATCAATCCTCAGTTATATTCCCAGTCTACAGGGTGCCAGAATCAAACCTCAGTCATGTTCCCAGTCCACAGGGTTCCAGAACCAAGCCTCAGTTAGGTTCCCAGGGCACAGTATTCCACAATCTAAACAGATGTCATATTCCCAGGCCCCAGGATTCCAGAATCACGCCTCAGTCATGTTCCCAGGCCACAAGCATCCAGAATTAAACCTCAGTCATGTTGCCAGGCCATAGGGTACCACCATCAAACCTCAGTCATATTGCCACACCACAGGTTTCCACAATCAAACCGATTTCATGTTCCCAGGCAACAGGGTACCAGAATCCAAACCGATGTCATATTCCCAGGCCACAGGATTCCACAATCTAACATAAGTCATGTTCCCAGGACAATGCCCTCCAGAATCAAACCACAGTCATATACCCAGGCCACATGGTCCCAGAATCAATCCTCAGTCATGTTCCCAGTCCACAGGATTCCAGAACCAAGCCTTCAGTCAGGTTCCCAGGGCACAGTATTCCACAATCTAAACAGATGTCATGTTCCCAGGCCACAGGTTTCCAGAATCACGCCTCAGTCATGTTCCCAGGCCACAGGGTTCCAGAATCAAACCAATGTCAAGTTCCTAGGCCATGGGTTTCCAGTACCAGGCCGCAGTCATGTTTCCAGGGCACAGGGTTCTACAGTCAAACCTCAGTCATGTTGCCAGTCCACAGGTTTCTGCCATCAAACCTCAGTCAAGTTCCCAGGACACAGATTTCCAGAATCAAACCGCAGTCATATTCCCAGGTCACATGGTTCCAGAATCAAACCTCAGTCATGTTTGCAGGACCCATGGTTCCACAATCAAACCACAGTCATGTTCCCAGCACAAAGGTGTCCAGAATCAAACCTCAGTCATGTTCCCAGGGAACAGGGTTCCAGTAACAAACCTCAGTCATGTTGCCAAGCCACAGGTTTCCACCATGAAACCTCAGACATGTTCCCAGGCCAAAGGGTTCCAGAATCAAACCGTTCTCATGTTCCCAGGCCACAGGGTTCCAGAAT
The DNA here is from genome assembly GCF_965194805.1 of Balaenoptera borealis. Taxonomy (NCBI): domain Eukaryota; kingdom Metazoa; phylum Chordata; class Mammalia; order Artiodactyla; family Balaenopteridae; genus Balaenoptera; species Balaenoptera borealis. The sequence continues at coordinate 38,890,923 of NC_138878.1, read as the reverse complement.
CACGCCTCTGTCATGTTCCCTGGCCACAGGGTTCCAGAATCAAACCAATGTCAAGTTCCCAGGCCATGGGTTTCAAGTATCAGGTCGCAGTCATGTTTCCAGGACAGAGGGTTCTACAATCAAACCTCAGTCATGTCGCCAGTCCACAGGTTTCTGCCATCAAACCTCAGTCAAGTTCCCAGGCCACAGATTTCCAGAATCAAACCTCAGTCATATTCCCATGACACATGGTTCCAGAATCAAACCTCAGTCATGTTCGCAGGCCACAGGTTTCCACAATCAAAGCACGGTCATGTTCCCAGGACAAAGGTGTCCAGAAGCAAACCTCACTCATGTTCCCAGGGAACAGGGTTCCAGTAACAAACCTCAGTCATGTTGCCAGGCCACAGGTTTCCACCATCAAACCTCAGACATATTCCCAAGGCACAGGGTTCCAGAATCAAACCGTTCTCATGTTCCCAGGCCACAGGGTTCCAGAATCACGCCTCTGTCATGTTCCCTGGGCACAGGCTTCCAGAATCAAACCAATGTCAAGTTCCCAGGCCAAGGGTTTCAAGTATCAGGTCGCAGTCATGTTTCCAGGACAGAGGGTTCTACAATCAAACCTCAGTCATGTCGCCAGTCCACAGGTTTCTGCCATCAAACCTCAGTCAAGTTCCCAGGCCACAGATTTCCAGAATCAAACCTCAGTCATATTCCCAGGACACAGGGTTCCAGAATCAAACCTTTCTCATGTTCCCAGGTCACAGGGTTTCAGAATCAGGCTTCAGTCATGTTGCCAGGCCACAGGGTTTCAAAATCCAGCCTCAGTCATTTTGCCAGTCAAGAGTGGTCCACCATCAAACCTCAGTCATGATCCCAGGCCACATGTTTCCACAATGAAACCTCAGTCATTATCCCAGGCCACAGATTTCCAGAATCAAACCGCAGTCATATTCCCAGGTCACATGGTTCCAGAATCAAACCTCAGTCATGTTTGCAGGACCCATGGTTCCACAATCAAACCACAGTCATGTTCCCAGCACAAAGGTGTCGAGAATCAAACCTCAGTCATGTTCCCAGGGAACAGGGTTCCAGTAACAAACCTCAGTCATGTTGCCAAGCCACAGGTTTCCACCATGAAACCTCAGACATGTTCCCAGGCCATAGGGTTCCAGAATCAAACCGTTCTCATGTTCCCAGGCCACAGGGTTCCAGAATCCACTGATGTCATGTTCCCAGGCCACAGGATTCTAGAATAAAACCTCAGTCATGTTCCCAGTGCACAGGGTTCCAGAACCAAGCCTCAGTCAGGTTCCCATGGCACAGTATTCCACAATCTAAACAGATGTCATGTTCCCAGGCCACAGGATTCCAGAATCACGCCTCTGTCATGTTCCCTGGCCACAGGGTTCCAGAATCAAACCAATGTCAAGTTCCCAGGCCATGGGTTTCAAGTATCAGGTCACAGTCATGTTTCCAGGACAGAGGGTTCTACAATCAAACCTCAGTCATGTCGCCAGTCCACAGGTTTCTGCCATCAAACCTCAGTCAAGTTCCCAGGCCACAGATTTCCAGAATCAAACCTCAGTCATATTCCCATGACACATGGTTCCAGAATCAAACCTCAGTCATGTTCGCAGGCCACAGGTTTCCACAATCAAAGCACGGTCATGTTCCCAGGACAAAGGTGTCCAGAAGCAAACCTCACTCATGTTCCCAGGGAACAGGGTTCCAGTAACAAACCTCAGTCATGTTGCCAGGCCACAGGTTTCCACCATCAAACCTCAGACATATTCCCAAGCCACAGGGTTCCAGAATCAAACCTTTCTCATGTTCCCAGGCCACAGGGTTTCAGAATCAGGCTTCAGTCATGTTGCCAGGCCACAGGGTTCCAAAATCCAGCCTCAGTCATTTTGCCAGTCAAGAGTGGTCCACCATCAAACCTCAGTCATGATCCCAGGCCACATGTTTCCACAATGAAACCTCAGTCATTATCCCAGGCCACAGGTTTCCAGAATCAAACCTCAGTCATATTCCCAGGACACATGTTTCCATTATCAAACCTCAGTCATGTTCGCAGGGCACAGGTTTCAACAATCAAACCTCATTCAATTTCCCAGAACACAGGTGTCCAGAATCCAACCTCAGTCATGTTCCCAGGGAACAGGCTTCCAGAAACAAACCTCAGTCATTTTCCCAGGCCACAGGGTTTCAGAATCAAACCACAGTCATGTTCCCAGGCCAGAGGGTTGCACAATCAAACCTCAGTCTTGTTCCCAGGCCACAGGATTCCAGAATCCAACCGATGTCATGTTCCCAGGCCACAGGGTTCCAGATTCAAACCACAGTCATGTTCCCAGGCCAGGGGGTTCCACAATCAAACCTCAGCCATGTTCCCAGGCCACAGGTTTCCAGAAGCAAACCTCAGTCATGTTCCCAGGACACAGGTTTCCAGAGTCAACCCGAGATCATGTTCCCTGGCCACAGTCTTCCAGAATTAAACCTCAGTCATGTTGCCAGGTCAGAGGTTTCCACCATCAAACCTCAGACAAGTTTCCAGGACACAGGGTTCCAGAATCAAACCGTTCTCATGTTCCCTGGCCACAGGGTTCCAGAATCCACCGATGTCATGTTCCCAGGCCACAGGGTTCCAGAATCAATCCTCAGTTATGTTCCCTGGCTACAGGGTTCCAGAATCAAACCTCAGTCATGTTCCCAGTCCACAGGGTTCCAGAACCAAGGCTCAGTCAGGTTACCGGGGCACAGTATTCCACAAACTAAACAGATGTCATGTTCCCAGGCCACATGGTTCCAGAATCAAACCTCACTCATATTCCCAGGCCACAGGTTTCCAGAATCAATCCGATTTCATGTTCCCAGGCAACAGGGTACCAGAATCCAAACCGATGTCATGTTCCCAAGCCACAGGATTCCACAATCTCACATCAGGCATGTTCCCAGGCCAATGGTTTCCAGAATCAAACCTCAGTCATATTCCCAGGCCACATGGTTCCAGATTCAAACCTCAGTCATGTTCCCAGGACCCAGGGTTCCAGAATCAAACCTCAGTCATGTTCCCTGGACACAGGTTTCAAAAATAAAATCCCAGTCATGTTCTCAGGCCACAGGGTACCACAACTAAACCTCAGTCATATTCCCAGGCCAGAGGGTTCCACAATCAAACCTCAGTCCTTTTGCTAGGCCACGGTTCCACCAGCAAGCCTCAGTCATGTTCCCAGGCCAGAGTGTTCCACAATCAAACCTAAGTCATCTTTCCAGGCCACAGGGTTCCACCATCAACCCTCAGTCATGTTGCCTGGTCACAGGTTTCCACCATCAAACCTCAGACAAGTTTCCAGGACACAGGGTTCCAGAATCAAACCGTTCTCATGTTCCCTGGCCAGAGGGTTCCAGAATCCACCGATGTCATGTTCCCAGGCCACAGGGTTCCAGAATCCACCGATGTCATGTTCCCAGGCCACAGGGTTCCAGAATTAATCCTCAGTTATGTTCCCAGGCTACAGGGTTCCGGAATCAAACCTCAGTCATGTTCCCAGGGAACAGGGTTCCAGGAACAAACCTCAGTCATGTTGCCAAGCCACAGGTTTCCACCATCAAACCTCAGACATGTTCCCAGGCCACAGGGTTCCAGAATCAAACCGTTCTCATGTTCCCCGGCCACAGGGTTCCAGAATCCACTGATGTAATGTTCCCAGGCAACAGGGTTCCAGTATCAATCCTCAGTTATATTCCCAGTCTACAGGGTGCCAGAATCAAACCTCAGTCATGTTCCCAGTCCACAGGGTTCCAGAACCAAGCCTCAGTTAGGTTCCCAGGGCACAGTATTCCACAATCTAAACAGATGTCATATTCCCAGGCCCCAGGATTCCAGAATCACGCCTCAGTCATGTTCCCAGGCCACAAGCATCCAGAATTAAACCTCAGTCATGTTGCCAGGCCATAGGGTACCACCATCAAACCTCAGTCATATTGCCACACCACAGGTTTCCACAATCAAACCGATTTCATGTTCCCAGGCAACAGGGTACCAGAATCCAAACCGATGTCATATTCCCAGGCCACAGGATTCCACAATCTAACATAAGTCATGTTCCCAGGACAATGCCCTCCAGAATCAAACCACAGTCATATACCCAGGCCACATGGTCCCAGAATCAATCCTCAGTCATGTTCCCAGTCCACAGGATTCCAGAACCAAGCCTTCAGTCAGGTTCCCAGGGCACAGTATTCCACAATCTAAACAGATGTCATGTTCCCAGGCCACAGGTTTCCAGAATCACGCCTCAGTCATGTTCCCAGGCCACAGGGTTCCAGAATCAAACCAATGTCAAGTTCCTAGGCCATGGGTTTCCAGTACCAGGCCGCAGTCATGTTTCCAGGGCACAGGGTTCTACAGTCAAACCTCAGTCATGTTGCCAGTCCACAGGTTTCTGCCATCAAACCTCAGTCAAGTTCCCAGGACACAGATTTCCAGAATCAAACCGCAGTCATATTCCCAGGTCACATGGTTCCAGAATCAAACCTCAGTCATGTTTGCAGGACCCATGGTTCCACAATCAAACCACAGTCATGTTCCCAGCACAAAGGTGTCCAGAATCAAACCTCAGTCATGTTCCCAGGGAACAGGGTTCCAGTAACAAACCTCAGTCATGTTGCCAAGCCACAGGTTTCCACCATGAAACCTCAGACATGTTCCCAGGCCAAAGGGTTCCAGAATCAAACCGTTCTCATGTTCCCAGGCCACAGGGTTCCAGAATCACGCCTCTGTCATGTTCCCTGGCCACAGGGTTCCAGAATCAAACCAATGTCAAGTTCCCAGGCCATGGGTTTCAAGTATCAGGTCGCAGTCATGTTTCCAGGACAGAGGGTTCTACAATCAAACCTCAGTCATGTCGCCAGTCCACAGGTTTCTGCCATCAAACCTCAGTCAAGTTCCCAGGCCACAGATTTCCAGAATCAAACCTCAGTCATATTCCCATGACACATGGTTCCAGAATCAAACCTCAGTCATGTTCGCAGGCCACAGGTTTCCACAATCAAAGCACGGTCATGTTCCCAGGACAAAGGTGTCCAGAAGCAAACCTCACTCATGTTCCCAGGGAACAGGGTTCCAGTAACAAACCTCAGTCATGTTGCCAGGCCACAGGTTTCCACCATCAAACCTCAGACATATTCCCAAGGCACAGGGTTCCAGAATCAAACCGTTCTCATGTTCCCAGGCCACAGGGTTCCAGAATCACGCCTCTGTCATGTTCCCTGGGCACAGGCTTCCAGAATCAAACCAATGTCAAGTTCCCAGGCCAAGGGTTTCAAGTATCAGGTCGCAGTCATGTTTCCAGGACAGAGGGTTCTACAATCAAACCTCAGTCATGTCGCCAGTCCACAGGTTTCTGCCATCAAACCTCAGTCAAGTTCCCAGGCCACAGATTTCCAGAATCAAACCTCAGTCATATTCCCAGGACACAGGGTTCCAGAATCAAACCTTTCTCATGTTCCCAGGTCACAGGGTTTCAGAATCAGGCTTCAGTCATGTTGCCAGGCCACAGGGTTTCAAAATCCAGCCTCAGTCATTTTGCCAGTCAAGAGTGGTCCACCATCAAACCTCAGTCATGATCCCAGGCCACATGTTTCCACAATGAAACCTCAGTCATTATCCCAGGCCACAGGTTTCCAGAATCAAACCTCAGTCATATTCCCAGGACACATGTTTTCATTATCAAACCTCAGTCATGTTCGCAGGGCACAGGTTTCAACAATCAAACCTCATTCAATTTCCCAGAACACAGGTGTCCAGAATCCAACCTCAGTCATGTTCCCAGGGAACAGGCTTCCAGAAACAAACCTCAGTCATTTTCCCAGGCCACAGGGTTTCAGAATCAAACCACAGTCATGTTCCCAGGCCAGAGGGTTGCACAATCAAACCTCAGTCTTGTTCCCAGGCCACAGGATTCCAGAATCCAACCGATGTCATGTTCCCAGGCCACAGGGTTCCAGATTCAAACCACAGTCATGTTCCCAGGCCAGGGGGTTCCACAATCAAACCTCAGCCATGTTCCCAGGCCACAGGTTTCCAGAAGCAAACCTCAGTCATGTTCCCAGGACACAGGTTTCCAGAGTCAACCCGAGATCATGTTCCCTGGCCACAGTCTTCCAGAATTAAACCTCAGTCATGTTGCCAGGTCAGAGGTTTCCACCATCAAACCTCAGACAAGTTTCCAGGACACAGGGTTCCAGAATCAAACCGTTCTCATGTTCCCTGGCCACAGGGTTCCAGAATCCACCGATGTCATGTTCCCAGGCCACAGGGTTCCAGAATCAATCCTCAGTTATGTTCCCTGGCTACAGGGTTCCAGAATCAAACCTCAGTCATGTTCCCAGTCCACAGGGTTCCAGAACCAAGGCTCAGTCAGGTTACCGGGGCACAGTATTCCACAAACTAAACAGATGTCATGTTCCCAGGCCACATGGTTCCAGAATCAAACCTCACTCATATTCCCAGGCCACAGGTTTCCAGAATCAATCCGATTTCATGTTCCCAGGCAACAGGGTACCAGAATCCAAACCGATGTCATGTTCCCAAGCCACAGGATTCCACAATCTCACATCAGGCATGTTCCCAGGCCAATGGTTTCCAGAATCAAACCTCAGTCATATTCCCAGGCCACATGGTTCCAGATTCAAACCTCAGTCATGTTCCCAGGACCCAGGGTTCCAGAATCAAACCTCAGTCATGTTCCCTGGACACAGGTTTCAAAAATAAAATCCCAGTCATGTTCTCAGGCCACAGGGTACCACAACTAAACCTCAGTCATATTCCCAGGCCAGAGGGTTCCACAATCAAACCTCAGTCCTTTTGCTAGGCCACGGTTCCACCAGCAAGCCTCAGTCATGTTCCCAGGCCAGAGTGTTCCACAATCAAACCTAAGTCATCTTTCCAGGCCACAGGGTTCCACCATCAACCCTCAGTCATGTTGCCTGGTCACAGGTTTCCACCATCAAACCTCAGACAAGTTTCCAGGACACAGGGTTCCAGAATCAAACCGTTCTCATGTTCCCTGGCCAGAGGGTTCCAGAATCCACCGATGTCATGTTCCCAGGCCACAGGGTTCCAGAATCCACCGATGTCATGTTCCCAGGCCACAGGGTTCCAGAATTAATCCTCAGTTATGTTCCCAGGCTACAGGGTTCCGGAATCAAACCTCAGTCATGTTCCCAGGGAACAGGGTTCCAGGAACAAACCTCAGTCATGTTGCCAAGCCACAGGTTTCCACCATCAAACCTCAGACATGTTCCCAGGCCACAGGGTTCCAGAATCAAACCGTTCTCATGTTCCCCGGCCACAGGGTTCCAGAATCCACTGATGTAATGTTCCCAGGCAACAGGGTTCCAGTATCAATCCTCAGTTATATTCCCAGTCTACAGGGTGCCAGAATAAAACCTCAGTCATGTTCCCAGTCCACAGGGTTCCAGAACCAAGCCTCAGTTAGGTTCCCAGGGCACAGTATTCCACAATCTAAACAGATGTCATATTCCCAGGCCCCAGGATTCCAGAATCACGCCTCAGTCATGTTCCCAGGCCACAAGCATCCAGAATTAAACCTCAGTCATGTTGCCAGGCCATAGGGTACCACCATCAAACCTCAGTCATATTGCCAGACCACAGGTTTCCACAATCAAACCGATTTCATGTTCCCAGGCAACAGGGTACCAGAATCCAAACCGATGTCATATTCCCAGGCCACAGGATTCCACAATCTAACATAAGTCATGTTCCCAGGACAATGCCCTCCAGAATCAAACCACAGTCATATACCCAGGCCACATGGTCCCAGAATCAATCCTCAGTCATGTTCCCAGTCCACAGGATTCCAGAACCAAGCCTTCAGTCAGGTTCCCAGGGCACAGTATTCCACAATCTAAACAGATGTCATGTTCCCAGGCCACAGGTTTCCAGAATCACGCCTCAGTCATGTTCCCAGGCCACAGGGTTCCAGAATCAAACCAATGTCAAGTTCCTAGGCCATGGGTTTCCAGTACCAGGCCGCAGTCATGTTTCCAGGGCACAGGGTTCTACAGTCAAACCTCAGTCATGTTGCCAGTCCACAGGTTTCTGCCATCAAACCTCAGTCAAGTTCCCAGGCCACAGATTTCCAGAATCAAACCGCAGTCATATTCCCAGGTCACATGGTTCCAGAATCAAACCTCAGTCATGTTTGCAGGACCCATGGTTCCACAATCAAACCACAGTCATGTTCCCAGCACAAAGGTGTCCAGAATCAAACCTCAGTCATGTTCCCAGGGAACAGGGTTCCAGTAACAAACCTCAGTCATGTTGCCAAGCCACAGGTTTCCACCATGAAACCTCAGACATGTTCCCAGGCCAAAGGGTTCCAGAATCAAACCGTTCTCATGTTCCCAGGCCACAGGGTTCCAGAATCACGCCTCTGTCATGTTCCCTGGCCACAGGGTTCCAGAATCAAACCAATGTCAAGTTCCCAGGCCATGGGTTTCAAGTATCAGGTCGCAGTCATGTTTCCAGGACAGAGGGTTCTACAATCAAACCTCAGTCATGTCGCCAGTCCACAGGTTTCTGCCATCAAACCTCAGTCAAGTTCCCAGGCCACAGATTTCCAGAATCAAACCTCAGTCATATTCCCATGACACATGGTTCCAGAATCAAACCTCAGTCATGTTCGCAGGCCACAGGTTTCCACAATCAAAGCACGGTCATGTTCCCAGGACAAAGGTGTCCAGAAGCAAACCTCACTCATGTTCCCAGGGAACAGGGTTCCAGTAACAAACCTCAGTCATGTTGCCAGGCCACAGGTTTCCACCATCAAACCTCAGACATATTCCCAAGCCACAGGGTTCCAGAATCAAACCTTTCTCATGTTCCCAGGCCACAGGGTTTCAGAATCAGGCTTCAGTCATGTTGCCAGGCCACAGGGTTTCAAAATCCAGCCTCAGTCATTTTGCCAGTCAAGAGTGGTCCACCATCAAACCTCAGTCATGATCCCAGGCCACATGTTTCCACAATGAAACCTCAGTCATTATCCCAGGCCACAGGTTTCCAGAATCAAACCTCAGTCATATTCCCAGGACACATGTTTCCATTATCAAACCTCAGTCATGTTCGCAGGGCACAGGTTTCAACAATCAAACCTCATTCAATTTCCCAGAACACAGGTGTCCAGAATCCAACCTCAGTCATGTTCCCAGGGAACAGGCTTCCAGAAACAAACCTCAGTCATTTTCCCAGGCCACAGGGTTTCAGAATCAAACCACAGTCATGTTCCCAGGCCAGAGGGTTGCACAATCAAACCTCAGTCTTGTTCCCAGGCCACAGGATTCCAGAATCCAACCGATGTCATGTTCCCAGGCCACAGGGTTCCAGATTCAAACCACAGTCATGTTCCCAGGCCAGGGGGTTCCACAATCAAACCTCAGCCATGTTCCCAGGCCACAGGTTTCCAGAAGCAAACCTCAGTCATGTTCCCAGGACACAGGTTTCCAGAGTCAACCCGAGATCATGTTCCCTGGCCACAGTCTTCCAGAATTAAACCTCAGTCATGTTGCCAGGTCAGAGGTTTCCACCATCAAACCTCAGACAAGTTTCCAGGACACAGGGTTCCAGAATCAAACCGTTCTCATGTTCCCTGGCCACAGGGTTCCAGAATCCACCGATGTCATGTTCCCAGGCCACAGGGTTCCAGAATCAATCCTCAGTTATGTTCCCTGGCTACAGGGTTCCAGAATCAAACCTCAGTCATGTTCCCAGTCCACAGGGTTCCAGAACCAAGGCTCAGTCAGGTTACCGGGGCACAGTATTCCACAAACTAAACAGATGTCATGTTCCCAGGCCACATGGTTCCAGAATCAAACCTCACTCATATTCCCAGGCCACAGGTTTCCAGAATCAATCCGATTTCATGTTCCCAGGCAACAGGGTACCAGAATCCAAACCGATGTCATGTTCCCAAGCCACAGGATTCCACAATCTCACATCAGGCATGTTCCCAGGCCAATGGTTTCCAGAATCAAACCTCAGTCATATTCCCAGGCCACATGGTTCCAGATTCAAACCTCAGTCATGTTCCCAGGACCCAGGGTTCCAGAATCAAACCTCAGTCATGTTCCCTGGACACAGGTTTCAAAAATAAAATCCCAGTCATGTTCTCAGGCCACAGGGTACCACAACTAAACCTCAGTCATATTCCCAGGCCAGAGGGTTCCACAATCAAACCTCAGTCCTTTTGCTAGGCCACGGTTCCACCAGCAAGCCTCAGTCATGTTCCCAGGCCAGAGTGTTCCACAATCAAACCTAAGTCATCTTTCCAGGCCACAGGGTTCCACCATCAACCCTCAGTCATGTTGCCTGGTCACAGGTTTCCACCATCAAACCTCAGACAAGTTTCCAGGACACAGGGTTCCAGAATCAAACCGTTCTCATGTTCCCTGGCCAGAGGGTTCCAGAATCCACCGATGTCATGTTCCCAGGCCACAGGGTTCCAGAATCCACCGATGTCATGTTCCCAGGCCACAGGGTTCCAGAATTAATCCTCAGTTATGTTCCCAGGCTACAGGGTTCCGGAATCAAACCTCAGTCATGTTCCCAGGGAACAGGGTTCCAGGAACAAACCTCAGTCATGTTGCCAAGCCACAGGTTTCCACCATCAAACCTCAGACATGTTCCCAGGCCACAGGGTTCCAGAATCAAACCGTTCTCATGTTCCCCGGCCACAGGGTTCCAGAATCCACTGATGTAATGTTCCCAGGCAACAGGGTTCCAGTATCAATCCTCAGTTATATTCCCAGTCTACAGGGTGCCAGAATAAAACCTCAGTCATGTTCCCAGTCCACAGGGTTCCAGAACCAAGCCTCAGTTAGGTTCCCAGGGCACAGTATTCCACAATCTAAACAGATGTCATATTCCCAGGCCCCAGGATTCCAGAATCACGCCTCAGTCATGTTCCCAGGCCACAAGCATCCAGAATTAAACCTCAGTCATGTTGCCAGGCCATAGGGTACCACCATCAAACCTCAGTCATATTGCCAGACCACAGGTTTCCACAATCAAACCGATTTCATGTTCCCAGGCAACAGGGTACCAGAATCCAAACCGATGTCATATTCCCAGGCCACAGGATTCCACAATCTAACATAAGTCATGTTCCCAGGACAATGCCCTCCAGAATCAAACCACAGTCATATACCCAGGCCACATGGTCCCAGAATCAATCCTCAGTCATGTTCCCAGTCCACAGGATTCCAGAACCAAGCCTTCAGTCAGGTTCCCAGGGCACAGTATTCCACAATCTAAACAGATGTCATGTTCCCAGGCCACAGGTTTCCAGAATCACGCCTCAGTCATGTTCCCAGGCCACAGGGTTCCAGAATCAAACCAATGTCAAGTTCCTAGGCCATGGGTTTCCAGTACCAGGCCGCAGTCATGTTTCCAGGGCACAGGGTTCTACAGTCAAACCTCAGTCATGTTGCCAGTCCACAGGTTTCTGCCATCAAACCTCAGTCAAGTTCCCAGGCCACAGATTTCCAGAATCAAACCGCAGTCATATTCCCAGGTCACATGGTTCCAGAATCAAACCTCAGTCATGTTTGCAGGACCCATGGTTCCACAATCAAACCACAGTCATGTTCCCAGCACAAAGGTGTCCAGAATCAAACCTCAGTCATGTTCCCAGGGAACAGGGTTCCAGTAACAAACCTCAGTCATGTTGCCAAGCCACAGGTTTCCACCATGAAACCTCAGACATGTTCCCAGGCCAAAGGGTTCCAGAATCAAACCGTTCTCATGTTCCCAGGCCACAGGGTTCCAGAATCACGCCTCTGTCATGTTCCCTGGCCACAGGGTTCCAGAATCAAACCAATGTCAAGTTCCCAGGCCATGGGTTTCAAGTATCAGGTCGCAGTCATGTTTCCAGGACAGAGGGTTCTACAATCAAACCTCAGTCATGTCGCCAGTCCACAGGTTTCTGCCATCAAACCTCAGTCAAGTTCCCAGGACACAGATTTCCAGAATCAAACCGCAGTCATATTCCCAGGTCACATGGTTCCAGAATCAAACCTCAGTCATGTTTGCAGGACCCATGGTTCCACAATCAAACCACAGTCATGTTCCCAGCACAAAGGTGTCCAGAATCAAACCTCAGTCATGTTCCCAGGGAACAGGGTTCCAGTAACAAACCTCAGTCATGTTGCCAAGCCACAGGTTTCCACCATGAAACCTCAGACATGTTCCCAGGCCATAGGGTTCCAGAATCAAACCGTTCTCATGTTCCCAGGCCACAGGGTTCCAGAATCCACTGATGTCATGTTCCCAGGCCACAGGATTCCAGAATAAAACCTCAGTCATGTTCCCAGTGCACAGGGTTCCAGAACCAAGCCTCAGTCAGGTTCCCATGGCACAGTATTCCACAATCTAAACAGATGTCATGTTCCCAGGCCACAGGATTCCAGAATCACGCCTCTGTCATGTTCCCTGGCCACAGGGTTCCAGAATCAAACCAATGTCAAGTTCCCAGGCCATGGGTTTCAAGTATCAGGTCGCAGTCATGTTTCCAGGACAGAGGGTTCTACAATCAAACCTCAGTCATGTCGCCAGTCCACAGGTTTCTGCCATCAAACCTCAGTCAAGTTCCCAGGCCACAGATTTCCAGAATCAAACCTCAGTCATATTCCCATGACACATGGTTCCAGAATCAAACCTCAGTCATGTTCGCAGGCCACAGGTTTCCACAATCAAAGCACGGTCATGTTCCCAGGACAAAGGTGTCCAGAAGCAAACCTCACTCATGTTCCCAGGGAACAGGGTTCCAGTAACAAACCTCAGTCATGTTGCCAGGCCACAGGTTTCCACCATCAAACCTCAGACATATTCCCAAGCCACAGGGTTCCAGAATCAAACCTTTCTCATGTTCCCAGGCCACAGGGTTTCAGAATCAGGCTTCAGTTATGTTGCCAGGCCACAGGGTTCCAAAATCCAGCCTCAGTCATTTTGCCAGTCAAGAGTGGTCCACCATCAAACCTCAGTCATGATCCCAGGCCACATGTTTCCACAATGAAACCTCAGTCATTATCCCAGGCCACAGGTTTCCAGAATCAAACCTCAGTCATATTCCCAGGACACATGTTTCCATTATCAAACCTCAGTCATGTTCGCAGGGCACAGGTTTCAACAATCAAACCTCATTCAATTTCCCAGAACACAGGTGTCCAGAATCCAACCTCAGTCATGTTCCCAGGGAACAGGCTTCCAGAAACAAACCTCAGTCATTTTCCCAGGCCACAGGGTTTCAGAATCAAACCACAGTCATGTTCCCAGGCCAGAGGGTTGCACAATCAAACCTCAGTCTTGTTCCCAGGCCACAGGATTCCAGAATCCAACCGATGTCATGTTCCCAGGCCACAGGGTTCCAGATTCAAACCACAGTCATGTTCCCAGGCCAGGGGGTTCCACAATCAAACCTCAGCCATGTTCCCAGGCCACAGGTTTCCAGAAGCAAACCTCAGTCATGTTCCCAGGACACAGGTTTCCAGAGTCAACCCGAGATCATGTTCCCTGGCCACAGTCTTCCAGAATTAAACCTCAGTCATGTTGCCAGGTCAGAGGTTTCCACCATCAAACCTCAGACAAGTTTCCAGGACACAGGGTTCCAGAATCAAACCGTTCTCATGTTCCCTGGCCACAGGGTTCCAGAATCCACCGATGTCATGTTCCCAGGCCACAGGGTTCCAGAATCAATCCTCAGTTATGTTCCCTGGCTACAGGGTTCCAGAATCAAACCTCAGTCATGTTCCCAGTCCACAGGGTTCAGGAACCAAGGCTCAGTCAGGTTACCGGGGCACAGTATTCCACAAACTAAACAGATGTCATGTTCCCAGGCCACATGGTTCCAGAATCAAACCTCACTCATATTCCCAGGCCACAGGTTTCCAGAATCAATCCGATTTCATGTTCCCAGGCAACAGGGTACCAGAATCCAAACCGATGTCATGTTCCCAAGCCACAGGATTCCACAATCTCACATCAGGCATGTTCCCAGGCCAATGGTTTCCAGAATCAAACCTCAGTCATATTCCCAGGCCACATGGTTCCAGATTCAAACCTCAGTCATGTTCCCAGGACCCAGGGTTCCAGAATCAAACCTCAGTCATGTTCCCTGGACACAGGTTTCAAAAATAAAATCCCAGTCATGTTCTCAGGCCACAGGGTACCACAACTAAACCTCAGTCATATTCCCAGGCCAGAGGGTTCCACAATCAAACCTCAGTCCTTTTGCTAGGCCACGGTTCCACCAGCAAGCCTCAGTCATGTTCCCAGGCCAGAGTGTTCCACAATCAAACCTAAGTCATCTTTCCAGGCCACAGGGTTCCACCATCAACCCTCAGTCATGTTGCCTGGTCACAGGTTTCCACCATCAAACCTCAGACAAGTTTCCAGGACACAGGGTTCCAGAATCAAACCGTTCTCATGTTCCCTGGCCAGAGGGTTCCAGAATCCACCGATGTCATGTTCCCAGGCCACAGGGTTCCAGAATCCACCGATGTCATGTTCCCAGGCCACAGGGTTCCAGAATTAATCCTCAGTTATGTTCCCAGGCTACAGGGTTCCGGAATCAAACCTCAGTCATGTTCCCAGGGAACAGGGTTCCAGGAACAAACCTCAGTCATGTTGCCAAGCCACAGGTTTCCACCATCAAACCTCAGACATGTTCCCAGGCCACAGGGTTCCAGAATCAAACCGTTCTCATGTTCCCCGGCCACAGGGTTCCAGAATCCACTGATGTAATGTTCCCAGGCAACAGGGTTCCAGTATCAATCCTCAGTTATATTCCCAGTCTACAGGGTGCCAGAATAAAACCTCAGTCATGTTCCCAGTCCACAGGGTTCCAGAACCAAGCCTCAGTTAGGTTCCCAGGGCACAGTATTCCACAATCTAAACAGATGTCATATTCCCAGGCCACAGGATTCCACAATCTAACATAAGTCATGTTCCCAGGACAATGCCCTCCAGAATCAAACCACAGTCATATACCCAGGCCACATGGTCCCAGAATCAATCCTCAGTCATGTTCCCAGTCCACAGGATTCCAGAACCAAGCCTTCAGTCAGGTTCCCAGGGCACAGTATTCCACAATCTAAACAGATGTCATGTTCCCAGGCCACAGGTTTCCAGAATCACGCCTCAGTCATATTCCCAGGTCACATGGTTCCAGAATCAAACCTCAGTCATGTTTGCAGGACCCATGGTTCCACAATCAAACCACAGTCATGTTCCCAGCACAAAGGTGTCCAGAATCAAACCTCAGTCATGTTCCCAGGGAACAGGGTTCCAGTAACAAACCTCAGTCATGTTGCCAAGCCACAGGTTTCCACCATGAAACCTCAGACATGTTCCCAGGCCAAAGGGTTCCAGAATCAAACCGTTCTCATGTTCCCAGGCCACAGGGTTCCAGAATCACGCCTCTGTCATGTTCCCTGGCCACAGGGTTCCAGAATCAAACCAATGTCAAGTTCCCAGGCCATGGGTTTCAAGTATCAGGTCGCAGTCATGTTTCCAGGACAGAGGGTTCTACAATCAAACCTCAGTCATGTCGCCAGTCCACAGGTTTCTGCCATCAAACCTCAGTCAAGTTCCCAGGACACAGATTTCCAGAATCAAACCGCAGTCATATTCCCAGGTCACATGGTTCCAGAATCAAACCTCAGTCATGTTTGCAGGACCCATGGTTCCACAATCAAACCACAGTCATATTCCCAGCACAAAGGTGTCCAGAATCAAACCTCAGTCATGTTCCCAGGGAACAGGTTTCCAGTAACAAACCTCAGTCATGTTGCCAAGCCACAGGTTTCCACCATGAAACCTCAGACATGTTCCCAGGCCATAGGGTTCCAGAATCAAACCGTTCTCATGTTCCCAGGCCACAGGGTTCAAGAATCCACTGATGTCATGTTCCCAGGCCACAGGATTCCAGAATAAAACCTCAGTCATGTTCCCAGTGCACAGGGTTCCAGAACCAAGCCTCAGTCAGGTTCCCATGGCACAGTATTCCACAATCTAAACAGATGTCATGTTCCCAGGCCACAGGATTCCAGAATCACGCCTCTGTCATGTTCCCTGGCCACAGGGTTCCAGAATCAAACCAATGTCAAGTTCCCAGGCCATGGGTTTCAAGTATCAGGTCGCAGTCATGTTTCCAGGACAGAGGGTTCTACAATCAAACCTCAGTCATGTCGCCAGTCCACAGGTTTCTGCCATCAAACCTCAGTCAAGTTCCCAGGCCACAGATTTCCAGAATCAAACCTCAGTCATATTCCCATGACACATGGTTCCAGAATCAAACCTCAGTCATGTTCGCAGGCCACAGGTTTCCACAATCAAAGCACGGTCATGTTCCCAGGACAAAGGTGTCCAGAAGCAAACCTCACTCATGTTCCCAGGGAACAGGGTTCCAGTAACAAACCTCAGTCATGTTGCCAGGCCACAGGTTTCCACCATCAAACCTCAGACATATTCCCAAGCCACAGGGTTCCAGAATCAAACCTTTCTCATGTTCCCAGGCCACAGGGTTTCAGAATCAGGCTTCAGTCATGTTGCCAGGCCACAGGGTTCCAAAATCCAGCCTCAGTCATTTTGCCAGTCAAGAGTGGTCCACCATCAAACCTCAGTCATGATCCCAGGCCACATGTTTCCACAATGAAACCTCAGTCATTATCCCAGGCCACAGGTTTCCAGAATCAAACCTCAGTCATATTCCCAGGACACATGTTTCCATTATCAAACCTCAGTCATGTTCGCAGGGCACAGGTTTCAACAATCAAACCTCATTCAATTTCCCAGAACACAGGTGTCCAGAATCCAACCTCAGTCATGTTCCCAGGGAACAGGCTTCCAGAAACAAACCTCAGTCATTTTCCCAGGCCACAGGGTTTCAGAATCAAACCACAGTCATGTTCCCAGGCCAGAGGGTTGCACAATCAAACCTCAGTCTTGTTCCCAGGCCACAGGATTCCAGAATCCAACCGATGTCATGTTCCCAGGCCACAGGGTTCCAGATTCAAACCACAGTCATGTTCCCAGGCCAGGGGGTTCCACAATCAAACCTCAGCCATGTTCCCAGGCCACAGGTTTCCAGAAGCAAACCTCAGTCATGTTCCCAGGACACAGGTTTCCAGAGTCAACCCGAGATCATGTTCCCTGGCCACAGTCTTCCAGAATTAAACCTCAGTCATGTTGCCAGGTCAGAGGTTTCCACCATCAAACCTCAGACAAGTTTCCAGGACACAGGGTTCCAGAATCAAACCGTTCTCATGTTCCCTGGCCACAGGGTTCCAGAATCCACCGATGTCATGTTCCCAGGCCACAGGGTTCCAGAATCAATCCTCAGTTATGTTCCCTGGCTACAGGGTTCCAGAATCAAACCTCAGTCATGTTCCCAGTCCACAGGGTTCCAGAACCAAGGCTCAGTCAGGTTACCGGGGCACAGTATTCCACAAACTAAACAGATGTCATGTTCCCAGGCCACATGGTTCCAGAATCAAACCTCACTCATATTCCCAGGCCACAGGTTTCCAGAATCAATCCGATTTCATGTTCCCAGGCAACAGGGTACCAGAATCCAAACCGATGTCATGTTCCCAAGCCACAGGATTCCACAATCTCACATCAGGCATGTTCCCAGGCCAATGGTTTCCAGAATCAAACCTCAGTCATATTCCCAGGCCACATGGTTCCAGATTCAAACCTCAGTCATGTTCCCAGGACCCAGGGTTCCAGAATCAAACCTCAGTCATGTTCCCTGGACACAGGTTTCAAAAATAAAATCCCAGTCATGTTCTCAGGCCACAGGGTACCACAACTAAACCTCAGTCATATTCCCAGGCCAGAGGGTTCCACAATCAAACCTCAGTCCTTTTGCTAGGCCACGGTTCCACCAGCAAGCCTCAGTCATGTTCCCAGGCCAGAGTGTTCCACAATCAAACCTAAGTCATCTTTCCAGGCAACAGGGTTCCACCATCAACCCTCAGTCATGTTGCCTGGTCACAGGTTTCCACCATCAAACCTCAGACAAGTTTCCAGGACACAGGGTTCCAGAATCAAACCGTTCTCATGTTCCCTGGCCAGAGGGTTCCAGAATCCACCGATGTCATGTTCCCAGGCCACAGGGTTCCAGAATCCACCGATGTCATGTTCCCAGGCCACAGGGTTCCAGAATTAATCCTCAGTTATGTTCCCAGGCTACAGGGTTCCGGAATCAAACCTCAGTCATGTTCCCAGGGAACAGGGTTCCAGGAACAAACCTCAGTCATGTTGCCAAGCCACAGGTTTCCACCATCAAACCTCAGACATGTTCCCAGGCCACAGGGTTCCAGAATCAAACCGTTCTCATGTTCCCCGGCCACAGGGTTCCAGAATCCACTGATGTAATGTTCCCAGGCAACAGGGTTCCAGTAGCAATCCTCAGTTATATTCCCAGTCTACAGGGTGCCAGAATAAAACCTCAGTCATGTTCCCAGTCCACAGGGTTCCAGAACCAAGCCTCAGTTAGGTTCCCAGGGCACAGTATTCCACAATCTAAACAGATGTCATATTCCCAGGCCCCAGGATTCCAGAATCACGCCTCAGTCATGTTCCCAGGCCACAAGCATCCAGAATTAAACCTCAGTCATGTTGCCAGGCCATAGGGTACAACCATCAAACCTCAGTCATATTGCCAGACCACAGGTTTCCACAATCAAACCGATTTCATGTACCCAGGCAACAGGGTACCAGAATCCAAACCGATGTCATATTCCCAGGCCACAGGATTCCACAATCTAACATAAGTCATGTTCCCAGGCCACAGGGTTCCAGAATCAAACCAATGCCAAGTTCCTAGGCCATGGGTTTCCAGTACCAGGCCGCAGTCATGTTTCCAGGGCACAGGGTTCTACAGTCAAACCTCAGTCATGTTGCCAGTCCACAGGTTTCTGCCATCAAACCTCAGTCAAGTTCCCAGGACACAGATTTCCAGAATCAAACCGCAGTCATATTCCCAGGTCACATGGTTCCAGAATCAAACCTCAGTCATGTTTGCAGGACCCATGGTTCCACAATCAAACCACAGTCATGTTCCCAGCACAAAGGTGTCCAGAATCAAACCTCAGTCATGTTCCCAGGGAACAGGGTTCCAGTAACAAACCTCAGTCATGTTGCCAAGCCACAGGTTTCCACCATGAAACCTCAGACATGTTCCCAGGCCAAAGGGTTCCAGAATCAAACCGTTCTCATGTTCCCAGGCCACAGGGTTCCAGAATCACGCCTCTGTCATGTTCCCTGGCCACAGGGTTCCAGAATCAAACCAATATCAAGTTCCCAGGCCATGGGTTTCAAGTATCAGGTCGCAGTCATGTTTCCAGGACAGAGGGTTGTACAATCAAACCTCAGTCATGTCGCCAGTCCACAGGTTTCTGCCATCAAACCTCAGTCAAGTTCCCAGGACACAGATTTCCAGAATCAAACCGCAGTCATATTCCCAGGTCACATGGTTCCAGAATCAAACCTCAGTCATGTTTGCAGGACCCATGGTTCCACAATCAAACCACAGTCATGTTCCCAGCACAAAGGTGTCCAGAATCAAACCTCAGTCATGTTCCCAGGGAACAGGGTTCCAGTAACAAACCTCAGTCATGTTGCCAAGCCACAGGTTTCCACCATGAAACCTCAGACATGTTCCCAGGCCATAGGGTTCCAGAATCAAACCTCAGTCATGTTCCCAGTCCACAGGGTTCCAGAACCAAGGCTCAGTCAGGTTACCGGGGCACAGTATTCCACAAACTAAACAGATGTCATGTTCCCAGGCCACATGGTTCCAGAATCAAACCTCACTCATATTCCCAGGCCACAGGTTTCCAGAATCAATCCGATTTCATGTTCCCAGGCAACAGGGTACCAGAATCCAAACCGATGTCATGTTCCCAAGCCACAGGATTCCACAATCTCACATCAGGCATGTTCCCAGGCCAATGGTTTCCAGAATCAAACCTCAGTCATATTCCCAGGCCACATGGTTCCAGATTCAAACCTCAGTCATGTTCCCAGGACCCAGGGTTCCAGAATCAAACCTCAGTCATGTTCCCTGGACACAGGTTTCAAAAATAAAATCCCAGTCATGTTCTCAGGCCACAGGGTACCACAACTAAACCTCAGTCATATTCCCAGGCCAGAGGGTTCCACAATCAAACCTCAGTCCTTTTGCTAGGCCACGGTTCCACCAGCAAGCCTCAGTCATGTTCCCAGGCCAGAGTGTTCCACAATCAAACCTAAGTCATCTTTCCAGGCCACAGGGTTCCACCATCAACCCTCAGTCATGTTGCCTGGTCACAGGTTTCCACCATCAAACCTCAGACAAGTTTCCAGGACACAGGGTTCCAGAATCAAACCGTTCTCATGTTCCCTGGACAGAGGGTTCCAGAATCCACCGATGTAATGTTCCCAGGCCACAGGGTTCCAGAATCCACCGATGTCATGTTCCCAGGCCACAGGGTTCCAGAATTAATCCTCAGTTATGTTCCCAGGCTACAGGGTTCCGGAATCAAACCTCAGTCATGTTCCCAGGGAACAGGGTTCCAGGAACAAACCTCAGTCATGTTGCCAAGCCACAGGTTTCCACCATCAAACCTCAGACATGCTCCCAGGCCACAGGGTTCCAGAATCAAACCGTTCTCATGGTCCCCGGCCACAGGGTTCCAGAATCCACTGATGTAATGTTCCCAGGCAACAGGGTTCCAGTATCAATCCTCAGTTATATTCCCAGTCTACAGGGTTCCAGAATAAAACCTCAGTCATGATCCCAGTCCACAGGGTTCCAGAACCAAGCCTCAGTTAGGTTCCCAGGGCACAGTATTCCACAATCTAAACAGATGTCATATTCCCAGGCCACAGGATTCCAGAATCACGCCTCAGACATGTTCCCAGGCCACAGGG
This sequence comes from Balaenoptera borealis, assembly GCF_965194805.1. NCBI lineage: Eukaryota > Metazoa > Chordata > Mammalia > Artiodactyla > Balaenopteridae > Balaenoptera > Balaenoptera borealis. The sequence goes on along the minus strand of NC_138878.1, from coordinate 38,869,937 downwards.
TTCCAGAATCAAACCGTTCTCATGTTCCCAGGCCACAGGGTTCCAGAATCCACTGATGTCATGTTCCCAGGCCACAGGATTCCAGAATAAAACTTCAGTCATGTTCCCAGTGCACAGGGTTCCAGATCCAAGCCTCAGTCAGGTTCCCATGGCACAGTATTCCACAATCTAAACAGATGTCATGTTCCAAGGCCACAGAATTCCAGAATCACGCCTCTGTCATGTTCCCTGGCCACAGGGTTCCAGAATCAAACCAATGTCTAGTTCCCAGGCCATGGGTTTCAAGTATCAGGTCGCAGTCATATTTCCAGGACAGAGGGTTCTACAATCAAACCTCAGTCATGTTGCCAGTCCACAGGGTTCCAGAACCAAGCCTCAGTCAGGTTACCGGGGCACAGTATTCCACAAACTAAACAGATGTCATGTTCCCAGGCCACATGGTTCCAGAATCAAACCTCCCTCATATTCCCAGGCCACAGGTTTCCAGAATCAATCCGATTTCATGTTCCCAGGCAACAGGGTACCAGAATCCAAACCGATGTCATGTTCCCAAGCCACAGGATTCCACAATCTCACATCAGGCATGTTCCCAGGCCAATGGTTTCCAGAATCAAACCTCAGTCATATTCCCAGGCCACATGGTTCCAGATTCAAACCTCAGTCATGTTCCCAGGACCCAGGGTTCCAGAATCAAACCTCAGTCATGTTCCCTGGACACAGGTTTCAAAAATAAAATCCCAGTCATGTTCTCAGGCCACAGGGTACCACAATTAAACCTCAGTCATATTCACAGGCCAGAGGGTCCCACAATCAAACCTCAGTCCTTTTGCTAGGCCACGGTTCCACCAGCAAGCCTCAGTCATGTTCCCAGGCCAGAGTGTTCCACAATCAAACCTAAGTCATCTTTCCAGGCCACAGGGTTCCACCATCAACCCTCAGTCATGTTGCCTGGTCACAGGTTTCCACCATCAAACCTCAGACAAGTTTCCAGGACACAGGGTTCCAGAATCAAACCGTTCTCATGTTCCCTGGCCAGAGGGTTCCAGAATCCACCGATGTCATGTTCCCAGGCCACAGGGTTCCAGAATCCACCGATGTCATGTTCCCAGGCCACAGGGTTCCAGAATTAATCCTCAGTTATGTTCCCAGGCTACAGGGTTCCGGAATCAAACCTCAGTCATGTTCCCAGGGAACAGGGTTCCAGGAACAAACCTCAGTCATGTTGCCAAGCCACAGGTTTCCACCATCAAACCTCAGACATGTTCCCAGGCCACAGGGTTCCAGAATCAAACCGTTCTCATGTTCCCCGGCCACAGGGTTCCAGAATCCACTGATGTAATGTTCCCAGGCAACAGGGTTCCAGTAGCAATCCTCAGTTATATTCCCAGTCTACAGGGTTCCAGAATAAAACCTCAGTCATGTTCCCAGTCCACAGGGTTCCAGAACCAAGCCTCAGTTAGGTTCCCAGGGCACAGTATTCCACAATCTAAACAGATGTCATATTCCCAGGCCACAGGATTCCAGAATAACGCCTCAGACATGTACCCAGGCCACAGGGATCCAGAATCAAACCGTTCTCATGTTCCCAGGCCACAGGGTTCCAGAATTCACTGATGTCATGTTCCCAGGCCACAGGATTCCAGAATAAAACTTCAGTCATGTTCCCAGTGCACAGGGTTCCAGATCCAAGCCTCAGTCAGGTTCCCAAGGCACAGTATTACACAATCTAAACAGATGGCATGTTCCAAGGCCACAGGATTTCAGAATCACGCCTCTGTCATGTTCCCTGGCCACAGGGTTCCAGAATCAAACCAATGTCAAGTTCCCAGGCCATGGGTTTCAAGTATCAGGTCGCAGTCATGTTTCCAGGACAGAGGGTTCTACAATCAAACCTCAGTCATGTTCTCAGTCCACAGGGTTCCAGAACCAAGGCTCAGTCAGGTTACCAGGGCACAGTATTCCACAAACTAAACAGATGTCATGTTCCCAGGCCACATGGTTCCAGAATCAAACCTCACTCATATTCCCAGGCCACAGGTTTCCAGAATCAATCCGATTTCATGTTCCCAGGCAACAGGGTACCAGAATCCAAACCGATGTCATGTTCCCAAGCCACAGGATTCCACAATCTCACATCAGGCATGTTCCCAGGCCAATGGTTTCCAGAATCAAACCTCAGTCATATTCCCAGGCCACATGGTTCCAGATTCAAACCTCAGTCATGTTCCCAGGACCCAGGGTTCCAGAATCAAACCTCAGTCATGTTCCCTGGACACAGGTTTCAAAAATAAAATCCCAGTCATGTTCTCAGGCCACAGGGTACCACAACTAAACCTCAGTCATATTCCCAGGCCAGAGGGTTCCACAATCAAACCTCAGTCCTTTTGCTAGGCCACGGTTCCACCAGCAAGCCTCAGTCATGTTCCCAGGCCAGAGTGTTCCACAATCAAACCTAAGTCATCTTTCCAGGCCACAGGGTTCCACCATCAACCCTCAGTCATGTTGCCTGGTCACAGGTTTCCACCATCAAACCTCAGACAAGTTTCCAGGACACAGGGTTCCAGAATCAAACCGTTCTCATGTTCCCTGGCCACAGGGTTCCAGAATCCACCGATGTCATGTTCCCAGGCCACAGGGTTCCAGAATCCACCGATGTCATGTTCCCAGGCCACAGGGTTCCAGAATTAATCCTCAGTTATGTTCCCAGGCTACAGGGTTCCGGAATCAAACCTCAGTCATGTTCCCAGGGAACAGGGTTCCAGGAACAAACCTCAGTCATGTTGCCAAGCCACAGGTTTCCACCATCAAACCTCAGACATGTTCCCAGGCCACAGGGTTCCAGAATCAAACCGTTCTCATGTTCCCCGGCCACAGGGTTCCAGAATCCACTGATGTAATGTTCCCAGGCAACAGGGTTCCAGTAGCAATCCTCAGTTATATTCCCAGTCTACAGGGTTCCAGAATAAAACCTCAGTCATGTTCCCAGTCCACAGGGTTCCAGAACCAAGCCTCAGTTAGGTTCCCAGGGCACAGTATTCCACAATCTAAACAGATGTCATATTCCCAGGCCCCAGGATTCCAGAATCACGCCTCAGTCATGTTCCCAGGCCACAAGCATCCAGAATTAAACCTCAGTCATGTTGCCAGGCCATAGGGTACCACCATCAAACCTCAGTCATATTGCCAGACCACAGGTTTCCACAATCAAAACGATTTCATGTTCCCAGGCAACAGGGTACCAGAATCCAAACCGATGTCATGTTCCCAGGCCACAGGATTCCACAATCTAACATAAGTCATGTTCCCAGGACAATGCCCTCCAGAATCAAACCACAGTCATATACCCAGGCCACATGGTCCCAGAATCAATCCTCAGTCATATTCCCAGTGCACAGGGTTCCAGAACCAAGCCTTCAGTCAGGTTCCCAGGGCACAGTATTCCACAATCTAAACAGATGTCATGTTCCCAGGCCACAGGATTCCAGAATCACGCCTCTGTCATGTTCCCTGGCCACAGGGTTCCAGAATCAAACCAATGTCAAGTTCCCAGGCCATGGGTTTCAAGTATCAGGTCGCAGTCATGTTTCCAGGACAGAGGGTTCTACAATCAAACCTCAGTCATGTCGCCAGTCCTCAGGTTTCTGCCATCAAACCTCAGTCAAGTTCCCAGGCCACAGATTTCCAGAATCAAACCTCAGTCATATTCCCATGACACATGGTTCCAGAATCAAACCTCAGTCATGTTCGCAGGCCACAGGTTTCCACAATCAAAGCACGGTCATGTTCCCAGGACAAAGGTGTCCAGAAACAAACCTCACTCATGTTCCCAGGGAACAGGGTTCCAGTAACAAACCTCAGTCATGTTGCCAGGCCACAGGTTTCCACCATCAAACCTCAGACATATTCCCAAGCCACAGGGTTCCAGAATCAAACCTTTCTCATGTTCCCAGGCCACAGGGTTTCAGAATCAGGCTTCAGTCATGTTGCCAGGCCACAGGGTTCCAAAATCCAGCCTCAGTCATTTTGCCAGTCAAGAGTGGTCCACCATCAAACCTCAGTCATGATCCCAGGCCACATGTTTCCACAATGAAACCTCAGTCATTATCCCAGGCCACAGGTTTCCAGAATCAAACCTCAGTCATATTCCCAGGACACATGTTTCCATTATCAAACCTCAGTCATGTTCGCAGGGCACAGGTTTCAACAATCAAACCTCATTCAATTTCCCAGAACATAGGTGTCCAGAATCCAACCTCAGTCATGTTCCCAGGGAACAGGCTTCCAGAAACAAACCTCAGTCATTTTCCCAGGCCACAGGGTTTCAGAATCAAACCACAGTCATGTTCCCAGGCCAGAGGGTTGCACAATCAAACCTCAGTCTTGTTCCCAGGCCACAGGATTCCAGAATCCAACCGATGTCATGTTCCCAGGCCACAGGGTTCCAGATTCAAACCACAGTCATGTTCCCAGGCCAGGGGGTTCCACAATCAAACCTCAGCCATGTTCCCAGGCCACAGGTTTCCAGAAGCAAACCTCAGTCATGTTCCCAGGACACAGGTTTCCAGAGTCAACCCGAGATCATGTTCCCTGGCCACAGTCTTCCAGAATTAAACCTCAGTCATGTTGCCAGGTCAGAGGTTTCCACCATCAAACCTCAGACAAGTTTCCAGGACACAGGGTTCCAGAATCAAACCGTTCTCATGTTCCCTGGCCACAGGGTTCCAGAATCCACCGATGTCATGTTCCCAGGCCACAGGGTTCCAGAATCAATCCTCAGTTATGTTCCCTGGCTACAGGGTTCCAGAATCAAACCTCAGTCATGTTGCCAGTCCACAGGGTTCCAGAACCAAGGCTCAGTCAGGTTACCGGGGCACAGTATTCCACAAACTAAACAGATGTCATGTTCCCAGGCCACATGGTTCCAGAATCAAACCTCACTCATATTTCCAGGCCACAGGTTTCCAGAATCAATCCGATTTCATGTTCCCAGGCAACAGGGTACCAGAATCCAAACCGATGTCATGTTCCCAAGCCACAGGATTCCACAATCTCACATCAGGCATGTTCCCAGGCCAATGGTTTCCAGAATCAAACCTCAGTCATATTCCCAGGCCACATGGTTCCAGATTCAAACCTCAGTCATGTTCCCAGGACCCAGGGTTCCAGAATCAAACCTCAGTCATGTTCCCTGGACACAGGTTTCAAAAATAAAATCCCAGTCATGTTCTCAGGCCACAGGGTACCACAACTAAACCTCAGTCATATTCCCAGGCCAGAGGGTTCCACAATCAAACCTCAGTCCTTTTGCTAGGCCACGGTTCCACCAGCAAGCCTCAGTCATGTTCCCAGGCCAGAGTGTTCCACAATCAAACCTAAGTCATCTTTCCAGGCCACAGGGTTCCACCATCAACCCTCAGTCATGTTGCCTGGTCACAGGTTTCCACCATCAAACCTCAGACAAGTTTCCAGGACACAGGGTTCCAGAATCAAACCGTTCTCATGTTCCCTGGCCAGAGGGTTCCAGAATCCACCGATGTCATGTTCCCAGGCCACAGGGTTCCAGAATCCACCGATGTCATGTTCCCAGGCCACAGGGTTCCAGAATTAATCCTCAGTTATGTTCCCAGGCTACAGGGTTCCGGAATCAAACCTCAGTCATGTTCCCAGGGAACAGGGTTCCAGGAACAAACCTCAGTCATGTTGCCAAGCCACAGGTTTCCACCATCAAACCTCAGACATGTTCCCAGGCCACAGGGTTCCAGAATCAAACCGTTCTCATGTTCCCCGGCCACAGGGTTCCAGAATCCACTGATGTAATGTTCCCAGGCAACAGGGTTCCAGTAGCAATCCTCAGTTATATTCCCAGTCTACAGGGTTCCAGAATAAAACCTCAGTCATGTTCCCAGTCCACAGGGTTCCAGAACCAAGCCTCAGTTAGGTTCCCAGGGCACAGTATTCCACAATCTAAACAGATGTCATATTCCCAGGCCCCAGGATTCCAGAATCACGCCTCAGTCATGTTCCCAGGCCACAAGCATCCAGAATTAAACCTCAGTCATGTTGCCAGGCCATAGGGTACCACCATCAAACCTCAGTCATATTGCCAGACCACAGGTTTCCACAATCAAAACGATTTCATGTTCCCAGGCAACAGGGTACCAGAATCCAAACCGATGTCATGTTCCCAGGCCACAGGATTCCACAATCTAACATAAGTCATGTTCCCAGGACAATGCCCTCCAGAATCAAACCACAGTCATATACCCAGGCCACATGGTCCCAGAATCAATCCTCAGTCATATTCCCAGTGCACAGGGTTCCAGAACCAAGCCTTCAGTCAGGTTCCCAGGGCACAGTATTCCACAATCTAAACAGATGTCATGTTCCCAGGCCACAGGATTCCAGATTCACGCCTCTGTCATGTTCCCTGGCCACAGGGTTCCAGAATCAAACCAATGTCAAGTTCCCAGGCCATGGGTTTCAAGTATCAGGTCGCAGTCATGTTTCCAGGACAGAGGGTTCTACAATCAAACCTCAGTCATGTCGCCAGTCCACAGGTTTCTGCCATCAAACCTCAGTCAAGTTCCCAGGCCACAGATTTCCAGAATCAAACCTCAGTCATATTCCCATGACACATGGTTCCAGAATCAAACCTCAGTCATGTTCGCAGGCCACAGGTTTCCACAATCAAAGCACGGTCATGTTCCCAGGACAAAGGTGTCCAGAAGCAAACCTCACTCATGTTCCCAGGGAACAGGGTTCCAGTAACAAACCTCAGTCATGTTGCCAGGCCACAGGTTTCCACCATCAAACCTCAGACATATTCCCAAGCCACAGGGTTCCAGAATCAAACCTTTCTCATGTTCCCAGGCCACAGGGTTTCAGAATCAGGCTTCAGTCATGTTGCCAGGCCACAGGGTTTCAAAATCCAGCCTCAGTCATTTTGCCAGTCAAGAGTGGTCCACCATCAAACCTCAGTCATGATCCCAGGCCACATGTTTCCACAATGAAACCTCAGTCATTATCCCAGGCCACAGGTTTCCAGAATCAAACCTCAGTCATATTCCCAGGACACATGTTTCCATTATCAAACCTCAGTCATGTTCGCAGGGCACAGGTTTCAACAATCAAACCTCATTCAATTTCCCAGAACACAGGTGTCCAGAATCCAACCTCAGTCATGTTCCCAGGGAACAGGCTTCCAGAAACAAACCTCAGTCATTTTCCCAGGCCACAGGGTTTCAGAAGCAAACCACAGTCATGTTCCCAGGCCAGAGGGTTGCACAATCAAACCTCAGTCTTGTTCCCAGGCCACAGGATTCCAGAATCCAACCGATGTCATGTTCCCAGGCCACAGGGTTCCAGATTCAAACCACAGTCATGTTCCCAGGCCAGGGGGTTCCACAATCAAACCTCAGCCATGTTCCCAGGCCACAGGTTTCCAGAAGCAAACCTCAGTCATGTTCCCAGGACACAGGTTTCCAGAGTCAACCCGATATCATGTTCCCTGGCCACAGTCTTCCAGAATTAAACCTCAGTCATGTTGCCTGGTCACAGGTTTCCACCATCAAACCTCAGACAAGTTTCCAGGACACAGGGTTCCAGAATCAAACCGTTCTCATGTTCCCTGGCCACAGGGTTCCAGAATCCACCGATGTCATGTTCCCAGGCCACAGGGTTCCAGAATCCACCGATGTCATGTTCCCAGGCCACAGGGTTCCAGAATTAATCCTCAGTTATGTTCCCAGGCTACAGGGTTCCGGAATCAAACCTCAGTCATGTTCCCAGGGAACAGGGTTCCAGGAACAAACCTCAGTCATGTTGCCAAGCCACAGGTTTCCACCATCAAACCTCAGACATGTTCCCAGGCCACAGGGTTCCAGAATCAAACCGTTCTCATGTTCCCCGGCCACAGGGTTCCAGAATCCACTGATGTAATGTTCCCAGGCAACAGGGTTCCAGTAGCAATCCTCAGTTATATTCCCAGTCTACAGGGTGCCAGAATAAAACCTCAGTCATGTTCCCAGTCCACAGGGTTCCAGAACCAAGCCTCAGTTAGGTTCCCAGGGCACAGTATTCCACAATCTAAACAGATGTCATATTCCCAGGCCCCAGGATTCCAGAATCACGCCTCAGTCATGTTCCCAGGCCACAAGCATCCAGAATTAAACCTCAGTCATGTTGCCAGGCCATAGGGTACAACCATCAAACCTCAGTCATATTGCCAGACCACAGGTTTCCACAATCAAACCGATTTCATGTACCCAGGCAACAGGGTACCAGAATCCAAACCGATGTCATATTCCCAGGCCACAGGATTCCACAATCTAACATAAGTCATGTTCCCAGGCCACAGGGTTCCAGAATCAAACCAATGCCAAGTTCCTAGGCCATGGGTTTCCAGTACCAGGCCGCAGTCATGTTTCCAGGGCACAGGGTTCTACAGTCAAACCTCAGTCATGTTGCCAGTCCACAGGTTTCTGCCATCAAACCTCAGTCAAGTTCCCAGGACACAGATTTCCAGAATCAAACCGCAGTCATATTCCCAGGTCACATGGTTCCAGAATCAAACCTCAGTCATGTTTGCAGGACCCATGGTTCCACAATCAAACCACAGTCATGTTCCCAGCACAAAGGTGTCCAGAATCAAACCTCAGTCATGTTCCCAGGGAACAGGGTTCCAGTAACAAACCTCAGTCATGTTGCCAAGCCACAGGTTTCCACCATGAAACCTCAGACATGTTCCCAGGCCAAAGGGTTCCAGAATCAAACCGTTCTCATGTTCCCAGGCCACAGGGTTCCAGAATCACGCCTCTGTCATGTTCCCTGGCCACAGGGTTCCAGAATCAAACCAATATCAAGTTCCCAGGCCATGGGTTTCAAGTATCAGGTCGCAGTCATGTTTCCAGGACAGAGGGTTGTACAATCAAACCTCAGTCATGTCGCCAGTCCACAGGTTTCTGCCATCAAACCTCAGTCAAGTTCCCAGGACACAGATTTCCAGAATCAAACCGCAGTCATATTCCCAGGTCACATGGTTCCAGAATCAAACCTCAGTCATGTTTGCAGGACCCATGGTTCCACAATCAAACCACAGTCATGTTCCCAGCACAAAGGTGTCCAGAATCAAACCTCAGTCATGTTCCCAGGGAACAGGGTTCCAGTAACAAACCTCAGTCATGTTGCCAAGCCACAGGTTTCCACCATGAAACCTCAGACATGTTCCCAGGCCATAGGGTTCCAGAATCAAACCTCAGTCATGTTCCCAGTCCACAGGGTTCCAGAACCAAGGCTCAGTCAGGTTACCGGGGCACAGTATTCCACAAACTAAACAGATGTCATGTTCCCAGGCCACATGGTTCCAGAATCAAACCTCACTCATATTCCCAGGCCACAGGTTTCCAGAATCAATCCGATTTCATGTTCCCAGGCAACAGGGTACCAGAATCCAAACCGATGTCATGTTCCCAAGCCACAGGATTCCACAATCTCACATCAGGCATGTTCCCAGGCCAATGGTTTCCAGAATCAAACCTCAGTCATATTCCCAGGCCACATGGTTCCAGATTCAAACCTCAGTCATGTTCCCAGGACCCAGGGTTCCAGAATCAAACCTCAGTCATGTTCCCTGGACACAGGTTTCAAAAATAAAATCCCAGTCATGTTCTCAGGCCACAGGGTACCACAACTAAACCTCAGTCATATTCCCAGGCCAGAGGGTTCCACAATCAAACCTCAGTCCTTTTGCTAGGCCACGGTTCCACCAGCAAGCCTCAGTCATGTTCCCAGGCCAGAGTGTTCCACAATCAAACCTAAGTCATCTTTCCAGGCCACAGGGTTCCACCATCAACCCTCAGTCATGTTGCCTGGTCACAGGTTTCCACCATCAAACCTCAGACAAGTTTCCAGGACACAGGGTTCCAGAATCAAACCGTTCTCATGTTCCCTGGACAGAGGGTTCCAGAATCCACCGATGTAATGTTCCCAGGCCACAGGGTTCCAGAATCCACCGATGTCATGTTCCCAGGCCACAGGGTTCCAGAATTAATCCTCAGTTATGTTCCCAGGCTACAGGGTTCCGGAATCAAACCTCAGTCATGTTCCCAGGGAACAGGGTTCCAGGAACAAACCTCAGTCATGTTGCCAAGCCACAGGTTTCCACCATCAAACCTCAGACATGCTCCCAGGCCACAGGGTTCCAGAATCAAACCGTTCTCATGGTCCCCGGCCACAGGGTTCCAGAATCCACTGATGTAATGTTCCCAGGCAACAGGGTTCCAGTATCAATCCTCAGTTATATTCCCAGTCTACAGGGTTCCAGAATAAAACCTCAGTCATGATCCCAGTCCACAGGGTTCCAGAACCAAGCCTCAGTTAGGTTCCCAGGGCACAGTATTCCACAATCTAAACAGATGTCATATTCCCAGGCCACAGGATTCCAGAATCACGCCTCAGACATGTTCCCAGGCCACAGGGTTCCAGAATCAAACCGTTCTCATGTTCCCAGGCCACAGGGTTCCAGAATCCACTGATGTCATGTTCCCAGGCCACAGGATTCCAGAATAAAACTTCAGTCATGTTCCCAGTGCACAGGGTTCCAGATCCAAGCCTCAGTCAGGTTCCCATGGCACAGTATTCCACAATCTAAACAGATGTCATGTTCCAAGGCCACAGAATTCCAGAATCACGCCTCTGTCATGTTCCCTGGCCACAGGGTTCCAGAATCAAACCAATGTCTAGTTCCCAGGCCATGGGTTTCAAGTATCAGGTCGCAGTCATATTTCCAGGACAGAGGGTTCTACAATCAAACCTCAGTCATGTTGCCAGTCCACAGGGTTCCAGAACCAAGCCTCAGTCAGGTTACCGGGGCACAGTATTCCACAAACTAAACAGATGTCATGTTCCCAGGCCACATGGTTCCAGAATCAAACCTCCCTCATATTCCCAGGCCACAGGTTTCCAGAATCAATCCGATTTCATGTTCCCAGGCAACAGGGTACCAGAATCCAAACCGATGTCATGTTCCCAAGCCACAGGATTCCACAATCTCACATCAGGCATGTTCCCAGGCCAATGGTTTCCAGAATCAAACCTCAGTCATATTCCCAGGCCACATGGTTCCAGATTCAAACCTCAGTCATGTTCCCAGGACCCAGGGTTCCAGAATCAAACCTCAGTCATGTTCCCTGGACACAGGTTTCAAAAATAAAATCCCAGTCATGTTCTCAGGCCACAGGGTACCACAATTAAACCTCAGTCATATTCACAGGCCAGAGGGTCCCACAATCAAACCTCAGTCCTTTTGCTAGGCCACGGTTCCACCAGCAAGCCTCAGTCATGTTCCCAGGCCAGAGTGTTCCACAATCAAACCTAAGTCATCTTTCCAGGCCACAGGGTTCCACCATCAACCCTCAGTCATGTTGCCTGGTCACAGGTTTCCACCATCAAACCTCAGACAAGTTTCCAGGACACAGGGTTCCAGAATCAAACCGTTCTCATGTTCCCTGGCCAGAGGGTTCCAGAATCCACCGATGTCATGTTCCCAGGCCACAGGGTTCCAGAATCCACCGATGTCATGTTCCCAGGCCACAGGGTTCCAGAATTAATCCTCAGTTATGTTCCCAGGCTACAGGGTTCCGGAATCAAACCTCAGTCATGTTCCCAGGGAACAGGGTTCCAGGAACAAACCTCAGTCATGTTGCCAAGCCACAGGTTTCCACCATCAAACCTCAGACATGTTCCCAGGCCACAGGGTTCCAGAATCAAACCGTTCTCATGTTCCCCGGCCACAGGGTTCCAGAATCCACTGATGTAATGTTCCCAGGCAACAGGGTTCCAGTAGCAATCCTCAGTTATATTCCCAGTCTACAGGGTTCCAGAATAAAACCTCAGTCATGTTCCCAGTCCACAGGGTTCCAGAACCAAGCCTCAGTTAGGTTCCCAGGGCACAGTATTCCACAATATAAACAGATGTCATATTCCCAGGCCACAGGATTCCAGAATAACGCCTCAGACATGTACCCAGGCCACAGGGATCCAGAATCAAACCGTTCTCATGTTCCCAGGCCACAGGGTTCCAGAATTCACTGATGTCATGTTCCCAGGCCACAGGATTCCAGAATAAAACTTCAGTCATGTTCCCAGTGCACAGGGTTCCAGATCCAAGCCTCAGTCAGGTTCCCAAGGCACAGTATTACACAATCTAAACAGATGGCATGTTCCAAGGCCACAGGATTTCAGAATCACGCCTCTGTCATGTTCCCTGGCCACAGGGTTCCAGAATCAAACCAATGTCAAGTTCCCAGGCCATGGGTTTCAAGTATCAGGTCGCAGTCATGTTTCCAGGACAGAGGGTTCTACAATCAAACCTCAGTCATGTTCTCAGTCCACAGGGTTCCAGAACCAAGGCTCAGTCAGGTTACCAGGGCACAGTATTCCACAAACTAAACAGATGTCATGTTCCCAGGCCACATGGTTCCAGAATCAAACCTCACTCATATTCCCAGGCCACAGGTTTCCAGAATCAATCCGATTTCATGTTCCCAGGCAACAGGGTACCAGAATCCAAACCGATGTCATGTTCCCAAGCCACAGGATTCCACAATCTCACATCAGGCATGTTCCCAGGCCAATGGTTTCCAGAATCAAACCTCAGTCATATTCCCAGGCCACATGGTTCCAGATTCAAACCTCAGTCATGTTCCCAGGACCCAGGGTTCCAGAATCAAACCTCAGTCATGTTCCCTGGACACAGGTTTCAAAAATAAAATCCCAGTCATGTTCTCAGGCCACAGGGTACCACAACTAAACCTCAGTCATATTCCCAGGCCAGAGGGTTCCACAATCAAACCTCAGTCCTTTTGCTAGGCCACGGTTCCACCAGCAAGCCTCAGTCATGTTCCCAGGCCAGAGTGTTCCACAATCAAACCTAAGTCATCTTTCCAGGCCACAGGGTTCCACCATCAACCCTCAGTCATGTTGCCTGGTCACAGGTTTCCACCATCAAACCTCAGACAAGTTTCCAGGACACAGGGTTCCAGAATCAAACCGTTCTCATGTTCCCTGGCCAGAGGGTTCCAGAATCCACCGATGTCATGTTCCCAGGCCACAGGGTTCCAGAATCCACCGATGTCATGTTCCCAGGCCACAGGGTTCCAGAATTAATCCTCAGTTATGTTCCCAGGCTACAGGGTTCCGGAATCAAACCTCAGTCATGTTCCCAGGGAACAGGGTTCCAGGAAGAAACCTCAGTCATGTTGCCAAGCCACAGGTTTCCACCATCAAACCTCAGACATGTTCCCAGGCCACAGGGTTCCAGAATCAAACCGTTCTCATGTTCCCCGGCCACAGGGTTCCAGAATCCACTGATGTAATGTTCCCAGGCAACAGGGTTCCAGTAGCAATCCTCAGTTATATTCCCAGTCTACAGGGTTCCAGAATAAAACCTCAGTCATGTTCCCAGTCCACAGGGTTCCAGAACCAAGCCTCAGTTAGGTTCCCAGGGCACAGTATTCCACAATCTAAACAGATGTCATATTCCCAGGCCCCAGGATTCCAGAATCACGCCTCAGTCATGTTCCCAGGCCACAAGCATCCAGAATTAAACCTCAGTCATGTTGCCAGGCCATAGGGTACCACCATCAAACCTCAGTCATATTGCCAGACCACAGGTTTCCACAATCAAAACGATTTCATGTTCCCAGGCAACAGGGTACCAGAATCCAAACCGATGTCATGTTCCCAGGCCACAGGATTCCACAATCTAACATAAGTCATGTTCCCAGGACAATGCCCTCCAGAATCAAACCACAGTCATATACCCAGGCCACATGGTCCCAGAATCAATCCTCAGTCATATTCCCAGTGCACAGGGTTCCAGAACCAAGCCTTCAGTCAGGTTCCCAGGGCACAGTATTCCACAATCTAAACAGATGTCATGTTCCCAGGCCACAGGATTCCAGATTCACGCCTCTGTCATGTTCCCTGGCCACAGGGTTCCAGAATCAAACCAATGTCAAGTTCCCAGGCCATGGGTTTCAAGTATCAGGTCGCAGTCATGTTTCCAGGACAGAGGGTTCTACAATCAAACCTCAGTCATGTCGCCAGTCCACAGGTTTCTGCCATCAAACCTCAGTCAAGTTCCCAGGCCACAGATTTCCAGAATCAAACCTCAGTCATATTCCCATGACACATGGTTCCAGAATCAAACCTCAGTCATGTTCGCAGGCCACAGGTTTCCACAATCAAAGCACGGTCATGTTCCCAGGACAAAGGTGTCCAGAAGCAAACCTCACTCATGTTCCCAGGGAACAGGGTTCCAGTAACAAACCTCAGTCATGTTGCCAGGCCACAGGTTTCCACCATCAAACCTCAGACATATTCCCAAGCCACAGGGTTCCAGAATCAAACCTTTCTCATGTTCCCAGGCCACAGGGTTTCAGAATCAGGCTTCAGTCATGTTGCCAGGCCACAGGGTTTCAAAATCCAGCCTCAGTCATTTTGCCAGTCAAGAGTGGTCCACCATCAAACCTCAGTCATGATCCCAGGCCACATGTTTCCACAATGAAACCTCAGTCATTATCCCAGGCCACAGGTTTCCAGAATCAAACCTCAGTCATATTCCCAGGACACATGTTTCCATTATCAAACCTCAGTCATGTTCGCAGGGCACAGGTTTCAACAATCAAACCTCATTCAATTTCCCAGAACACAGGTGTCCAGAATCCAACCTCAGTCATGTTCCCAGGGAACAGGCTTCCAGAAACAAACCTCAGTCATTTTCCCAGGCCACAGGGTTTCAGAAGCAAACCACAGTCATGTTCCCAGGCCAGAGGGTTGCACAATCAAACCTCAGTCTTGTTCCCAGGCCACAGGATTCCAGAATCCAACCGATGTCATGTTCCCAGGCCACAGGGTTCCAGATTCAAACCACAGTCATGTTCCCAGGCCAGGGGGTTCCACAATCAAACCTCAGCCATGTTCCCAGGCCACAGGTTTCCAGAAGCAAACCTCAGTCATGTTCCCAGGACACAGGTTTCCAGAGTCAACCCGATATCATGTTCCCTGGCCACAGTCTTCCAGAATTAAACCTCAGTCATGTTGCCTGGTCACAGGTTTCCACCATCAAACCTCAGACAAGTTTCCAGGACACAGGGTTCCAGAATCAAACCGTTCTCATGTTCCCTGGCCACAGGGTTCCAGAATCCACCGATGTCATGTTCCCAGGCCACAGGGTTCCAGAATCCACCGATGTCATGTTCCCAGGCCACAGGGTTCCAGAATTAATCCTCAGTTATGTTCCCAGGCTACAGGGTTCCGGAATCAAACCTCAGTCATGTTCCCAGGGAACAGGGTTCCAGGAACAAACCTCAGTCATGTTGCCAAGCCACAGGTTTCCACCATCAAACCTCAGACATGTTCCCAGGCCACAGGGTTCCAGAATCAAACCGTTCTCATGTTCCCCGGCCACAGGGTTCCAGAATCCACTGATGTAATGTTCCCAGGCAACAGGGTTCCAGTAGCAATCCTCAGTTATATTCCCAGTCTACAGGGTGCCAGAATAAAACCTCAGTCATGTTCCCAGTCCACAGGGTTCCAGAACCAAGCCTCAGTTAGGTTCCCAGGGCACAGTATTCCACAATCTAAACAGATGTCATATTCCCAGGCCCCAGGATTCCAGAATCACGCCTCAGTCATGTTCCCAGGCCACAAGCATCCAGAATTAAACCTCAGTCATGTTGCCAGGCCATAGGGTACAACCATCAAACCTCAGTCATATTGCCAGACCACAGGTTTCCACAATCAAACCGATTTCATGTACCCAGGCAACAGGGTACCAGAATCCAAACCGATGTCATATTCCCAGGCCACAGGATTCCACAATCTAACATAAGTCATGTTCCCAGGCCACAGGGTTCCAGAATCAAACCAATGCCAAGTTCCTAGGCCATGGGTTTCCAGTACCAGGCCGCAGTCATGTTTCCAGGGCACAGGGTTCTACAGTCAAACCTCAGTCATGTTGCCAGTCCACAGGTTTCTGCCATCAAACCTCAGTCAAGTTCCCAGGACACAGATTTCCAGAATCAAACCGCAGTCATATTCCCAGGTCACATGGTTCCAGAATCAAACCTCAGTCATGTTTGCAGGACCCATGGTTCCACAATCAAACCACAGTCATGTTCCCAGCACAAAGGTGTCCAGAATCAAACCTCAGTCATGTTCCCAGGGAACAGGGTTCCAGTAACAAACCTCAGTCATGTTGCCAAGCCACAGGTTTCCACCATGAAACCTCAGACATGTTCCCAGGCCAAAGGGTTCCAGAATCAAACCGTTCTCATGTTCCCAGGCCACAGGGTTCCAGAATCACGCCTCTGTCATGTTCCCTGGCCACAGGGTTCCAGAATCAAACCAATATCAAGTTCCCAGGCCATGGGTTTCAAGTATCAGGTCGCAGTCATGTTTCCAGGACAGAGGGTTGTACAATCAAACCTCAGTCATGTCGCCAGTCCACAGGTTTCTGCCATCAAACCTCAGTCAAGTTCCCAGGACACAGATTTCCAGAATCAAACCGCAGTCATATTCCCAGGTCACATGGTTCCAGAATCAAACCTCAGTCATGTTTGCAGGACCCATGGTTCCACAATCAAACCACAGTCATGTTCCCAGCACAAAGGTGTCCAGAATCAAACCTCAGTCATGTTCCCAGGGAACAGGGTTCCAGTAACAAACCTCAGTCATGTTGCCAAGCCACAGGTTTCCACCATGAAACCTCAGACATGTTCCCAGGCCATAGGGTTCCAGAATCAAACCTCAGTCATGTTCCCAGTCCACAGGGTTCCAGAACCAAGGCTCAGTCAGGTTACCGGGGCACAGTATTCCACAAACTAAACAGATGTCATGTTCCCAGGCCACATGGTTCCAGAATCAAACCTCACTCATATTCCCAGGCCACAGGTTTCCAGAATCAATCCGATTTCATGTTCCCAGGCAACAGGGTACCAGAATCCAAACCGATGTCATGTTCCCAAGCCACAGGATTCCACAATCTCACATCAGGCATGTTCCCAGGCCAATGGTTTCCAGAATCAAACCTCAGTCATATTCCCAGGCCACATGGTTCCAGATTCAAACCTCAGTCATGTTCCCAGGACCCAGGGTTCCAGAATCAAACCTCAGTCATGTTCCCTGGACACAGGTTTCAAAAATAAAATCCCAGTCATGTTCTCAGGCCACAGGGTACCACAACTAAACCTCAGTCATATTCCCAGGCCAGAGGGTTCCACAATCAAACCTCAGTCCTTTTGCTAGGCCACGGTTCCACCAGCAAGCCTCAGTCATGTTCCCAGGCCAGAGTGTTCCACAATCAAACCTAAGTCATCTTTCCAGGCCACAGGGTTCCACCATCAACCCTCAGTCATGTTGCCTGGTCACAGGTTTCCACCATCAAACCTCAGACAAGTTTCCAGGACACAGGGTTCCAGAATCAAACCGTTCTCATGTTCCCTGGACAGAGGGTTCCAGAATCCACCGATGTAATGTTCCCAGGCCACAGGGTTCCAGAATCCACCGATGTCATGTTCCCAGGCCACAGGGTTCCAGAATTAATCCTCAGTTATGTTCCCAGGCTACAGGGTTCCGGAATCAAACCTCAGTCATGTTCCCAGGGAACAGGGTTCCAGGAACAAACCTCAGTCATGTTGCCAAGCCACAGGTTTCCACCATCAAACCTCAGACATGCTCCCAGGCCACAGGGTTCCAGAATCAAACCGTTCTCATGGTCCCCGGCCACAGGGTTCCAGAATCCACTGATGTAATGTTCCCAGGCAACAGGGTTCCAGTATCAATCCTCAGTTATATTCCCAGTCTACAGGGTTCCAGAATAAAACCTCAGTCATGATCCCAGTCCACAGGGTTCCAGAACCAAGCCTCAGTTAGGTTCCCAGGGCACAGTATTCCACAATCTAAACAGATGTCATATTCCCAGGCCACAGGATTCCAGAATCACGCCTCAGACATGTTCCCAGGCCACAGGGTTCCAGAATCAAACCGTTCTCATGTTCCCAGGCCACAGGGTTCCAGAATCCACTGATGTCATGTTCCCAGGCCACAGGATTCCAGAATAAAACTTCAGTCATGTTCCCAGTGCACAGGGTTCCAGATCCAAGCCTCAGTCAGGTTCCCATGGCACAGTATTCCACAATCTAAACAGATGTCATGTTCCAAGGCCACAGAATTCCAGAATCACGCCTCTGTCATGTTCCCTGGCCACAGGGTTCCAGAATCAAACCAATGTCTAGTTCCCAGGCCATGGGTTTCAAGTATCAGGTCGCAGTCATATTTCCAGGACAGAGGGTTCTACAATCAAACCTCAGTCATGTTGCCAGTCCACAGGGTTCCAGAACCAAGCCTCAGTCAGGTTACCGGGGCACAGTATTCCACAAACTAAACAGATGTCATGTTCCCAGGCCACATGGTTCCAGAATCAAACCTCCCTCATATTCCCAGGCCACAGGTTTCCAGAATCAATCCGATTTCATGTTCCCAGGCAACAGGGTACCAGAATCCAAACCGATGTCATGTTCCCAAGCCACAGGATTCCACAATCTCACATCAGGCATGTTCCCAGGCCAATGGTTTCCAGAATCAAACCTCAGTCATATTCCCAGGCCACATGGTTCCAGATTCAAACCTCAGTCATGTTCCCAGGACCCAGGGTTCCAGAATCAAACCTCAGTCATGTTCCCTGGACACAGGTTTCAAAAATAAAATCCCAGTCATGTTCTCAGGCCACAGGGTACCACAATTAAACCTCAGTCATATTCACAGGCCAGAGGGTCCCACAATCAAACCTCAGTCCTTTTGCTAGGCCACGGTTCCACCAGCAAGCCTCAGTCATGTTCCCAGGCCAGAGTGTTCCACAATCAAACCTAAGTCATCTTTCCAGGCCACAGGGTTCCACCATCAACCCTCAGTCATGTTGCCTGGTCACAGGTTTCCACCATCAAACCTCAGACAAGTTTCCAGGACACAGGGTTCCAGAATCAAACCGTTCTCATGTTCCCTGGCCAGAGGGTTCCAGAATCCACCGATGTCATGTTCCCAGGCCACAGGGTTCCAGAATCCACCGATGTCATGTTCCCAGGCCACAGGGTTCCAGAATTAATCCTCAGTTATGTTCCCAGGCTACAGGGTTCCGGAATCAAACCTCAGTCATGTTCCCAGGGAACAGGGTTCCAGGAACAAACCTCAGTCATGTTGCCAAGCCACAGGTTTCCACCATCAAACCTCAGACATGTTCCCAGGCCACAGGGTTCCAGAATCAAACCGTTCTCATGTTCCCCGGCCACAGGGTTCCAGAATCCACTGATGTAATGTTCCCAGGCAACAGGGTTCCAGTAGCAATCCTCAGTTATATTCCCAGTCTACAGGGTTCCAGAATAAAACCTCAGTCATGTTCCCAGTCCACAGGGTTCCAGAACCAAGCCTCAGTTAGGTTCCCAGGGCACAGTATTCCACAATATAAACAGATGTCATATTCCCAGGCCACAGGATTCCAGAATAACGCCTCAGACATGTACCCAGGCCACAGGGATCCAGAATCAAACCGTTCTCATGTTCCCAGGCCACAGGGTTCCAGAATTCACTGATGTCATGTTCCCAGGCCACAGGATTCCAGAATAAAACTTCAGTCATGTTCCCAGTGCACAGGGTTCCAGATCCAAGCCTCAGTCAGGTTCCCAAGGCACAGTATTACACAATCTAAACAGATGGCATGTTCCAAGGCCACAGGATTTCAGAATCACGCCTCTGTCATGTTCCCTGGCCACAGGGTTCCAGAATCAAACCAATGTCAAGTTCCCAGGCCATGGGTTTCAAGTATCAGGTCGCAGTCATGTTTCCAGGACAGAGGGTTCTACAATCAAACCTCAGTCATGTTCTCAGTCCACAGGGTTCCAGAACCAAGGCTCAGTCAGGTTACCAGGGCACAGTATTCCACAAACTAAACAGATGTCATGTTCCCAGGCCACATGGTTCCAGAATCAAACCTCACTCATATTCCCAGGCCACAGGTTTCCAGAATCAATCCGATTTCATGTTCCCAGGCAACAGGGTACCAGAATCCAAACCGATGTCATGTTCCCAAGCCACAGGATTCCACAATCTCACATCAGGCATGTTCCCAGGCCAATGGTTTCCAGAATCAAACCTCAGTCATATTCCCAGGCCACATGGTTCCAGATTCAAACCTCAGTCATGTTCCCAGGACCCAGGGTTCCAGAATCAAACCTCAGTCATGTTCCCTGGACACAGGTTTCAAAAATAAAATCCCAGTCATGTTCTCAGGCCACAGGGTACCACAACTAAACCTCAGTCATATTCCCAGGCCAGAGGGTTCCACAATCAAACCTCAGTCCTTTTGCTAGGCCACGGTTCCACCAGCAAGCCTCAGTCATGTTCCCAGGCCAGAGTGTTCCACAATCAAACCTAAGTCATCTTTCCAGGCCACAGGGTTCCACCATCAACCCTCAGTCATGTTGCCTGGTCACAGGTTTCCACCATCAAACCTCAGACAAGTTTCCAGGACACAGGGTTCCAGAATCAAACCGTTCTCATGTTCCCTGGCCACAGGGTTCCAGAATCCACCGATGTCATGTTCCCAGGCCACAGGGTTCCAGAATCCACCGATGTCATGTTCCCAGGCCACAGGGTTCCAGAATTAATCCTCAGTTATGTTCCCAGGCTACAGGGTTCCGGAATCAAACCTCAGTCATGTTCCCAGGGAACAGGGTTCCAGGAACAAACCTCAGTCATGTTGCCAAGCCACAGGTTTCCACCATCAAACCTCAGACATGTTCCCAGGCCACAGGGTTCCAGAATCAAACCGTTCTCATGTTCCCCGGCCACAGGGTTCCAGAATCCACTGATGTAATGTTCCCAGGCAACAGGGTTCCAGTAGCAATCCTCAGTTATATTCCCAGTCTACAGGGTTCCAGAATAAAACCTCAGTCATGTTCCCAGTCCACAGGGTTCCAGAACCAAGCCTCAGTTAGGTTCCCAGGGCACAGTATTCCACAATCTAAACAGATGTCATATTCCCAGGCCCCAGGATTCCAGAATCACGCCTCAGTCATGTTCCCAGGCCACAAGCATCCAGAATTAAACCTCAGTCATGTTGCCAGGCCATAGGGTACCACCATCAAACCTCAGTCATATTGCCAGACCACAGGTTTCCACAATCAAAACGATTTCATGTTCCCAGGCAACAGGGTACCAGAATCCAAACCGATGTCATGTTCCCAGGCCACAGGATTCCACAATCTAACATAAGTCATGTTCCCAGGACAATGCCCTCCAGAATCAAACCACAGTCATATACCCAGGCCACATGGTCCCAGAATCAATCCTCAGTCATATTCCCAGTGCACAGGGTTCCAGAACCAAGCCTTCAGTCAGGTTCCCAGGGCACAGTATTCCACAATCTAAACAGATGTCATGTTCCCAGGCCACAGGATTCCAGAATCACGCCTCTGTCATGTTCCCTGGCCACAGGGTTCCAGAATCAAACCAATGTCAAGTTCCCAGGCCATGGGTTTCAAGTATCAGGTCGCAGTCATGTTTCCAGGACAGAGGGTTCTACAATCAAACCTCAGTCATGTCGCCAGTCCTCAGGTTTCTGCCATCAAACCTCAGTCAAGTTCCCAGGCCACAGATTTCCAGAATCAAACCTCAGTCATATTCCCATGACACATGGTTCCAGAATCAAACCTCAGTCATGTTCGCAGGCCACAGGTTTCCACAATCAAAGCACGGTCATGTTCCCAGGACAAAGGTGTCCAGAAACAAACCTCACTCATGTTCCCAGGGAACAGGGTTCCAGTAACAAACCTCAGTCATGTTGCCAGGCCACAGGTTTCCACCATCAAACCTCAGACATATTCCCAAGCCACAGGGTTCCAGAATCAAACCTTTCTCATGTTCCCAGGCCACAGGGTTTCAGAATCAGGCTTCAGTCATGTTGCCAGGCCACAGGGTTCCAAAATCCAGCCTCAGTCATTTTGCCAGTCAAGAGTGGTCCACCATCAAACCTCAGTCATGATCCCAGGCCACATGTTTCCACAATGAAACCTCAGTCATTATCCCAGGCCACAGGTTTCCAGAATCAAACCTCAGTCATATTCCCAGGACACATGTTTCCATTATCAAACCTCAGTCATGTTCGCAGGGCACAGGTTTCAACAATCAAACCTCATTCAATTTCCCAGAACATAGGTGTCCAGAATCCAACCTCAGTCATGTTCCCAGGGAACAGGCTTCCAGAAACAAACCTCAGTCATTTTCCCAGGCCACAGGGTTTCAGAATCAAACCACAGTCATGTTCCCAGGCCAGAGGGTTGCACAATCAAACCTCAGTCTTGTTCCCAGGCCACAGGATTCCAGAATCCAACCGATGTCATGTTCCCAGGCCACAGGGTTCCAGATTCAAACCACAGTCATGTTCCCAGGCCAGGGGGTTCCACAATCAAACCTCAGCCATGTTCCCAGGCCACAGGTTTCCAGAAGCAAACCTCAGTCATGTTCCCAGGACACAGGTTTCCAGAGTCAACCCGAGATCATGTTCCCTGGCCACAGTCTTCCAGAATTAAACCTCAGTCATGTTGCCAGGTCAGAGGTTTCCACCATCAAACCTCAGACAAGTTTCCAGGACACAGGGTTCCAGAATCAAACCGTTCTCATGTTCCCTGGCCACAGGGTTCCAGAATCCACCGATGTCATGTTCCCAGGCCACAGGGTTCCAGAATCAATCCTCAGTTATGTTCCCTGGCTACAGGGTTCCAGAATCAAACCTCAGTCATGTTCCCAGTCCACAGGGTTCCAGAACCAAGGCTCAGTCAGGTTACCGGGGCACAGTATTCCACAAACTAAACAGATGTCATGTTCCCAGGCCACATGGTTCCAGAATCAAACCTCACTCATATTCCCAGGCCACAGGTTTCCAGAATCAATCCGATTTCATGTTCCCAGGCAACAGGGTACCAGAATCCAAACCGATGTCATGTTCCCAAGCCACAGGATTCCACAATCTCACATCAGGCATGTTCCCAGGCCAATGGTTTCCAGAATCAAACCTCAGTCATATTCCCAGGCCACATGGTTCCAGATTCAAACCTCAGTCATGTTCCCAGGACCCAGGGTTCCAGAATCAAACCTCAGTCATGTTCCCTGGACACAGGTTTCAAAAATAAAATCCCAGTCATGTTCTCAGGCCACAGGGTACCACAACTAAACCTCAGTCATATTCCCAGGCCAGAGGGTTCCACAATCAAACCTCAGTCCTTTTGCTAGGCCACGGTTCCACCAGCAAGCCTCAGTCATGTTCCCAGGCCAGAGTGTTCCACAATCAAACCTAAGTCATCTTTCCAGGCCACAGGGTTCCACCATCAACCCTCAGTCATGTTGCCTGGTCACAGGTTTCCACCATCAAACCTCAGACAAGTTTCCAGGACACAGGGTTCCAGAATCAAACCGTTCTCATGTTCCCTGGCCAGAGGGTTCCAGAATCCACCGATGTCATGTTCCCAGGCCACAGGGTTCCAGAATCCACCGATGTCATGTTCCCAGGCCACAGGGTTCCAGAATTAATCCTCAGTTATGTTCCCAGGCTACAGGGTTCCGGAATCAAACCTCAGTCATGTTCCCAGGGAACAGGGTTCCAGGAAGAAACCTCAGTCATGTTGCCAAGCCACAGGTTTCCACCATCAAACCTCAGACATGTTCCCAGGCCACAGGGTTCCAGAATCAAACCGTTCTCATGTTCCCCGGCCACAGGGTTCCAGAATCCACTGATGTAATGTTCCCAGGCAACAGGGTTCCAGTAGCAATCCTCAGTTATATTCCCAGTCTACAGGGTTCCAGAATAAAACCTCAGTCATGTTCCCAGTCCACAGGGTTCCAGAACCAAGCCTCAGTTAGGTTCCCAGGGCACAGTATTCCACAATCTAAACAGATGTCATATTCCCAGGCCCCAGGATTCCAGAATCACGCCTCAGTCATGTTCCCAGGCCACAAGCATCCAGAATTAAACCTCAGTCATGTTGCCAGGCCATAGGGTACCACCATCAAACCTCAGTCATATTGCCAGACCACAGGTTTCCACAATCAAAACGATTTCATGTTCCCAGGCAACAGGGTACCAGAATCCAAACCGATGTCATGTTCCCAGGCCACAGGATTCCACAATCTAACATAAGTCATGTTCCCAGGACAATGCCCTCCAGAATCAAACCACAGTCATATACCCAGGCCACATGGTCCCAGAATCAATCCTCAGTCATATTCCCAGTGCACAGGGTTCCAGAACCAAGCCTTCAGTCAGGTTCCCAGGGCACAGTATTCCACAATCTAAACAGATGTCATGTTCCCAGGCCACAGGATTCCAGATTCACGCCTCTGTCATGTTCCCTGGCCACAGGGTTCCAGAATCAAACCAATGTCAAGTTCCCAGGCCATGGGTTTCAAGTATCAGGTCGCAGTCATGTTTCCAGGACAGAGGGTTCTACAATCAAACCTCAGTCATGTCGCCAGTCCACAGGTTTCTGCCATCAAACCTCAGTCAAGTTCCCAGGCCACAGATTTCCAGAATCAAACCTCAGTCATATTCCCATGACACATGGTTCCAGAATCAAACCTCAGTCATGTTCGCAGGCCACAGGTTTCCACAATCAAAGCACGGTCATGTTCCCAGGACAAAGGTGTCCAGAAGCAAACCTCACTCATGTTCCCAGGGAACAGGGTTCCAGTAACAAACCTCAGTCATGTTGCCAGGCCACAGGTTTCCACCATCAAACCTCAGACATATTCCCAAGCCACAGGGTTCCAGAATCAAACCTTTCTCATGTTCCCAGGCCACAGGGTTTCAGAATCAGGCTTCAGTCATGTTGCCAGGCCACAGGGTTTCAAAATCCAGCCTCAGTCATTTTGCCAGTCAAGAGTGGTCCACCATCAAACCTCAGTCATGATCCCAGGCCACATGTTTCCACAATGAAACCTCAGTCATTATCCCAGGCCACAGGTTTCCAGAATCAAACCTCAGTCATATTCCCAGGACACATGTTTCCATTATCAAACCTCAGTCATGTTCGCAGGGCACAGGTTTCAACAATCAAACCTCATTCAATTTCCCAGAACACAGGTGTCCAGAATCCAACCTCAGTCATGTTCCCAGGGAACAGGCTTCCAGAAACAAACCTCAGTCATTTTCCCAGGCCACAGGGTTTCAGAAGCAAACCACAGTCATGTTCCCAGGCCAGAGGGTTGCACAATCAAACCTCAGTCTTGTTCCCAGGCCACAGGATTCCAGAATCCAACCGATGTCATGTTCCCAGGCCACAGGGTTCCAGATTCAAACCACAGTCATGTTCCCAGGCCAGGGGGTTCCACAATCAAACCTCAGCCATGTTCCCAGGCCACAGGTTTCCAGAAGCAAACCTCAGTCATGTTCCCAGGACACAGGTTTCCAGAGTCAACCCGATATCATGTTCCCTGGCCACAGTCTTCCAGAATTAAACCTCAGTCATGTTGCCTGGTCACAGGTTTCCACCATCAAACCTCAGACAAGTTTCCAGGACACAGGGTTCCAGAATCAAACCGTTCTCATGTTCCCTGGCCACAGGGTTCCAGAATCCACCGATGTCATGTTCCCAGGCCACAGGGTTCCAGAATCCACCGATGTCATGTTCCCAGGCCACAGGGTTCCAGAATTAATCCTCAGTTATGTTCCCAGGCTACAGGGTTCCGGAATCAAACCTCAGTCATGTTCCCAGGGAACAGGGTTCCAGGAACAAACCTCAGTCATGTTGCCAAGCCACAGGTTTCCACCATCAAACCTCAGACATGTTCCCAGGCCACAGGGTTCCAGAATCAAACCGTTCTCATGTTCCCCGGCCACAGGGTTCCAGAATCCACTGATGTAATGTTCCCAGGCAACAGGGTTCCAGTATCAATCCTCAGTTATATTCCCAGTCTACAGGGTTCCAGAATAAAACCTCAGTCATGTTCCCAGTCCACAGGGTTCCAGAACCAAGCCTCAGTTAGGTTCCCAGGGCACAGTATTCCACAATCTAAACAGATGTCATATTCCCAGGCCCCAGGATTCCAGAATCACGCCTCAGTCATGTTCCCAGGCCACAAGCATCCAGAATTAAACCTCAGTCATGTTGCCAGGCCATAGGGTACCACCATCAAACCTCAGTCATATTGCCAGACCACAGGTTTCCACAATCAAAACGATTTCATGTTCCCAGGCAACAGGGTACCAGAATCCAAACCGATGACATGTTCCCAGGCCACAGGATTCCACAATCTAACATAAGTCATGTTCCCAGGACAATGCCCTCCAGAATCAAACCACAGTCATATACCCAGGCCACATGGTCCCAGAATCAATCCTCAGTCATGTTCCCAGTCCACAGGATTCCAGAACCAAGCCTTCAGTCAGGTTCCCAGGGCACAGTATTCCACAATCTAAACAGATGTCATGTTCCCAGGCCACAGGATTCCAGAATCACGCCTCTGTCATGTTCCCTGGCCACAGGGTTCCAGAATCAAACCAATGTCAAGTTCCCAGGCCATGGGTTTCAAGTATCAGGTCGCAGTCATGTTTCCAGGACAGAGGGTTCTACAATCAAACCTCAGTCATGTCGCCAGTCCTCAGGTTTCTGCCATCAAACCTCAGTCAAGTTCCCAGGCCACAGATTTCCAGAATCAAACCTCAGTCATATTCCCATGACACATGGTTCCAGAATCAAACCTCAGTCATGTACGCAGGCCACAGGTTTCCACAATCAAAGCACGGTCATGTTCCCAGGACAAAGGTGTCCAGAAGCAAACCTCACTCATGTTCCCAGGGAACAGGGTTCCAGTAACAAACCTCAGTCATGTTGCCAGGCCACAGGTTTCCACCATCAAACCTCAGACATATTCCCAAGCCACAGGGTTCCAGAATCAAACCTTTCTCATGTTCCCAGGCCACAGGGTTTCAGAATCAGGCTTCAGTCATGTTGCCAGGCCACAGGGTTTCAAAATCCAGCCTCAGTCATTTTGCCAGTCAAGAGTGGTCCACCATCAAACCTCAGTCATGATCCCAGGCCACATGTTTCCACAATGAAACCTCAGTCATTATCCCAGGCCACAGGTTTCCAGAATCAAACCTCAGTCATATTCCCAGGACACATGTTTCCATTATCAAACCTCAGTCATGTTCGCAGGGCACAGGTTTCAACAATCAAACCTCATTCAATTTCCCAGAACACAGGTGTCCAGAATCCAACCTCAGTCATGTTCCCAGGGAACAGGCTTCCAGAAACAAACCTCAGTCATTTTCCCAGGCCACAGGGTTTCAGAATCAAACCACAGTCATGTTCCCAGGCCAGAGGGTTGCACAATCAAACCTCAGTCTTGTTCCCAGGCCACAGGATTCCAGAATCCAACCGATGTCATGTTCCCAGGCCACAGGGTTCCAGATTCAAACCACAGTCATGTTCCCAGGCCAGGGGGTTCCACAATCAAACCTCAGCCATGTTCCCAGGCCACAGGTTTCCAGAAGCAAACCTCAGTCATGTTCCCAGGACACAGGTTTCCAGAGTCAACCCGAGATCATGTTCCCTGGCCACAGTCTTCCAGAATTAAACCTCAGTCATGTTGCCAGGTCAGAGGTTTCCACCATCAAACCTCAGACAAGTTTCCAGGACACAGGGTTCCAGAATCATACCGTTCTCATGTTCCCTGGCCACAGGGTTCCAGAATCCACCGATGTCATGTTCCCAGGCCACAGGGTTCCAGAATCAATCCTCAGTTATGTTCCCTGGCTACAGGGTTCCAGAATCAAACCTCAGTCATGTTCCCAGTCCACAGGGTTCCAGAACCAAGGCTCAGTCAGGTTACCGGGGCACAGTATTCCACAAACTAAACAGATGTCATGTTCCCAGGCCACATGGTTCCAGAATCAAACCTCACTCATATTCCCAGGCCACAGGTTTCCAGAATCAATCCGATTTCATGTTCCCAGGCAACAGGGTACCAGAATCCAAACCGATGTCATGTTCCCAAGCCACAGGATTCCACAATCTCACATCAGGCATGTTCCCAGGCCAATGGTTTCCAGAATCAAACCTCAGTCATATTCCCAGGCCACATGGTTCCAGATTCAAACCTCAGTCATGTTCCCAGGACCCAGGGTTCCAGAATCAAACCTCAGTCATGTTCCCTGGACACAGGTTTCAAAAATAAAATCCCAGTCATGTTCTCAGGCCACAGGGTACCACAACTAAACCTCAGTCATATTCCCAGGCCAGAGGGTTCCACAATCAAACCTCAGTCCTTTTGCTAGGCCACGGTTCCACCAGCAAGCCTCAGTCATGTTCCCAGGCCAGAGTGTTCCACAATCAAACCTAAGTCATCTTTCCAGGCCACAGGGTTCCACCATGAACCCTCAGTCATGTTGCCTGGTCACAGGTTTCCACCATCAAACCTCAGACAAGTTTCCAGGACACAGGGTTCCAGAATCAAACCGTTCTCATGTTCCCCGGCCACAGGGTTCCAGAATCCACTGATGTAATGTTCCCAGGCAACAGGGTTCCAGTAGCAATCCTCAGTTATATTCCCAGTCTACAGGGTTCCAGAATAAAACCTCAGTCATGTTCCCAGTCCACAGGGTTCCAGAACCAAGCCTCAGTTAGGTTCCCAGGGCACAGTATTCCACAATCTAAACAGATGTCATATTCCCAGGCCCCAGGATTCCAGAATCACGCCTCAGTCATGTTCCCAGGCCACAAGCATCCAGAATTAAACCTCAGTCATGTTGCCAGGCCATAGGGTACCACCATCAAACCTCAGTCATATTGCCAGACCACAGGTTTCCACAATCAAAACGATTTCATGTTCCCAGGCAACAGGGTACCAGAATCCAAACCGATGTCATGTTCCCAGGCCACAGGATTCCACAATCTAACATAAGTCATGTTCCCAGGACAATGCCCTCCAGAATCAAACCACAGTCATATACCCAGGCCACATGGTCCCAGAATCAATCCTCAGTCATGTTCCCAGTCCACAGGATTCCAGAACCAAGCCTTCAGTCAGGTTCCCAGGGCACAGTATTCCACAATCTAAACAGATGTCATGTTCCCAGGCCACAGGATTCCAGAATCACGCCTCTGTCATGTTCCCTGGCCACAGGGTTCCAGAATCAAACCAATGTCAAGTTCCCAGGCCATGGGTTTCAAGTATCAGGTCGCAGTCATGTTTCCAGGACAGAGGGTTCTACAATCAAACCTCAGTCATGTCGCCAGTCCTCAGGTTTCTGCCATCAAACCTCAGTCAAGTTCCCAGGCCACAGATTTCCAGAATCAAACCTCAGTCATATTCCCATGACACATGGTTCCAGAATCAAACCTCAGTCATGTACGCAGGCCACAGGTTTCCACAATCAAAGCACGGTCATGTTCCCAGGACAAAGGTGTCCAGAAGCAAACCTCACTCATGTTCCCAGGGAACAGGGTTCCAGTAACAAACCTCAGTCATGTTGCCAGGCCACAGGTTTCCACCATCAAACCTCAGACATATTCCCAAGCCACAGGGTTCCAGAATCAAACCTTTCTCATGTTCCCAGGCCACAGGGTTTCAGAATCAGGCTTCAGTCATGTTGCCAGGCCACAGGGTTTCAAAATCCAGCCTCAGTCATTTTGCCAGTCAAGAGTGGTCCACCATCAAACCTCAGTCATGATCCCAGGCCACATGTTTCCACAATGAAACCTCAGTCATTATCCCAGGCCACAGGTTTCCAGAATCAAACCTCAGTCATATTCCCAGGACACATGTTTCCATTATCAAACCTCAGTCATGTTCGCAGGGCACAGGTTTCAACAATCAAACCTCATTCAATTTCCCAGAACACAGGTGTCCAGAATCCAACCTCAGTCATGTTCCCAGGGAACAGGCTTCCAGAAACAAACCTCAGTCATTTTCCCAGGCCACAGGGTTTCAGAATCAAACCACAGTCATGTTCCCAGGCCAGAGGGTTGCACAATCAAACCTCAGTCTTGTTCCCAGGCCACAGGATTCCAGAATCCAACCGATGTCATGTTCCCAGGCCACAGGGTTCCAGATTCAAACCACAGTCATGTTCCCAGGCCAGGGGGTTCCACAATCAAACCTCAGCCATGTTCCCAGGCCACAGGTTTCCAGAAGCAAACCTCAGTCATGTTCCCAGGACACAGGTTTCCAGAGTCAACCCGAGATCATGTTCCCTGGCCACAGTCTTCCAGAATTAAACCTCAGTCATGTTGCCAGGTCAGAGGTTTCCACCATCAAACCTCAGACAAGTTTCCAGGACACAGGGTTCCAGAATCATACCGTTCTCATGTTCCCTGGCCACAGGGTTCCAGAATCCACCGATGTCATGTTCCCAGGCCACAGGGTTCCAGAATCAATCCTCAGTTATGTTCCCTGGCTACAGGGTTCCAGAATCAAACCTCAGTCATGTTCCCAGTCCACAGGGTTCCAGAACCAAGGCTCAGTCAGGTTACCGGGGCACAGTATTCCACAAACTAAACAGATGTCATGTTCCCAGGCCACATGGTTCCAGAATCAAACCTCACTCATATTCCCAGGCCACAGGTTTCCAGAATCAATCCGATTTCATGTTCCCAGGCAACAGGGTACCAGAATCCAAACCGATGTCATGTTCCCAAGCCACAGGATTCCACAATCTCACATCAGGCATGTTCCCAGGCCAATGGTTTCCAGAATCAAACCTCAGTCATATTCCCAGGCCACATGGTTCCAGATTCAAACCTCAGTCATGTTCCCAGGACCCAGGGTTCCAGAATCAAACCTCAGTCATGTTCCCTGGACACAGGTTTCAAAAATAAAATCCCAGTCATGTTCTCAGGCCACAGGGTACCACAACTAAACCTCAGTCATATTCCCAGGCCAGAGGGTTCCACAATCAAACCTCAGTCCTTTTGCTAGGCCACGGTTCCACCAGCAAGCCTCAGTCATGTTCCCAGGCCAGAGTGTTCCACAATCAAACCTAAGTCATCTTTCCAGGCCACAGGGTTCCACCATGAACCCTCAGTCATGTTGCCTGGTCACAGGTTTCCACCATCAAACCTCAGACAAGTTTCCAGGACACAGGGTTCCAGAATCAAACCGTTCTCATGTTCCCCGGCCACAGGGTTCCAGAATCCACTGATGTAATGTTCCCAGGCAACAGGGTTCCAGTAGCAATCCTCAGTTATATTCCCAGTCTACAGGGTTCCAGAATAAAACCTCAGTCATGTTCCCAGTCCACAGGGTTCCAGAACCAAGCCTCAGTTAGGTTCCCAGGGCACAGTATTCCACAATCTAAACAGATGTCATATTCCCAGGCCCCAGGATTCCAGAATCACGCCTCAGTCATGTTCCCAGGCCACAAGCATCCAGAATTAAACCTCAGTCATGTTGCCAGGCCATAGGGTACCACCATCAAACCTGAGTCATATTGCCAGACCACAGGTTTCCACAATCAAAACGATTTCATGTTCCCAGGCAACAGGGTACCAGAATCCAAACCGATGTCATGTTCCCAGGCCACAGGATTCCACAATCTAACATAAGTCATGTTCCCAGGACAATGCCCTCCAGAATCAAACCACAGTCATATACCCAGGCCACATGGTCCCAGAATCAATCCTCAGTCATATTCCCAGTGCACAGGGTTCCAGAACCAAGCCTTCAGTCAGGTTCCCAGGGCACAGTATTCCACAATCTAAACAGATGTCATGTTCCCAGGCCACAGGATTCCAGATTCACGCCTCTGTCATGTTCCCTGGCCACAGGGTTCCAGAATCAAACCAATGTCAAGTTCCCAGGCCATGGGTTTCAAGTATCAGGTCGCAGTCATGTTTCCAGGACAGAGGGTTCTACAATCAAACCTCAGTCATGTCGCCAGTCCACAGGTTTCTGCCATCAAACCTCAGTCAAGTTCCCAGGCCACAGATTTCCAGAATCAAACCTCAGTCATATTCCCATGACACATGGTTCCAGAATCAAACCTCAGTCATGTTCGCAGGCCACAGGTTTCCACAATCAAAGCACGGTCATGTTCCCAGGACAAAGGTGTCCAGAAGCAAACCTCACTCATGTTCCCAGGGAACAGGGTTCCAGTAACAAACCTCAGTCATGTTGCCAGGCCACAGGTTTCCACCATCAAACCTCAGACATATTCCCAAGCCACAGGGTTCCAGAATCAAACCTTTCTCATGTTCCCAGGCCACAGGGTTTCAGAATCAGGCTTCAGTCATGTTGCCAGGCCACAGGGTTTCAAAATCCAGCCTCAGTCATTTTGCCAGTCAAGAGTGGTCCACCATCAAACCTCAGTCATGATCCCAGGCCACATGTTTCCACAATGAAACCTCAGTCATTATCCCAGGCCACAGGTTTCCAGAATCAAACCTCAGTCATATTCCCAGGACACATGTTTCCATTATCAAACCTCAGTCATGTTCGCAGGGCACAGGTTTCAACAATCAAACCTCATTCAATTTCCCAGAACACAGGTGTCCAGAATCCAACCTCAGTCATGTTCCCAGGGAACAGGCTTCCAGAAACAAACCTCAGTCATTTTCCCAGGCCACAGGGTTTCAGAATCAAACCACAGTCATGTTCCCAGGCCAGAGGGTTGCACAATCAAACCTCAGTCTTGTTCCCAGGCCACAGGATTCCAGAATCCAACCGATGTCATGTTCCCAGGCCACAGGGTTCCAGATTCAAACCACAGTCATGTTCCCAGGCCAGGGGGTTCCACAATCAAACCTCAGCCATGTTCCCAGGCCACAGGTTTCCAGAAGCAAACCTCAGTCATGTTCCCAGGACACAGGTTTCCAGAGTCAACCCGATATCATGTTCCCTGGCCACAGTCTTCCAGAATTAAACCTCAGTCATGTTGCCTGGTCACAGGTTTCCACCATCAAACCTCAGACAAGTTTCCAGGACACAGGGTTCCAGAATCAAACCGTTCTCATGTTCCCTGGCCACAGGGTTCCAGAATCCACCGATGTCATGTTCCCAGGCCACAGGGTTCCAGAATCCACCGATGTCATGTTCCCAGGCCACAGGGTTCCAGAATTAATCCTCAGTTATGTTCCCAGGCTACAGGGTTCCGGAATCAAACCTCAGTCATGTTCCCAGGGAACAGGGTTCCAGGAACAAACCTCAGTCATGTTGCCAAGCCACAGGTTTCCACCATCAAACCTCAGACATGTTCCCAGGCCACAGGGTTCCAGAATCAAACCGTTCTCATGTTCCCCGGCCACAGGGTTCCAGAATCCACTGATGTAATGTTCCCAGGCAACAGGGTTCCAGTATCAATCCTCAGTTATATTCCCAGTCTACAGGGTTCCAGAATAAAACCTCAGTCATGTTCCCAGTCCACAGGGTTCCAGAACCAAGCCTCAGTTAGGTTCCCAGGGCACAGTATTCCACAATCTAAACAGATGTCATATTCCCAGGCCCCAGGATTCCAGAATCACGCCTCAGTCATGTTCCCAGGCCACAAGCATCCAGAATTAAACCTCAGTCATGTTGCCAGGCCATAGGGTACCACCATCAAACCTCAGTCATATTGCCAGACCACAGGTTTCCACAATCAAAACGATTTCATGTTCCCAGGCAACAGGGTACCAGAATCCAAACCGATGACATGTTCCCAGGCCACAGGATTCCACAATCTAACATAAGTCATGTTCCCAGGACAATGCCCTCCAGAATCAAACCACAGTCATATACCCAGGCCACATGGTCCCAGAATCAATCCTCAGTCATGTTCCCAGTCCACAGGATTCCAGAACCAAGCCTTCAGTCAGGTTCCCAGGGCACAGTATTCCACAATCTAAACAGATGTCATGTTCCCAGGCCACAGGATTCCAGAATCACGCCTCTGTCATGTTCCCTGGCCACAGGGTTCCAGAATCAAACCAATGTCAAGTTCCCAGGCCATGGGTTTCAAGTATCAGGTCGCAGTCATGTTTCCAGGACAGAGGGTTCTACAATCAAACCTCAGTCATGTCGCCAGTCCTCAGGTTTCTGCCATCAAACCTCAGTCAAGTTCCCAGGCCACAGATTTCCAGAATCAAACCTCAGTCATATTCCCATGACACATGGTTCCAGAATCAAACCTCAGTCATGTACGCAGGCCACAGGTTTCCACAATCAAAGCACGGTCATGTTCCCAGGACAAAGGTGTCCAGAAGCAAACCTCACTCATGTTCCCAGGGAACAGGGTTCCAGTAACAAACCTCAGTCATGTTGCCAGGCCACAGGTTTCCACCATCAAACCTCAGACATATTCCCAAGCCACAGGGTTCCAGAATCAAACCTTTCTCATGTTCCCAGGCCACAGGGTTTCAGAATCAGGCTTCAGTCATGTTGCCAGGCCACAGGGTTTCAAAATCCAGCCTCAGTCATTTTGCCAGTCAAGAGTGGTCCACCATCAAACCTCAGTCATGATCCCAGGCCACATGTTTCCACAATGAAACCTCAGTCATTATCCCAGGCCACAGGTTTCCAGAATCAAACCTCAGTCATATTCCCAGGACACATGTTTCCATTATCAAACCTCAGTCATGTTCGCAGGGCACAGGTTTCAACAATCAAACCTCATTCAATTTCCCAGAACACAGGTGTCCAGAATCCAACCTCAGTCATGTTCCCAGGGAACAGGCTTCCAGAAACAAACCTCAGTCATTTTCCCAGGCCACAGGGTTTCAGAATCAAACCACAGTCATGTTCCCAGGCCAGAGGGTTGCACAATCAAACCTCAGTCTTGTTCCCAGGCCACAGGATTCCAGAATCCAACCGATGTCATGTTCCCAGGCCACAGGGTTCCAGATTCAAACCACAGTCATGTTCCCAGGCCAGGGGGTTCCACAATCAAACCTCAGCCATGTTCCCAGGCCACAGGTTTCCAGAAGCAAACCTCAGTCATGTTCCCAGGACACAGGTTTCCAGAGTCAACCCGAGATCATGTTCCCTGGCCACAGTCTTCCAGAATTAAACCTCAGTCATGTTGCCAGGTCAGAGGTTTCCACCATCAAACCTCAGACAAGTTTCCAGGACACAGGGTTCCAGAATCATACCGTTCTCATGTTCCCTGGCCACAGGGTTCCAGAATCCACCGATGTCATGTTCCCAGGCCACAGGGTTCCAGAATCAATCCTCAGTTATGTTCCCTGGCTACAGGGTTCCAGAATCAAACCTCAGTCATGTTCCCAGTCCACAGGGTTCCAGAACCAAGGCTCAGTCAGGTTACCGGG
This sequence comes from Balaenoptera borealis, assembly GCF_965194805.1. Classification (NCBI taxonomy): domain Eukaryota; kingdom Metazoa; phylum Chordata; class Mammalia; order Artiodactyla; family Balaenopteridae; genus Balaenoptera; species Balaenoptera borealis. Next base: position 38,834,589 of record NC_138878.1, on the reverse strand, counting down.
GCACAGTATTCCACAAACTAAACAGATGTCATGTTCCCAGGCCACATGGTTCCAGAATCAAACCTCACTCATATTCCCAGGCCACAGGTTTCCAGAATCAATCCGATTTCATGTTCCCAGGCAACAGGGTACCAGAATCCAAACCGATGTCATGTTCCCAAGCCACAGGATTCCACAATCTCACATCAGGCATGTTCCCAGGCCAATGGTTTCCAGAATCAAACCTCAGTCATATTCCCAGGCCACATGGTTCCAGATTCAAACCTCAGTCATGTTCCCAGGACCCAGGGTTCCAGAATCAAACCTCAGTCATGTTCCCTGGACACAGGTTTCAAAAATAAAATCCCAGTCATGTTCTCAGGCCACAGGGTACCACAACTAAACCTCAGTCATATTCCCAGGCCAGAGGGTTCCACAATCAAACCTCAGTCCTTTTGCTAGGCCACGGTTCCACCAGCAAGCCTCAGTCATGTTCCCAGGCCAGAGTGTTCCACAATCAAACCTAAGTCATCTTTCCAGGCCACAGGGTTCCACCATCAACCCTCAGTCATGTTGCCTGGTCACAGGTTTCCACCATCAAACCTCAGACAAGTTTCCAGGACACAGGGTTCCAGAATCAAACCGTTCTCATGTTCCCTGGCCAGAGGGTTCCAGAATCCACCGATGTCATGTTCCCAGGCCACAGGGTTCCAGAATCCACCGATGTCATGTTCCCAGGCCACAGGGTTCCAGAATTAATCCTCAGTTATGTTCCCAGGCTACAGGGTTCCGGAATCAAACCTCAGTCATGTTCCCAGGGAACAGGGTTCCAGGAAGAAACCTCAGTCATGTTGCCAAGCCACAGGTTTCCACCATCAAACCTCAGACATGTTCCCAGGCCACAGGGTTCCAGAATCAAACCGTTCTCATGTTCCCCGGCCACAGGGTTCCAGAATCCACTGATGTAATGTTCCCAGGCAACAGGGTTCCAGTAGCAATCCTCAGTTATATTCCCAGTCTACAGGGTTCCAGAATAAAACCTCAGTCATGTTCCCAGTCCACAGGGTTCCAGAACCAAGCCTCAGTTAGGTTCCCAGGGCACAGTATTCCACAATCTAAACAGATGTCATATTCCCAGGCCCCAGGATTCCAGAATCACGCCTCAGTCATGTTCCCAGGCCACAAGCATCCAGAATTAAACCTCAGTCATGTTGCCAGGCCATAGGGTACCACCATCAAACCTCAGTCATATTGCCAGACCACAGGTTTCCACAATCAAAACGATTTCATGTTCCCAGGCAACAGGGTACCAGAATCCAAACCGATGTCATGTTCCCAGGCCACAGGATTCCACAATCTAACATAAGTCATGTTCCCAGGACAATGCCCTCCAGAATCAAACCACAGTCATATACCCAGGCCACATGGTCCCAGAATCAATCCTCAGTCATATTCCCAGTGCACAGGGTTCCAGAACCAAGCCTTCAGTCAGGTTCCCAGGACACAGTATTCCACAATCTAAACAGATGTCATGTTCCCAGGCCACAGGATTCCAGATTCACGCCTCTGTCATGTTCCCTGGCCACAGGGTTCCAGAATCAAACCAATGTCAAGTTCCCAGGCCATGGGTTTCAAGTATCAGGTCGCAGTCATGTTTCCAGGACAGAGGGTTCTACAATCAAACCTCAGTCATGTCGCCAGTCCACAGGTTTCTGCCATCAAACCTCAGTCAAGTTCCCAGGCCACAGATTTCCAGAATCAAACCTCAGTCATATTCCCATGACACATGGTTCCAGAATCAAACCTCAGTCATGTTCGCAGGCCACAGGTTTCCACAATCAAAGCACGGTCATGTTCCCAGGACAAAGGTGTCCAGAAGCAAACCTCACTCATGTTCCCAGGGAACAGGGTTCCAGTAACAAACCTCAGTCATGTTGCCAGGCCACAGGTTTCCACCATCAAACCTCAGACATATTCCCAAGCCACAGGGTTCCAGAATCAAACCTTTCTCATGTTCCCAGGCCACAGGGTTTCAGAATCAGGCTTCAGTCATGTTGCCAGGCCACAGGGTTTCAAAATCCAGCCTCAGTCATTTTGCCAGTCAAGAGTGGTCCACCATCAAACCTCAGTCATGATCCCAGGCCACATGTTTCCACAATGAAACCTCAGTCATTATCCCAGGCCACAGGTTTCCAGAATCAAACCTCAGTCATGTTCGCAGGGCACAGGTTTCAACAATCAAACCTCATTCAATTTCCCAGAACACAGGTGTCCAGAATCCAACCTCAGTCATGTTCCCAGGGAACAGGCTTCCAGAAACAAACCTCAGTCATTTTCCCAGGCCACAGGGTTTCAGAAGCAAACCACAGTCATGTTCCCAGGCCAGAGGGTTGCACAATCAAACCTCAGTCTTGTTCCCAGGCCACAGGATTCCAGAATCCAACCGATGTCATGTTCCCAGGCCACAGGGTTCCAGATTCAAACCACAGTCATGTTCCCAGGCCAGGGGGTTCCACAATCAAACCTCAGCCATGTTCCCAGGCCACAGGTTTCCAGAAGCAAACCTCAGTCATGTTCCCAGGACACAGGTTTCCAGAGTCAACCCGATATCATGTTCCCTGGCCACAGTCTTCCAGAATTAAACCTCAGTCATGTTGCCTGGTCACAGGTTTCCACCATCAAACCTCAGACAAGTTTCCAGGACACAGGGTTCCAGAATCAAACCGTTCTCATGTTCCCTGGCCACAGGGTTCCAGAATCCACCGATGTCATGTTCCCAGGCCACAGGGTTCCAGAATCCACCGATGTCATGTTCCCAGGCCACAGGGTTCCAGAATTAATCCTCAGTTATGTTCCCAGGCTACAGGGTTCCGGAATCAAACCTCAGTCATGTTCCCAGGGAACAGGGTTCCAGGAACAAACCTCAGTCATGTTGCCAAGCCACAGGTTTCCACCATCAAACCTCAGACATGTTCCCAGGCCACAGGGTTCCAGAATCAAACCGTTCTCATGTTCCCCGGCCACAGGGTTCCAGAATCCACTGATGTAATGTTCCCAGGCAACAGGGTTCCAGTATCAATCCTCAGTTATATTCCCAGTCTACAGGGTTCCAGAATAAAACCTCAGTCATGTTCCCAGTCCACAGGGTTCCAGAACCAAGCCTCAGTTAGGTTCCCAGGGCACAGTATTCCACAATCTAAACAGATGTCATATTCCCAGGCCCCAGGATTCCAGAATCACGCCTCAGTCATGTTCCCAGGCCACAAGCATCCAGAATTAAACCTCAGTCATGTTGCCAGGCCATAGGGTACCACCATCAAACCTCAGTCATATTGCCAGACCACAGGTTTCCACAATCAAAACGATTTCATGTTCCCAGGCAACAGGGTACCAGAATCCAAACCGATGACATGTTCCCAGGCCACAGGATTCCACAATCTAACATAAGTCATGTTCCCAGGACAATGCCCTCCAGAATCAAACCACAGTCATATACCCAGGCCACATGGTCCCAGAATCAATCCTCAGTCATATTCCCAGTGCACAGGGTTCCAGAACCAAGCCTTCAGTCAGGTTCCCAGGGCACAGTATTCCACAATCTAAACAGATGTCATGTTCCCAGGCCACAGGATTCCAGAATCACGCCTCTGTCATGTTCCCTGGCCACAGGGTTCCAGAATCAAACCAATGTCAAGTTCCCAGGCCATGGGTTTCAAGTATCAGGTCGCAGTCATGTTTCCAGGACAGAGGGTTCTACAATCAAACCTCAGTCATGTCGCCAGTCCTCAGGTTTCTGCCATCAAACCTCAGTCAAGTTCCCAGGCCACAGATTTCCAGAATCAAACCTCAGTCATATTCCCATGACACATGGTTCCAGAATCAAACCTCAGTCATGTACGCAGGCCACAGGTTTCCACAATCAAAGCACGGTCATGTTCCCAGGACAAAGGTGTCCAGAAGCAAACCTCACTCATGTTCCCAGGGAACAGGGTTCCAGTAACAAACCTCAGTCATGTTGCCAGGCCACAGGTTTCCACCATCAAACCTCAGACATATTCCCAAGCCACAGGGTTCCAGAATCAAACCTTTCTCATGTTCCCAGGCCACAGGGTTTCAGAATCAGGCTTCAGTCATGTTGCCAGGCCACAGGGTTTCAAAATCCAGCCTCAGTCATTTTGCCAGTCAAGAGTGGTCCACCATCAAACCTCAGTCATGATCCCAGGCCTCATGTTTCCACAATGAAACCTCAGTCATTATCCCAGGCCACAGGTTTCCAGAATCAAACCTCAGTCATATTCCCAGGACACATGTTTCCATTATCAAACCTCAGTCATGTTCGCAGGGCACAGGTTTCAACAATCAAACCTCATTCAATTTCCCAGAACACAGGTGTCCAGAATCCAACCTCAGTCATGTTCCCAGGGAACAGGCTTCCAGAAACAAACCTCAGTCATTTTCCCAGGCCACAGGGTTTCAGAATCAAACCACAGTCATGTTCCCAGGCCAGAGGGTTGCACAATCAAACCTCAGTCTTGTTCCCAGGCCACAGGATTCCAGAATCCAACCGATGTCATGTTCCCAGGCCACAGGGTTCCAGATTCAAACCACAGTCATGTTCCCAGGCCAGGGGGTTCCACAATCAAACCTCAGCCATGTTCCCAGGCCACAGGTTTCCAGAAGCAAACCTCAGTCATGTTCCCAGGACACAGGTTTCCAGAGTCAACCCGAGATCATGTTCCCTGGCCACAGTCTTCCAGAATTAAACCTCAGTCATGTTGCCAGGTCAGAGGTTTCCACCATCAAACCTCAGACAAGTTTCCAGGACACAGGGTTCCAGAATCAAACCGTTCTCATGTTCCCTGGCCACAGGGTTCCAGAATCCACCGATGTCATGTTCCCAGGCCACAGGGTTCCAGAATCAATCCTCAGTTATGTTCCCTGGCTACAGGGTTCCAGAATCAAACCTCAGTCATGTTCCCAGTCCACAGGGTTCAGGAACCAAGGCTCAGTCAGGTTACCGGGGCACAGTATTCCACAAACTAAACAGATGTCATGTTCCCAGGCCACATGGTTCCAGAATCAAACCTCACTCATATTCCCAGGCCACAGGTTTCCAGAATCAATCCGATTTCATGTTCCCAGGCAACAGGGTACCAGAATCCAAACCGATGTCATGTTCCCAAGCCACAGGATTCCACAATCTCACATCAGGCATGTTCCCAGGCCAATGGTTTCCAGAATCAAACCTCAGTCATATTCCCAGGCCACATGGTTCCAGATTCAAACCTCAGTCATGTTCCCAGGACCCAGGGTTCCAGAATCAAACCTCAGTCATGTTCCCTGGACACAGGTTTCAAAAATAAAATCCCAGTCATGTTCTCAGGCCACAGGGTACCACAACTAAACCTCAGTCATATTCCCAGGCCAGAGGGTTCCACAATCAAACCTCAGTCCTTTTGCTAGGCCACGGTTCCACCAGCAAGCCTCAGTCATGTTCCCAGGCCAGAGTGTTCCACAATCAAACCTAAGTCATCTTTCCAGGCCACAGGGTTCCACCATCAACCCTCAGTCATGTTGCCTGGTCACAGGTTTCCACCATCAAACCTCAGACAAGTTTCCAGGACACAGGGTTCCAGAATCAAACCGTTCTCATGTTCCCTGGCCAGAGGGTTCCAGAATCCACCGATGTCATGTTCCCAGGCCACAGGGTTCCAGAATCCACCGATGTCATGTTCCCAGGCCACAGGGTTCCAGAATTAATCCTCAGTTATGTTCCCAGGCTACAGGGTTCCGGAATCAAACCTCAGTCATGTTCCCAGGGAACAGGGTTCCAGGAACAAACCTCAGTCATGTTGCCAAGCCACAGGTTTCCACCATCAAACCTCAGACATGTTCCCAGGCCACAGGGTTCCAGAATCAAACCGTTCTCATGTTCCCCGGCCACAGGGTTCCAGAATCCACTGATGTAATGTTCCCAGGCAACAGGGTTCCAGTATCAATCCTCAGTTATATTCCCAGTCTACAGGGTTCCAGAATAAAACCTCAGTCATGTTCCCAGTCCACAGGGTTCCAGAACCAAGCCTCAGTTAGGTTCCCAGGGCACAGTATTCCACAATCTAAACAGATGTCATATTCCCAGGCCCCAGGATTCCAGAATCACGCCTCAGTCATGTTCCCAGGCCACAAGCATCCAGAATTAAACCTCAGTCATGTTGCCAGGCCATAGGGTACCACCATCAAACCTCAGTCATATTGCCAGACCACAGGTTTCCACAATCAAAACGATTTCATGTTCCCAGGCAACAGGGTACCAGAATCCAAACCGATGTCATGTTCCCAGGCCACAGGATTCCACAATCTAACATAAGTCATGTTCCCAGGACAATGCCCTCCAGAATCAAACCACAGTCATATACCCAGGCCACATGGTCCCAGAATCAATCCTCAGTCATATTCCCAGTGCACAGGGTTCCAGAACCAAGCCTTCAGTCAGGTTCCCAGGGCACAGTATTCCACAATCTAAACAGATGTCATGTTCCCAGGCCACAGGATTCCAGAATCACGCCTCTGTCATGTTCCCTGGCCACAGGGTTCCAGAATCAAACCAATGTCAAGTTCCCAGGCCATGGGTTTCAAGTATCAGGTCGCAGTCATGTTTCCAGGACAGAGGGTTCTACAATCAAACCTCAGTCATGTCGCCAGTCCACAGGTTTCTGCCATCAAACCTCAGTCAAGTTCCCAGGCCACAGATTTCCAGAATCAAACCTCAGTCATATTCCCATGACACATGGTTCCAGAATCAAACCTCAGTCATGTACGCAGGCCACAGGTTTCCACAATCAAAGCACGGTCATGTTCCCAGGACAAAGGTGTCCAGAAGCAAACCTCACTCATGTTCCCAGGGAACAGGGTTCCAGTAACAAACCTCAGTCATGTTGCCAGGCCACAGGTTTCCACCATCAAACCTCAGACATATTCCCAAGCCACAGGGTTCCAGAATCAAACCTTTCTCATGTTCCCAGGCCACAGGGTTTCAGAATCAGGCTTCAGTCATGTTGCCAGGCCACAGGGTTTCAAAATCCAGCCTCAGTCATTTTGCCAGTCAAGAGTGGTCCACCATCAAACCTCAGTCATGATCCCAGGCCTCATGTTTCCACAATGAAACCTCAGTCATTATCCCAGGCCACAGGTTTCCAGAATCAAACCTCAGTCATATTCCCAGGACACATGTTTCCATTATCAAACCTCAGTCATGTTCGCAGGGCACAGGTTTCAACAATCAAACCTCATTCAATTTCCCAGAACACAGGTGTCCAGAATCCAACCTCAGTCATGTTCCCAGGGAACAGGCTTCCAGAAACAAACCTCAGTCATTTTCCCAGGCCACAGGGTTTCAGAATCAAACCACAGTCATGTTCCCAGGCCAGAGGGTTGCACAATCAAACCTCAGTCTTGTTCCCAGGCCACAGGATTCCAGAATCCAACCGATGTCATGTTCCCAGGCCACAGGGTTCCAGATTCAAACCACAGTCATGTTCCCAGGCCAGGGGGTTCCACAATCAAACCTCAGCCATGTTCCCAGGCCACAGGTTTCCAGAAGCAAACCTCAGTCATGTTCCCAGGACACAGGTTTCCAGAGTCAACCCGAGATCATGTTCCCTGGCCACAGTCTTCCAGAATTAAACCTCAGTCATGTTGCCAGGTCAGAGGTTTCCACCATCAAACCTCAGACAAGTTTCCAGGACACAGGGTTCCAGAATCAAACCGTTCTCATGTTCACTGGCCACAGGGTTCCAGAATCCACCGATGTCATGTTCCCAGGCCACAGGGTTCCAGAATCAATCCTCAGTTATGTTCCCTGGCTACAGGGTTCCAGAATCAAACCTCAGTCATGTTCCCAGTCCACAGGGTTCAGGAACCAAGGCTCAGTCAGGTTACCGGGGCACAGTATTCCACAAACTAAACAGATGTCATGTTCCCAGGCCACATGGTTCCAGAATCAAACCTCACTCATATTCCCAGGCCACAGGTTTCCAGAATCAATCCGATTTCATGTTCCCAGGCAACAGGGTACCAGAATCCAAACCGATGTCATGTTCCCAAGCCACAGGATTCCACAATCTCACATCAGGCATGTTCCCAGGCCAATGGTTTCCAGAATCAAACCTCAGTCATATTCCCAGGCCACATGGTTCCAGATTCAAACCTCAGTCATGTTCCCAGGACCCAGGGTTCCAGAATCAAACCTCAGTCATGTTCCCTGGACACAGGTTTCAAAAATAAAATCCCAGTCATGTTCTCAGGCCACAGGGTACCACAACTAAACCTCAGTCATATTCCCAGGCCAGAGGGTTCCACAATCAAACCTCAGTCCTTTTGCTAGGCCACGGTTCCACCAGCAAGCCTCAGTCATGTTCCCAGGCCAGAGTGTTCCACAATCAAACCTAAGTCATCTTTCCAGGCCACAGGGTTCCACCATCAACCCTCAGTCATGTTGCCTGGTCACAGGTTTCCACCATCAAACCTCAGACAAGTTTCCAGGACACAGGGTTCCAGAATCAAACCGTTCTCATGTTCCCTGGCCAGAGGGTTCCAGAATCCACCGATGTCATGTTCCCAGGCCACAGGGTTCCAGAATCCACCGATGTCATGTTCCCAGGCCACAGGGTTCCAGAATTAATCCTCAGTTATGTTCCCAGGCTACAGGGTTCTGGAATCAAACCTCAGTCATGTTCCCAGGGAACAGGGTTCCAGGAACAAACCTCAGTCATGTTGCCAAGCCACAGGTTTCCACCATCAAACCTCAGACATGTTCCCAGGCCACAGGGTTCCAGAATCAAACCGTTCTCATGTTCCCCGGCCACAGGGTTCCAGAATCCACTGATGTAATGTTCCCAGGCAACAGGGTTCCAGTATCAATCCTCAGTTATATTCCCAGTCTACAGGGTGCCAGAATAAAACCTCAGTCATGTTCCCAGTCCACAGGGTTCCAGAACCAAGCCTCAGTTAGGTTCCCAGGGCACAGTATTCCACAATCTAAACAGATGTCATATTCCCAGGCCCCAGGATTCCAGAATCACGCCTCAGTCATGTTCCCAGGCCACAAGCATCCAGAATTAAACCTCAGTCATGTTGCCAGGCCATAGGGTACCACCATCAAACCTCAGTCATATTGCCAGACCACAGGTTTCCACAATCAAAACGATTTCATGTTCCCAGGCAACAGGGTACCAGAATCCAAACCGATGTCATGTTCCCAGGCCACAGGATTCCACAATCTAACATAAGTCATGTTCCCAGGACAATGCCCTCCAGAATCAAACCACAGTCATATACCCAGGCCACATGGTCCCAGAATCAATCCTCAGTCATATTCCCAGTGCACAGGGTTCCAGAACCAAGCCTTCAGTCAGGTTCCCAGGGCACAGTATTCCACAATCTAAACAGATGTCATGTTCCCAGGCCACAGGATTCCAGAATCACGCCTCTGTCATGTTCCCTGGCCACAGGGTTCCAGAATCAAACCAATGTCAAGTTCCCAGGCCATGGGTTTCAAGTATCAGGTCGCAGTCATGTTTCCAGGACAGAGGGTTCTACAATCAAACCTCAGTCATGTCGCCAGTCCACAGGTTTCTGCCATCAAACCTCAGTCAAGTTCCCAGGCCACAGATTTCCAGAATCAAACCTCAGTCATATTCCCATGACACATGGTTCCAGAATCAAACCTCAGTCATGTTCGCAGGCCACAGGTTTCCACAATCAAAGCACGGTCATGTTCCCAGGACAAAGGTGTCCAGAAGCAAACCTCACTCATGTTCCCAGGGAACAGGGTTCCAGTAACAAACCTCAGTCATGTTGCCAGGCCACAGGTTTCCACCATCAAACCTCAGACATATTCCCAAGCCACAGGGTTCCAGAATCAAACCTTTCTCATGTTCCCAGGCCACAGGGTTTCAGAATCAGGCTTCAGTCATGTTGCCAGGCCACAGGGTTTCAAAATCCAGCCTCAGTCATTTTGCCAGTCAAGAGTGGTCCACCATCAAACCTCAGTCATGATCCCAGGCCACATGTTTCCACAATGAAACCTCAGTCATTATCCCAGGCCACAGGTTTCCAGAATCAAACCTCAGTCATATTCCCAGGACACATGTTTCCATTATCAAACCTCAGTCATGTTCGCAGGGCACAGGTTTCAACAATCAAACCTCATTCAATTTCCCAGAACACAGGTGTCCAGAATCCAACCTCAGTCATGTTCCCAGGGAACAGGCTTCCAGAAACAAACCTCAGTCATTTTCCCAGGCCACAGGGTTTCAGAATCAAACCACAGTCATGTTCCCAGGCCAGAGGGTTGCACAATCAAACCTCAGTCTTGTTCCCAGGCCACAGGATTCCAGAATCCAACCGATGTCATGTTCCCAGGCCACAGGGTTCCAGATTCAAACCACAGTCATGTTCCCAGGCCAGGGGGTTCCACAATCAAACCTCAGCCATGTTCCCAGGCCACAGGTTTCCAGAAGCAAACCTCAGTCATGTTCCCAGGACACAGGTTTCCAGAGTCAACCCGATATCATGTTCCCTGGCCACAGTCTTCCAGAATTAAACCTCAGTCATGTTGCCAGGTCAGAGGTTTCCACCATCAAACCTCAGACAAGTTTCCAGGACACAGGGTTCCAGAATCAAACCGTTCTCATGTTCCCTGGCCACAGGGTTCCAGAATCCACTGATGTCATGTTCCCAGGCCACAGGGTTCCAGAATCAATCCTCAGTTATGTTCCCTGGCTACAGGGTTCCAGAATCAAACCTCAGTCATGTTCCCAGTCCACAGGGTTCAGGAACCAAGGCTCAGTCAGGTTACCGGGGCACAGTATTCCACAAACTAAACAGATGTCATGTTCCCAGGCCACATGGTTCCAGAATCAAACCTCACTCATATTCCCAGGCCACAGGTTTCCAGAATCAATCCGATTTCATGTTCCCAGGCAACAGGGTACCAGAATCCAAACCGATGTCATGTTCCCAAGCCACAGGATTCCACAATCTCACATCAGGCATGTTCCCAGGCCAATGGTTTCCAGAATCAAACCTCAGTCATATTCCCAGGCCACATGGTTCCAGATTCAAACCTCAGTCATGTTCCCAGGACCCAGGGTTCCAGAATCAAACCTCAGTCATGTTCCCTGGACACAGGTTTCAAAAATAAAATCCCAGTCATGTTCTCAGGCCACAGGGTACCACAACTAAACCTCAGTCATATTCCCAGGCCAGAGGGTTCCACAATCAAACCTCAGTCCTTTTGCTAGGCCACGGTTCCACCAGCAAGCCTCAGTCATGTTCCCAGGCCAGAGTGTTCCACAATCAAACCTAAGTCATCTTTCCAGGCCACAGGGTTCCACCATCAACCCTCAGTCATGTTGCCTGGTCACAGGTTTCCACCATCAAACCTCAGACAAGTTTCCAGGACACAGGGTTCCAGAATCAAACCGTTCTCATGTTCCCTGGCCAGAGGGTTCCAGAATCCACCGATGTCATGTTCCCAGGCCACAGGGTTCCAGAATCCACCGATGTCATGTTCCCAGGCCACAGGGTTCCAGAATTAATCCTCAGTTATGTTCCCAGGCTACAGGGTTCCGGAATCAAACCTCAGTCATGTTCCCAGGGAACAGGGTTCCAGGAACAAACCTCAGTCATGTTGCCAAGCCACAGGTTTCCACCATCAAACCTCAGACATGTTCCCAGGCCACAGGGTTCCAGAATCAAACCGTTCTCATGTTCCCCGGCCACAGGGTTCCAGAATCCACTGATGTAATGTTCCCAGGCAACAGGGTTCCAGTATCAATCCTCAGTTATATTCCCAGTCTACAGGGTGCCAGAATAAAACCTCAGTCATGTTCCCAGTCCACAGGGTTCCAGAACCAAGCCTCAGTTAGGTTCCCAGGGCACAGTATTCCACAATCTAAACAGATGTCATATTCCCAGGCCACAGGATTCCAGAATCACGCCTCAGTCATGTTCCCAGGCCACAAGCATCCAGAATTAAACCTCAGTCATGTTGCCAGGCCATAGGGTACCACTATCAAACCTCAGTCATATTGCCAGACCACAGGTTTCCACAATCAAACCGATTTCATGTTCCCAGGCAACAGGGTACCAGAATCCAAACCGATGTCATGTTCCCAGGACACAGGATTCCACAATCTAACATAAGTCATGTTCCCAGGACAATGCCCTCCAGAATCAAACCACAGTCATATACCCAGGCCACATGGTCCCAGAATCAATCCTCAGTCATGTTCCCAGTCCACAGGATTCCAGAACCAAGCCTTCAGTCAGGTTCCCAGGGCACAGTATTCCACAATCTAAACAGATGTCATGTTCCCAGGCCACAGGTTTCCAGAATCACGCCTCAGTCATGTTCCCAGGCCACAGGGTTCCAGAATCAAACCAATGTCAAGTTCCTAGGCCATGGGTTTCCAGTACCAGGCCGCAGTCATGTTTCCAGGGCACAGGGTTCTACAGTCAAACCTCAGTCATGTTGCCAGTCCACAGGTTTCTGCCATCAAACCTCAGTCAAGTTCCCAGGACACAGATTTCCAGAATCAAACCGCAGTCATATTCCCAGGTCACATGGTTCCAGAATCAAACCTCAGTCATGTTTGCAGGACCCATGGTTCCACAATCAAACCACAGTCATGTTCCCAGCACAAAGGTGTCCAGAATCAAACCTCAGTCATGTTCCCAGGGAACAGGTTTCCAGAAACAAACCTCAGTCATGTTGCCAAGCCACAGGTTTCCACCATCAAACCTCAGACATGTTCCCAGGCCATAGGGTTCCAGAATCAAACCGTTCTCATGTTCCCAGGCCACAGGGTTCCAGAATCCACTGATGTCATGTTCCCAGGCCACAGGATTCCAGAATAAAACCTCAGTCATGTTCCCAGTGCACAGGGTTCCAGAACCAAGCCTCAGTTAGGTTCCCATGGCACAGTATTCCACAATCTAAACAGATGTCATGTTCCCAGGCCACAGGATTCCAGAATCCAACCGATGTCATGTTCCCAGGCCACAGGGTTCCAGATTCAAACCACAGTCATGTTCCCAGGCCAGGGGGTTCCACAATCAAACCTCAGCCATGTTCCCAGGCCACAGGTTTCCAGAAGCAAACCTCAGTCATGTTCCCAGGACACAGGTTTCCAGAGTCAACCCGAGATCATGTTCCCTGGCCACAGTCTTCCAGAATTAAACCTCAGTCATGTTGCCAGGTCAGAGGTTTCCACCATCAAACCTCAGACAAGTTTCCAGGACACAGGGTTCCAGAATCAAACCGTTCTCATGTTCCCTGGCCACAGGGTTCCAGAATCCACCGATGTCATGTTCCCAGGCCACAGGGTTCCAGAATCAATCCTCAGTTATGTTCCCTGGCTACAGGGTTCCAGAATCAAACCTCAGTCATGTTCCCAGTCCACAGGGTTCCAGAACCAAGGCTCAGTCAGGTTACCGGGGCACAGTATTCCACAAACTAAACAGATGTCATGTTCCCAGGCCACATGGTTCCAGAATCAAACCTCACTCATATTCCCAGGCCACAGGTTTCCAGAATCAATCCGATTTCATGTTCCCAGGCAACAGGGTACCAGAATCCAAACCGATGTCATGTTCCCAAGCCACAGGATTCCACAATCTCACATCAGGCATGTTCCCAGGCCAATGGTTTCCAGAATCAAACCTCAGTCATATTCCCAGGCCACATGGTTCCAGATTCAAACCTCAGTCATGTTCCCAGGACCCAGGGTTCCAGAATCAAACCTCAGTCATGTTCCCTGGACACAGGTTTCAAAAATAAAATCCCAGTCATGTTCTCAGGCCACAGGGTACCACAACTAAACCTCAGTCATATTCCCAGGCCAGAGGGTTCCACAATCAAACCTCAGTCCTTTTGCTAGGCCACGGTTCCACCAGCAAGCCTCAGTCATGTTCCCAGGCCAGAGTGTTCCACAATCAAACCTAAGTCATCTTTCCAGGCCACAGGGTTCCACCATCAACCCTCAGTCATGTTGCCTGGTCACAGGTTTCCACCATCAAACCTCAGACAAGTTTCCAGGACACAGGGTTCCAGAATCAAACCGTTCTCATGTTCCCTGGCCAGAGGGTTCCAGAATCCACCGATGTCATGTTCCCAGGCCACAGGGTTCCAGAATCCACCGATGTCATGTTCCCAGGCCACAGGGTTCCAGAATTAATCCTCAGTTATGTTCCCAGGCTACAGGGTTCCGGAATCAAACCTCAGTCATGTTCCCAGGGAACAGGGTTCCAGGAACAAACCTCAGTCATGTTGCCAAGCCACAGGTTTCCACCATCAAACCTCAGACATGTTCCCAGGCCACAGGGTTCCAGAATCAAACCGTTCTCATGTTCCCCGGCCACAGGGTTCCAGAATCCACTGATGTAATGTTCCCAGGCAACAGGGTTCCAGTATCAATCCTCAGTTATATTCCCAGTCTACAGGGTTCCAGAATAAAACCTCAGTCATGTTCCCAGTCCACAGGGTTCCAGAACCAAGCCTCAGTTAGGTTCCCAGGGCACAGTATTCCACAATCTAAACAGATGTCATATTCCCAGGCCACAGGATTCCAGAATCACGCCTCAGCCATGTTCCCAGGCCACAGGGTTCCAGAATCAAACCGTTCTCATGTTCCCAGGCCACAGGGTTCCAGAATCCACTGATGTCATGTTCCCAGGCCACAGGATTCCAGAAAAAAACTTCAGTCATGTTCCCAGTGCACAGGGTTCCAGATCCAAGCCTCAGTCAGGTTCCCAGGGCACAGTATTCCACAATCTAAACAGATGTCATGTTCCAAGGCCACAGGATTCCAGAATCACGCCTCTGTCATGTTCCCTGGCCACAGGGTTCCAGAATCAAACCAATGTCTAGTTCCCAGGCCATGGGTTTCAAGTATCAGGTCGCAGTCATGTTTCCAGGACAGAGGGTTCTACAATCAAACCTCAGTCATGTTGCCAGTCCACAGGGTTCCAGAACCAAGGCTCAGTCAGGTTACCGGGGCACAGTATTCCACAAACTAAACAGATGTCATGTTCCCAGGCCACATGGTTCCAGAATCAAACCTCACTCATATTCCCAGGCCACAGGTTTCCAGAATCAATCCGATTTCATGTTCCCAGGCAACAGGGTACCAGAATCCAAACCGATGTCATGTTCCCAAGCCACAGGATTCCACAATCTCACATCAGGCATGTTCCCAGGCCAATGGTTTCCAGAATCAAACCTCAGTCATATTCCCAGGCCACATGGTTCCAGATTCAAACCTCAGTCATGTTCCCAGGACCCAGGGTTCCAGAATCAAACCTCAGTCATGTTCCCTGGACACAGGTTTCAAAAATAAAATCCCAGTCATGTTCTCAGGCCACAGGGTACCACAATTAAACCTCAGTCATATTCCCAGGCCAGAGGGTCCCACAATCAAACCTCAGTCCTTTTGCTAGGCCACGGTTCCACCAGCAAGCCTCAGTCATGTTCCCAGGCCAGAGTGTTCCACAGTCAAACCTAAGTCATCTTTCCAGGCCACAGGGTTCCACCATCAACCCTCAGTCATGTTGCCTGGTCACAGGTTTCCACCATCAAACCTCAGACAAGTTTCCAGGACACAGCGTTCCAGAATCAAACCGTTCTCATGTTCCCTGGCCAGAGGGTTCCAGAATCCACCGATGTAATGTTCCCAGGCCACAGGGTTCCAGAATCCACCGATGTCATGTTCCCAGGCCACAGGGTTCCAGAATTAATCCTCAGTTATGTTCCCAGGCTACAGGGTTCCGGAATCAAACCTCAGTCATGTTCCCAGGGAACAGGGTTCCAGGAACAAACCTCAGTCATGTTGCCAAGCCACAGGTTTCCACCATCAAACCTCAGACATGTTCCCAGGCCACAGGGTTCCAGAATCAAACCGTTCTCATGTTCCCCGGCCACAGGGTTCCAGAATCCACTGATGTAATGTTCCCAGGCAACAGGGTTCCAGTATCAATCCTCAGTTATATTCCCAGTCTACAGGGTTCCAGAATAAAACCTCAGTCATGTTCCCAGTCCACAGGGTTCCAGAACCAAGCCTCAGTTAGGTTCCCAGGGCACAGTATTCCACAATCTAAACAGATGTCATATTCCCAGGCCACAGGATTCCAGAATCACGCCTCAGACATGTTCCCAGGCCACAGGGTTCCAGAATCAAACCGTTCTCATGTTCCCAGTCCACAGGGTTCCAGAATCCACTGATGTCATGTTCCCAAGCCACAGGATTCCAGAATAAAACTTCAGTCATGTTCCCAGTGCACAGGGTTCCAGATCCAAGCCTCAGTCAGGTTCTCAGGGCACAGTATTCCACAATCTAAACAGATGTCATATTCCCAGGCCCCAGGAGTCCAGAATCACGCCTCAGTCATGTTCCCAGGCCACAAGCATCCAGAATTAAACCTCAGTCATGTTGCCAGGCCATAGGGTACCACCATCAAACCTCAGTCATATTGCCAGACCACAGGTTTCCACAATCAAACCGATTTCATGTTCCCAGGCAACAGGGTACCAGAATCCAAACCGATGTCATGTTCCCAGGCCACAGGATTCCACAATCTAACATAAGTCATGTTCCCAGGACAATGCCCTCCAGAATCAAACCACAGTCATATACCCAGGCCACATGGTCCCAGAATCAATCCTCAGTCATGTTCCCAGTCCACAGGATTCCAGAACCAAGCCTTCAGTCAGGTTCCCAGGGCACAGTATTCCACAATCTAAACAGATGTCATGTTCCCAGGCCACAGGTTTCCAGAATCACGCCTCAGTCGTGTTCCCAGGCCACAGGGTTCCAGAATCAAACCAATGTCAAGTTCCTAGGCCATGGGTTTCCAGTACCAGGCCGCAGTCATGTTTCCAGGGCACAGGGTTCTACAGTCAAACCTCAGTCATGTTGCCAGTCCACAGGTTTCTGCCATCAAACCTCAGTCAAGTTCCCAGGACACAGATTTCCAGAATCAAACCGCAGTCATATTCCCAGGTCACATGGTTCCAGAATCAAACCTCAGTCATGTTTGCAGGACCCATGGTTCCACAATCAAACCACAGTCATGTTCCCAGCACAAAGGTGTCCAGAATCAAACCTCAGTCATGTTCCCAGGGAACAGGCTTCCAGTAACAAACCTCAGTCATGTTGCCAAGCCACAGGTTTCCACCATGAAACCTCAGACATGTTCCCAGGCCATAGGGTTCCAGAATCAAACCGTTCTCATGTTCCCAGGCCACAGGGTTCCAGAATCCACTGATGTCATGTTCCCAGGCCACAGGATTCCAGAATAAAACCTCAGTCATGTTCCCAGTGCACAGGGTTCCAGAACCAAGCCTCAGTCAGGTTCCCATGGCACAGTATTCCACAATCTAAACAGATGTCATGTTCCCAGGCCACAGGATTCCAGAATCACGCCTCTGTCATGTTCCCTGGCCACAGGGTTCCAGAATCAAACCAATGTCAAGTTCCCAGGCCATGGGTTTCAAGTATCAGGTCGCAGTCATGTTTCCAGGACAGAGGGTTCTACAATCAAACCTCAGTCATGTCGCCAGTCCACAGGTTTCTGCCATCAAACCTCAGTCAAGTTCCCAGGCCACAGATTTCCAGAATCAAACCTCAGTCATATTGCCATGACACATGGTTCCAGAATCAAACCTCAGTCATGTTCGCAGGCCACAGGTTTCCACAATCAAAGCACGGTCATGTTCCCAGGACAAAGGTGTCCAGAAGCAAACCTCACTCATGTTCCCAGGGAACAGGGTTCCAGTAACAAACCTCAGTCATGTTGCCAGGCCACAGGTTTCCACCATCAAACCTCAGACATATTCCCAAGCCACAGGGTTCCAGAATCAAACCTTTCTCATGTTCCCAGGCCACAGGGTTTCAGAATCAGGCTTCAGTCATGTTGCCAGGCCACAGGGTTCCAAAATCCAGCCTCAGTCATTTTGCCAGTCAAGAGTGGTCCACCATCAAACCTCAGTCATGATCCCAGGCCACATGTTTCCACAATGAAACCTCAGTCATTATCCCAGGCCACAGGTTTCCAGAATCAAACCTCAGTCATATTCCCAGGACACATGTTTCCATTATCAAACCTCAGTCATGTTCGCAGGGCACAGGTTTCAACAATCAAACCTCATTCAATTTCCCAGAACACAGGTGTCCAGAATCCAACCTCAGTCATGTTCCCAGGGAACAGGCTTCCAGAAACAAACCTCAGTCATTTTCCCAGGCCACAGGGTTTCAGAATCAAACCACAGTCATGTTCCCAGGCCAGAGGGTTGCACAATCAAACCTCAGTCTTGTTCCCAGGCCACAGGATTCCAGAATCCAACCGATGTCATGTTCCCAGGCCACAGGGTTCCAGATTCAAACCACAGTCATGTTCCCAGGCCAGGGGGTTCCACAATCAAACCTCAGCCATGTTCCCAGGCCACAGGTTTCCAGAAGCAAACCTCAGTCATGTTCCCAGGACACAGGTTTCCAGAGTCAACCCGAGATCATGTTCCCTGGCCACAGTCTTCCAGAATTAAACCTCAGTCATGTTGCCAGGTCAGAGGTTTCCACCATCAAACCTCAGACAAGTTTCCAGGACACAGGGTTCCAGAATCAAACCGTTCTCATGTTCCCTGGCCACAGGGTTCCAGAATCCACCGATGTCATGTTCCCAGGCCACAGGGTTCCAGAATCAATCCTCAGTTATGTTCCCTGGCTACAGGGTTCCAGAATCAAACCTCAGTCATGTTCCCAGTCCACAGGGTTCAGGAACCAAGGCTCAGTCAGGTTACCGGGGCACAGTATTCCACAAACTAAACAGATGTCATGTTCCCAGGCCACATGGTTCCAGAATCAAACCTCACTCATATTCCCAGGCCACAGGTTTCCAGAATCAATCCGATTTCATGTTCCCAGGCAACAGGGTACCAGAATCCAAACCGATGTCATGTTCCCAAGCCACAGGATTCCACAATCTCACATCAGGCATGTTCCCAGGCCAATGGTTTCCAGAATCAAACCTCAGTCATATTCCCAGGCCACATGGTTCCAGATTCAAACCTCAGTCATGTTCCCAGGACCCAGGGTTCCAGAATCAAACCTCAGTCATGTTCCCTGGACACAGGTTTCAAAAATAAAATCCCAGTCATGTTCTCAGGCCACAGGTTACCACAATTAAACCTCAGTCATATTCCCAGGCCAGAGGGTCCCACAATCAAACCTCAGTCCTTTTGCTAGGCCACGGTTCCACCAGCAAGCCTCAGTCATGTTCCCAGGCCAGAGTGTTCCACAATCAAACCTAAGTCATCTTTCCAGGCCACAGGGTTCCACCATCAACCCTCAGTCATGTTGCCTGGTCACAGGTTTCCACCATCAAACCTCAGACAAGTTTCCAGGACACAGCGTTCCAGAATCAAACCGTTCTCATGTTCCCTGGCCAGAGGGTTCCAGAATCCACCGATGTCATGTTCCCAGGCCACAGGGTTCCAGAATCCACCGATGTCATGTTCCCAGGCCACAGGGTTCCAGAATTAATCCTCAGTTATGTTCCCAGGCTACAGGGTTCCGGAATCAAACCTCAGTCATGTTCCCAGGGAACAGGGTTCCAGGAACAAACCTCAGTCATGTTGCCAAGCCACAGGTTTCCACCATCAAACCTCAGACATGTTCCCAGGCCACAGGGTTCCAGAATCAAACCGTTCTCATGTTCCCCGGCCACAGGGTTCCAGAATCCACTGATGTAATGTTCCCAGGCAACAGGGTTCCAGTATCAATCCTCAGTTATATTCCCAGTCTACAGGGTTCCAGAATAAAACCTCAGTCATGTTCCCAGTCCACAGGGTTCCAGAACCAAGCCTCAGTTAGGTTCCCAGGGCACAGTATTCCACAATCTAAACAGATGTCATATTCCCAGGCCACAGGATTCCAGATTCACGCCTCAGTCATGTTCCCAGGCCACAAGCATCCAGAATTAAACCTCAGTCATGTTGCCAGGCCATAGGGTACCACCATCAAACCTCAGTCATATTGCCAGACCACAGGTTTCCACAATCAAACCGATTTCATGTTCCCAGGCAACAGGGTACCAGAATCCAAACCGATGTCATGTTCCCAGGCCACAGGATTCCACAATCTAACATAAGTCATGTTCCCAGGACAATGCCCTCCAGAATCAAACCACAGTCATATACCCAGGCCACATGGTCCCAGAATCAATCCTCAGTCATGTTCCCAGTCCACAGGATTCCAGAACCAAGCCTCAGTTAGGTTCCCAGGGCACAGTATTCCACAATCTAAACAGATGTCATGTTCCCAGGCCACAGGTTTCCAGAATCACGCCTCAGTCATGTTCCCAGGCCACAGGGTTCCAGAATCAAACCAATGTCAAGTTCCTAGGCCATGGGTTTCCAGTACCAGGCCGCAGTCATGTTTCCAGGGCACAGGGTTCTACAGTCAAACCTCAGTCATGTTGCCAGTCCACAGGTTTCTGCCATCAAACCTCAGTCAAGTTCCCAGGACACAGATTTCCAGAATCAAACCGCAGTCATATTCCCAGGTCACATGGTTCCAGAATCAAACCTCAGTCATGTTTGCAGGACCCATGGTTCCACAATCAAACCACAGTCATGTTCCCAGCACAAAGGTGTCCAGAATCAAACCTCAGTCATGTTCCCAGGGAACAGGGTTCCAGAAACAAACCTCAGTCATGTTGCCAAGCCACAGGTTTCCACCATCAAACCTCAGGCATGTTCCCAGGCCATAGGGTTCCAGAATCAAACCGTTCTCATGTTCCCAGGCCACAGGGTTCCAGAATCCACTGATGTCATGTTCCCAGGCCACAGGATTCCAGAATAAAACCTCAGTCATGTTCCCAGTGCACAGGGTTCCAGAACCAAGCCTCAGTCAGGTTCCCATGGCACAGTATTCCACAATCTAAACAGATGTCATGTTCCCATGCCACAGGATTCCAGAATCACGCCTCTGTCATGTTCCCTGGCCACAGGGTTCCAGAATCAAACCAATGTCAAGTTCCCAGGCCATGGGTTTCAAGTATCAGGTCGCAGTCATGTTTCCAGGACAGAGGGTTCTACAATCAAACCTCAGTCATGTCGCCAGTCCACAGGTTTCTGCCATCAAACCTCAGTCAAGTTCCCAGGCCACAGATTTCCAGAATCAAACCTCAGTCATATTCCCATGACACATGGTTCCAGAATCAAACCTCAGTCATGTTCGCAGGCCACAGGTTTCCACAATCAAAGCACGGTCATGTTCCCAGGACAAAGGTGTCCAGAAGCAAACCTCACTCATGTTCCCAGGGAACAGGGTTCCAGTAACAAACCTCAGTCATGTTGCCAGGCCACAGGTTTCCACCATCAAACCTCAGACATATTCCCAAGCCACAGGGTTCCAGAATCAAACCTTTCTCATGTTCCCAGGCCACAGGGTTTCAGAATCAGGCTTCAGTCATGTTGCCAGGCCACAGGGTTCCAAAATCCAGCCTCAGTCATTTTGCCAGTCAAGAGTGGTCCACCATCAAACCTCAGTCATGATCCCAGGCCTCATGTTTCCACAATGAAACCTCAGTCATTATCCCAGGCCACAGGTTTCCAGAATCAAACCTCAGTCATATTCCCAGGACACATGTTTCCATTATCAAACCTCAGTCATGTTCGCAGGGCACAGGTTTCAACAATCAAACCTCATTCAATTTCCCAGAACACAGGTGTCCAGAATCCAACCTCAGTCATGTTCCCAGGGAACAGGCTTCCAGAAACAAACCTCAGTCATTTTCCCAGGCCACAGGGTTTCAGAATCAAACCACAGTCATGTTCCCAGGCCAGAGGGTTGCACAATCAAACCTCAGTCTTGTTCCCAGGCCACAGGATTCCAGAATCCAACCGATGTCATGTTCCCAGGCCACAGGGTTCCAGATTCAAACCACAGTCATGTTCCCAGGCCAGGGGGTTCCACAATCAAACCTCAGCCATGTTCCCAGGCCACAGGTTTCCAGAAGCAAACCTCAGTCATGTTCCCAGGACACAGGTTTCCAGAGTCAACCCGAGATCATGTTCCCTGGCCACAGTCTTCCAGAATTAAACCTCAGTCATGTTGCCTGGTCACAGGTTTCCACCATCAAACCTCAGACAAGTTTCCAGGACACAGGGTTCCAGAATCAAACCGTTCTCATGTTCCCTGGCCACAGGGTTCCAGAATCCACCGATGTCATGTTCCCAGGCCACAGGGTTCCAGAATCCACCGATGTCATGTTCCCAGGCCACAGGGTTCCAGAATTAATCCTCAGTTATGTTCCCAGGCTACAGGGTTCCGGAATCAAACCTCAGTCATGTTCCCAGGGAACAGGGTTCCAGGAACAAACCTCAGTCATGTTGCCAAGCCACAGGTTTCCACCATCAAACCTCAGACATGTTCCCAGGCCACAGGGTTCCAGAATCAAACCGTTCTCATGTTCCCCGGCCACAGGGTTCCAGAATCCACTGATGTAATGTTCCCAGGCAACAGGGTTCCAGTAGCAATCCTCAGTTATATTCCCAGTCTACAGGGTTCCAGAATAAAACCTCAGTCATGTTCCCAGTCCACAGGGTTCCAGAACCAAGCCTCAGTTAGGTTCCCAGGGCACAGTATTCCACAATCTAAACAGATGTCATATTCCCAGGCCCCAGGATTCCAGAATCACGCCTCAGTCATGTTCCCAGGCCACAAGCATCCAGAATTAAACCTCAGTCATGTTGCCAGGCCATAGGGTACCACCATCAAACCTCAGTCATATTGCCAGACCACAGGTTTCCACAATCAAAACGATTTCATGTTCCCAGGCAACAGGGTACCAGAATCCAAACCGATGTCATGTTCCCAGGCCACAGGATTCCACAATCTAACATAAGTCATGTTCCCAGGACAATGCCCTCCAGAATCAAACCACAGTCATATACCCAGGCCACATGGTCCCAGAATCAATCCTCAGTCATATTCCCAGTGCACAGGGTTCCAGAACCAAGCCTTCAGTCAGGTTCCCAGGGCACAGTATTCCACAATCTAAACAGATGTCATGTTCCCAGGCCACAGGATTCCAGAATCACGCCTCTGTCATGTTCCCTGGCCACAGGGTTCCAGAATCAAACCAATGTCAAGTTCCCAGGCCATGGGTTTCAAGTATCAGGTCGCAGTCATGTTTCCAGGACAGAGGGTTCTACAATCAAACCTCAGTCATGTCGCCAGTCCTCAGGTTTCTGCCATCAAACCTCAGTCAAGTTCCCAGGCCACAGATTTCCAGAATCAAACCTCAGTCATATTCCCATGACACATGGTTCCAGAATCAAACCTCAGTCATGTACGCAGGCCACAGGTTTCCACAATCAAAGCACGGTCATGTTCCCAGGACAAAGGTGTCCAGAAGCAAACCTCACTCATGTTCCCAGGGAACAGGGTTCCAGTAACAAACCTCAGTCATGTTGCCAGGCCACAGGTTTCCACCATCAAACCTCAGACATATTCCCAAGCCACAGGGTTCCAGAATCAAACCTTTCTCATGTTCCCAGGCCACAGGGTTTCAGAATCAGGCTTCAGTCATGTTGCCAGGCCACAGGGTTTCAAAATCCAGCCTCAGTCATTTTGCCAGTCAAGAGTGGTCCACCATCAAACCTCAGTCATGATCCCAGGCCTCATGTTTCCACAATGAAACCTCAGTCATTATCCCAGGCCACAGGTTTCCAGAATCAAACCTCAGTCATATTCCCAGGACACATGTTTCCATTATCAAACCTCAGTCATGTTCGCAGGGCACAGGTTTCAACAATCAAACCTCATTCAATTTCCCAGAACACAGGTGTCCAGAATCCAACCTCAGTCATGTTCCCAGGGAACAGGCTTCCAGAAACAAACCTCAGTCATTTTCCCAGGCCACAGGGTTTCAGAATCAAACCACAGTCATGTTCCCAGGCCAGAGGGTTGCACAATCAAACCTCAGTCTTGTTCCCAGGCCACAGGATTCCAGAATCCAACCGATGTCATGTTCCCAGGCCACAGGGTTCCAGATTCAAACCACAGTCATGTTCCCAGGCCAGGGGGTTCCACAATCAAACCTCAGCCATGTTCCCAGGCCACAGGTTTCCAGAAGCAAACCTCAGTCATGTTCCCAGGACACAGGTTTCCAGAGTCAACCCGAGATCATGTTCCCTGGCCACAGTCTTCCAGAATTAAACCTCAGTCATGTTGCCAGGTCAGAGGTTTCCACCATCAAACCTCAGACAAGTTTCCAGGACACAGGGTTCCAGAATCAAACCGTTCTCATGTTCCCTGGCCACAGGGTTCCAGAATCCACCGATGTCATGTTCCCAGGCCACAGGGTTCCAGAATCAATCCTCAGTTATGTTCCCTGGCTACAGGGTTCCAGAATCAAACCTCAGTCATGTTCCCAGTCCACAGGGTTCCAGAACCAAGGCTCAGTCAGGTTACCGGGGCACAGTATTCCACAAACTAAACAGATGTCATGTTCCCAGGCCACATGGTTCCAGAATCAAACCTCACTCATATTCCCAGGCCACAGGTTTCCAGAATCAATCCGATTTCATGTTCCCAGGCAACAGGGTACCAGAATCCAAACCGATGTCATGTTCCCAAGCCACAGGATTCCACAATCTCACATCAGGCATGTTCCCAGGCCAATGGTTTCCAGAATCAAACCTCAGTCATATTCCCAGGCCACATGGTTCCAGATTCAAACCTCAGTCATGTTCCCAGGACCCAGGGTTCCAGAATCAAACCTCAGTCATGTTCCCTGGACACAGGTTTCAAAAATAAAATCCCAGTCATGTTCTCAGGCCACAGGGTACCACAACTAAACCTCAGTCATATTCCCAGGCCAGAGGGTTCCACAATCAAACCTCAGTCCTTTTGCTAGGCCACGGTTCCACCAGCAAGCCTCAGTCATGTTCCCAGGCCAGAGTGTTCCACAATCAAACCTAAGTCATCTTTCCAGGCCACAGGGTTCCACCATCAACCCTCAGTCATGTTGCCTGGTCACAGGTTTCCACCATCAAACCTCAGACAAGTTTCCAGGACACAGGGTTCCAGAATCAAACCGTTCTCATGTTCCCTGGCCAGAGGGTTCCAGAATCCACCGATGTCATGTTCCCAGGCCACAGGGTTCCAGAATCCACCGATGTCATGTTCCCAGGCCACAGGGTTCCAGAATTAATCCTCAGTTATGTTCCCAGGCTACAGGGTTCCGGAATCAAACCTCAGTCATGTTCCCAGGGAACAGGGTTCCAGGAACAAACCTCAGTCATGTTGCCAAGCCACAGGTTTCCACCATCAAACCTCAGACATGTTCCCAGGCCACAGGGTTCCAGAATCAAACCGTTCTCATGTTCCCCGGCCACAGGGTTCCAGAATCCACTGATGTAATGTTCCCAGGCAACAGGGTTCCAGTATCAATCCTCAGTTATATTCCCAGTCTACAGGGTTCCAGAATAAAACCTCAGTCATGTTCCCAGTCCACAGGGTTCCAGAACCAAGCCTCAGTTAGGTTCCCAGGGCACAGTATTCCACAATCTAAACAGATGTCATATTCCCAGGCCCCAGGATTCCAGAATCACGCCTCAGTCATGTTCCCAGGCCACAAGCATCCAGAATTAAACCTCAGTCATGTTGCCAGGCCATAGGGTACCACCATCAAACCTCAGTCATATTGCCAGACCACAGGTTTCCACAATCAAAACGATTTCATGTTCCCAGGCAACAGGGTACCAGAATCCAAACCGATGTCATGTTCCCAGGCCACAGGATTCCACAATCTAACATAAGTCATGTTCCCAGGACAATGCCCTCCAGAATCAAACCACAGTCATATACCCAGGCCACATGGTCCCAGAATCAATCCTCAGTCATATTCCCAGTGCACAGGGTTCCAGAACCAAGCCTTCAGTCAGGTTCCCAGGGCACAGTATTCCACAATCTAAACAGATGTCATGTTCCCAGGCCACAGGATTCCAGAATCACGCCTCTGTCATGTTCCCTGGCCACAGGGTTCCAGAATCAAACCAATGTCAAGTTCCCAGGCCATGGGTTTCAAGTATCAGGTCGCAGTCATGTTTCCAGGACAGAGGGTTCTACAATCAAACCTCAGTCATGTCGCCAGTCCACAGGTTTCTGCCATCAAACCTCAGTCAAGTTCCCAGGCCACAGATTTCCAGAATCAAACCTCAGTCATATTCCCATGACACATGGTTCCAGAATCAAACCTCAGTCATGTTCGCAGGCCACAGGTTTCCACAATCAAAGCACGGTCATGTTCCCAGGACAAAGGTGTCCAGAAGCAAACCTCACTCATGTTCCCAGGGAACAGGGTTCCAGTAACAAACCTCAGTCATGTTGCCAGGCCACAGGTTTCCACCATCAAACCTCAGACATATTCCCAAGCCACAGGGTTCCAGAATCAAACCTTTCTCATGTTCCCAGGCCACAGGGTTTCAGAATCAGGCTTCAGTCATGTTGCCAGGCCACAGGGTTTCAAAATCCAGCCTCAGTCATTTTGCCAGTCAAGAGTGGTCCACCATCAAACCTCAGTCATGATCCCAGGCCACATGTTTCCACAATGAAACCTCAGTCATTATCCCAGGCCACAGGTTTCCAGAATCAAACCTCAGTCATATTCCCAGGACACATGTTTCCATTATCAAACCTCAGTCATGTTCGCAGGGCACAGGTTTCAACAATCAAACCTCATTCAATTTCCCAGAACACAGGTGTCCAGAATCCAACCTCAGTCATGTTCCCAGGGAACAGGCTTCCAGAAACAAACCTCAGTCATTTTCCCAGGCCACAGGGTTTCAGAATCAAACCACAGTCATGTTCCCAGGCCAGAGGGTTGCACAATCAAACCTCAGTCTTGTTCCCAGGCCACAGGATTCCAGAATCCAACCGATGTCATGTTCCCAGGCCACAGGGTTCCAGATTCAAACCACAGTCATGTTCCCAGGCCAGGGGGTTCCACAATCAAACCTCAGCCATGTTCCCAGGCCACAGGTTTCCAGAAGCAAACCTCAGTCATGTTCCCAGGACACAGGTTTCCAGAGTCAACCCGAGATCATGTTCCCTGGCCACAGTCTTCCAGAATTAAACCTCAGTCATGTTGCCTGGTCACAGGTTTCCACCATCAAACCTCAGACAAGTTTCCAGGACACAGGGTTCCAGAATCAAACCGTTCTCATGTTCCCTGGCCACAGGGTTCCAGAATCCACCGATGTCATGTTCCCAGGCCACAGGGTTCCAGAATCCACCGATGTCATGTTCCCAGGCCACAGGGTTCCAGAATTAATCCTCAGTTATGTTCCCAGGCTACAGGGTTCCGGAATCAAACCTCAGTCATGTTCCCAGGGAACAGGGTTCCAGGAACAAACCTCAGTCATGTTGCCAAGCCACAGGTTTCCACCATCAAACCTCAGACATGTTCCCAGGCCACAGGGTTCCAGAATCAAACCGTTCTCATGTTCCCCGGCCACAGGGTTCCAGAATCCACTGATGTAATGTTCCCAGGCAACAGGGTTCCAGTAGCAATCCTCAGTTATATTCCCAGTCTACAGGGTTCCAGAATAAAACCTCAGTCATGTTCCCAGTCCACAGGGTTCCAGAACCAAGCCTCAGTTAGGTTCCCAGGGCACAGTATTCCACAATCTAAACAGATGTCATATTCCCAGGCCCCAGGATTCCAGAATCACGCCTCAGTCATGTTCCCAGGCCACAAGCATCCAGAATTAAACCTCAGTCATGTTGCCAGGCCATAGGGTACCACCATCAAACCTCAGTCATATTGCCAGACCACAGGTTTCCACAATCAAAACGATTTCATGTTCCCAGGCAACAGGGTACCAGAATCCAAACCGATGTCATGTTCCCAGGCCACAGGATTCCACAATCTAACATAAGTCATGTTCCCAGGACAATGCCCTCCAGAATCAAACCACAGTCATATACCCAGGCCACATGGTCCCAGAATCAATCCTCAGTCATATTCCCAGTGCACAGGGTTCCAGAACCAAGCCTTCAGTCAGGTTCCCAGGGCACAGTATTCCACAATCTAAACAGATGTCATGTTCCCAGGCCACAGGATTCCAGAATCACGCCTCTGTCATGTTCCCTGGCCACAGGGTTCCAGAATCAAACCAATGTCAAGTTCCCAGGCCATGGGTTTCAAGTATCAGGTCGCAGTCATGTTTCCAGGACAGAGGGTTCTACAATCAAACCTCAGTCATGTCGCCAGTCCTCAGGTTTCTGCCATCAAACCTCAGTCAAGTTCCCAGGCCACAGATTTCCAGAATCAAACCTCAGTCATATTCCCATGACACATGGTTCCAGAATCAAACCTCAGTCATGTACGCAGGCCACAGGTTTCCACAATCAAAGCACGGTCATGTTCCCAGGACAAAGGTGTCCAGAAGCAAACCTCACTCATGTTCCCAGGGAACAGGGTTCCAGTAACAAACCTCAGTCATGTTGCCAGGCCACAGGTTTCCACCATCAAACCTCAGACATATTCCCAAGCCACAGGGTTCCAGAATCAAACCTTTCTCATGTTCCCAGGCCACAGGGTTTCAGAATCAGGCTTCAGTCATGTTGCCAGGCCACAGGGTTTCAAAATCCAGCCTCAGTCATTTTGCCAGTCAAGAGTGGTCCACCATCAAACCTCAGTCATGATCCCAGGCCTCATGTTTCCACAATGAAACCTCAGTCATTATCCCAGGCCACAGGTTTCCAGAATCAAACCTCAGTCATATTCCCAGGACACATGTTTCCATTATCAAACCTCAGTCATGTTCGCAGGGCACAGGTTTCAACAATCAAACCTCATTCAATTTCCCAGAACACAGGTGTCCAGAATCCAACCTCAGTCATGTTCCCAGGGAACAGGCTTCCAGAAACAAACCTCAGTCATTTTCCCAGGCCACAGGGTTTCAGAATCAAACCACAGTCATGTTCCCAGGCCAGAGGGTTGCACAATCAAACCTCAGTCTTGTTCCCAGGCCACAGGATTCCAGAATCCAACCGATGTCATGTTCCCAGGCCACAGGGTTCCAGATTCAAACCACAGTCATGTTCCCAGGCCAGGGGGTTCCACAATCAAACCTCAGCCATGTTCCCAGGCCACAGGTTTCCAGAAGCAAACCTCAGTCATGTTCCCAGGACACAGGTTTCCAGAGTCAACCCGAGATCATGTTCCCTGGCCACAGTCTTCCAGAATTAAACCTCAGTCATGTTGCCAGGTCAGAGGTTTCCACCATCAAACCTCAGACAAGTTTCCAGGACACAGGGTTCCAGAATCAAACCGTTCTCATGTTCCCTGGCCACAGGGTTCCAGAATCCACCGATGTCATGTTCCCAGGCCACAGGGTTCCAGAATCAATCCTCAGTTATGTTCCCTGGCTACAGGGTTCCAGAATCAAACCTCAGTCATGTTCCCAGTCCACAGGGTTCAGGAACCAAGGCTCAGTCAGGTTACCGGGGCACAGTATTCCACAAACTAAACAGATGTCATGTTCCCAGGCCACATGGTTCCAGAATCAAACCTCACTCATATTCCCAGGCCACAGGTTTCCAGAATCAATCCGATTTCATGTTCCCAGGCAACAGGGTACCAGAATCCAAACCGATGTCATGTTCCCAAGCCACAGGATTCCACAATCTCACATCAGGCATGTTCCCAGGCCAATGGTTTCCAGAATCAAACCTCAGTCATATTCCCAGGCCACATGGTTCCAGATTCAAACCTCAGTCATGTTCCCAGGACCCAGGGTTCCAGAATCAAACCTCAGTCATGTTCCCTGGACACAGGTTTCAAAAATAAAATCCCAGTCATGTTCTCAGGCCACAGGGTACCACAACTAAACCTCAGTCATATTCCCAGGCCAGAGGGTTCCACAATCAAACCTCAGTCCTTTTGCTAGGCCACGGTTCCACCAGCAAGCCTCAGTCATGTTCCCAGGCCAGAGTGTTCCACAATCAAACCTAAGTCATCTTTCCAGGCCACAGGGTTCCACCATCAACCCTCAGTCATGTTGCCTGGTCACAGGTTTCCACCATCAAACCTCAGACAAGTTTCCAGGACACAGGGTTCCAGAATCAAACCGTTCTCATGTTCCCTGGCCAGAGGGTTCCAGAATCCACCGATGTCATGTTCCCAGGCCACAGGGTTCCAGAATCCACCGATGTCATGTTCCCAGGCCACAGGGTTCCAGAATTAATCCTCAGTTATGTTCCCAGGCTACAGGGTTCCGGAATCAAACCTCAGTCATGTTCCCAGGGAACAGGGTTCCAGGAACAAACCTCAGTCATGTTGCCAAGCCACAGGTTTCCACCATCAAACCTCAGACATGTTCCCAGGCCACAGGGTTCCAGAATCAAACCGTTCTCATGTTCCCCGGCCACAGGGTTCCAGAATCCACTGATGTAATGTTCCCAGGCAACAGGGTTCCAGTAGCAATCCTCAGTTATATTCCCAGTCTACAGGGTTCCAGAATAAAACCTCAGTCATGTTCCCAGTCCACAGGGTTCCAGAACCAAGCCTCAGTTAGGTTCCCAGGGCACAGTATTCCACAATCTAAACAGATGTCATATTCCCAGGCCCCAGGATTCCAGAATCACGCCTCAGTCATGTTCCCAGGCCACAAGCATCCAGAATTAAACCTCAGTCATGTTGCCAGGCCATAGGGTACCACCATCAAACCTCAGTCATATTGCCAGACCACAGGTTTCCACAATCAAAACGATTTCATGTTCCCAGGCAACAGGGTACCAGAATCCAAACCGATGTCATGTTCCCAGGCCACAGGATTCCACAATCTAACATAAGTCATGTTCCCAGGACAATGCCCTCCAGAATCAAACCACAGTCATATACCCAGGCCACATGGTCCCAGAATCAATCCTCAGTCATATTCCCAGTGCACAGGGTTCCAGAACCAAGCCTTCAGTCAGGTTCCCAGGGCACAGTATTCCACAATCTAAACAGATGTCATGTTCCCAGGCCACAGGATTCCAGAATCACGCCTCTGTCATGTTCCCTGGCCACAGGGTTCCAGAATCAAACCAATGTCAAGTTCCCAGGCCATGGGTTTCAAGTATCAGGTCGCAGTCATGTTTCCAGGACAGAGGGTTCTACAATCAAACCTCAGTCATGTCGCCAGTCCACAGGTTTCTGCCATCAAACCTCAGTCAAGTTCCCAGGCCACAGATTTCCAGAATCAAACCTCAGTCATATTCCCATGACACATGGTTCCAGAATCAAACCTCAGTCATGTTCGCAGGCCACAGGTTTCCACAATCAAAGCACGGTCATGTTCCCAGGACAAAGGTGTCCAGAAGCAAACCTCACTCATGTTCCCAGGGAACAGGGTTCCAGTAACAAACCTCAGTCATGTTGCCAGGCCACAGGTTTCCACCATCAAACCTCAGACATATTCCCAAGCCACAGGGTTCCAGAATCAAACCTTTCTCATGTTCCCAGGCCACAGGGTTTCAGAATCAGGCTTCAGTCATGTTGCCAGGCCACAGGGTTTCAAAATCCAGCCTCAGTCATTTTGCCAGTCAAGAGTGGTCCACCATCAAACCTCAGTCATGATCCCAGGCCACATGTTTCCACAATGAAACCTCAGTCATTATCCCAGGCCACAGGTTTCCAGAATCAAACCTCAGTCATATTCCCAGGACACATGTTTCCATTATCAAACCTCAGTCATGTTCGCAGGGCACAGGTTTCAACAATCAAACCTCATTCAATTTCCCAGAACACAGGTGTCCAGAATCCAACCTCAGTCATGTTCCCAGGGAACAGGCTTCCAGAAACAAACCTCAGTCATTTTCCCAGGCCACAGGGTTTCAGAATCAAACCACAGTCATGTTCCCAGGCCAGAGGGTTGCACAATCAAACCTCAGTCTTGTTCCCAGGCCACAGGATTCCAGAATCCAACCGATGTCATGTTCCCAGGCCACAGGGTTCCAGATTCAAACCACAGTCATGTTCCCAGGCCAGGGGGTTCCACAATCAAACCTCAGCCATGTTCCCAGGCCACAGGTTTCCAGAAGCAAACCTCAGTCATGTTCCCAGGACACAGGTTTCCAGAGTCAACCCGAGATCATGTTCCCTGGCCACAGTCTTCCAGAATTAAACCTCAGTCATGTTGCCAGGTCAGAGGTTTCCACCATCAAACCTCAGACAAGTTTCCAGGACACAGGGTTCCAGAATCAAACCGTTCTCATGTTCCCTGGCCACAGGGTTCCAGAATCCACTGATGTCATGTTCCCAGGCCACAGGGTTCCAGAATCAATCCTCAGTTATGTTCCCTGGCTACAGGGTTCCAGAATCAAACCTCAGTCATGTTCCCAGTCCACAGGGTTCAGGAACCAAGGCTCAGTCAGGTTACCGGGGCACAGTATTCCACAAACTAAACAGATGTCATGTTCCCAGGCCACATGGTTCCAGAATCAAACCTCACTCATATTCCCAGGCCACAGGTTTCCAGAATCAATCCGATTTCATGTTCCCAGGCAACAGGGTACCAGAATCCAAACCGATGTCATGTTCCCAAGCCACAGGATTCCACAATCTCACATCAGGCATGTTCCCAGGCCAATGGTTTCCAGAATCAAACCTCAGTCATATTCCCAGGCCACATGGTTCCAGATTCAAACCTCAGTCATGTTCCCAGGACCCAGGGTTCCAGAATCAAACCTCAGTCATGTTCCCTGGACACAGGTTTCAAAAATAAAATCCCAGTCATGTTCTCAGGCCACAGGGTACCACAACTAAACCTCAGTCATATTCCCAGGCCAGAGGGTTCCACAATCAAACCTCAGTCCTTTTGCTAGGCCACGGTTCCACCAGCAAGCCTCAGTCATGTTCCCAGGCCAGAGTGTTCCACAATCAAACCTAAGTCATCTTTCCAGGCCACAGGGTTCCACCATCAACCCTCAGTCATGTTGCCTGGTCACAGGTTTCCACCATCAAACCTCAGACAAGTTTCCAGGACACAGGGTTCCAGAATCAAACCGTTCTCATGTTCCCTGGCCAGAGGGTTCCAGAATCCACCGATGTCATGTTCCCAGGCCACAGGGTTCCAGAATCCACCGATGTCATGTTCCCAGGACACAGGGTTCCAGAATTAATCCTCAGTTATGTTCCCAGGCTACAGGGTTCCGGAATCAAACCTCAGTCATGTTCCCAGGGAACAGGGTTCCAGGAACAAACCTCAGTCATGTTGCCAAGCCACAGGTTTCCACCATCAAACCTCAGACATGTTCCCAGGCCACAGGGTTCCAGAATCAAACCGTTCTCATGTTCCCCGGCCACAGGGTTCCAGAATCCACTGATGTAATGTTCCCAGGCAACAGGGTTCCAGTATCAATCCTCAGTTATATTCCCAGTCTACAGGGTGCCAGAATAAAACCTCAGTCATGTTCCCAGTCCACGGGGTTCCAGAACCAAGCCTCAGTTAGGTTCCCAGGGCACAGTATTCCACAATCTAAACAGATGTCATATTCCCAGGCCCCAGGATTCCAGAATCACGCCTCAGTCATGTTCCCAGGCCACAAGCATCCAGAATTAAACCTCAGTCATGTTGCCAGGCCATAGGGTACCACCATCAAACCTCAGTCATATTGCCAGACCACAGGTTTCCACAATCAAACCGATTTCATGTTCCCAGGCAACAGGGTACCAGAATCCAAACCGATGTCATGTTCCCAGGCCACAGGATTCCACAATCTAACATAAGTCATGTTCCCAGGACAATGCCCTCCAGAATCAAACCACAGTCATATACCCAGGCCACATGGTCCCAGAATCAATCCTCAGTCATGTTCCCAGTCCACAGGATTCCAGAACCAAGCCTTCAGTCAGGTTCCCAGGGCACAGTATTCCACAATCTAAACAGATGTCATGTTCCCAGGCCACAGGTTTCCAGAATCACGCCTCAGTCATGTTCCCAGGCCACAGGGTTCCAGAATCAAACCAATGTCAAGTTCCTAGGCCATGGGTTTCCAGTACCAGGCCGCAGTCATGTTTCCAGGGCACAGGGTTCTACAGTCAAACCTCAGTCATGTTGCCAGTCCACAGGTTTCTGCCATCAAACCTCAGTCAAGTTCCCAGGACACAGATTTCCAGAATCAAACCGCAGTCATATTCCCAGGTCACATGGTTCCAGAATCAAACCTCAGTCATGTTTGCAGGACCCATGGTTCCACAATCAAACCACAGTCATGTTCCCAGCACAAAGGTGTCCAGAATCAAATCTCAGTCATGTTCCCAGGGAACAGGTTTCCAGAAACAAACCTCAGTCATGTTGCCAAGCCACAGGTTTCCACCATGAAACCTCAGACATGTTCCCAGGCCATAGGGTTCCAGAATCAAACCGTTCTCATGTTCCCAGGCCACAGGGTTCCAGAATCCACTGATGTCATGTTCCCAGGCCACAGGATTCCAGAATAAAACCTCAGTCATGTTCCCAGTGCACAGGGTTCCAGAACCAAGCCTCAGTTAGGTTCCCATGGCACAGTATTCCACAATCTAAACAGATGTCATGTTCCCAGGCCACAGGATTCCAGAATCACGCCTCTGTCATGTTCCCTGGCCACAGGGTTCCAGAATCAAACCAATGTCAAGTTCCCAGGCCATGGGTTTCAAGTATCAGGTCGCAGTCATGTTTCCAGGAAAGAGGGTTCTACAATTAAACCTCAGTCATGTCGCCAGTCCACAGGTTTCTGCCATCAAACCTCAGTCAAGTTCCCAGGCCACAGATTTCCAGAATCAAACCTCAGTCATATTCCCATGACACATGGTTCCAGAATCAAACTTTTCTCATGTTCCCAGGCCACAGGGTTTCAGAATCAGGCTTCAGTCATGTTGCCAGGCCACAGGGTTTCAAAATCCAGCCTCAGTCATTTTGCCAGTCAAGAGTGGTCCACCATCAAACCTCAGTCATGATCCCAGGCCACATGTTTCCACAATGAAACCTCAGTCATTATCCCAGGCCACAGGTTTCCAGAATCAAACCTCAGTCATATTCCCAGGACACATGTTTCCATTATCAAACCTCAGTCATGTTCGCAGGGCACAGGTTTCAACAATCAAACCTCATTCAATTTCCCAGAACACAGGTGTCCAGAATCCAACCTCAGTCATGTTCCCAGGGAACAGGCTTCCAGAAACAAACCTCAGTCATTTTCCCAGGCCACAGGGTTTCAGAATCAAACCACAGTCATGTTCCCAGGCCAGAGGTTTGCACAATCAAACCTCAGTCTTGTTCCCAGGCCACAGGATTCCAGAATCCAACCGATGTCATGTTCCCAGGCCACAGGGTTCTAGATTCAAACCACAGTCATGTTCCCAGGCCAGGGGGTCCCACAATCAAACCTCAGCCATGTTCCCAGGCCACAGGTTTCCAGAAGCAAACCTCAGTCATGTTCCCAGGACACAGGTTTCCAGAGTCAACCCGATATCATGTTCCCTGGCCACAGTCTTCCAGAATTAAACCTCAGTCATGTTGCCAGGTCAGAGGTTTCCACCATCAAACCTCAGACAAGTTTCCAGGACACAGGTTTCCAGAATCAAACCGTTCTCATGTTCCCTGGCCACAGGGTTCCAGAATCCACCGATGTCATGTTCCCAGGCCACAGGGTTCCAGAATCAATCCTCAGTTATGTTCCCTGGCTACAGGGTTCCAGAATCAAACCTCAGTCATGTTCCCAGTCCACAGGGTTCCAGAACCAAGGCTCAGTCAGGTTACCGGGGCACAGTATTCCACAAACTAAACAGATGTCATGTTCCCAGGCCACATGGTTCCAGAATCAAACCTCACTCATATTCCCAGGCCACAGGTTTCCAGAATCAATCCGATTTCATGTTCCCAGGCAACAGGGTACCAGAATCCAAACCGATGTCATGTTCCCAAGCCACAGGATTCCACAATCTCACATCAGGCATGTTCCCAGGCCAATGGTTTCCAGAATCAAACCTCAGTCATATTCCCAGGCCACATGGTTCCAGATTCAAACCTCAGTCATGTTCCCAGGACCCAGGGTTCCAGAATCAAACCTCAGTCATGTTCCCTGGACACAGGTTTCAAAAATAAAATCCCAGTCATGTTCTCAGGCCACAGGGTACCACAACTAAACCTCAGTCATATTCCCAGGCCAGAGGGTTCCACAATCAAACCTCAGTCCTTTTGCTAGGCCACGGTTCCACCAGCAAGCCTCAGTCATGTTCCCAGGCCAGAGTGTTCCACAATCAAACCTAAGTCATCTTTCCAGGCCACAGGGTTCCACCATCAACCCTCAGTCATGTTGCCTGGTCACAGGTTTCCACCATCAAACCTCAGACAAGTTTCCAGGACACAGGGTTCCAGAATCAAACCGTTCTCATGTTCCCTGGCCAGAGGGTTCCAGAATCCACCGATGTAATGTTCCCAGGCCACAGGGTTCCAGAATCCACCGATGTCATGTTCCCAGGCCACAGGGTTCCAGAATTAATCCTCAGTTATGTTCCCAGGCTACAGGGTTCCGGAATCAAACCTCAGTCATGTTCCCAGGGAACAGGGTTCCAGGAACAAACCTCAGTCATGTTGCCAAGCCACAGGTTTCCACCATCAAACCTCAGACATGTTCCCAGGCCACAGGGTTCCAGAATCAAACCGTTCTCATGGTCCCCGGCCACAGGGTTCCAGAATCCACTGATGTAATGTTCCCAGGCAACAGGGTTCCAGTATCAATCCTCAGTTATATTCCCAGTCTACAGGGTTCCAGAATAAAACCTCAGTCATGATCCCAGTCCACAGGGTTCCAGAACCAAGCCTCAGTTAGGTTCCCAGGGCACAGTATTCCACAATCTAAACAGATGTCATATTCCCAGGCCACAGGATTCCAGAATCACGCCTCAGACATGTTCCCAGGCCACAGGGTTCCAGAATCAAACCGTTCTCATGTTCCCAGGCCACAGGGTTCCAGAATCCACTGATGTCATGTTCCCAGGCCACAGGATTCCAGAATAAAACTTCAGTCATGTTCCCAGTGCACAGGGTTCCAGATCCAAGCCTCAGTCAGGTTCCCATGGCACAGTATTCCACAATCTAAACAGATGTCATGTTCCAAGGCCACAGAATTCCAGAATCACGCCTCTGTCATGTTCCCTGGCCACAGGGTTCCAGAATCAAACCAATGTCTAGTTCCCAGGCCATGGGTTTCAAGTATCAGGTCGCAGTCATATTTCCAGGACAGAGGGTTCTACAATCAAACCTCAGTCATGTTGCCAGTCCACAGGGTTCCAGAACCAAGCCTCAGTCAGGTTACCGGGGCACAGTATTCCACAAACTAAACAGATGTCATGTTCCCAGGCCACATGGTTCCAGAATCAAACCTCCCTCATATTCCCAGGCCACAGGTTTCCAGAATCAATCCGATTTCATGTTCCCAGGCAACAGGGTACCAGAATCCAAACCGATGTCATGTTCCCAAGCCACAGGATTCCACAATCTCACATCAGGCATGTTCCCAGGCCAATGGTTTCCAGAATCAAACCTCAGTCATATTCCCAGGCCACATGGTTCCAGATTCAAACCTCAGTCATGTTCCCAGGACCCAGGGTTCCAGAATCAAACCTCAGTCATGTTCCCTGGACACAGGTTTCAAAAATAAAATCCCAGTCATGTTCTCAGGCCACAGGGTACCACAATTAAACCTCAGTCATATTCCCAGGCCAGAGGGTCCCACAATCAAACCTCAGTCCTTTTGCTAGGCCACGGTTCCACCAGCAAGCCTCAGTCATGTTCCCAGGCCAGAGTGTTCCACAATCAAACCTAAGTCATCTTTCCAGGCCACAGGGTTCCACCATCAACCCTCAGTCATGTTGCCTGGTCACAGGTTTCCACCATCAAACCTCAGACAAGTTTCCAGGACACAGCGTTCCAGAATCAAACCGTTCTCATGTTCCCTGGCCAGAGGGTTCCAGAATCCACCGATGTAATGTTCCCAGGCCACAGGGTTCCAGAATCCACCGATGTCATGTTCCCAGGCCACAGGGTTCCAGAATTAATCCTCAGTTATGTTCCCAGGCTACAGGGTTCCGGAATCAAACCTCAGTCATGTTCCCAGGTAACAGGGTTCCAGGAACAAACCTCAGTCATGTTGCCAAGCCACAGGTTTCCACCATCAAACCTCAGACATGTTCCCAGGCCACAGGGTTCCAGAATCAAACCGTTCTCATGTTCCCCGGCCACAGGGTTCCAGAATCCACTGATGTAATGTTCCCAGGCAACAGGGTTCCAGTATCAATCCTCAGTTATATTCCCAGTCTACAGGGTTCCAGAATAAAACCTCAGTCATGTTCCCAGTCCACAGGGTTCCAGAACCAAGCCTCAGTTAGGTTCCCAGGGCACAGTATTCCACAATCTAAACAGATGTCATATTC
Source organism: Balaenoptera borealis (assembly GCF_965194805.1). Classification (NCBI taxonomy): domain Eukaryota; kingdom Metazoa; phylum Chordata; class Mammalia; order Artiodactyla; family Balaenopteridae; genus Balaenoptera; species Balaenoptera borealis. The sequence goes on along the minus strand of NC_138878.1, from coordinate 38,796,078 downwards.
CCAGGCCCCAGGATTCCAGAATAACGCCTCAGACATGTACCCAGGCCACAGGGATCCAGAATCAAACCGTTCTCATGTTCCCAGGCCACAGGGTTCCAGAATTCACTGATGTCATGTTCCCAGGCCACAGGATTCCAGAATAAAACTTCAGTCATGTTCCCAGTGCACAGGGTTCCAGATCCAAGCCTCAGTCAGGTTCCCAAGGCACAGTAGTACACAATCTAAACAGATGGCATGTTCCAAGGCCACAGGATTTCAGAATCACGCCTCTGTCATGTTCCCTGGCCACAGGGTTCCAGAATCAAACCAATGTCAAGTTCCCAGGCCATGGGTTTCAAGTATCAGGTCGCAGTCATGTTTCCAGGACAGAGGGTTCTACAATCAAACCTCAGTCATGTTCTCAGTCCACAGGGTTCCAGAACCAAGGCTCAGTCAGGTTACCAGGGCACAGTATTCCACAAACTAAACAGATGTCATGTTCCCAGGCCACATGGTTCCAGAATCAAACCTCACTCATATTCCCAGGCCACAGGTTTCCAGAATCAATCCGATTTCATGTTCCCAGGCAACAGGGTACCAGAATCCAAACCGATGTCATGTTCCCAAGCCACAGGATTCCACAATCTCACATCAGGCATGTTCCCAGGCCAATGGTTTCCAGAATCAAACCTCAGTCATATTCCCAGGCCACATGGTTCCAGATTCAAACCTCAGTCATGTTCCCGGGACCCAGGGTTCCAGAATCAAACCTCAGTCATGTTCCCTGGACACAGGTTTCAAAAATAAAATCCCAGTCATGTTCTCAGGCCACAGGGTACCACAACTAAACCTCAGTCATATTCCCAGGCCAGAGGGTTCCACAATCAAACCTCAGTCCTTTTGCTAGGCCACGGTTCCACCAGCAAGCCTCAGTCATGTTCCCAGGCCAGAGTGTTCCACAATCAAACCTAAGTCATCTTTCCAGGCCACAGGGTTCCACCATCAACCCTCAGTCATGTTGCCTGGTCACAGGTTTCCACCATCAAACCTCAGACAAGTTTCCAGGACACAGGGTTCCAGAATCAAACCGTTCTCATGTTCCCTGGCCACAGGGTTCCAGAATCCACCGATGTCATGTTCCCAGGCCACAGGGTTCCAGAATCCACCGATGTCATGTTCCCAGGCCACAGGGTTCCAGAATTAATCCTCAGTTATGTTCCCAGGCTACAGGGTTCCGGAATCAAACCTCAGTCATGTTCCCAGGGAACAGGGTTCCAGGAACAAACCTCAGTCATGTTGCCAAGCCACAGGTTTCCACCATCAAACCTCAGACATGTTCCCAGGCCACAGGGTTCCAGAATCAAACCGTTCTCATGTTCCCCGGCCACAGGGTTCCAGAATCCACTGATGTAATGTTCCCAGGCAACAGGGTTCCAGTAGCAATCCTCAGTTATATTCCCAGTCTACAGGGTTCCAGAATAAAACCTCAGTCATGTTCCCAGTCCACAGGGTTCCAGAACCAAGCCTCAGTTAGGTTCCCAGGGCACAGTATTCCACAATCTAAACAGATGTCATATTCCCAGGCCCCAGGATTCCAGAATCACGCCTCAGTCATGTTCCCAGGCCACAAGCATCCAGAATTAAACCTCAGTCATGTTGCCAGGCCATAGGGTACCACCATCAAACCTCAGTCATATTGCCAGACCACAGGTTTCCACAATCAAAACGATTTCATGTTCCCAGGCAACAGGGTACCAGAATCCAAACCGATGTCATGTTCCCAGGCCACAGGATTCCCAGAATCAATCCTCAGTCATATTCCCAGTGCACAGGGTTCCAGAACCAAGCCTTCAGTCAGGTTCCCAGGGCACAGTATTCCACAATCTAAACAGATGTCATGTTCCCAGGCCACAGGATTCCAGAATCACGCCTCTGTCATGTTCCCTGGCCACAGGGTTCCAGAATCAAACCAATGTCAAGTTCCCAGGCCATGGGTTTCAAGTATCAGGTCGCAGTCATGTTTCCAGGACAGAGGGTTCTACAATCAAACCTCAGTCATGTCGCCAGTCCTCAGGTTTCTGCCATCAAACCTCAGTCAAGTTCCCAGGCCACAGATTTCCAGAATCAAACCTCAGTCATATTCCCATGACACATGGTTCCAGAATCAAACCTCAGTCATGTTCGCAGGCCACAGGTTTCCACAATCAAAGCACGGTCATGTTCCCAGGACAAAGGTGTCCAGAAACAAACCTCACTCATGTTCCCAGGGAACAGGGTTCCAGTAACAAACCTCAGTCATGTTGCCAGGCCACAGGTTTCCACCATCAAACCTCAGACATATTCCCAAGCCACAGGGTTCCAGAATCAAACCTTTCTCATGTTCCCAGGCCACAGGGTTTCAGAATCAGGCTTCAGTCATGTTGCCAGGCCACAGGGTTCCAAAATCCAGCCTCAGTCATTTTGCCAGTCAAGAGTGGTCCACCATCAAACCTCAGTCATGATCCCAGGCCACATGTTTCCACAATGAAACCTCAGTCATTATCCCAGGCCACAGGTTTCCAGAATCAAACCTCAGTCATATTCCCAGGACACATGTTTCCATTATCAAACCTCAGTCATGTTCGCAGGGCACAGGTTTCAACAATCAAACCTCATTCAATTTCCCAGAACACAGGTGTCCAGAATCCAACCTCAGTCATGTTCCCAGGGAACAGGCTTCCAGAAACAAACCTCAGTCATTTTCCCAGGCCACAGGGTTTCAGAATCAAACCACAGTCATGTTCCCAGGCCAGAGGTTTGCACAATCAAACCTCAGTCTTGTTCCCAGGCCACAGGATTCCAGAATCCAACCGATGTCATGTTCCCAGGCCACAGGGTTCCAGATTCAAACCACAGTCATGTTCCCAGGCCAGGGGGTTCCACAATCAAACCTCAGCCATGTTCCCAGGCCACAGGTTTCCAGAAGCAAACCTCAGTCATGTTCCCAGGACACAGGTTTCCAGAGTCAACCCGAGATCATGTTCCCTGGCCACAGTCTTCCAGAATTAAACCTCAGTCATGTTGCCAGGTCAGAGGTTTCCACCATCAAACCTCAGACAAGTTTCCAGGACACAGGGTTCCAGAATCAAACCGTTCTCATGTTCCCTGGCCACAGGGTTCCAGAATCCACCGATGTCATGTTCCCAGGCCACAGGGTTCCAGAATCAATCCTCAGTTATGTTCCCTGGCTACAGGGTTCCAGAATCAAACCTCAGTCATGTTCCCAGTCCACAGGGTTCCAGAACCAAGGCTCAGTCAGGTTACCGGGGCACAGTATTCCACAAACTAAACAGATGTCATGTTCCCAGGCCACATGGTTCCAGAATCAAACCTCACTCATATTCCCAGGCCACAGGTTTCCAGAATCAATCCGATTTCATGTTCCCAGGCAACAGGGTACCAGAATCCAAACCGATGTCATGTTCCCAAGCCACAGGATTCCACAATCTCACATCAGGCATGTTCCCAGGCCAATGGTTTCCAGAATCAAACCTCAGTCATATTCCCAGGCCACATGGTTCCAGATTCAAACCTCAGTCATGTTCCCGGGACCCAGGGTTCCAGAATCAAACCTCAGTCATGTTCCCTGGACACAGGTTTCAAAAATAAAATCCCAGTCATGTTCTCAGGCCACAGGGTACCACAACTAAACCTCAGTCATATTCCCAGGCCAGAGGGTTCCACAATCAAACCTCAGTCCTTTTGCTAGGCCACGGTTCCACCAGCAAGCCTCAGTCATGTTCCCAGGCCAGAGTGTTCCACAATCAAACCTAAGTCATCTTTCCAGGCCACAGGGTTCCACCATCAACCCTCAGTCATGTTGCCTGGTCACAGGTTTCCACCATCAAACCTCAGACAAGTTTCCAGGACACAGGGTTCCAGAATCAAACCGTTCTCATGTTCCCTGGCCAGAGGGTTCCAGAATCCACCGATGTCATGTTCCCAGGCCACAGGGTTCCAGAATCCACCGATGTCATGTTCCCAGGCCACAGGGTTCCAGAATTAATCCTCAGTTATGTTCCCAGGCTACAGGGTTCCGGAATCAAACCTCAGTCATGTTCCCAGGGAACAGGGTTCCAGGAACAAACCTCAGTCATGTTGCCAAGCCACAGGTTTCCACCATCAAACCTCAGACATGTTCCCAGGCCACAGGGTTCCAGAATCAAACCGTTCTCATGTTCCCCGGCCACAGGGTTCCAGAATCCACTGATGTAATGTTCCCAGGCAACAGGGTTCCAGTATCAATCCTCAGTTATATTCCCAGTCTGCAGGGTTCCAGAATAAAACCTCAGTCATGTTCCCAGTCCACAGGGTTCCAGAACCAAGCCTCAGTTAGGTTCCCAGGGCACAGTATTCCACAATCTAAACAGATGTCATATTCCCAGGCCACAGGATTCCAGAATAACGCCTCAGACATGTACCCAGGCCACAGGGATCCAGAATCAAACCGTTCTCATGTTCCCAGGCCACAGGGTTCCAGAATTCACTGATGTCATGTTCCCAGGCCACAGGATTCCAGAATAAAACTTCAGTCATGTTCCCAGTGCACAGGGTTCCAGATCCAAGCCTCAGTCAGGTTCCCAAGGCACAGTATTACACAATCTAAACAGATGTCATGTTCCCAGGCCACAGGATTCCAGAATCACGCCTCTGTCATGTTCCCTGGCCACAGGGTTCCAGAATCAAACCAATGTCAAGTTCCCAGGCCATGGGTTTCAAGTATCAGGTCGCAGTCATGTTTCCAGGACAGAGGGTTCTACAATCAAACCTCAGTCATGTCGCCAGTCCTCAGGTTTCTGCCATCAAACCTCAGTCAAGTTCCCAGGCCACAGATTTCCAGAATCAAACCTCAGTCATATTCCCATGACACATGGTTCCAGAATCAAACCTCAGTCATGTTCGCAGGCCACAGGTTTCCACAATCAAAGCACGGTCATGTTCCCAGGACAAAGGTGTCCAGAAACAAACCTCACTCATGTTCCCAGGGAACAGGGTTCCAGTAACAAACCTCAGTCATGTTGCCAGGCCACAGGTTTCCACCATCAAACCTCAGACATATTCCCAAGCCACAGGGTTCCAGAATCAAACCTTTCTCATGTTCCCAGGCCACAGGGTTTCAGAATCAGGCTTCAGTCATGTTGCCAGGCCACAGGGTTCCAAAATCCAGCCTCAGTCATTTTGCCAGTCAAGAGTGGTCCACCATCAAACCTCAGTCATGATCCCAGGCCACATGTTTCCACAATGAAACCTCAGTCATTATCCCAGGCCACAGGTTTCCAGAATCAAACCTCAGTCATATTCCCAGGACACATGTTTCCATTATCAAACCTCAGTCATGTTCGCAGGGCACAGGTTTCAACAATCAAACCTCATTCAATTTCCCAGAACACAGGTGTCCAGAATCCAACCTCAGTCATGTTCCCAGGGAACAGGCTTCCAGAAACAAACCTCAGTCATTTTCCCAGGCCACAGGGTTTCAGAATCAAACCACAGTCATGTTCCCAGGCCAGAGGGTTGCACAATCAAACCTCAGTCTTGTTCCCAGGCCACAGGATTCCAGAATCCAACCGATGTCATGTTCCCAGGCCACAGGTTTCCAGATTCAAACCACAGTCATGTTCCCAGGCCAGGGGGTTCCACAATCAAACCTCAGCCATGTTCCCAGGCCACAGGTTTCCAGAAGCAAACCTCAGTCATGTTCCCAGGACACAGGTTTCCAGAGTCAACCCGAGATCATGTTCCCTGGCCACAGTCTTCCAGAATTAAACCTCAGTCATGTTGCCAGGTCAGAGGTTTCCACCATCAAACCTCAGACAAGTTTCCAGGACACAGGGTTCCAGAATCAAACCGTTCTCATGTTCCCTGGCCACAGGGTTCCAGAATCCACTGATGTCATGTTCCCAGGCCACAGGGTTCCAGAATCAATCCTCAGTTATGTTCCCTGGCTACAGGGTTCCAGAATCAAACCTCAGTCATGTTCCCAGTCCACAGGGTTCAGGAACCAAGGCTCAGTCAGGTTACCGGGGCACAGTATTCCACAAACTAAACAGATGTCATGTTCCCAGGCCACATGGTTCCAGAATCAAACCTCACTCATATTCCCAGGCCACAGGTTTCCAGAATCAATCCGATTTCATGTTCCCAGGCAACAGGGTACCAGAATCCAAACCGATGTCATGTTCCCAAGCCACAGGATTCCACAATCTCACATCAGGCATGTTCCCAGGCCAATGGTTTCCAGAATCAAACCTCAGTCATATTCCCAGGCCACATGGTTCCAGATTCAAACCTCAGTCATGTTCCCAGGACCCAGGGTTCCAGAATCAAACCTCAGTCATGTTCCCTGGACACAGGTTTCAAAAATAAAATCCCAGTCATGTTCTCAGGCCACAGGGTACCACAACTAAACCTCAGTCATATTCCCAGGCCAGAGGGTTCCACAATCAAACCTCAGTCCTTTTGCTAGGCCACGGTTCCACCAGCAAGCCTCAGTCATGTTCCCAGGCCAGAGTGTTCCACAATCAAACCTAAGTCATCTTTCCAGGCCACAGGGTTCCACCATCAACCCTCAGTCATGTTGCCTGGTCACAGGTTTCCACCATCAAACCTCAGACAAGTTTCCAGGACACAGGGTTCCAGAATCAAACCGTTCTCATGTTCCCTGGCCAGAGGGTTCCAGAATCCACCGATGTCATGTTCCCAGGCCACAGGGTTCCAGAATCCACCGATGTCATGTTCCCAGGCCACAGGGTTCCAGAATTAATCCTCAGTTATGTTCCCAGGCTACAGGGTTCCGGAATCAAACCTCAGTCATGTTCCCAGGGAACAGGGTTCCAGGAACAAACCTCAGTCATGTTGCCAAGCCACAGGTTTCCACCATCAAACCTCAGACATGTTCCCAGGCCACAGGGTTCCAGAATCAAACCGTTCTCATGTTCCCCGGCCACAGGGTTCCAGAATCCACTGATGTAATGTTCCCAGGCAACAGGGTTCCAGTAGCAATCCTCAGTTATATTCCCAGTCTACAGGGTTCCAGAATAAAACCTCAGTCATGTTCCCAGTCCACAGGGTTCCAGAACCAAGCCTCAGTTAGGTTCCCAGGGCACAGTATTCCACAATCTAAACAGATGTCATATTCCCAGGCCCCAGGATTCCAGAATCACGCCTCAGTCATGTTCCCAGGCCACAAGCATCCAGAATTAAACCTCAGTCATGTTGCCAGGCCATAGGGTACCACCATCAAACCTCAGTCATATTGCCAGACCACAGGTTTCCACAATCAAAACGATTTCATGTTCCCAGGCAACAGGGTACCAGAATCCAAACCGATGTCATGTTCCCAGGCCACAGGATTCCACAATCTAACATAAGTCATGTTCCCAGGACAATGCCCTCCAGAATCAAACCACAGTCATATACCCAGGCCACATGGTCCCAGAATCAATCCTCAGTCATATTCCCAGTGCACAGGGTTCCAGAACCAAGCCTTCAGTCAGGTTCCCAGGGCACAGTATTCCACAATCTAAACAGATGTCATGTTCCCAGGCCACAGGATTCCAGAATCACGCCTCTGTCATGTTCCCTGGCCACAGGGTTCCAGAATCAAACCAATGTCAAGTTCCCAGGCCATGGGTTTCAAGTATCAGGTCGCAGTCATGTTTCCAGGACAGAGGGTTCTACAATCAAACCTCAGTCATGTCGCCAGTCCACAGGTTTCTGCCATCAAACCTCAGTCAAGTTCCCAGGCCACAGATTTCCAGAATCAAACCTCAGTCATATTCCCATGACACATGGTTCCAGAATCAAACCTCAGTCATGTTCGCAGGCCACAGGTTTCCACAATCAAAGCACGGTCATGTTCCCAGGACAAAGGTGTCCAGAAGCAAACCTCACTCATGTTCCCAGGGAACAGGGTTCCAGTAACAAACCTCAGTCATGTTGCCAGGCCACAGGTTTCCACCATCAAACCTCAGACATATTCCCAAGCCACAGGGTTCCAGAATCAAACCTTTCTCATGTTCCCAGGCCACAGGGTTTCAGAATCAGGCTTCAGTCATGTTGCCAGGCCACAGGGTTTCAAAATCCAGCCTCAGTCATTTTGCCAGTCAAGAGTGGTCCACCATCAAACCTCAGTCATGATCCCAGGCCACAGGTTTCCAGAATCAAACCTCAGTCATATTCCCAGGACACATGTTTCCATTATCAAACCTCAGTCATGTTCGCAGGGCACAGGTTTCAACAATCAAACCTCATTCAATTTCCCAGAACACAGGTGTCCAGAATCCAACCTCAGTCATGTTCCCAGGGAACAGGCTTCCAGAAACAAACCTCAGTCATTTTCCCAGGCCACAGGGTTTCAGAATCAAACCACAGTCATGTTCCCAGGCCAGAGGGTTGCACAATCAAACCTCAGTCTTGTTCCCAGGCCACAGGATTCCAGAATCCAACCGATGTCATGTTCCCAGGCCACAGGGTTCCAGATTCAAACCACAGTCATGTTCCCAGGCCAGGGGGTTCCACAATCAAACCTCAGCCATGTTCCCAGGCCACAGGTTTCCAGAAGCAAACCTCAGTCATGTTCCCAGGACACAGGTTTCCAGAGTCAACCCGATATCATGTTCCCTGGCCACAGTCTTCCAGAATTAAACCTCAGTCATGTTGCCAGGTCAGAGGTTTCCACCATCAAACCTCAGACAAGTTTCCAGGACACAGGGTTCCAGAATCAAACCGTTCTCATGTTCCCTGGCCACAGGGTTCCAGAATCCACTGATGTCATGTTCCCAGGCCACAGGGTTCCAGAATCAATCCTCAGTTATGTTCCCTGGCTACAGGGTTCCAGAATCAAACCTCAGTCATGTTCCCAGTCCACAGGGTTCAGGAACCAAGGCTCAGTCAGGTTACCGGGGCACAGTATTCCACAAACTAAACAGATGTCATGTTCCCAGGCCACATGGTTCCAGAATCAAACCTCACTCATATTCCCAGGCCACAGGTTTCCAGAATCAATCCGATTTCATGTTCCCAGGCAACAGGGTACCAGAATCCAAACCGATGTCATGTTCCCAAGCCACAGGATTCCACAATCTCACATCAGGCATGTTCCCAGGCCAATGGTTTCCAGAATCAAACCTCAGTCATATTCCCAGGCCACATGGTTCCAGATTCAAACCTCAGTCATGTTCCCGGGACCCAGGGTTCCAGAATCAAACCTCAGTCATGTTCCCTGGACACAGGTTTCAAAAATAAAATCCCAGTCATGTTCTCAGGCCACAGGGTACCACAACTAAACCTCAGTCATATTCCCAGGCCAGAGGGTTCCACAATCAAACCTCAGTCCTTTTGCTAGGCCACGGTTCCACCAGCAAGCCTCAGTCATGTTCCCAGGCCAGAGTGTTCCACAATCAAACCTAAGTCATCTTTCCAGGCCACAGGGTTCCACCATCAACCCTCAGTCATGTTGCCTGGTCACAGGTTTCCACCATCAAACCTCAGACAAGTTTCCAGGACACAGGGTTCCAGAATCAAACCGTTCTCATGTTCCCTGGCCACAGGGTTCCAGAATCCACCGATGTCATGTTCCCAGGCCACAGGGTTCCAGAATCCACCGATGTCATGTTCCCAGGCCACAGGGTTCCAGAATTAATCCTCAGTTATGTTCCCAGGCTACAGGGTTCCGGAATCAAACCTCAGTCATGTTCCCAGGGAACAGGGTTCCAGGAACAAACCTCAGTCATGTTGCCAAGCCACAGGTTTCCACCATCAAACCTCAGACATGTTCCCAGGCCACAGGGTTCCAGAATCAAACCGTTCTCATGTTCCCCGGCCACAGGGTTCCAGAATCCACTGATGTAATGTTCCCAGGCAACAGGGTTCCAGTATCAATCCTCAGTTATATTCCCAGTCTACAGGGTTCCAGAATAAAACCTCAGTCATGTTCCCAGTCCACAGGGTTCCAGAACCAAGCCTCAGTTAGGTTCCCAGGGCACAGTATTCCACAATCTAAACAGATGTCATATTCCCAGGCCCCAGGATTCCAGAATCACGCCTCAGTCATGTTCCCAGGCCACAAGCATCCAGAATTAAACCTCAGTCATGTTGCCAGGCCATAGGGTACCACCATCAAACCTCAGTCATATTGCCAGACCACAGGTTTCCACAATCAAACCGATTTCATGTTCCCAGGCAACAGGGTACCAGAATCCAAACCGATGTCATGTTCCCAGGCCACAGGATTCCACAATCTAACATAAGTCATGTTCCCAGGACAATGCCCTCCAGAATCAAACCACAGTCATATACCCAGGCCACATGGTCCCAGAATCAATCCTCAGTCATGTTCCCAGTCCACAGGATTCCAGAACCAAGCCTTCAGTCAGGTTCCCAGGGCACAGTATTCCACAATCTAAACAGATGTCATGTTCCCAGGCCACAGGTTTCCAGAATCACGCCTCAGTCATGTTCCCAGGCCACAGGGTTCCAGAATCAAACCAATGTCAAGTTCCTAGGCCATGGGATTCCAGTACCAGGCCGCAGTCATGTTTCCAGGGCACAGGGTTCTACAGTCAAACCTCAGTCATGTTGCCAGTCCACAGGTTTCTGCCATCAAACCTCAGTCAAGTTCCCAGGACACAGATTTCCAGAATCAAACCGCAGTCATATTCCCAGGTCACATGGTTCCAGAATCAAACCTCAGTCATGTTTGCAGGACCCATGGTTCCACAATCAAACCACAGTCATGTTCCCAGCACAAAGGTGTCCAGAATCAAACCTCAGTCATGTTCCCAGGGAACAGGTTTCCAGAAACAAACCTCAGTCATGTTGCCAAGCCACAGGTTTCCACCATGAAACCTCAGACATGTTCCCAGGCCATAGGGTTCCAGAATCAAACCGTTCTCATGTTCCCAGGCCACAGGGTTCCAGAATCCACTGATGTCATGTTCCCAGGCCACAGGATTCCAGAATAAAACCTCAGTCATGTTCCCAGTGCACAGGGTTCCAGAACCAAGCCTCAGTTAGGTTCCCATGGCACAGTATTCCACAATCTAAACAGATGTCATGTTCCCAGGCCACAGGATTCCAGAATCACGCCTCTGTCATGTTCCCTGGCCACAGGGTTCCAGAATCAAACCAATGTCAAGTTCCCAGGCCATGGGTTTCAAGTATCAGGTCGCAGTCATGTTTCCAGGACAGAGGGTTCTACAATCAAACCTCAGTCATGTCGCCAGTCCACAGGTTTCTGCCATCAAACCTCAGTCAAGTTCCCAGGCCACAGATTTCCAGAATCAAACCTCAGTCATATTCCCATGACACATAGTTCCAGAATCAAACTTTTCTCATGTTCCCAGGCCACAGGGTTTCAGAATCAGGCTTCAGTCATGTTGCCAGGCCACAGGGTTTCAAAATCCAGCCTCAGTCATTTTGCCAGTCAAGAGTGGTCCACCATCAAACCTCAGTCATGATCCCAGGCCACATGTTTCCACAATGAAACCTCAGTCATTATCCCAGGCCACAGGTTTCCAGAATCAAACCTCAGTCATATTCCCAGGACACATGTTTCCATTATCAAACCTCAGTCATGTTCGCAGGGCACAGGTTTCAACAATCAAACCTCATTCAATTTCCCAGAACACAGGTGTCCAGAATCCAACCTCAGTCATGTTCCCAGGGAACAGGCTTCCGGAAACAAACCTCAGTCATTTTCCCAGGCCACAGGGTTTCAGAATCAAACCACAGTCATGTTCCCAGGCCAGAGGGTTGCACAATCAAACCTCAGTCTTGTTCCCAGGCCACAGGATTCCAGAATCCAACCGATGTCATGTTCCCAGGCCACAGGGTTCCAGATTCAAACCACAGTCATGTTCCCAGGCCAGGGGGTTCCACAATCAAACCTCAGCCATGTTCCCAGGCCACAGGTTTCCAGAAGCAAACCTCAGTCATGTTCCCAGGACACAGGTTTCCAGAGTCAATCCGAGATCATGTTCCCTGGCCACAGTCTTCCAGAATTAAACCTCAGTCATGTTGCCAGGTCAGAGGTTTCCACCATCAAACCTCAGACAAGTTTCCAGGACACAGGGTTCCAGAATCAAACCGTTCTCATGTTCCCTGGCCACAGGGTTCCAGAATCCACCGATGTCATGTTCCCAGGCCACAGGGTTCCAGAATCAATCCTCAGTTATGTTCCCTGGCTACAGGGTTCCAGAATCAAACCTCAGTCATGTTCCCAGTCCACAGGGTTCCAGAACCAAGGCTCAGTCAGGTTACCGGGGCACAGTATTCCACAAACTAAACAGATGTCATGTTCCCAGGCCACATGGTTCCAGAATCAAACCTCACTCATATTCCCAGGCCACAGGTTTCCAGAATCAATCCGATTTCATGTTCCCAGGCAACAGGGTACCAGAATCCAAACCGATGTCATGTTCCCAAGCCACAGGATTCCACAATCTCACATCAGGCATGTTCCCAGGCCAATGGTTTCCAGAATCAAACCTCAGTCATATTCCCAGGCCACATGGTTCCAGATTCAAACCTCAGTCATGTTCCCAGGACCCAGGGTTCCAGAATCAAACCTCAGTCATGTTCCCTGGACACAGGTTTCAAAAATAAAATCCCAGTCATGTTCTCAGGCCACAGGGTACCACAACTAAACCTCAGTCATATTCCCAGGCCAGAGGGTTCCACAATCAAACCTCAGTCCTTTTGCTAGGCCACGGTTCCACCAGCAAGCCTCAGTCATGTTCCCAGGCCAGAGTGTTCCACAATCAAACCTAAGTCATCTTTCCAGGCCACAGGGTTCCACCATCAACCCTCAGTCATGTTGCCTGGTCACAGGTTTCCACCATCAAACCTCAGACAAGTTTCCAGGACACAGGGTTCCAGAATCAAACCGTTCTCATGTTCCCTGGCCAGAGGGTTCCAGAATCCACCGATGTCATGTTCCCAGGCCACAGGGTTCCAGAATCCACCGATGTCATGTTCCCAGGACACAGGGTTCCAGAATTAATCCTCAGTTATGTTCCCAGGCTACAGGGTTCCGGAATCAAACCTCAGTCATGTTCCCAGGGAACAGGGTTCCAGGAACAAACCTCAGTCATGTTGCCAAGCCACAGGTTTCCACCATCAAACCTCAGACATGTTCCCAGGCCACAGGGTTCCAGAATCAAACCGTTCTCATGTTCCCCGGCCACAGGGTTCCAGAATCCACTGATGTAATGTTCCCAGGCAACAGGGTTCCAGTATCAATCCTCAGTTATATTCCCAGTCTACAGGGTGCCAGAATAAAACCTCAGTCATGTTCCCAGTCCACGGGGTTCCAGAACCAAGCCTCAGTTAGGTTCCCAGGGCACAGTATTCCACAATCTAAACAGATGTCATATTCCCAGGCCCCAGGATTCCAGAATCACGCCTCAGTCATGTTCCCAGGCCACAAGCATCCAGAATTAAACCTCAGTCATGTTGCCAGGCCATAGGGTACCACCATCAAACCTCAGTCATATTGCCAGACCACAGGTTTCCACAATCAAACCGATTTCATGTTCCCAGGCAACAGGGTACCAGAATCCAAACCGATGTCATGTTCCCAGGCCACAGGATTCCACAATCTAACATAAGTCATGTTCCCAGGACAATGCCCTCCAGAATCAAACCACAGTCATATACCCAGGCCACATGGTCCCAGAATCAATCCTCAGTCATGTTCCCAGTCCACAGGATTCCAGAACCAAGCCTTCAGTCAGGTTCCCAGGGCACAGTATTCCACAATCTAAACAGATGTCATGTTCCCAGGCCACAGGTTTCCAGAATCACGCCTCAGTCATGTTCCCAGGCCACAGGGTTCCAGAATCAAACCAATGTCAAGTTCCTAGGCCATGGGTTTCCAGTACCAGGCCGCAGTCATGTTTCCAGGGCACAGGGTTCTACAGTCAAACCTCAGTCATGTTGCCAGTCCACAGGTTTCTGCCATCAAACCTCAGTCAAGTTCCCAGGACACAGATTTCCAGAATCAAACCGCAGTCATATTCCCAGGTCACATGGTTCCAGAATCAAACCTCAGTCATGTTTGCAGGACCCATGGTTCCACAATCAAACCACAGTCATGTTCCCAGCACAAAGGTGTCCAGAATCAAATCTCAGTCATGTTCCCAGGGAACAGGTTTCCAGAAACAAACCTCAGTCATGTTGCCAAGCCACAGGTTTCCACCATGAAACCTCAGACATGTTCCCAGGCCATAGGGTTCCAGAATCAAACCGTTCTCATGTTCCCAGGCCACAGGGTTCCAGAATCCACTGATGTCATGTTCCCAGGCCACAGGATTCCAGAATAAAACCTCAGTCATGTTCCCAGTGCACAGGGTTCCAGAACCAAGCCTCAGTTAGGTTCCCATGGCACAGTATTCCACAATCTAAACAGATGTCATGTTCCCAGGCCACAGGATTCCAGAATCACGCCTCTGTCATGTTCCCTGGCCACAGGGTTCCAGAATCAAACCAATGTCAAGTTCCCAGGCCATGGGTTTCAAGTATCAGGTCGCAGTCATGTTTCCAGGAAAGAGGGTTCTACAATTAAACCTCAGTCATGTCGCCAGTCCACAGGTTTCTGCCATCAAACCTCAGTCAAGTTCCCAGGCCACAGATTTCCAGAATCAAACCTCAGTCATATTCCCATGACACATGGTTCCAGAATCAAACTTTTCTCATGTTCCCAGGCCACAGGGTTTCAGAATCAGGCTTCAGTCATGTTGCCAGGCCACAGGGTTTCAAAATCCAGCCTCAGTCATTTTGCCAGTCAAGAGTGGTCCACCATCAAACCTCAGTCATGATCCCAGGCCACATGTTTCCACAATGAAACCTCAGTCATTATCCCAGGCCACAGGTTTCCAGAATCAAACCTCAGTCATATTCCCAGGACACATGTTTCCATTATCAAACCTCAGTCATGTTCGCAGGGCACAGGTTTCAACAATCAAACCTCATTCAATTTCCCAGAACACAGGTGTCCAGAATCCAACCTCAGTCATGTTCCCAGGGAACAGGCTTCCAGAAACAAACCTCAGTCATTTTCCCAGGCCACAGGGTTTCAGAATCAAACCACAGTCATGTTCCCAGGCCAGAGGTTTGCACAATCAAACCTCAGTCTTGTTCCCAGGCCACAGGATTCCAGAATCCAACCGATGTCATGTTCCCAGGCCACAGGGTTCTAGATTCAAACCACAGTCATGTTCCCAGGCCAGGGGGTTCCACAATCAAACCTCAGCCATGTTCCCAGGCCACAGGTTTCCAGAAGCAAACCTCAGTCATGTTCCCAGGACACAGGTTTCCAGAGTCAACCCGATATCATGTTCCCTGGCCACAGTCTTCCAGAATTAAACCTCAGTCATGTTGCCAGGTCAGAGGTTTCCACCATCAAACCTCAGACAAGTTTCCAGGACACAGGTTTCCAGAATCAAACCGTTCTCATGTTCCCTGGCCACAGGGTTCCAGAATCCACCGATGTCATGTTCCCAGGCCACAGGGTTCCAGAATCAATCCTCAGTTATGTTCCCTGGCTACAGGGTTCCAGAATCAAACCTCAGTCATGTTCCCAGTCCACAGGGTTCCAGAACCAAGGCTCAGTCAGGTTACCGGGGCACAGTATTCCACAAACTAAACAGATGTCATGTTCCCAGGCCACATGGTTCCAGAATCAAACCTCACTCATATTCCCAGGCCACAGGTTTCCAGAATCAATCCGATTTCATGTTCCCAGGCAACAGGGTACCAGAATCCAAACCGATGTCATGTTCCCAAGCCACAGGATTCCACAATCTCACATCAGGCATGTTCCCAGGCCAATGGTTTCCAGAATCAAACCTCAGTCATATTCCCAGGCCACATGGTTCCAGATTCAAACCTCAGTCATGTTCCCAGGACCCAGGGTTCCAGAATCAAACCTCAGTCATGTTCCCTGGACACAGGTTTCAAAAATAAAATCCCAGTCATGTTCTCAGGCCACAGGGTACCACAACTAAACCTCAGTCATATTCCCAGGCCAGAGGGTTCCACAATCAAACCTCAGTCCTTTTGCTAGGCCACGGTTCCACCAGCAAGCCTCAGTCATGTTCCCAGGCCAGAGTGTTCCACAATCAAACCTAAGTCATCTTTCCAGGCCACAGGGTTCCACCATCAACCCTCAGTCATGTTGCCTGGTCACAGGTTTCCACCATCAAACCTCAGACAAGTTTCCAGGACACAGGGTTCCAGAATCAAACCGTTCTCATGTTCCCTGGCCAGAGGGTTCCAGAATCCACCGATGTAATGTTCCCAGGCCACAGGGTTCCAGAATCCACCGATGTCATGTTCCCAGGCCACAGGGTTCCAGAATTAATCCTCAGTTATGTTCCCAGGCTACAGGGTTCCGGAATCAAACCTCAGTCATGTTCCCAGGGAACAGGGTTCCAGGAACAAACCTCAGTCATGTTGCCAAGCCACAGGTTTCCACCATCAAACCTCAGACATGTTCCCAGGCCACAGGGTTCCAGAATCAAACCGTTCTCATGGTCCCCGGCCACAGGGTTCCAGAATCCACTGATGTCATGTTCCCAGGCCACAGGATTCCAGAATAAAACCTCAGTCATGTTCCCAGTGCACAGGGTTCCAGAACCAAGCCTCAGTTAGGTTCCCATGGCACAGTATTCCACAATCTAAACAGATGTCATGTTCCCAGGCCACAGGATTCCAGAATCACGCCTCTGTCATGTTCCCTGGCCACAGGGTTCCAGAATCAAACCAATGTCAAGTTCCCAGGCCATGGGTTTCAAGTATCAGGTCGCAGTCATGTTTCCAGGAAAGAGGGTTCTACAATTAAACCTCAGTCATGTCGCCAGTCCACAGGTTTCTGCCATCAAACCTCAGTCAAGTTCCCAGGCCACAGATTTCCAGAATCAAACCTCAGTCATATTCCCATGACACATGGTTCCAGAATCAAACTTTTCTCATGTTCCCAGGCCACAGGGTTTCAGAATCAGGCTTCAGTCATGTTGCCAGGCCACAGGGTTTCAAAATCCAGCCTCAGTCATTTTGCCAGTCAAGAGTGGTCCACCATCAAACCTCAGTCATGATCCCAGGCCACATGTTTCCACAATGAAACCTCAGTCATTATCCCAGGCCACAGGTTTCCAGAATCAAACCTCAGTCATATTCCCAGGACACATGTTTCCATTATCAAACCTCAGTCATGTTCGCAGGGCACAGGTTTCAACAATCAAACCTCATTCAATTTCCCAGAACACAGGTGTCCAGAATCCAACCTCAGTCATGTTCCCAGGGAACAGGCTTCCAGAAACAAACCTCAGTCATTTTCCCAGGCCACAGGGTTTCAGAATCAAACCACAGTCATGTTCCCAGGCCAGAGGTTTGCACAATCAAACCTCAGTCTTGTTCCCAGGCCACAGGATTCCAGAATCCAACCGATGTCATGTTCCCAGGACACAGGGTTCTAGATTCAAACCACAGTCATGTTCCCAGGCCAGGGGGTTCCACAATCAAACCTCAGCCATGTTCCCAGGCCACAGGTTTCCAGAAGCAAACCTCAGTCATGTTCCCAGGACACAGGTTTCCAGAGTCAACCCGATATCATGTTCCCTGGCCACAGTCTTCCAGAATTAAACCTCAGTCATGTTGCCAGGTCAGAGGTTTCCACCATCAAACCTCAGACAAGTTTCCAGGACACAGGTTTCCAGAATCAAACCGTTCTCATGTTCCCTGGCCACAGGGTTCCAGAATCCACCGATGTCATGTTCCCAGGCCACAGGGTTCCAGAATCAATCCTCAGTTATGTTCCCTGGCTACAGGGTTCCAGAATCAAACCTCAGTCATGTTCCCAGTCCACAGGGTTCCAGAACCAAGGCTCAGTCAGGTTACCGGGGCACAGTATTCCACAAACTAAACAGATGTCATGTTCCCAGGCCACATGGTTCCAGAATCAAACCTCACTCATATTCCCAGGCCACAGGTTTCCAGAATCAATCCGATTTCATGTTCCCAGGCAACAGGGTACCAGAATCCAAACCGATGTCATGTTCCCAAGCCACAGGATTCCACAATCTCACATCAGGCATGTTCCCAGGCCAATGGTTTCCAGAATCAAACCTCAGTCATATTCCCAGGCCACATGGTTCCAGATTCAAACCTCAGTCATGTTCCCAGGACCCAGGGTTCCAGAATCAAACCTCAGTCATGTTCCCTGGACACAGGTTTCAAAAATAAAATCCCAGTCATGTTCTCAGGCCACAGGGTACCACAACTAAACCTCAGTCATATTCCCAGGCCAGAGGGTTCCACAATCAAACCTCAGTCCTTTTGCTAGGCCACGGTTCCACCAGCAAGCCTCAGTCATGTTCCCAGGCCAGAGTGTTCCACAATCAAACCTAAGTCATCTTTCCAGGCCACAGGGTTCCACCATCAACCCTCAGTCATGTTGCCTGGTCACAGGTTTCCACCCTCAAACCTCAGACAAGTTTCCAGGACACAGGGTTCCAGAATCAAACCGTTCTCATGTTCCCTGGCCAGAGGGTTCCAGAATCCACCGATGTAATGTTCCCAGGCCACAGGGTTCCAGAATCCACCGATGTCATGTTCCCAGGCCACAGGGTTCCAGAATTAATCCTCAGTTATGTTCCCAGGCTACAGGGTTCCGGAATCAAACCTCAGTCATGTTCCCAGGGAACAGGGTTCCAGGAACAAACCTCAGTCATGTTGCCAAGCCACAGGTTTCCACCATCAAACCTCAGACATGTTCCCAGGCCACAGGGTTCCAGAATCAAACCGTTCTCATGGTCCCCGGCCACAGGGTTCCAGAATCCACTGATGTAATGTTCCCAGGCAACAGGGTTCCAGTATCAATCCTCAGTTATATTCCCAGTCTACAGGGTTCCAGAATAAAACCTCAGTCATGATCCCAGTCCACAGGGTTCCAGAACCAAGCCTCAGTTAGGTTCCCAGGGCACAGTATTCCACAATCTAAACAGATGTCATATTCCCAGGCCACAGGATTCCAGAATCACGCCTCAGACATGTTCCCAGGCCACAGGGTTCCAGAATCAAACCGTTCTCATGTTCCCAGGCCACAGGGTTCCAGAATCCACTGATGTCATGTTCCCAGGCCACAGGATTCCAGAATAAAACTTCAGTCATGTTCCCAGTGCACAGGGTTCCAGATCCAAGCCTCAGTCAGGTTCCCATGGCACAGTATTCCACAATCTAAACAGATGTCATGTTCCAAGGCCACAGAATTCCAGAATCACGCCTCTGTCATGTTCCCTGGCCACAGGGTTCCAGAATCAAACCAATGTCTAGTTCCCAGGCCATGGGTTTCAAGTATCAGGTCGCAGTCATATTTCCAGGACAGAGGGTTCTACAATCAAACCTCAGTCATGTTGCCAGTCCACAGGGTTCCAGAACCAAGCCTCAGTCAGGTTACCGGGGCACAGTATTCCACAAACTAAACAGATGTCATGTTCCCAGGCCACATGGTTCCAGAATCAAACCTCCCTCATATTCCCAGGCCACAGGTTTCCAGAATCAATCCGATTTCATGTTCCCAGGCAACAGGGTACCAGAATCCAAACCGATGTCATGTTCCCAAGCCACAGGATTCCACAATCTCACATCAGGCATGTTCCCAGGCCAATGGTTTCCAGAATCAAACCTCAGTCATATTCCCAGGCCACATGGTTCCAGATTCAAACCTCAGTCATGTTCCCAGGACCCAGGGTTCCAGAATCAAACCTCAGTCATGTTCCCTGGACACAGGTTTCAAAAATAAAATCCCAGTCATGTTCTCAGGCCACAGGGTACCACAATTAAACCTCAGTCATATTCCCAGGCCAGAGGGTCCCACAATCAAACCTCAGTCCTTTTGCTAGGCCACGGTTCCACCAGCAAGCCTCAGTCATGTTCCCAGGCCAGAGTGTTCCACAATCAAACCTAAGTCATCTTTCCAGGCCACAGGGTTCCACCATCAACCCTCAGTCATGTTGCCTGGTCACAGGTTTCCACCATCAAACCTCAGACAAGTTTCCAGGACACAGCGTTCCAGAATCAAACCGTTCTCATGTTCCCTGGCCAGAGGGTTCCAGAATCCACCGATGTAATGTTCCCAGGCCACAGGGTTCCAGAATCCACCGATGTCATGTTCCCAGGCCACAGGGTTCCAGAATTAATCCTCAGTTATGTTCCCAGGCTACAGGGTTCCGGAATCAAACCTCAGTCATGTTCCCAGGTAACAGGGTTCCAGGAACAAACCTCAGTCATGTTGCCAAGCCACAGGTTTCCACCATCAAACCTCAGACATGTTCCCAGGCCACAGGGTTCCAGAATCAAACCGTTCTCATGTTCCCCGGCCACAGGGTTCCAGAATCCACTGATGTAATGTTCCCAGGCAACAGGGTTCCAGTATCAATCCTCAGTTATATTCCCAGTCTACAGGGTTCCAGAATAAAACCTCAGTCATGTTCCCAGTCCACAGGGTTCCAGAACCAAGCCTCAGTTAGGTTCCCAGGGCACAGTATTCCACAATCTAAACAGATGTCATATTCCCAGGCCACAGGATTCCAGAATAACGCCTCAGACATGTACCCAGGCCACAGGGATCCAGAATCAAACCGTTCTCATGTTCCCAGGCCACAGGGTTCCAGAATTCACTGATGTCATGTTCCCAGGCCACAGGATTCCAGAATAAAACTTCAGTCATGTTCCCAGTGCACAGGGTTCCAGATCCAAGCCTCAGTCAGGTTCCCAAGGCACAGTATTACACAATCTAAACAGATGGCATGTTCCAAGGCCACAGGATTTCAGAATCACGCCTCTGTCATGTTCCCTGGCCACAGGGTTCCAGAATCAAACCAATGTCAAGTTCCCAGGCCATGGGTTTCAAGTATCAGGTCGCAGTCATGTTTCCAGGACAGAGGGTTCTACAATCAAACCTCAGTCATGTTCTCAGTCCACAGGGTTCCAGAACCAAGGCTCAGTCAGGTTACCAGGGCACAGTATTCCACAAACTAAACAGATGTCATGTTCCCAGGCCACATGGTTCCAGAATCAAACCTCACTCATATTCCCAGGCCACAGGTTTCCAGAATCAATCCGATTTCATGTTCCCAGGCAACAGGGTACCAGAATCCAAACCGATGTCATGTTCCCAAGCCACAGGATTCCACAATCTCACATCAGGCATGTTCCCAGGCCAATGGTTTCCAGAATCAAACCTCAGTCATATTCCCAGGCCACATGGTTCCAGATTCAAACCTCAGTCATGTTCCCGGGACCCAGGGTTCCAGAATCAAACCTCAGTCATGTTCCCTGGACACAGGTTTCAAAAATAAAATCCCAGTCATGTTCTCAGGCCACAGGGTACCACAACTAAACCTCAGTCATATTCCCAGGCCAGAGGGTTCCACAATCAAACCTCAGTCCTTTTGCTAGGCCACGGTTCCACCAGCAAGCCTCAGTCATGTTCCCAGGCCAGAGTGTTCCACAATCAAACCTAAGTCATCTTTCCAGGCCACAGGGTTCCACCATCAACCCTCAGTCATGTTGCCTGGTCACAGGTTTCCACCATCAAACCTCAGACAAGTTTCCAGGACACAGGGTTCCAGAATCAAACCGTTCTCATGTTCCCTGGCCACAGGGTTCCAGAATCCACCGATGTCATGTTCCCAGGCCACAGGGTTCCAGAATCCACCGATGTCATGTTCCCAGGCCACAGGGTTCCAGAATTAATCCTCAGTTATGTTCCCAGGCTACAGGGTTCCGGAATCAAACCTCAGTCATGTTCCCAGGGAACAGGGTTCCAGGAACAAACCTCAGTCATGTTGCCAAGCCACAGGTTTCCACCATCAAACCTCAGACATGTTCCCAGGCCACAGGGTTCCAGAATCAAACCGTTCTCATGTTCCCCGGCCACAGGGTTCCAGAATCCACTGATGTAATGTTCCCAGGCAACAGGGTTCCAGTAGCAATCCTCAGTTATATTCCCAGTCTACAGGGTTCCAGAATAAAACCTCAGTCATGTTCCCAGTCCACAGGGTTCCAGAACCAAGCCTCAGTTAGGTTCCCAGGGCACAGTATTCCACAATCTAAACAGATGTCATATTCCCAGGCCCCAGGATTCCAGAATCACGCCTCAGTCATGTTCCCAGGCCACAAGCATCCAGAATTAAACCTCAGTCATGTTGCCAGGCCATAGGGTACCACCATCAAACCTCAGTCATATTGCCAGACCACAGGTTTCCACAATCAAAACGATTTCATGTTCCCAGGCAACAGGGTACCAGAATCCAAACCGATGTCATGTTCCCAGGCCACAGGATTCCACAATCTAACATAAGTCATGTTCCCAGGACAATGCCCTCCAGAATCAAACCACAGTCATATAACCAGGCCACATGGTCCCAGAATCAATCCTCAGTCATATTCCCAGTGCACAGGGTTCCAGAACCAAGCCTTCAGTCAGGTTCCCAGGGCACAGTATTCCACAATCTAAACAGATGTCATGTTCCCAGGCCACAGGATTCCAGAATCACGCCTCTGTCATGTTCCCTGGCCACAGGGTTCCAGAATCAAACCAATGTCAAGTTCCCAGGCCATGGGTTTCAAGTATCAGGTCGCAGTCATGTTTCCAGGACAGAGGGTTCTACAATCAAACCTCAGTCATGTCGCCAGTCCTCAGGTTTCTGCCATCAAACCTCAGTCAAGTTCCCAGGCCACAGATTTCCAGAATCAAACCTCAGTCATATTCCCATGACACATGGTTCCAGAATCAAACCTCAGTCATGTTCGCAGGCCACAGGTTTCCACAATCAAAGCACGGTCATGTTCCCAGGACAAAGGTGTCCAGAAACAAACCTCACTCATGTTCCCAGGGAACAGGGTTCCAGTAACAAACCTCAGTCATGTTGCCAGGCCACAGGTTTCCACCATCAAACCTCAGACATATTCCCAAGCCACAGGGTTCCAGAATCAAACCTTTCTCATGTTCCCAGGCCACAGGGTTTCAGAATCAGGCTTCAGTCATGTTGCCAGGCCACAGGGTTCCAAAATCCAGCCTCAGTCATTTTGCCAGTCAAGAGTGGTCCACCATCAAACCTCAGTCATGATCCCAGGCCACATGTTTCCACAATGAAACCTCAGTCATTATCCCAGGCCACAGGTTTCCAGAATCAAACCTCAGTCATATTCCCAGGACACATGTTTCCATTATCAAACCTCAGTCATGTTCGCAGGGCACAGGTTTCAACAATCAAACCTCATTCAATTTCCCAGAACACAGGTGTCCAGAATCCAACCTCAGTCATGTTCCCAGGGAACAGGCTTCCAGAAACAAACCTCAGTCATTTTCCCAGGCCACAGGGTTTCAGAATCAAACCACAGTCATGTTCCCAGGCCAGAGGGTTGCACAATCAAACCTCAGTCTTGTTCCCAGGCCACAGGATTCCAGAATCCAACCGATGTCATGTTCCCAGGCCACAGGGTTCCAGATTCAAACCACAGTCATGTTCCCAGGCCAGGGGGTTCCACAATCAAACCTCAGCCATGTTCCCAGGCCACAGGTTTCCAGAAGCAAACCTCAGTCATGTTCCCAGGACACAGGTTTCCAGAGTCAACCCGAGATCATGTTCCCTGGCCACAGTCTTCCAGAATTAAACCTCAGTCATGTTGCCAGGTCAGAGGTTTCCACCATCAAACCTCAGACAAGTTTCCAGGACACAGGGTTCCAGAATCAAACCGTTCTCATGTTCCCTGGCCACAGGGTTCCAGAATCCACCGATGTCATGTTCCCAGGCCACAGGGTTCCAGAATCAATCCTCAGTTATGTTCCCTGGCTACAGGGTTCCAGAATCAAACCTCAGTCATGTTCCCAGTCCACAGGGTTCCAGAACCAAGGCTCAGTCAGGTTACCGGGGCACAGTATTCCACAAACTAAACAGATGTCATGTTCCCAGGCCACATGGTTCCAGAATCAAACCTCACTCATATTCCCAGGCCACAGGTTTCCAGAATCAATCCGATTTCATGTTCCCAGGCAACAGGGTACCAGAATCCAAACCGATGTCATGTTCCCAAGCCACAGGATTCCACAATCTCACATCAGGCATGTTCCCAGGCCAATGGTTTCCAGAATCAAACCTCAGTCATATTCCCAGGCCACATGGTTCCAGATTCAAACCTCAGTCATGTTCCCGGGACCCAGGGTTCCAGAATCAAACCTCAGTCATGTTCCCTGGACACAGGTTTCAAAAATAAAATCCCAGTCATGTTCTCAGGCCACAGGGTACCACAACTAAACCTCAGTCATATTCCCAGGCCAGAGGGTTCCACAATCAAACCTCAGTCCTTTTGCTAGGCCACGGTTCCACCAGCAAGCCTCAGTCATGTTCCCAGGCCAGAGTGTTCCACAATCAAACCTAAGTCATCTTTCCAGGCCACAGGGTTCCACCATCAACCCTCAGTCATGTTGCCTGGTCACAGGTTTCCACCATCAAACCTCAGACAAGTTTCCAGGACACAGGGTTCCAGAATCAAACCGTTCTCATGTTCCCTGGCCAGAGGGTTCCAGAATCCACCGATGTCATGTTCCCAGGCCACAGGGTTCCAGAATCCACCGATGTCATGTTCCCAGGCCACAGGGTTCCAGAATTAATCCTCAGTTATGTTCCCAGGCTACAGGGTTCCGGAATCAAACCTCAGTCATGTTCCCAGGGAACAGGGTTCCAGGAACAAACCTCAGTCATGTTGCCAAGCCACAGGTTTCCACCATCAAACCTCAGACATGTTCCCAGGCCACAGGGTTCCAGAATCAAACCGTTCTCATGTTCCCCGGCCACAGGGTTCCAGAATCCACTGATGTAATGTTCCCAGGCAACAGGGTTCCAGTATCAATCCTCAGTTATATTCCCAGTCTACAGGGTGCCAGAATAAAACCTCAGTCATGTTCCCAGTCCACAGGGTTCCAGAACCAAGCCTCAGTTAGGTTCCCAGGGCACAGTATTCCACAATCTAAACAGATGTCATATTCCCAGGCCACAGGATTCCAGAATCACGCCTCAGTCATGTTCCCAGGCCACAAGCATCCAGAATTAAACCTCAGTCATGTTGCCAGGCCATAGGGTACCACCATCAAACCTCAGTCATATTGCCAGACCACAGGTTTCCACAATCAAACCGATTTCATGTTCCCAGGCAACAGGGTACCAGAATCCAAACCGATGTCATGTTCCCAGGCCACAGGATTCCACAATCTAACATAAGTCATGTTCCCAGGACAATGCCCTCCAGAATCAAACCACAGTCATATACCCAGGCCACATGGTCCCAGAATCAATCCTCAGTCATGTTCCCAGTCCACAGGATTCCAGAACCAAGCCTTCAGTCAGGTTCCCAGGGCACAGTATTCCACAATCTAAACAGATGTCATGTTCCCAGGCCACAGGTTTCCAGAATCACGCCTCAGTCATGTTCCCAGGCCACAGGGTTCCAGAATCAAACCAATGTCAAGTTCCTAGGCCATGGGATTCCAGTACCAGGCCGCAGTCATGTTTCCAGGGCACAGGGTTCTACAGTCAAACCTCAGTCATGTTGCCAGTCCACAGGTTTCTGCCATCAAACCTCAGTCAAGTTCCCAGGACACAGATTTCCAGAATCAAACCGCAGTCATATTCCCAGGTCACATGGTTCCAGAATCAAACCTCAGTCATGTTTGCAGGACCCATGGTTCCACAATCAAACCACAGTCATGTTCCCAGCACAAAGGTGTCCAGAATCAAACCTCAGTCATGTTCCCAGGGAACAGGTTTCCAGAAACAAACCTCAGTCATGTTGCCAAGCCACAGGTTTCCACCATGAAACCTCAGACATGTTCCCAGGCCATAGGGTTCCAGAATCAAACCGTTCTCATGTTCCCAGGCCACAGGGTTCCAGAATCCACTGATGTCATGTTCCCAGGCCACAGGATTCCAGAATAAAACCTCAGTCATGTTCCCAGTGCACAGGGTTCCAGAACCAAGCCTCAGTTAGGTTCCCATGGCACAGTATTCCACAATCTAAACAGATGTCATGTTCCCAGGCCACAGGATTCCAGAATCACGCCTCTGTCATGTTCCCTGGCCACAGGGTTCCAGAATCAAACCAATGTCAAGTTCCCAGGCCATGGGTTTCAAGTATCAGGTCGCAGTCATGTTTCCAGGACAGAGGGTTCTACAATCAAACCTCAGTCATGTCGCCAGTCCACAGGTTTCTGCCATCAAACCTCAGTCAAGTTCCCAGGCCACAGATTTCCAGAATCAAACCTCAGTCATATTCCCATGACACATGGTTCCAGAATCAAACTTTTCTCATGTTCCCAGGCCACAGGGTTTCAGAATCAGGCTTCAGTCATGTTGCCAGGCCACAGGGTTTCAAAATCCAGCCTCAGTCATTTTGCCAGTCAAGAGTGGTCCACCATCAAACCTCAGTCATGATCCCAGGCCACATGTTTCCACAATGAAACCTCAGTCATTATCCCAGGCCACAGGTTTCCAGAATCAAACCTCAGTCATATTCCCAGGACACATGTTTCCATTATCAAACCTCAGTCATGTTCGCAGGGCACAGGTTTCAACAATCAAACCTCATTCAATTTCCCAGAACACAGGTGTCCAGAATCCAACCTCAGTCATGTTCCCAGGGAACAGGCTTCCGGAAACAAACCTCAGTCATTTTCCCAGGCCACAGGGTTTCAGAATCAAACCACAGTCATGTTCCCAGGCCAGAGGGTTGCACAATCAAACCTCAGTCTTGTTCCCAGGCCACAGGATTCCAGAATCCAACCGATGTCATGTTCCCAGGCCACAGGGTTCCAGATTCAAACCACAGTCATGTTCCCAGGCCAGGGGGTTCCACAATCAAACCTCAGCCATGTTCCCAGGCCACAGGTTTCCAGAAGCAAACCTCAGTCATGTTCCCAGGACACAGGTTTCCAGAGTCAACCCGAGATCATGTTCCCTGGCCACAGTCTTCCAGAATTAAACCTCAGTCATGTTGCCAGGTCAGAGGTTTCCACCATCAAACCTCAGACAAGTTTCCAGGACACAGGGTTCCAGAATCAAACCGTTCTCATGTTCCCTGGCCACAGGGTTCCAGAATCCACCGATGTCATGTTCCCAGGCCACAGGGTTCCAGAATCAATCCTCAGTTATGTTCCCTGGCTACAGGGTTCCAGAATCAAACCTCAGTCATGTTCCCAGTCCACAGGGTTCCAGAACCAAGGCTCAGTCAGGTTACCGGGGCACAGTATTCCACAAACTAAACAGATGTCATGTTCCCAGGCCACATGGTTCCAGAATCAAACCTCACTCATATTCCCAGGCCACAGGTTTCCAGAATCAATCCGATTTCATGTTCCCAGGCAACAGGGTACCAGAATCCAAACCGATGTCATGTTCCCAAGCCACAGGATTCCACAATCTCACATCAGGCATGTTCCCAGGCCAATGGTTTCCAGAATCAAACCTCAGTCATATTCCCAGGCCACATGGTTCCAGATTCAAACCTCAGTCATGTTCCCAGGACCCAGGGTTCCAGAATCAAACCTCAGTCATGTTCCCTGGACACAGGTTTCAAAAATAAAATCCCAGTCATGTTCTCAGGCCACAGGGTACCACAACTAAACCTCAGTCATATTCCCAGGCCAGAGGGTTCCACAATCAAACCTCAGTCCTTTTGCTAGGCCACGGTTCCACCAGCAAGCCTCAGTCATGTTCCCAGGCCAGAGTGTTCCACAATCAAACCTAAGTCATCTTTCCAGGCCACAGGGTTCCACCATCAACCCTCAGTCATGTTGCCTGGTCACAGGTTTCCACCATCAAACCTCAGACAAGTTTCCAGGACACAGGGTTCCAGAATCAAACCGTTCTCATGTTCCCTGGCCAGAGGGTTCCAGAATCCACCGATGTCATGTTCCCAGGCCACAGGGTTCCAGAATCCACCGATGTCATGTTCCCAGGCCACAGGGTTCCAGAATTAATCCTCAGTTATGTTCCCAGGCTACAGGGTTCCGGAATCAAACCTCAGTCATGTTCCCAGGGAACAGGGTTCCAGGAACAAACCTCAGTCATGTTGCCAAGCCACAGGTTTCCACCATCAAACCTCAGACATGTTCCCAGGCCACAGGGTTCCAGAATCAAACCGTTCTCATGTTCCCCGGCCACAGGGTTCCAGAATCCACTGATGTAATGTTCCCAGGCAACAGGGTTCCAGTATCAATCCTCAGTTATATTCCCAGTCTACAGGGTTCCAGAATAAAACCTCAGTCATGTTCCCAGTCCACAGGGTTCCAGAACCAAGCCTCAGTTAGGTTCCCAGGGCACAGTATTCCACAATCTAAACAGATGTCATATTCCCAGGCCCCAGGATTCCAGAATCACGCCTCAGTCATGTTCCCAGGCCACAAGCATCCAGAATTAAACCTCAGTCATGTTGCCAGGCCATAGGGTACCACCATCAAACCTCAGTCATATTGCCAGACCACAGGTTTCCACAATCAAAACGATTTCATGTTCCCAGGCAACAGGGTACCAGAATCCAAACCGATGTCATGTTCCCAGGCCACAGGATTCCACAATCTAACATAAGTCATGTTCCCAGGACAATGCCCTCCAGAATCAAACCACAGTCATATACCCAGGCCACATGGTCCCAGAATCAATCCTCAGTCATATTCCCAGTGCACAGGGTTCCAGAACCAAGCCTTCAGTCAGGTTCCCAGGACACAGTATTCCACAATCTAAACAGATGTCATGTTCCCAGGCCACAGGATTCCAGATTCACGCCTCTGTCATGTTCCCTGGCCACAGGGTTCCAGAATCAAACCAATGTCAAGTTCCCAGGCCATGGGTTTCAAGTATCAGGTCGCAGTCATGTTTCCAGGACAGAGGGTTCTACAATCAAACCTCAGTCATGTCGCCAGTCCACAGGTTTCTGCCATCAAACCTCAGTCAAGTTCCCAGGCCACAGATTTCCAGAATCAAACCTCAGTCATATTCCCATGACACATGGTTCCAGAATCAAACCTCAGTCATGTTCGCAGGCCACAGGTTTCCACAATCAAAGCACGGTCATGTTCCCAGGACAAAGGTGTCCAGAAGCAAACCTCACTCATGTTCCCAGGGAACAGGGTTCCAGTAACAAACCTCAGTCATGTTGCCAGGCCACAGGTTTCCACCATCAAACCTCAGACATATTCCCAAGCCACAGGGTTCCAGAATCAAACCTTTCTCATGTTCCCAGGCCACAGGGTTTCAGAATCAGGCTTCAGTCATGTTGCCAGGCCACAGGGTTTCAAAATCCAGCCTCAGTCATTTTGCCAGTCAAGAGTGGTCCACCATCAAACCTCAGTCATGATCCCAGGCCACAGGTTTCCAGAATCAAACCTCAGTCATATTCCCAGGACACATGTTTCCATTATCAAACCTCAGTCATGTTCGCAGGGCACAGGTTTCAACAATCAAACCTCATTCAATTTCCCAGAACACAGGTGTCCAGAATCCAACCTCAGTCATGTTCCCAGGGAACAGGCTTCCAGAAACAAACCTCAGTCATTTTCCCAGGCCACAGGGTTTCAGAATCAAACCACAGTCATGTTCCCAGGCCAGAGGGTTGCACAATCAAACCTCAGTCTTGTTCCCAGGCCACAGGATTCCAGAATCCAACCGATGTCATGTTCCCAGGCCACAGGGTTCCAGATTCAAACCACAGTCATGTTCCCAGGCCAGGGGGTTCCACAATCAAACCTCAGCCATGTTCCCAGGCCACAGGTTTCCAGAAGCAAACCTCAGTCATGTTCCCAGGACACAGGTTTCCAGAGTCAACCCGAGATCATGTTCCCTGGCCACAGTCTTCCAGAATTAAACCTCAGTCATGTTGCCAGGTCAGAGGTTTCCACCATCAAACCTCAGACAAGTTTCCAGGACACAGGGTTCCAGAATCAAACCGTTCTCATGTTCCCTGGCCACAGGGTTCCAGAATCCACTGATGTCATGTTCCCAGGCCACAGGGTTCCAGAATCAATCCTCAGTTATGTTCCCTGGCTACAGGGTTCCAGAATCAAACCTCAGTCATGTTCCCAGTCCACAGGGTTCAGGAACCAAGGCTCAGTCAGGTTACCGGGGCACAGTATTCCACAAACTAAACAGATGTCATGTTCCCAGGCCACATGGTTCCAGAATCAAACCTCACTCATATTCCCAGGCCACAGGTTTCCAGAATCAATCCGATTTCATGTTCCCAGGCAACAGGGTACCAGAATCCAAACCGATGTCATGTTCCCAAGCCACAGGATTCCACAATCTCACATCAGGCATGTTCCCAGGCCAATGGTTTCCAGAATCAAACCTCAGTCATATTCCCAGGCCACATGGTTCCAGATTCAAACCTCAGTCATGTTCCCAGGACCCAGGGTTCCAGAATCAAACCTCAGTCATGTTCCCTGGACACAGGTTTCAAAAATAAAATCCCAGTCATGTTCTCAGGCCACAGGGTACCACAACTAAACCTCAGTCATATTCCCAGGCCAGAGGGTTCCACAATCAAACCTCAGTCCTTTTGCTAGGCCACGGTTCCACCAGCAAGCCTCAGTCATGTTCCCAGGCCAGAGTGTTCCACAATCAAACCTAAGTCATCTTTCCAGGCCACAGGGTTCCACCATCAACCCTCAGTCATGTTGCCTGGTCACAGGTTTCCACCATCAAACCTCAGACAAGTTTCCAGGACACAGGGTTCCAGAATCAAACCGTTCTCATGTTCCCTGGCCAGAGGGTTCCAGAATCCACCGATGTCATGTTCCCAGGCCACAGGGTTCCAGAATCCACCGATGTCATGTTCCCAGGCCACAGGGTTCCAGAATTAATCCTCAGTTATGTTCCCAGGCTACAGGGTTCCGGAATCAAACCTCAGTCATGTTCCCAGGGAACAGGGTTCCAGGAACAAACCTCAGTCATGTTGCCAAGCCACAGGTTTCCACCATCAAACCTCAGACATGTTCCCAGGCCACAGGGTTCCAGAATCAAACCGTTCTCATGTTCCCCGGCCACAGGGTTCCAGAATCCACTGATGTAATGTTCCCAGGCAACAGGGTTCCAGTATCAATCCTCAGTTATATTCCCAGTCTACAGGGTGCCAGAATAAAACCTCAGTCATGTTCCCAGTCCACAGGGTTCCAGAACCAAGCCTCAGTTAGGTTCCCAGGGCACAGTATTCCACAATCTAAACAGATGTCATATTCCCAGGCCACAGGATTCCAGAATCACGCCTCAGTCATGTTCCCAGGCCACAAGCATCCAGAATTAAACCTCAGTCATGTTGCCAGGCCATAGGGTACCACCATCAAACCTCAGTCATATTGCCAGACCACAGGTTTCCACAATCAAACCGATTTCATGTTCCCAGGCAACAGGGTACCAGAATCCAAACCGATGTCATGTTCCCAGGCCACAGGATTCCACAATCTAACATAAGTCATGTTCCCAGGACAATGCCCTCCAGAATCAAACCACAGTCATATACCCAGGCCACATGGTCCCAGAATCAATCCTCAGTCATGTTCCCAGTCCACAGGATTCCAGAACCAAGCCTTCAGTCAGGTTCCCAGGGCACAGTATTCCACAATCTAAACAGATGTCATGTTCCCAGGCCACAGGTTTCCAGAATCACGCCTCAGTCATGTTCCCAGGCCACAGGGTTCCAGAATCAAACCAATGTCAAGTTCCTAGGCCATGGGATTCCAGTACCAGGCCGCAGTCATGTTTCCAGGGCACAGGGTTCTACAGTCAAACCTCAGTCATGTTGCCAGTCCACAGGTTTCTGCCATCAAACCTCAGTCAAGTTCCCAGGACACAGATTTCCAGAATCAAACCGCAGTCATATTCCCAGGTCACATGGTTCCAGAATCAAACCTCAGTCATGTTTGCAGGACCCATGGTTCCACAATCAAACCACAGTCATGTTCCCAGCACAAAGGTGTCCAGAATCAAACCTCAGTCATGTTCCCAGGGAACAGGTTTCCAGAAACAAACCTCAGTCATGTTGCCAAGCCACAGGTTTCCACCATGAAACCTCAGACATGTTCCCAGGCCATAGGGTTCCAGAATCAAACCGTTCTCATGTTCCCAGGCCACAGGGTTCCAGAATCCACTGATGTCATGTTCCCAGGCCACAGGATTCCAGAATAAAACCTCAGTCATGTTCCCAGTGCACAGGGTTCCAGAACCAAGCCTCAGTTAGGTTCCCATGGCACAGTATTCCACAATCTAAACAGATGTCATGTTCCCAGGCCACAGGATTCCAGAATCACGCCTCTGTCATGTTCCCTGGCCACAGGGTTCCAGAATCAAACCAATGTCAAGTTCCCAGGCCATGGGTTTCAAGTATCAGGTCGCAGTCATGTTTCCAGGACAGAGGGTTCTACAATCAAACCTCAGTCATGTCGCCAGTCCACAGGTTTCTGCCATCAAACCTCAGTCAAGTTCCCAGGCCACAGATTTCCAGAATCAAACCTCAGTCATATTCCCATGACACATGGTTCCAGAATCAAACTTTTCTCATGTTCCCAGGCCACAGGGTTTCAGAATCAGGCTTCAGTCATGTTGCCAGGCCACAGGGTTTCAAAATCCAGCCTCAGTCATTTTGCCAGTCAAGAGTGGTCCACCATCAAACCTCAGTCATGATCCCAGGCCACATGTTTCCACAATGAAACCTCAGTCATTATCCCAGGCCACAGGTTTCCAGAATCAAACCTCAGTCATATTCCCAGGACACATGTTTCCATTATCAAACCTCAGTCATGTTCGCAGGGCACAGGTTTCAACAATCAAACCTCATTCAATTTCCCAGAACACAGGTGTCCAGAATCCAACCTCAGTCATGTTCCCAGGGAACAGGCTTCCGGAAACAAACCTCAGTCATTTTCCCAGGCCACAGGGTTTCAGAATCAAACCACAGTCATGTTCCCAGGCCAGAGGGTTGCACAATCAAACCTCAGTCTTGTTCCCAGGCCACAGGATTCCAGAATCCAACCGATGTCATGTTCCCAGGCCACAGGGTTCCAGATTCAAACCACAGTCATGTTCCCAGGCCAGGGGGTTCCACAATCAAACCTCAGCCATGTTCCCAGGCCACAGGTTTCCAGAAGCAAACCTCAGTCATGTTCCCAGGACACAGGTTTCCAGAGTCAACCCGAGATCATGTTCCCTGGCCACAGTCTTCCAGAATTAAACCTCAGTCATGTTGCCAGGTCAGAGGTTTCCACCATCAAACCTCAGACAAGTTTCCAGGACACAGGGTTCCAGAATCAAACCGTTCTCATGTTCCCTGGCCACAGGGTTCCAGAATCCACCGATGTCATGTTCCCAGGCCACAGGGTTCCAGAATCAATCCTCAGTTATGTTCCCTGGCTACAGGGTTCCAGAATCAAACCTCAGTCATGTTCCCAGTCCACAGGGTTCCAGAACCAAGGCTCAGTCAGGTTACCGGGGCACAGTATTCCACAAACTAAACAGATGTCATGTTCCCAGGCCACATGGTTCCAGAATCAAACCTCACTCATATTCCCAGGCCACAGGTTTCCAGAATCAATCCGATTTCATGTTCCCAGGCAACAGGGTACCAGAATCCAAACCGATGTCATGTTCCCAAGCCACAGGATTCCACAATCTCACATCAGGCATGTTCCCAGGCCAATGGTTTCCAGAATCAAACCTCAGTCATATTCCCAGGCCACATGGTTCCAGATTCAAACCTCAGTCATGTTCCCAGGACCCAGGGTTCCAGAATCAAACCTCAGTCATGTTCCCTGGACACAGGTTTCAAAAATAAAATCCCAGTCATGTTCTCAGGCCACAGGGTACCACAACTAAACCTCAGTCATATTCCCAGGCCAGAGGGTTCCACAATCAAACCTCAGTCCTTTTGCTAGGCCACGGTTCCACCAGCAAGCCTCAGTCATGTTCCCAGGCCAGAGTGTTCCACAATCAAACCTAAGTCATCTTTCCAGGCCACAGGGTTCCACCATCAACCCTCAGTCATGTTGCCTGGTCACAGGTTTCCACCATCAAACCTCAGACAAGTTTCCAGGACACAGGGTTCCAGAATCAAACCGTTCTCATGTTCCCTGGCCAGAGGGTTCCAGAATCCACCGATGTCATGTTCCCAGGCCACAGGGTTCCAGAATCCACCGATGTCATGTTCCCAGGCCACAGGGTTCCAGAATTAATCCTCAGTTATGTTCCCAGGCTACAGGGTTCCGGAATCAAACCTCAGTCATGTTCCCAGGGAACAGGGTTCCAGGAACAAACCTCAGTCATGTTGCCAAGCCACAGGTTTCCACCATCAAACCTCAGACATGTTCCCAGGCCACAGGGTTCCAGAATCAAACCGTTCTCATGTTCCCCGGCCACAGGGTTCCAGAATCCACTGATGTAATGTTCCCAGGCAACAGGGTTCCAGTATCAATCCTCAGTTATATTCCCAGTCTACAGGGTTCCAGAATAAAACCTCAGTCATGTTCCCAGTCCACAGGGTTCCAGAACCAAGCCTCAGTTAGGTTCCCAGGGCACAGTATTCCACAATCTAAACAGATGTCATATTCCCAGGCCCCAGGGTTCCAGAATCACGCCTCAGTCATGTTCCCAGGCCACAAGCATCCAGAATTAAACCTCAGTCATGTTGCCAGGCCATAGGGTACCACCATCAAACCTCAGTCATATTGCCAGACCACAGGTTTCCACAATCAAAACGATTTCATGTTCCCAGGCAACAGGGTACCAGAATCCAAACCGATGTCATGTTCCCAGGCCACAGGATTCCACAATCTAACATAAGTCATGTTCCCAGGACAATGCCCTCCAGAATCAAACCACAGTCATATACCCAGGCCACATGGTCCCAGAATCAATCCTCAGTCATATTCCCAGTGCACAGGGTTCCAGAACCAAGCCTTCAGTCAGGTTCCCAGGACACAGTATTCCACAATCTAAACAGATGTCATGTTCCCAGGCCACAGGATTCCAGATTCACGCCTCTGTCATGTTCCCTGGCCACAGGGTTCCAGAATCAAACCAATGTCAAGTTCCCAGGCCATGGGTTTCAAGTATCAGGTCGCAGTCATGTTTCCAGGACAGAGGGTTCTACAATCAAACCTCAGTCATGTCGCCAGTCCACAGGTTTCTGCCATCAAACCTCAGTCAAGTTCCCAGGCCACAGATTTCCAGAATCAAACCTCAGTCATATTCCCATGACACATGGTTCCAGAATCAAACCTCAGTCATGTTCGCAGGCCACAGGTTTCCACAATCAAAGCACGGTCATGTTCCCAGGACAAAGGTGTCCAGAAGCAAACCTCACTCATGTTCCCAGGGAACAGGGTTCCAGTAACAAACCTCAGTCATGTTGCCAGGCCACAGGTTTCCACCATCAAACCTCAGACATATTCCCAAGCCACAGGGTTCCAGAATCAAACCTTTCTCATGTTCCCAGGCCACAGGGTTTCAGAATCAGGCTTCAGTCATGTTGCCAGGCCACAGGGTTTCAAAATCCAGCCTCAGTCATTTTGCCAGTCAAGAGTGGTCCACCATCAAACCTCAGTCATGATCCCAGGCCACAGGTTTCCAGAATCAAACCTCAGTCATATTCCCAGGACACATGTTTCCATTATCAAACCTCAGTCATGTTCGCAGGGCACAGGTTTCAACAATCAAACCTCATTCAATTTCCCAGAACACAGGTGTCCAGAATCCAACCTCAGTCATGTTCCCAGGGAACAGGCTTCCAGAAACAAACCTCAGTCATTTTCCCAGGCCACAGGGTTTCAGAATCAAACCACAGTCATGTTCCCAGGCCAGAGGGTTGCACAATCAAACCTCAGTCTTGTTCCCAGGCCACAGGATTCCAGAATCCAACCGATGTCATGTTCCCAGGCCACAGGGTTCCAGATTCAAACCACAGTCATGTTCCCAGGCCAGGGGGTTCCACAATCAAACCTCAGCCATGTTCCCAGGCCACAGGTTTCCAGAAGCAAACCTCAGTCATGTTCCCAGGACACAGGTTTCCAGAGTCAACCCGAGATCATGTTCCCTGGCCACAGTCTTCCAGAATTAAACCTCAGTCATGTTGCCAGGTCAGAGGTTTCCACCATCAAACCTCAGACAAGTTTCCAGGACACAGGGTTCCAGAATCAAACCGTTCTCATGTTCCCTGGCCACAGGGTTCCAGAATCCACTGATGTCATGTTCCCAGGCCACAGGGTTCCAGAATCAATCCTCAGTTATGTTCCCTGGCTACAGGGTTCCAGAATCAAACCTCAGTCATGTTCCCAGTCCACAGGGTTCAGGAACCAAGGCTCAGTCAGGTTACCGGGGCACAGTATTCCACAAACTAAACAGATGTCATGTTCCCAGGCCACATGGTTCCAGAATCAAACCTCACTCATATTCCCAGGCCACAGGTTTCCAGAATCAATCCGATTTCATGTTCCCAGGCAACAGGGTACCAGAATCCAAACCGATGTCATGTTCCCAAGCCACAGGATTCCACAATCTCACATCAGGCATGTTCCCAGGCCAATGGTTTCCAGAATCAAACCTCAGTCATATTCCCAGGCCACATGGTTCCAGATTCAAACCTCAGTCATGTTCCCAGGACCCAGGGTTCCAGAATCAAACCTCAGTCATGTTCCCTGGACACAGGTTTCAAAAATAAAATCCCAGTCATGTTCTCAGGCCACAGGGTACCACAACTAAACCTCAGTCATATTCCCAGGCCAGAGGGTTCCACAATCAAACCTCAGTCCTTTTGCTAGGCCACGGTTCCACCAGCAAGCCTCAGTCATGTTCCCAGGCCAGAGTGTTCCACAATCAAACCTAAGTCATCTTTCCAGGCCACAGGGTTCCACCATCAACCCTCAGTCATGTTGCCTGGTCACAGGTTTCCACCATCAAACCTCAGACAAGTTTCCAGGACACAGGGTTCCAGAATCAAACCGTTCTCATGTTCCCTGGCCAGAGGGTTCCAGAATCCACCGATGTCATGTTCCCAGGCCACAGGGTTCCAGAATCCACCGATGTCATGTTCCCAGGCCACAGGGTTCCAGAATTAATCCTCAGTTATGTTCCCAGGCTACAGGGTTCCGGAATCAAACCTCAGTCATGTTCCCAGGGAACAGGGTTCCAGGAACAAACCTCAGTCATGTTGCCAAGCCACAGGTTTCCACCATCAAACCTCAGACATGTTCCCAGGCCACAGGGTTCCAGAATCAAACCGTTCTCATGTTCCCCGGCCACAGGGTTCCAGAATCCACTGATGTAATGTTCCCAGGCAACAGGGTTCCAGTATCAATCCTCAGTTATATTCCCAGTCTACAGGGTTCCAGAATAAAACCTCAGTCATGTTCCCAGTCCACAGGGTTCCAGAACCAAGCCTCAGTTAGGTTCCCAGGGCACAGTATTCCACAATCTAAACAGATGTCATATTCCCAGGCCCCAGGGTTCCAGAATCACGCCTCAGTCATGTTCCCAGGCCACAAGCATCCAGAATTAAACCTCAGTCATGTTGCCAGGCCATAGGGTACCACCATCAAACCTCAGTCATATTGCCAGACCACAGGTTTCCACAATCAAAACGATTTCATGTTCCCAGGCAACAGGGTACCAGAATCCAAACCGATGTCATGTTCCCAGGCCACAGGATTCCACAATCTAACATAAGTCATGTTCCCAGGACAATGCCCTCCAGAATCAAACCACAGTCATATACCCAGGCCACATGGTCCCAGAATCAATCCTCAGTCATATTCCCAGTGCACAGGGTTCCAGAACCAAGCCTTCAGTCAGGTTCCCAGGACACAGTATTCCACAATCTAAACAGATGTCATGTTCCCAGGCCACAGGATTCCAGATTCACGCCTCTGTCATGTTCCCTGGCCACAGGGTTCCAGAATCAAACCAATGTCAAGTTCCCAGGCCATGGGTTTCAAGTATCAGGTCGCAGTCATGTTTCCAGGACAGAGGGTTCTACAATCAAACCTCAGTCATGTCGCCAGTCCACAGGTTTCTGCCATCAAACCTCAGTCAAGTTCCCAGGCCACAGATTTCCAGAATCAAACCTCAGTCATATTCCCATGACACATGGTTCCAGAATCAAACCTCAGTCATGTTCGCAGGCCACAGGTTTCCACAATCAAAGCACGGTCATGTTCCCAGGACAAAGGTGTCCAGAAGCAAACCTCACTCATGTTCCCAGGGAACAGGGTTCCAGTAACAAACCTCAGTCATGTTGCCAGGCCACAGGTTTCCACCATCAAACCTCAGACATATTCCCAAGCCACAGGGTTCCAGAATCAAACCTTTCTCATGTTCCCAGGCCACAGGGTTTCAGAATCAGGCTTCAGTCATGTTGCCAGGCCACAGGGTTTCAAAATCCAGCCTCAGTCATTTTGCCAGTCAAGAGTGGTCCACCATCAAACCTCAGTCATGATCCCAGGCCACAGGTTTCCAGAATCAAACCTCAGTCATATTCCCAGGACACATGTTTCCATTATCAAACCTCAGTCATGTTCGCAGGGCACAGGTTTCAACAATCAAACCTCATTCAATTTCCCAGAACACAGGTGTCCAGAATCCAACCTCAGTCATGTTCCCAGGGAACAGGCTTCCAGAAACAAACCTCAGTCATTTTCCCAGGCCACAGGGTTTCAGAATCAAACCACAGTCATGTTCCCAGGCCAGAGGGTTGCACAATCAAACCTCAGTCTTGTTCCCAGGCCACAGGATTCCAGAATCCAACCGATGTCATGTTCCCAGGCCACAGGGTTCCAGATTCAAACCACAGTCATGTTCCCAGGCCAGGGGGTTCCACAATCAAACCTCAGCCATGTTCCCAGGCCACAGGTTTCCAGAAGCAAACCTCAGTCATGTTCCCAGGACACAGGTTTCCAGAGTCAACCCGAGATCATGTTCCCTGGCCACAGTCTTCCAGAATTAAACCTCAGTCATGTTGCCAGGTCAGAGGTTTCCACCATCAAACCTCAGACAAGTTTCCAGGACACAGGGTTCCAGAATCAAACCGTTCTCATGTTCCCTGGCCACAGGGTTCCAGAATCCACTGATGTCATGTTCCCAGGCCACAGGGTTCCAGAATCAATCCTCAGTTATGTTCCCTGGCTACAGGGTTCCAGAATCAAACCTCAGTCATGTTCCCAGTCCACAGGGTTCAGGAACCAAGGCTCAGTCAGGTTACCGGGGCACAGTATTCCACAAACTAAACAGATGTCATGTTCCCAGGCCACATGGTTCCAGAATCAAACCTCACTCATATTCCCAGGCCACAGGTTTCCAGAATCAATCCGATTTCATGTTCCCAGGCAACAGGGTACCAGAATCCAAACCGATGTCATGTTCCCAAGCCACAGGATTCCACAATCTCACATCAGGCATGTTCCCAGGCCAATGGTTTCCAGAATCAAACCTCAGTCATATTCCCAGGCCACATGGTTCCAGATTCAAACCTCAGTCATGTTCCCGGGACCCAGGGTTCCAGAATCAAACCTCAGTCATGTTCCCTGGACACAGGTTTCAAAAATAAAATCCCAGTCATGTTCTCAGGCCACAGGGTACCACAACTAAACCTCAGTCATATTCCCAGGCCAGAGGGTTCCACAATCAAACCTCAGTCCTTTTGCTAGGCCACGGTTCCACCAGCAAGCCTCAGTCATGTTCCCAGGCCAGAGTGTTCCACAATCAAACCTAAGTCATCTTTCCAGGCCACAGGGTTCCACCATCAACCCTCAGTCATGTTGCCTGGTCACAGGTTTCCACCATCAAACCTCAGACAAGTTTCCAGGACACAGGGTTCCAGAATCAGACCGTTCTCATGTTCCCTGGCCAGAGGGTTCCAGAATCCACCGATGTCATGTTCCCAGGCCACAGGGTTCCAGAATCCACCGATGTCATGTTCCCAGGCCACAGGGTTCCAGAATTAATCCTCAGTTATGTTCCCAGGCTACAGGGTTCCGGAATCAAACCTCAGTCATGTTCCCAGGGAACAGGGTTCCAGGAACAAACCTCAGTCATGTTGCCAAGCCACAGGTTTCCACCATCAAACCTCAGACATGTTCCCAGGCCACAGGGTTCCAGAATCAAACCGTTCTCATGTTCCCCGGCCACAGGGTTCCAGAATCCACTGATGTAATGTTCCCAGGCAACAGGGTTCCAGTATCAATCCTCAGTTATATTCCCAGTCTACAGGGTGCCAGAATAAAACCTCAGTCATGTTCCCAGTCCACAGGGTTCCAGAACCAAGCCTCAGTTAGGTTCCCAGGGCACAGTATTCCACAATCTAAACAGATGTCATATTCCCAGGCCACAGGATTCCAGAATCACGCCTCAGTCATGTTCCCAGGCCACAAGCATCCAGAATTAAACCTCAGTCATGTTGCCAGGCCATAGGGTACCACCATCAAACCTCAGTCATATTGCCAGACCACAGGTTTCCACAATCAAACCGATTTCATGTTCCCAGGCAACAGGGTACCAGAATCCAAACCGATGTCATGTTCCCAGGCCACAGGATTCCACAATCTAACATAAGTCATGTTCCCAGGACAATGCCCTCCAGAATCAAACCACAGTCATATACCCAGGCCACATGGTCCCAGAATCAATCCTCAGTCATGTTCCCAGTCCACAGGATTCCAGAACCAAGCCTTCAGTCAGGTTCCCAGGGCACAGTATTCCACAATCTAAACAGATGTCATGTTCCCAGGCCACAGGTTTCCAGAATCACGCCTCAGTCATGTTCCCAGGCCACAGGGTTCCAGAATCAAACCAATGTCAAGTTCCTAGGCCATGGGTTTCCAGTACCAGGCCGCAGTCATGTTTCCAGGGCACAGGGTTCTACAGTCAAACCTCAGTCATGTTGCCAGTCCACAGGTTTCTGCCATCAAACCTCAGTCAAGTTCCCAGGACACAGATTTCCAGAATCAAACCGCAGTCATATTCCCAGGTCACATGGTTCCAGAATCAAACCTCAGTCATGTTTGCAGGACCCATGGTTCCACAATCAAACCACAGTCATGTTCCCAGCACAAAGGTGTCCAGAATCAAACCTCAGTCATGTTCCCAGGGAACAGGTTTCCAGAAACAAACCTCAGTCATGTTGCCAAGCCACAGGTTTCCACCATGAAACCTCAGACATGTTCCCAGGCCATAGGGTTCCAGAATCAAACCGTTCTCATGTTCCCAGGCCACAGGGTTCCAGAATCCACTGATGTCATGTTCCCAGGCCACAGGATTCCAGAATAAAACCTCAGTCATGTTCCCAGTGCACAGGGTTCCAGAACCAAGCCTCAGTTAGGTTCCCATGGCACAGTATTCCACAATCTAAACAGATGTCATGTTCCCAGGCCACAGGATTCCAGAATCACGCCTCTGTCATGTTCCCTGGCCACAGGGTTCCAGAATCAAACCAATGTCAAGTTCCCAGGCCATGGGTTTCAAGTATCAGGTCGCAGTCATGTTTCCAGGACAGAGGGTTCTACAATCAAACCTCAGTCATGTCGCCAGTCCACAGGTTTCTGCCATCAAACCTCAGTCAAGTTCCCAGGCCACAGATTTCCAGAATCAAACCTCAGTCATATTCCCATGACACATGGTTCCAGAATCAAACTTTTCTCATGTTCCCAGGCCACAGGGTTTCAGAATCAGGCTTCAGTCATGTTGCCAGGCCACAGGGTTTCAAAATCCAGCCTCAGTCATTTTGCCAGTCAAGAGTGGTCCACCATCAAACCTCAGTCATGATCCCAGGCCACATGTTTCCACAATGAAACCTCAGTCATTATCCCAGGCCACAGGTTTCCAGAATCAAACCTCAGTCATATTCCCAGGACACATGTTTCCATTATCAAACCTCAGTCATGTTCGCAGGGCACAGGTTTCAACAATCAAACCTCATTCAATTTCCCAGAACACAGGTGTCCAGAATCCAACCTCAGTCATGTTCCCAGGGAACAGGCTTCCGGAAACAAACCTCAGTCATTTTCCCAGGCCACAGGGTTTCAGAATCAAACCACAGTCATGTTCCCAGGCCAGAGGGTTGCACAATCAAACCTCAGTCTTGTTCCCAGGCCACAGGATTCCAGAATCCAACCGATGTCATGTTCCCAGGCCACAGGGTTCCAGATTCAAACCACAGTCATGTTCCCAGGCCAGGGGGTTCCACAATCAAACCTCAGCCATGTTCCCAGGCCACAGGTTTCCAGAAGCAAACCTCAGTCATGTTCCCAGGACACAGGTTTCCAGAGTCAATCCGAGATCATGTTCCCTGGCCACAGTCTTCCAGAATTAAACCTCAGTCATGTTGCCAGGTCAGAGGTTTCCACCATCAAACCTCAGACAAGTTTCCAGGACACAGGGTTCCAGAATCAAACCGTTCTCATGTTCCCTGGCCACAGGGTTCCAGAATCCACCGATGTCATGTTCCCAGGCCACAGGGTTCCAGAATCAATCCTCAGTTATGTTCCCTGGCTACAGGGTTCCAGAATCAAACCTCAGTCATGTTCCCAGTCCACAGGGTTCCAGAACCAAGGCTCAGTCAGGTTACCGGGGCACAGTATTCCACAAACTAAACAGATGTCATGTTCCCAGGCCACATGGTTCCAGAATCAAACCTCACTCATATTCCCAGGCCACAGGTTTCCAGAATCAATCCGATTTCATGTTCCCAGGCAACAGGGTACCAGAATCCAAACCGATGTCATGTTCCCAAGCCACAGGATTCCACAATCTCACATCAGGCATGTTCCCAGGCCAATGGTTTCCAGAATCAAACCTCAGTCATATTCCCAGGCCACATGGTTCCAGATTCAAACCTCAGTCATGTTCCCAGGACCCAGGGTTCCAGAATCAAACCTCAGTCATGTTCCCTGGACACAGGTTTCAAAATTAAAATCCCAGTCATGTTCTCAGGCCACAGGGTACCACAACTAAACCTCAGTCATATTCCCAGGCCAGAGGGTTCCACAATCAAACCTCAGTCCTTTTGCTAGGCCACGGTTCCACCAGCAAGCCTCAGTCATGTTCCCAGGCCAGAGTGTTCCACAATCAAACCTAAGTCATCTTTCCAGGCCACAGGGTTCCACCATGAACCCTCAGTCATGTTGCCTGGTCACAGGTTTCCACCATCAAACCTCAGACAAGTTTCCAGGACACAGGGTTCCAGAATCAAACCGTTCTCATGTTCCCTGGCCAGAGGGTTCCAGAATCCACCGATGTCATGTTCCCAGGCCACAGGGTTCCAGAATCCACCGATGTCATGTTCCCAGGCCACAGGGTTCCAGAATTAATCCTCAGTTATGTTCCCAGGCTACAGGGTTCCGGAATCAAACCTCAGTCATGTTCCCAGGGAACAGGGTTCCAGGAACAAACCTCAGTCATGTTGCCAAGCCACAGGTTTCCACCATCAAACCTCAGACATGTTCCCAGGCCACAGGGTTCCAGAATCAAACCGTTCTCATGTTCCCCGGCCACAGGGTTCCAGAATCCACTGATGTAATGTTCCCA
The DNA here is from genome assembly GCF_965194805.1 of Balaenoptera borealis. Classification (NCBI taxonomy): domain Eukaryota; kingdom Metazoa; phylum Chordata; class Mammalia; order Artiodactyla; family Balaenopteridae; genus Balaenoptera; species Balaenoptera borealis. Next base: position 38,752,447 of record NC_138878.1, on the reverse strand, counting down.
GGCAACAGGGTTCCAGTATCAATCCTCAGTTATATTCCCAGTCTACAGGGTTCCAGAATAAAACCTCAGTCATGTTCCCAGTCCACAGGGTTCCAGAACCAAGCCTCAGTTAGGTTCCCAGGGCACAGTATTCCACAATCTAAACAGATGTCATATTCCCAGGCCACAGGATTCCAGAATCACGCCTCAGTCATGTTCCCAGGCCACAAGCATCCAGAATTAAACCTCAGTCATGTTGCCAGGCCATAGGGTACCACCATCAAACCTCAGTCATATTGCCAGACCACAGGTTTCCACAATCAAACCGATTTCATGTTCCCAGGCAACAGGGTACCAGAATCCAAACCGATGTCATGTTCCCAGGCCACAGGATTCCACAATCTAACATAAGTCATGTTCCCAGGACAATGCCCTCCAGAATCAAACCACAGTCATATACCCAGGCCACATGGCCCCAGAATCAATCCTCAGTCATGTTCCCAGTCCACAGGATTCCAGAACCAAGCCTCAGTCAGGTTCCCAGGGCACAGTATTCCACAATCTAAACAGATGTCATGTTCCCAGGCCACAGGTTTCCAGAATCACGCCTCAGTCATGTTCCCAGGCCACAGGGTTCCAGAATCAAACCAATGTCAAGTTCCTAGGCCATGGGTTTCCAGTACCAGGCCGCAGTCATGTTTCCAGGGCACAGGGTTCTACAGTCAAACCTCAGTCATGTTGCCAGTCCACAGGTTTCTGCCATCAAACCTCAGTCAAGTTCCCAGGCCACAGATTTCCAGAATCAAACCGCAGTCATATTCCCAGGTCACATGGTTCCAGAATCAAACCTCAGTCATGTTTGCAGGACCCATGGTTCCACAATCAAACCACAGTCATGTTCCCAGCACAAAGGTGTCCAGAATCAAACCTCAGTCATGTTCCCAGGGAACAGGGTTCCAGTAACAAACCTCAGTCATGTTGCCAAGCCACAGGTTTCCACCATGAAACCTCAGACATGTTCCCAGGCCATAGGGTTCCAGAATCAAACCGTTCTCATGTTCCCAGGCCACAGGGTTCCAGAATTCACTGATGTCATGTTCCCAGGCCACAGGATTCCAGAATAAAACCTCAGTCATGTTCCCAGTGCACAGGGTTCCAGAACCAAGCCTTCAGTCAGGTTCCCATGGCACAGTATTCCACAATCTAAACAGATGTCATGTTCCCAGGCCACAGGATTCCAGAATCACGCCTCTGTCATGTTCCCTGGCCACAGGGTTCCAGAATCAAACCAATGTCAAGTTCCCAGGCCATGGGTTTCAAGTATCAGGTCGCAGTCATGTTTCCAGGACAGAGGGTTCTACAATCAAACCTCAGTCATGTCGCCAGTCCACAGGTTTCTGCCATCAAACCTCAGTCAAGTTCCCAGGCCACAGATTTCCAGAATCAAACCTCAGTCATATTGCCATGACACATGGTTCCAGAATCAAACCTCAGTCATGTTCGCAGGCCACAGGTTTCCACAATCAAAGCACGGTCATGTTCCCAGGACAAAGGTGTCCAGAAGCAAACCTCACTCATGTTCCCAGGGAACAGGGTTCCAGTAACAAACCTCAGTCATGTTGCCAGGCCACAGGTTTCCACCATCAAACCTCAGACATATTCCCAAGCCACAGGGTTCCAGAATCAAACCTTTCTCATGTTCCCAGGCCACAGGGTTTCAGAATCAGGCTTCAGTCATGTTGCCAGGCCACAGGGTTCCAAAATCCAGCCTCAGTCATTTTGCCAGTCAAGAGTGGTCCACCATCAAACCTCAGTCATGATCCCAGGCCACATGTTTCCACAATGAAACCTCAGTCATTATCCCAGGCCACAGGTTTCCAGAATCAAACCTCAGTCATATTCCCAGGACACATGTTTCCATTATCAAACCTCAGTCATGTTCGCAGGGCACAGGTTTCAACAATCAAACCTCATTCAATTTCCCAGAACACAGGTGTCCAGAATCCAACCTCAGTCATGTTCCCAGGGAACAGGCTTCCAGAAACAAACCTCAGTCATTTTCCCAGGCCACAGGGTTTCAGAATCAAACCACAGTCATGTTCCCAGGCCAGAGGGTTGCACAATCAAACCTCAGTCTTGTTCCCAGGCCACAGGATTCCAGAATCCAACCGATGTCATGTTCCCAGGCCACAGGGTTCCAGATTCAAACCACAGTCATGTTCCCAGGCCAGGGGGTTCCACAATCAAACCTCAGCCATGTTCCCAGGCCACAGGTTTCCAGAAGCAAACCTCAGTCATGTTCCCAGGACACAGGTTTCCAGAGTCAACCCGATATCATGTTCCCTGGCCACAGTCTTCCAGAATTAAACCTCAGTCATGTTGCCAGGTCAGAGGTTTCCACCATCAAACCTCAGACAAGTTTCCAGGACACAGGGTTCCAGAATCAAACCGTTCTCATGTTCCCTGGCCACAGGGTTCCAGAATCCACCGATGTCATGTTCCCAGGCCACAGGGTTCCAGAATCAATCCTCAGTTATGTTCCCTGGCTACAGGGTTCCAGAATCAAACCTCAGTCATGTTCCCAGTCCACAGGGTTCCAGAACCAAGGCTCAGTCAGGTTACCGGGGCACAGTATTCCACAAACTAAACAGATGTCATGTTCCCAGGCCACATGGTTCCAGAATCAAACCTCACTCATATTCCCAGGCCACAGGTTTCCAGAATCAATCCGATTTCATGTTCCCAGGCAACAGGGTACCAGAATCCAAACCGATGTCATGTTCCCAAGCCACAGGATTCCACAATCTCACATCAGGCATGTTCCCAGGCCAATGGTTTCCAGAATCAAACCTCAGTCATATTCCCAGGCCACATGGTTCCAGATTCAAACCTCAGTCATGTTCCCAGGACCCAGGGTTCCAGAATCAAACCTCAGTCATGTTCCCTGGACACAGGTTTCAAAAATAAAATCCCAGTCATGTTCTCAGGCCACAGGGTACCACAACTAAACCTCAGTCATATTCCCAGGCCAGAGGGTTCCACAATCAAACCTCAGTCCTTTTGCTAGGCCACGGTTCCACCAGCAAGCCTCAGTCATGTTCCCAGGCCAGAGTGTTCCACAATCAAACCTAAGTCATCTTTCCAGGCCACAGGGTTCCACCATCAACCCTCAGTCATGTTGCCTGGTCACAGGTTTCCACCATCAAACCTCAGACAAGTTTCCAGGACACAGGGTTCCAGAATCAAACCGTTCTCATGTTCCCTGGCCAGAGGGTTCCAGAATCCACCGATGTCATGTTCCCAGGCCACAGGGTTCCAGAATCCACCGATGTCATGTTCCCAGGCCACAGGGTTCCAGAATTAATCCTCAGTTATGTTCCCAGGCTACAGGGTTCCGGAATCAAACCTCAGTCATGTTCCCAGGGAACAGGGTTCCAGGAACAAACCTCAGTCATGTTGCCAAGCCACAGGTTTCGACCATCAAACCTCAGGCATGTTCCCAGGCCACAGGGTTCCAGAATCAAACCGTTCTCATGTTCCCCGGCCACAGGGTTCCAGAATCCACTGATGTAATGTTCCCAGGCAACAGGGTTCCAGTATCAATCCTCAGTTATATTCCCAGTCTACAGGGTTCCAGAATAAAACCTCAGTCATGTTCCCAGTCCACAGGGTTCCAGAACCAAGCCTCAGTTAGGTTCCCAGGGCACAGTATTCCACAATCTAAACAGATGTCATATTCCCAGGCCCCAGGATTCCAGAATCACGCCTCAGTCATGTTCCCAGGCCACAAGCATCCAGAATTAAACCTCAGTCATGTTGCCAGGCCATAGGGTACCACCATCAAACCTCAGTCATATTGCCAGACCACAGGTTTCCACAATCAAACCGATTTCATGTTCCCAGGCAACAGGGTACCAGAATCCAAACCGATGTCATATTCCCAGGCCACAGGATTCCACAATCTAACATAAGTCATGTTCCCAGGACAATGCCCTCCAGAATCAAAACACAGTCATATACCCAGGCCACATGGTCCCAGAATCAATCCTCAGTCATGTTCCCAGTCCACAGGATTCCAGAACCAAGCCTTCAGTCAGGTTCCCAGGGCACAGTATTCCACAATCTAAACAGATGTCATGTTCCCAGGCCACAGGTTTCCAGAATCACGCCTCAGTCATGTTCCCAGGCCACAGGGTTCCAGAATCAAACCAATGTCAAGTTCCTAGGCCATGGGTTTCCAGTACCAGGCCGCAGTCATGTTTCCAGGGCACAGGGTTCTACAGTCAAACCTCAGTCATGTTGCCAGTCCACAGGTTTCTGCCATCAAACCTCAGTCAAGTTCCCAGGCCACAGATTTCCAGAATCAAACCGCAGTCATATTCCCAGGTCACATGGTTCCAGAATCAAACCTCAGTCATGTTTGCAGGACCCATGGTTCCACAATCAAACCACAGTCATGTTCCCAGCACAAAGGTGTCCAGAATCAAACCTCAGTCATGTTCCCAGGGAACAGGGTTCCAGTAACAAACCTCAGTCATGTTGCCAAGCCACAGGTTTCCACCATGAAACCTCAGACATGTTCCCAGGCCAAAGGGTTCCAGAATCAAACCGTTCTCATGTTCCCAGGCCACAGGGTTCCAGAATCACGCCTCTGTCATATTCCCTGGCACAGGGTTCCAGAATCAAACCAATGTCAAGTTCCCAGGCCATGGGTTTCAAGTATCAGGTCGCAGTCATGTTTCCAGGACAGAGGGTTCTACAATCAAACCTCAGTCATGTCGCCAGTCCACAGGTTTCTGCCATCAAACCTCAGTCAAGTTCCCAGGCCACAGATTTCCAGAATCAAACCGCAGTCATATTCCCAGGTCACATGGTTCCAGAATCAAACCTCAGTCATGTTTGCAGGACCCATGGTTCCACAATCAAACCACAGTCATGTTCCCAGCACAAAGGTGTCCAGAATCAAACCTCAGTCATGTTCCCAGGGAACAGGGTTCCAGGAACAAACCTCAGTCATGTTGCCAAGCCACAGGTTTCCACCATGAAACCTCAGACATGTTCCCAGGCCATAGGGTTCCAGAATCAAACCGTTCTCATGTTCCCAGGCCACAGGGTTCCAGAATCCACTGATGTCATGTTCCCAGGCCACAGGATTCCAGAATAAAACCTCAGTCATGTTCCCAGTGCACAGGGTTCCAGAACCAAGCCTCAGTCAGGTTCCCATGGCACAGTATTCCACAATCTAAACAGATGTCATGTTCCCAGGCCACAGGATTCCAGAATCACGCCTCTGTCCTGTTCCCTGGCCACAGGGTTCCAGAATCAAACCAATGTCAAGTTCCCAGGCCATGGGTTTCAAGTATCAGGTCGCAGTCATGTTTCCAGGACAGAGGGTTCTACAATCAAACCTCAGTCATGTCGCCAGTCCACAGGTTTCTGCCATCAAACCTCAGTCAAGTTCCCAGGCCACAGATTTCCAGAATCAAACCTCAGTCATATTCCCATGACACATGGTTCCAGAATCAAACCTCAGTCATGTTCGCAGGCCACAGGTTTCCACAATCAAAGCACGGTCATGTTCCCAGGACAAAGGTGTCCAGAAGCAAACCTCACTCATGTTCCCAGGGAACAGGGTTCCAGTAACAAACCTCAGTCATGTTGCCAGGCCACAGGTTTCCACCATCAAACCTCAGACATATTCCCAAGCCACAGGGTTCCAGAATCAAACCTTTCTCATGTTCCCAGGCCACAGGGTTTCAGAATCAGGCTTCAGTCATGTTGCCAGGCCACAGGGTTTCAAAATCCAGCCTCAGTCATTTTGCCAGTCAAGAGTGGTCCACCATCAAACCTCAGTCATGATCCCAGGCCACATGTTTCCACAATGAAACCTCAGTCATTATCCCAGGCCACAGGTTTCCAGAATCAAACCTCAGTCATATTCCCAGGACACATGTTTCCATTATCAAACCTCAGTCATGTTCGCAGGGCACAGGTTTCAACAATCAAACCTCATTCAATTTCCCAGAACACAGGTGTCCAGAATCCAACCTCAGTCATGTTCCCAGGGAACAGGCTTCCAGAAACAAACCTCAGTCATTTTCCCAGGCCACAGGGTTTCAGAATCAAACCACAGTCATGTTCCCAGGCCAGAGGGTTGCACAATCAAACCTCAGTCTTGTTCCCAGGCCACAGGATTCCAGAATCCAACCGATGTCATGTTCCCAGGCCACAGGGTTCCAGATTCAAACCACAGTCATGTTCCCAGGCCAGGGGGTTCCACAATCAAACCTCAGCCATGTTCCCAGGCCACAGGTTTCCAGAAGCAAACCTCAGTCATGTTCCCAGGACACAGGTTTCCAGAGTCAACCCGATATCATGTTCCCTGGCCACAGTCTTCCAGAATTAAACCTCAGTCATGTTGCCAGGTCAGAGGTTTCCACCATCAAACCTCAGACAAGTTTCCAGGACACAGGGTTCCAGAATCAAACCGTTCTCATGTTCCCTGGCCACAGGGTTCCAGAATCCACCGATGTCATGTTCCCAGGCCACAGGGTTCCAGAATCAATCCTCAGTTATGTTCCCTGGCTACAGGGTTCCAGAATCAAACCTCAGTCATGTTCCCAGTCCACAGGGTTCCAGAACCAAGGCTCAGTCAGGTTACCGGGGCACAGTATTCCACAAACTAAACAGATGTCATGTTCCCAGGCCACATGGTTCCAGAATCAAACCTCACTCATATTCCCAGGCCACAGGTTTCCAGAATCAATCCGATTTCATGTTCCCAGGCAACAGGGTACCAGAATCCAAACCGATGTCATGTTCCCAAGCCACAGGATTCCACAATCTCACATCAGGCATGTTCCCAGGCCAATGGTTTCCAGAATCAAACCTCAGTCATATTCCCAGGCCACATGGTTCCAGATTCAAACCTCAGTCATGTTCCCAGGACCCAGGGTTCCAGAATCAAACCTCAGTCATGTTCCCTGGACACAGGTTTCAAAAATAAAATCCCAGTCATGTTCTCAGGCCACAGGGTACCACAACTAAACCTCAGTCATATTCCCAGGCCAGAGGGTTCCACAATCAAACCTCAGTCCTTTTGCTAGGCCACGGTTCCACCAGCAAGCCTCAGTCATGTTCCCAGGCCAGAGTGTTCCACAATCAAACCTAAGTCATCTTTCCAGGCCACAGGGTTCCACCATCAACCCTCAGTCATGTTGCCTGGTCACAGGTTTCCACCATCAAACCTCAGACAAGTTTCCAGGACACAGGGTTCCAGAATCAAACCGTTCTCATGTTCCATGGCCAGAGGGTTCCAGAATCCACCGATGTCATGTTCCCAGGCCACAGGGTTCCAGAATCCACCGATGTCATGTTCCCAGGCCACAGGGTTCCAGAATTAATCCTCAGTTATGTTCCCAGGCTACAGGGTTCCGGAATCAAACCTCAGTCATGTTCCCAGGGAACAGGGTTCCAGGAACAAACCTCAGTCATGTTGCCAAGCCACAGGTTTCGACCATCAAACCTCAGACATGTTCCCAGGCCACAGGGTTCCAGAATCAAACCGTTCTCATGTTCCCCGGCCACAGGGTTCCAGAATCCACTGATGTAATGTTCCCAGGCAACAGGGTTCCAGTATCAATCCTCAGTTATATTCCCAGTCTACAGGGTTCCAGAATAAAACCTCAGTCATGTTCCCAGTCCACAGGGTTCCAGAACCAAGCCTCAGTTAGGTTCCCAGGGCACAGTATTCCACAATCTAAACAGATGTCACATTCCCAGGCCACAGGATTCCAGAATCACGCCTCAGTCATGTTCCCAGGCCACAAGCATCCAGAATTAAACCTCAGTCATGTTGCCAGGCCATAGGGTACCACCATCAAACCTCAGTCATATTGCCAGACCACAGGTTTCCACAATCAAACCGATTTCATGTTCCCAGGCAACAGGGTACCAGAATCCAAACCGATGTCATGTTCCCAGGCCACAGGATTCCACAATCTAACATAAGTCATGTTCCCAGGACAATGCCCTCCAGAATCAAACCACAGTCATATACCCAGGCCACATGGTCCCAGAATCAATCCTCAGTCATGTTCCCAGTGCACAGGGTTCCAGAACCAAGCCTTCAGTCAGGTTCCCAGGGCACAGTATTCCACAATCTAAACAGATGTCATGTTCCCAGGCCACAGGTTTCCAGAATCACGCCTCAGTCATGTTCCCAGGCCACAGGGTTCCAGAATCAAACCAATGTCAAGTTCCTAGGCCATGGGTTTCCAGTACCAGGCCGCAGTCATGTTTCCAGGGCACAGGGTTCTACAGTCAAACCTCAGTCATGTTGCCAGTCCACAGGTTTCTGCCATCAAACCTCAGTCAAGTTCCCAGGACACAGATTTCCAGAATCAAACCGCAGTCATATTCCCAGGTCACATGGTTCCAGAATCAAACCTCAGTCATGTTTGCAGGACCCATGGTTCCACAATCAAACCACAGTCATGTTCCCAGCACAAAGGTGTCCAGAATCAAACCTCAGTCATGTTCCCAGGGAACAGGGTTTCAGTAACAAACCTCAGTCATGTTGCCAAGCCACAGGTTTCCACCATGAAACCTCAGACATGTTCCCAGGCCATAGGGTTCCAGAATCAAACCGTTCTCATGTTCCCAGGCCACAGGGTTCCAGAATCCACTGATGTCATGTTCCCAGGCCACAGGATTCCAGAATAAAACCTCAGTCATGTTCCCAGTGCACAGGGTTCCAGAACCAAGCCTCAGTTAGGTTCCCATGGCACAGTATTCCACAATCTAAACAGATGTCATGTTCCCAGGCCACAGGATTCCAGAATCACGCCTCTGTCATGTTCCCTGGCCACAGGGTTCCAGAATCAAACCAATGTCAAGTTCCCAGGCCATGGGTTTCAAGTATCAGGTCGCAGTCATGTTTCCAGGACAGAGGGTTCTACAATCAAACCTCAGTCATGTCGCCAGTCCACAGGTTTCTGCCATCAAACCTCAGTCAAGTTCCCAGGCCACAGATTTCCAGAATCAAACCTCAGTCATATTCCCATGACACATGGTTCCAGAATCAAACTTTTCTCATGTTCCCAGGCCACAGGGTTTCAGAATCAGGCTTCAGTCATGTTGCCAGGCCACAGGGTTTCAAAATCCAGCCTCAGTCATTTTGCCAGTCAAGAGTGGTCCACCATCAAACCTCAGTCATGATCCCAGGCCACATGTTTCCACAATGAAACCTCAGTCATTTTCCCAGGCCACAGGTTTCCAGAATCAAACCTCAGTCATATTCCCAGGACACATGTTTCCATTATCAAACCTCAGTCATGTTCGCAGGGCACAGGTTTCAACAATCAAACCTCATTCAATTTCCCAGAACACAGGTGTCCAGAATCCAACCTCAGTCATGTTCCCAGGGAACAGGCTTCCAGAAACAAACCTCAGTCATTTTCCCAGGCCACAGGGTTTCAGAATCAAACCACAGTCATGTTCCCAGGCCAGAGGGTTGCACAATCAAACCTCAGTCTTGTTCCCAGGCCACAGGATTCCAGAATCCAACCGATGTCATGTTCCCAGGCCACAGGGTTCCAGATTCAAACCACAGTCATGTTCCCAGGCCAGGGGGTTCCACAATCAAACCTCAGCCATGTTCCCAGGCCACAGGTTTCCAGAAGCAAACCTCAGTCATGTTCCCAGGACACAGGTTTCCAGAGTCAATCCGAGATCATGTTCCCTGGCCACAGTCTTCCAGAATTAAACCTCAGTCATGTTGCCAGGTCAGAGGTTTCCACCATCAAACCTCAGACAAGTTTCCAGGACACAGGGTTCCAGAATCAAACCGTTCTCATGTTCCCTGGCCACAGGGTTCCAGAATCCACCGATGTCATGTTCCCAGGCCACAGGGTTCCAGAATCAATCCTCAGTTATGTTCCCTGGCTACAGGGTTCCAGAATCAAACCTCAGTCATGTTCCCAGTCCACAGGGTTCCAGAACCAAGGCTCAGTCAGGTTACCGGGGCACAGTATTCCACAAACTAAACAGATGTCATGTTCCCAGGCCACATGGTTCCAGAATCAAACCTCACTCATATTCCCAGGCCACAGGTTTCCAGAATCAATCCGATTTCATGTTCCCAGGCAACAGGGTACCAGAATCCAAACCGATGTCATGTTCCCAAGCCACAGGATTCCACAATCTCACATCAGGCATGTTCCCAGGCCAATGGTTTCCAGAATCAAACCTCAGTCATATTCCCAGGCCACATGGTTCCAGATTCAAACCTCAGTCATGTTCCCAGGACCCAGGGTTCCAGAATCAAACCTCAGTCATGTTCCCTGGACACAGGTTTCAAAAATAAAATCCCAGTCATGTTCTCAGGCCACAGGGTACCACAACTAAACCTCAGTCATATTCCCAGGCCAGAGGGTTCCACAATCAAACCTCAGTCCTTTTGCTAGGCCACGGTTCCACCAGCAAGCCTCAGTCATGTTCCCAGGCCAGAGTGTTCCACAATCAAACCTAAGTCATCTTTCCAGGCCACAGGGTTCCACCATCAACCCTCAGTCATGTTGCCTGGTCACAGGTTTCCACCATCAAACCTCAGACAAGTTTCCAGGACACAGGGTTCCAGAATCAAACCGTTCTCATGTTCCCTGGCCAGAGGGTTCCAGAATCCACCGATGTCATGTTCCCAGGCCACAGGGTTCCAGAATCCACCGATGTCATGTTCCCAGGCCACAGGGTTCCAGAATTAATCCTCAGTTATGTTCCCAGGCTACAGGGTTCCGGAATCAAACCTCAGTCATGTTCCCAGGGAACAGGGTTCCAGGAACAAACCTCAGTCATGTTGCCAAGCCACAGGTTTCCACCATCAAACCTCAGACATGTTCCCAGGCCACAGGGTTCCAGAATCAAACCGTTCTCATGTTCCCCGGCCACAGGGTTCCAGAATCCACTGATGTAATGTTCCCAGGCAACAGGGTTCCAGTATCAATCCTCAGTTATATTCCCAGTCTACAGGGTTCCAGAATAAAACCTCAGTCATGTTCCCAGTCCACAGGGTTCCAGAACCAAGCCTCAGTTAGGTTCCCAGGGCACAGTATTCCACAATCTAAACAGATGTCATATTCCCAGGCCCCAGGATTCCAGAATCACGCCTCAGTCATGTTCCCAGGCCACAAGCATCCAGAATTAAACCTCAGTCATGTTGCCAGGCCATAGGGTACCACCATCAAACCTCAGTCATATTGCCAGACCACAGGTTTCCACAATCAAACCGATTTCATGTTCCCAGGCAACAGGGTACCAGAATCCAAACCGATGTCATGTTCCCAGGCCACAGGATTCCACAATCTAACATAAGTCATGTTCCCAGGACAATGCCCTCCAGAATCAAACCACAGTCATATACCCAGGCCACATGGCCCCAGAATCAATCCTCAGTCATGTTCCCAGTCCACAGGATTCCAGAACCAAGCCTCAGTCAGGTTCCCAGGGCACAGTATTCCACAATCTAAACAGATGTCATGTTCCCAGGCCACAGGTTTCCAGAATCACGCCTCAGTCATGTTCCCAGGCCACAGGGTTCCAGAATCAAACCAATGTCAAGTTCCTAGGCCATGGGTTTCCAGTACCAGGCCGCAGTCATGTTTCCAGGGCACAGGGTTCTACAGTCAAACCTCAGTCATGTTGCCAGTCCACAGGTTTCTGCCATCAAACCTCAGTCAAGTTCCCAGGACACAGATTTCCAGAATCAAACCGCAGTCATATTCCCAGGTCACATGGTTCCAGAATCAAACCTCAGTCATGTTTGCAGGACCCATGGTTCCACAATCAAACCACAGTCATGTTCCCAGCACAAAGGTGTCCAGAATCAAACCTCAGTCATGTTCCCAGGGAACAGGGTTCCAGTAACAAACCTCAGTCATGTTGCCAAGCCACAGGTTTCCACCATGAAACCTCAGACATGTTCCCAGGCCATAGGGTTCCAGAATCAAACCGTTCTCATGTTCCCAGGCCACAGGGTTCCAGAATTCACTGATGTCATGTTCCCAGGCCACAGGATTCCAGAATAAAACCTCAGTCATGTTCCCAGTGCACAGGGTTCCAGAACCAAGCCTCAGTCAGGTTCCCATGGCACAGTATTCCACAATCTAAACAGATGTCATGTTCCCAGGCCACAGGATTCCAGAATCACGCCTCTGTCATGTTCCCTGGCCACAGGGTTCCAGAATCAAACCAATGTCAAGTTCCCAGGCCATGGGTTTCAAGTATCAGGTCGCAGTCATGTTTCCAGGACAGAGGGTTCTACAATCAAACCTCAGTCATGTCGCCAGTCCACAGGTTTCTGCCATCAAACCTCAGTCAAGTTCCCAGGCCACAGATTTCCAGAATCAAACCTCAGTCATATTGCCATGACACATGGTTCCAGAATCAAACCTCAGTCATGTTCGCAGGCCACAGGTTTTCACAATCAAAGCACGGTCATGTTCCCAGGACAAAGGTGTCCAGAAGCAAACCTCACTCATGTTCCCAGGGAACAGGGTTCCAGTAACAAACCTCAGTCATGTTGCCAGGCCACAGGTTTCCACCATCAAACCTCAGACATATTCCCAAGCCACAGGGTTCCAGAATCAAACCTTTCTCATGTTCCCAGGCCACAGGGTTTCAGAATCAGGCTTCAGTCATGTTGCCAGGCCACAGGGTTTCAAAATCCAGCCTCAGTCATTTTGCCAGTCAAGAGTGGTCCACCATCAAACCTCAGTCATGATCCCAGGCCACATGTTTCCACAATGAAACCTCAGTCATTATCCCAGGCCACAGGTTTCCAGAATCAAACCTCAGTCATATTCCCAGGACACATGTTTCCATTATCAAACCTCAGTCATGTTCGCAGGGCACAGGTTTCAACAATCAAACCTCATTCAATTTCCCAGAACACAGGTGTCCAGAATCCAACCTCAGTCATGTTCCCAGGGAACAGGCTTCCAGAAACAAACCTCAGTCATTTTCCCAGGCCACAGGGTTTCAGAATCAAACCACAGTCATGTTCCCAGGCCAGAGGGTTGCACAATCAAACCTCAGTCTTGTTCCCAGGCCACAGGATTCCAGAATCACGCCTCTGTCATGTTCCCAGGCCACAGGGTTCCAGATTCTAACCACAGTCATGTTTGCAGGACACATGGTTCCACAATGAAACCACAGTCATGTTCCCAGGAGAAAGGTGTCCAGAATCAAATCTGAGTCATGTTCCCAGGGAACAGGGTTTCAGGAACACACCTCAGTCATGTTGCAAAGCCACAGGTTTCCACCATGAAACCTCAGACATGTTCCAGGGCACAGGGTTCCAGAATCAAACCGTTCTCATGTTCCCAGGCCATAGGTTTTCAGAATCCACTGATGTCATGTTTCCAGGACACAGGATTCCAGAATCAAACCTCAGTCATGTTCCCAGTCCACAGGGTTCCAGAACCAAGCCTCAGTCAGGTTCCCAGGGCACAGTATTCCATAATCTAAACAGATGTCATGTTCCCTGGCCACAGGGGTCCAGAATCAAACCAATGTCAAGTTCCCAGGCCATGGGTTTCAAGTATCAGGTCGCAGTCATGTTTCCAGGGAACAGGGTTCTACAATCATACCTCAGTCATGTTGCCAGTCCACAGGTTTCTGCCATCAAACCTCAGTCATGTTCGCAGGCCACAGATTTCCAGAATCAAACCTCAGTCATGTTCCCAGGGAACAGGGTTCCAGAAACAAACCTCAGTCATGTTGCCAGGCCACAGGTTTCCACCATTAAACCTCAGACATATTTCCAAGCCACAGGTTTCCAGAATCAAACCGTTCTCATGTTCCCAGGCCACAGGGTTCCAGAATCCACTGATGACATGATCCCCGGCCACAGGGTGCCAGAATCAATCCTCAGTTATGTTCCCAGGCTACAGGGTTCCAGAATAAATCCTCATTCATGTTCCCAGTCCACAGGGTTCCAGAACCAAACCTCAGTCAGGTTCCCAGGGCACAGTATTCCACAATCTAAACAGATGTCATGTTCCCAGGCCACAGGTTTCCAGAATCAAGCCTCAGTCATGTTCCCAGGCCACAAGGATCCAGAATCAAACCTCAGTCATGTTGCTAGGCCATAGGGTACCACCATCAAACCTCAGTCAAATTCCCAGACCACAGGTTTCCACAATCAAACCGATTTCATGTTCCTAGGCAACAGGGTACCAGAATCCAAACCGATGTCATGTTCCCAGGCCACAGGTTTCCAGAATCACGCCTCAGTCATGTTCCCTGCCCACAGGGTTCCAGAATCAAACCAATGTCTAGTTCCTAGGACATGGGTTTCTAGTACCAGGCCGCAGTCATGTTTCCAGGGCACAGGGTTCTACAATCAAACCTCAGTCATGTTGCCAGTCCACAGGTTTCTGCCATCAAACCTCAGTCAAGTTCCCAGGACACAGATTTCCAGAATCAAACCTCAGTCATATTCCCATGACACATGGTTCCAGAATCAAACCTCAGTCATGTTCGCAGGCCTCAGGTTTCCACAATCAAACCACAGTCATGTTCCCAGGACAAAGGTGTCCAGAAGCAAACCTCACTCATGTTCCCAGGGAACAGGGTTCCAGTAACAAACCTCAGTCATGTTGCCAAGCCACAGGTTTCCGCCATGAAACCTCAGACATGTTCCCAGGCCACAGGGTTCCAGAATCAAACCTTTCTCATGTTCCCAGGCCACAGGGTTTCAGAATCAGGCTTCAGTCATGTTGCCAGGCCACAGGGTTTCAAAATCCAGCCTCAGTCATTTTGCCAGTCCAGAGTGGTCCACCATCAAACCTCAGTCATGATCCCAGGCCACATGTTTCCACAATGAAACCTCAGTCATTATCCCAGGCCACAGGTTTCCAGAATCAAACCTCAGTCATATTCCCAGGACACATGTTTCCAGTATCAAACCTCAATCATGTTCGCAGGGCACAGGTTTCAACAATCAAACCTCATTCAATTTCCCAGAACACAGGTGTCCAGAATCCAACCTCAGTCATGTTCCCAGGGAACAGGCTTCCAGAAACAAACCTCAGTCATTTTCCCAGGGCACAGGGTTTCAGAATCAAACCACAGTCATGTTCCCAGGCCAGAGGGTTGCACAATCAAACTTCAGTCTTGTTCCCAGGCCACAGGATTCCAGAATCCAACCGATGTCATGTTCCCAGGCCACAGGGTTCCAGATTCAAACCTCACTCATATTCCCAGGCCACAGGTTTCCAGAATCAATCCGATTTCATGTTCCCAGGCAACAGGGTACCAGAATCCAAACCGATGTCATGTTCCCAAGCCACAGGATTCCACAATCTCACATCAGGCATGTTCCCAGGCCAATGGTTTCCAGAATCAAACCTCAGTCATATTCCCAGGCCACATGGTTCCAGATTCAAACCTCAGTCATGTTCCCAGGACCCAGGGTTCCAGAATCAAACCTCAGTCATGTTCCCTGGACACAGGTTTCAAAAATAAAATCCCAGTCATGTTCTCAGGCCACAGGGTACCACAACTAAACCTCAGTCATATTCCTAGGCCAGAGGGTTCCACAATCAAACCTCAGTCCTTTTGCTAGGCCACGGTTCCACCAGCAAGCCTCAGTCATGTTCCCAGGCCAGAGTGTTCCACAATCAAACCTAAGTCATCTTTCCAGGCCACAGGGTTCCACCATCAACCCTCAGTCATGTTGCCTGGTCACAGGTTTCCACCATCAAACCTCAGACAACTTTCCAGGACACAGGGTTCCAGAATCAAACCGTTCTCATGTTCCCTGGCCAGAGGGTTCCAGAATCCACCGATGTCATGTTCCCAGGCCACAGGGTTCCAGAATCCACCGATGTCATGTTCCCAGGCCACAGCGTTCCAGAATTAATCCTCAGTTATGTTCCCAGGCTACAGGGTTCCGGAATCAAACCTCAGTCATGTTCCCAGGGAACAGGGTTCCAGGAACAAACCTCAGTCATGTTGCCAAGCCACAGGTTTCCACCATCAAACCTCAGACATGTTCCCAGGCCACAGGGTTCCAGAATCAAACCGTTCTCATGTTCCCCGGCCACAGGGTTCCAGAATCCACTGATGTAATGTTCCCAGGCAACAGGGTTCCAGTATCAATCCTCAGTTATATTCCCAGTCTACAGGGTTCCAGAATAAAACCTCAGTCATGTTCCCAGTCCACAGGGTTCCAGAACCAAGCCTCAGTTAGGTTCCCAGGGCACAGTATTCCACAATCTAAACAGATGTCATATTCCCAGGCCCCAGGATTCCAGAATCACGCCTCAGTCATGTTCCCAGGCCACAAGCATCCAGAATTAAACCTCAGTCATGTTGCCAGGCCATAGGGTACCACCATCAAACCTCAGTCATATTGCCAGACCACAGGTTTCCACAATCAAACCGATTTCATGTTCCCAGGCAACAGGGTACCAGAATCCAAACCGATGTCATGTTCCCAGGCCACAGGATTCCACAATCTAACATAAGTCATGTTCCCAGGACAATGCCCTCCAGAATCAAACCACAGTCATATACCCAGGCCACATGGTCCCAGAATCAATCCTCAGTCATGTTCCCAGTCCACAGGATTCCCACAATCTAAACAGATGTCATGTTCCCAGGCCACAGGTTTCCAGAATCACGCCTCAGTCATGTTCCCAGGCCACAGGTTTCTGCCATCAAACCTCAGTCAAGTTCCCAGGACACAGATTTCCAGAATCAAACCGCAGTCATATTCCCAGGTCACATGGTTCCAGAATCAAACCTCAGTCATGTTTGCAGGACCCATGGTTCCACAATCAAACCACAGTCATGTTCCCAGCACAAAGGTGTCCAGAATCAAACCTCAGTCATGTTCCCAGGGAACAGGGTTCCAGTAACAAACCTCAGTCATGTTGCCAAGCCACAGGTTTCCACCATGAAACCTCAGACATGTTCCCAGGCCATAGGGTTCCAGAATCAAACCGTTCTCATGTTCCCAGGCCACAGGGTTCCAGAATCCACTGATGTCATGTTCCCAGGCCACAGGATTCCAGAATAAAACCTCAGTCATGTTCCCAGTGCACAGGGTTCCAGAACCAAGCCTCAGTCAGGTTCCCATGGCACAGTATTCCACAATCTAAACAGATGTCATGTTCCCAGGCCACAGGATTCCAGAATCACGCCTCTGTCCTGTTCCCTGGCCACAGGGTTCCAGAATCAAACCAATGTCAAGTTCCCAGGCCATGGGTTTCAAGTATCAGGTCGCAGTCATGTTTCCAGGACAGAGGGTTCTACAATCAAACCTCAGTCATGTCGCCAGTCCACAGGTTTCTGCCATCAAACCTCAGTCAAGTTCCCAGGCCACAGATTTCCAGAATCAAACCTCAGTCATATTCCCATGACACATGGTTCCAGAATCAAACCTCAGTCATGTTCGCAGGCCACAGGTTTCCACAATCAAAGCACAGTCATGTTCCCAGGACAAAGGTGTCCAGAAGCAAACCTCACTCATGTTCCCAGGGAACAGGGTTCCAGTAACAAACCTCAGTCATGTTGCCAGGCCACAGGTTTCCACCATCAAACCTCAGACATATTCCCAAGCCACAGGGTTCCAGAATCAAACCTTTCTCATGTTCCCAGGCCACAGGGTTTCAGAATCAGGCTTCAGTCATGTTGCCAGGCCACAGGGTTTCAAAATCCAGCCTCAGTCATTTTGCCAGTCAAGAGTGGTCCACCATCAAACCTCAGTCATGATCCCAGGCCACATGTTTCCACAATGAAACCTCAGTCATTATCCCAGGCCACAGGTTTCCAGAATCAAACCTCAGTCATATTCCCAGGACACATGTTTCCATTATCAAACCTCAGTCATGTTCGCAGGGCACAGGTTTCAACAATCAAACCTCATTCAATTTCCCAGAACACAGGTGTCCAGAATCCAACCTCAGTCATGTTCCCAGGGAACAGGCTTCCAGAAACAAACCTCAGTCATTTTCCCAGGCCACAGGGTTTCAGAATCAAACCACAGTCATGTTCCCAGGCCAGAGGGTTGCACAATCAAACCTCAGTCTTGTTCCCAGGCCACAGGATTCCAGAATCCAACCGATGTCATGTTCCCAGGCCACAGGGTTCCAGATTCAAACCACAGTCATGTTCCCAGGCCAGGGGGTTCCACAATCAAACCTCAGCCATGTTCCCAGGCCACAGGTTTCCAGAAGCAAACCTCAGTCATGTTCCCAGGACACAGGTTTCCAGAGTCAACCCGAGATCATGTTCCCTGGCCACAGTCTTCCAGAATTAAACCTCAGTCATGTTGCCAGGTCAGAGGTTTCCACCATCAAACCTCAGACAAGTTTCCAGGACACAGGGTTCCAGAATCAAACCGATCTCATGTTCCCTGGCCACAGGGTTCCAGAATCCACTGATGTCATGTTCCCAGGCCACAGGATTCCAGAATAAAACTTCAGTCATGTTCCCAGTGCACAGGGTTCCAGATCCAAGCCTCAGTCAGGTTCCCAGGGCACAGTATTACACAATCTAAACAGATGGCATGTTCCAAGGCCACAGGATTTCAGAATCACGCCTCTGTCATGTTCCCTGGCCACAGGGTTCCAGAATCAAACCAATGTCTAGTTCCCAGGCCATGGGTTTCAAGTATCAGGTCGCAGTCATGTTTCCAGGACAGAGGGTTCTACAATCAAACCTCAGTCATGTTGCCAGTCCACAGGGTTCCAGAACCAAGGCTCAGTCAGTTTACCAGGGCACAGTATTCCACAAACTAAACAGATGTCATGTTCCCAGGCCACATGTTTCCAGAATCAAACCTCACTCATATTCCCAGGCCACAGGTTTCCAGAATCAATCCGATTTCATGTTCCCAGGCAACAGGGTACCAGAATCCAAACCGATGTCATGTTCCCAAGCCACAGGATTCCACAATCTCACATCAGGCATGTTCCCAGGCCAATGGTTTCCAGAATCAAACCTCAGTCATATTCCCAGGCCACATGGTTCCAGATTCAAACCTCAGTCATGTTCCCAGGACCCAGGGTTCCAGAATCAAACCTCAGTCATGTTCCCTGGACACAGGTTTCAAAAATAAAATCCCAGTCATGTTCTCAGGCCACAGGGTACCACAACTAAACCTCAGTCATATTCCCAGGCCAGAGGGTTCCACAATCAAACCTCAGTCCTTTTGCTAGGCCACGGTTCCACCAGCAAGCCTCAGTCATGTTCCCAGGCCAGAGTGTTCCACAATCAAACCTAAGTCATCTTTCCAGGCCACAGGGTTCCACCATCAACCCTCAGTCATGTTGCCTGGTCACAGGTTTCCACCATCAAACCTCAGACAAGTTTCCAGGACACAGGGTTCCAGAATCAAACCGTTCTCATGTTCCCTGGCCAGAGGGTTCCAGAATCCACCGATGTCATGTTCCCAGGCCACAGGGTTCCAGAATCCACCGATGTCATGTTCCCAGGCCACAGGGTTCCAGAATTAATCCTCAGTTATGTTCCCAGGCTACAGGGTTCCGGAATCAAACCTCAGTCATGTTCCCAGGGAACAGGGTTCCAGGAACAAACCTCAGTCATGTTGCCAAGCCACAGGTTTCCACCATCAAACCTCAGACATGTTCCCAGGCCACAGGGTTCCAGAATCAAACCGTTCTCATGTTCCCCGGCCACAGGGTTCCAGAATCCACTGATGTAATGTTCCCAGGCAACAGGGTTCCAGTATCAATCCTCAGTTATATTCCCAGTCTACAGGGTTCCAGAATAAAACCTCAGTCATGTTCCCAGTCCACAGGGTTCCAGAATCCAAACCGATGTCATGTTCCCAGGCCACAGGATTCCACAATCTAACATAAGTCATGTTCCCAGGACAATGCCCTCCAGAATCAAACCACAGTCATATACCCAGGCCACATGGTCCCAGAATCAATCCTCAGTCATGTTCCCAGTCCACAGGATTCCAGAACCAAGCCTTCAGTCAGGTTCCCAGGGCACAGTATTCCACAATCTAAACAGATGTCATGTTCCCAGGCCACAGGTTTCCAGAATCACGCCTCAGTCATGTTCCCAGGCCACAGGTTTCTGCCATCAAACCTCAGTCAAGTTCCCAGGACACAGATTTCCAGAATCAAACCGCAGTCATATTCCCAGGTCACATGGTTCCAGAATCAAACCTCAGTCATGTTTGCAGGACCCATGGTTCCACAATCAAACCACAGTCATGTTCCCAGCACAAAGGTGTCCAGAATCAAACCTCAGTCATGTTCCCAGGGAACAGGGTTCCAGTAACAAACCTCAGTCATGTTGCCAAGCCACAGGTTTCCACCATGAAACCTCAGACATGTTCCCAGGCCATAGGGTTCCAGAATCAAACCGTTCTCATGTTCCCAGGCCACAGGGTTCCAGAATCCACTGATGTCATGTTCCCAGGCCACAGGATTCCAGAATAAAACCTCAGTCATGTTCCCAGTGCACAGGGTTCCAGAACCAAGCCTCAGTCAGGTTCCCATGGCACAGTATTCCACAATCTAAACAGATGTCATGTTCCCAGGCCACAGGATTCCAGAATCACGCCTCTGTCATGTTCCCTGGCCACAGGGTTCCAGAATCAAACCAATGTCAAGTTCCCAGGCCATGGGTTTCAAGTATCAGGTCGCAGTCATGTTTCCAGGACAGAGGGTTCTACAATCAAACCTCAGTCATGTCGCCAGTCCACAGGTTTCTGCCATCAAACCTCAGTCAAGTTCCCAGGCCACAGATTTCCAGAATCAAACCTCAGTCATATTCCCAGGACACATGGTTCCAGAATCAAACCTCAGTCATGTTCGCAGGCCACAGGTTTTCACAATCAAAGCACGGTCATGTTCCCAGGACAAAGGTGTCCAGAAGCAAACCTCACTCATGTTCCCAGGGAACAGGGTTCCAGTAACAAACCTCAGTCATGTTGCCAGGCCACAGTTTTCCACCATCAAACCTCAGACATATTCCCAAGCCACAGGGTTCCAGAATCAAACCTTTCTCATGTTCCCAGGCCACAGGGTTTCAGAATCAGGCTTCAGTCATGTTGCCAGGCCACAGGGTTTCAAAATCCAGCCTCAGTCATTTTGCCAGTCAAGAGTGGTCCACCATCAAACCTCAGTCATGATCCCAGGCCACATGTTTCCACAATGAAACCTCAGTCATTATCCCAGGCCACAGGTTTCCAGAATCAAACCTCAGTCATATTCCCAGGACACATGTTTCCATTATCAAACCTCAGTCATGTTCGCAGGGCACAGGTTTCAACAATCAAACCTCATTCAATTTCCCAGAACACAGGTGTCCAGAATCCAACCTCAGTCATGTTCCCAGGGAACAGGCTTCCAGAAACAAACCTCAGTCATTTTCCCAGGCCACAGGGTTTCAGAATCAAACCACAGTCATGTTCCCAGGCCAGAGGGTTGCACAATCAAACCTCAGTCTTGTTCCCAGGCCACAGGATTCCAGAATCCAACCGATGTCATGTTCCCAGGCCACAGGGTTCCAGATTCAAACCACAGTCATGTTCCCAGGCCAGGGGGTTCCACAATCAAACCTCAGCCATGTTCCCAGGCCACAGGTTTCCAGAAGCAAACCTCAGTCATGTTCCCAGGACACAGGTTTCCAGAGTCAACCCGAGATCATGTTCCCTGGCCACAGTCTTCCAGAATTAAACCTCAGTCATGTTGCCAGGTCAGAGGTTTCCACCATCAAACCTCAGACAAGTTTCCAGGACACAGGGTTCCAGAATCAAACCGTTCTCATGTTCCCTGGCCACAGGGTTCCAGAATCCACTGATGTCATGTTCCCAGGCCACAGGATTCCAGAATAAAACTTCAGTCATGTTCCCAGTGCACAGGGTTCCAGATCCAAGCCTCAGTCAGGTTCCCAGGGCACAGTATTACACAATCTAAACAGATGGCATGTTCCAAGGCCACAGGATTTCAGAATCACGCCTCTGTCATGTTCCCTGGCCACAGGGTTCCAGAATCAAACCAATGTCTAGTTCCCAGGCCATGGGTTTCAAGTATCAGGTCGCAGTCATGTTTCCAGGACAGAGGGTTCTACAATCAAACCTCAGTCATGTTGCCAGTCCACAGGGTTCCAGAACCAAGGCTCAGTCAGTTTACCAGGGCACAGTATTCCACAAACTAAACAGATGTCATGTTCCCAGGCCACATGTTTCCAGAATCAAACCTCACTCATATTCCCAGGCCACAGGTTTCCAGAATCAATCCGATTTCATGTTCCCAGGCAACAGGGTACCAGAATCCAAACCGATGTCATGTTCCCAAGCCACAGGATTCCACAATCTCACATCAGGCATGTTCCCAGGCCAATGGTTTCCAGAATCAAACCTCAGTCATATTCCCAGGCCACATGGTTCCAGATTCAAACCTCAGTCATGTTCCCAGGACCCAGGGTTCCAGAATCAAACCTCAGTCATGTTCCCTGGACACAGGTTTCAAAAATAAAATCCCAGTCATGTTCTCAGGCCACAGGGTACCACAACTAAACCTCAGTCATATTCCTAGGCCAGAGGGTTCCACAATCAAACCTCAGTCCTTTTGCTAGGCCACGGTTCCACCAGCAAGCCTCAGTCATGTTCCCAGGCCAGAGTGTTCCACAATCAAACCTAAGTCATCTTTCCAGGCCACAGGGTTCCACCATCAACCCTCAGTCATGTTGCCTGGTCACAGGTTTCCACCATCAAACCTCAGACAAGTTTCCAGGACACAGCGTTCCAGAATCACACCGTTCTCATGTTCCCTGGCCACAGGGTTCCAGAATCCACCGATGTAATGTTCCCAGGCCACAGGGTTCCAGAATCCACCGATGTCATGTTCCCAGGCCACAGGGTTCCAGAATTAATCCTCAGTTATGTTCCCAGGCTACAGGGTTCCGGAATCAAACCTCAGTCATGTTCCCAGGGAACAGGGTTCCAGTAACAAACCTCAGTCATGTTGCCAGGCCACAGGTTTCCACCATCAAACCTCAGACATATTCCCAATCCACAGGGTTCCAGAATCAAACCTTTCTCATGTTCCCAGGCCACAGGGTTTCAGAATCAGGCTTCAGTCATGTTGCCAGGCCACAGGGTTTCAAAATCCAGCCTCAGTCATTTTGCCAGTCAAGAGTGGTCCACCATCAAACCTCAGTCATGATCCCAGGCCACATGTTTCCACAATGAAACCTCAGTCATTATCCCAGGCCACAGGTTTCCAGAATCAAACCTCAGTCATATTCCCAGGACACATGTTTCCATTATCAAACCTCAGTCATGTTCGCAGGGCACAGGTTTCAACAATCAAACCTCATTCAATTTCCCAGAACACAGGTGTCCAGAATCCAACCTCAGTCATGTTCCCAGGGAACAGGCTTCCAGAAACAAACCTCAGTCATTTTCCCAGGCCACAGGGTTTCAGAATCAAACCACAGTCATGTTCCCAGGCCAGAGGGTTGCACAATCAAACCTCAGTCTTGTTCCCAGGCCACAGGATTCCAGAATCCAACCGATGTCATGTTCCCAGGCCACAGGGTTCCAGATTCAAACCACAGTCATGTTCCCAGGCCAGGGGGTTCCACAATCAAACCTCAGCCATGTTCCCAGGCCACAGGTTTCCAGAAGCAAACCTCAGTCATGTTCCCAGGACACAGGTTTCCAGAGTCAACCCGAGATCATGTTCCCTGGCCACAGTCTTCCAGAATTAAACCTCAGTCATGTTGCCAGGTCAGAGGTTTCCACCATCAAACCTCAGACAAGTTTCCAGGACACAGGGTTCCAGAATCAAACCGATCTCATGTTCCCTGGCCACAGGGTTCCAGAATCCACTGATGTCATGTTCCCAGGCCACAGGATTCCAGAATAAAACTTCAGTCATGTTCCCAGTGCACAGGGTTCCAGATCCAAGCCTCAGTCAGGTTCCCAGGGCACAGTATTACACAATCTAAACAGATGGCATGTTCCAAGGCCACAGGATTTCAGAATCACGCCTCTGTCATGTTCCCTGGCCACAGGGTTCCAGAATCAAACCAATGTCTAGTTCCCAGGCCATGGGTTTCAAGTATCAGGTCGCAGTCATGTTTCCAGGACAGAGGGTTCTACAATCAAACCTCAGTCATGTTGCCAGTCCACAGGGTTCCAGAACCAAGGCTCAGTCAGGTTACCAGGGCACAGTATTCCACAAACTAAACAGATGTCATGTTCCCAGGCCACATGTTTCCAGAATCAAACCTCACTCATATTCCCAGGCCACAGGTTTCCAGAATCAATCCGATTTCATGTTCCCAGGCAACAGGGTACCAGAATCCAAACCGATGTCATGTTCCCAAGCCACAGGATTCCACAATCTCACATCAGGCATGTTCCCAGGCCAATGGTTTCCAGAATCAAACCTCAGTCATATTCCCAGGCCACATGGTTCCAGATTCAAACCTCAGTCATGTTCCCAGGACCCAGGGTTCCAGAATCAAACCTCAGTCATGTTCCCTGGACACAGGTTTCAAAAATAAAATCCCAGTCATGTTCTCAGGCCACAGGGTACCACAACTAAACCTCAGTCATATTCCCAGGCCAGAGGGTCCCACAATCAAACCTCAGTCCTTTTGCTAGGCCACGGTTCCACCAGCAAGCCTCAGTCATGTTCCCAGGCCAGAGTGTTCCACAATCAAACCTAAGTCATCTTTCCAGGCCACAGGGTTCCACCATCAACCCTCAGTCATGTTGCCTGGTCACAGGTTTCCACCATCAAACCTCAGACAAGTTTCCAGGACACAGGGTTCCAGAATCAAACCGTTCTCATGTTCCCTGGCCAGAGGGTTCCAGAATCCACCGATGTCATGTTCCCAGGCCACAGGGTTCCAGAATCCACCGATGTCATGTTCCCAGGCCACAGGGTTCCAGAATTAATCCTCAGTTATGTTCCCAGGCTACAGGGTTCCGGAATCAAACCTCAGTCATGTTCCCAGGGAACAGGGTTCCAGGAAGAAACCTCAGTCATGTTGCCAAGCCACAGGTTTCCACCATCAAACCTCAGACATGTTCCCAGGCCACAGGGTTCCAGAATCAAACCGTTCTCATGTTCCCCGGCCACAGGGTTCCAGAATCCACTGATGTAATGTTCCCAGGCAACAGGGTTCCAGTATCAATCCTCAGTTATATTCCCAGTCTACAGGGTTCCAGAATAAAACCTCAGTCATGTTCCCAGTCCACAGGGTTCCAGAACCAAGCCTCAGTTAGGTTCCCAGGGCACAGTATTCCACAATCTAAACAGATGTCATATTCCCAGGCCCCAGGATTCCAGAATCACGCCTCAGTCATGTTCCCAGGCCACAAGCATCCAGAATTAAACCTCAGTCATGTTGCCAGGCCATAGGGTACCACCATCAAACCTCAGTCATATTGCCAGACCACAGGTTTCCACAATCAAACCGATTTCATGTTCCCAGGCAACAGGGTACCAGAATCCAAACCGATGTCATGTTCCCAGGCCACAGGATTCCACAATCTAACATAAGTCATGTTCCCAGGACAATGCCCTCCAGAATCAAACCACAGTCATATACCCAGGCCACATGGTCCCAGAATCAATCCTCAGTCATGTTCCCAGTCCACAGGATTCCAGAACCAAGCCTTCAGTCAGGTTCCCAGAGCACAGTATTCCACAATCTAAACAGATGTCATGTTCCCAGGCCACAGGTTTCCAGAATCACGCCTCAGTCATGTTCCCAGGCCACAGGGTTCCAGAATCAAACCAATGTCAAGTTCCTAGGCCATGGGTTTCCAGTACCAGGCCGCAGTCATGTTTCCAGGGCACAGGGTTCTACAGTCAAACCTCAGTCATGTTGCCAGTCCACAGGTTTCTGCCATCAAACCTCAGTCAAGTTCCCAGGACACAGATTTCCAGAATCAAACCGCAGTCATATTCCCAGGTCACATGGTTCCAGAATCAAACCTCAGTCATGTTTGCAGGACCCATGGTTCCACAATCAAACCACAGTCATGTTCCCAGCACAAAGGTGTCCAGAATCAAACCTCAGTCATGTTCCCAGGGAACAGGGTTCCAGTAACAAACCTCAGTCATGTTGCCAAGCCACAGGTTTCCACCATGAAACCTCAGACATGTTCCCAGGCCACAGGGTTCCAGAATCAAACCGTTTTCATGTTCCCAGGCCACTGGGTTCCAGAATAAAACCTCAGTCATGTTCCCAGTGCACAGGGTTCCAGAACCAAGCCTCAGTCAGGTTCCCATGGCACAGTATTCCACAATCTAAACAGATGTCATGTTCCCAGGCCACAGGATTCCAGAATCACGCCTCTGTCATATTCCCTGGCCACAGGGTTCCAGAATCAAACCAATGTCAAGTTCCTAGGCCATGGGTTTCAAGTATCAGGTCGCAGTCATGTTTCCAGGACAGAGGGTTCTACAATCAAACCTCAGTCATGTCGCCAGTCCACAGGTTTCTGCCATCAAACCTCAGTCAAGTTCCCAGGCCACAGATTTCCAGAATCAAACCTCAGTCATATTCCCATGACACATGGTTCCAGAATCAAACCTCAGTCATGTTCGCAGGACACAGGTTTCCACAATCAAAGCACAGTCATGTTCCCAGGACAAAGGTGTCCAGAAGCAAACCTCACTCATGTTCCCAGGGAACAGGGTTCCAGTAACAAACCTCAGTCATGTTGCCAGGCCACAGGTTTCCACCATCAAACCTCAGACATATTCCCAAGCCACAGGGTTCCAGAATCAAACCTTTCTCATGTTCCCAGGCCACAGGGTTTCAGAATCAGGCTTCAGTCATGTTGCCAGGCCACAGGGTTTCAAAATCCAGCCTCAGTCATTTTGCCAGTCAAGAGTGGTCCACCATCAAACCTCAGTCATGATCCCAGGCCACATGTTTCCACAATGAAACCTCAGTCATTATCCCAGGCCACAGGTTTCCAGAATCAAACCTCAGTCATATTCCCAGGACACATGTTTCCATTATCAAACCTCAGTCATGTTCGCAGGGCACAGGTTTCAACAATCAAACCTCATTCAATTTCCCAGAACACAGGTGTCCAGAATCCAACCTCAGTCATGTTCCCAGGGAACAGGCTTCCAGAAACAAACCTCAGTCATTTTCCCAGGCCACAGGGTTTCAGAATCAAACCACAGTCATGTTCCCAGGCCAGAGGGTTGCACAATCAAACCTCAGTCTTGTTCCCAGGCCACAGGATTCCAGAATCCAACCGATGTCATGTTCCCAGGCCACAGGGTTCCAGATTCAAACCACAGTCATGTTCCCAGGCCAGGGGGTTCCACAATCAAACCTCAGCCATGTTCCCAGGCCACAGGTTTCCAGAAGCAAACCTCAGTCATGTTCCCAGGACACAGGTTTCCAGAGTCAACCCGAGATCATGTTCCCTGGCCACAGTCTTCCAGAATTAAACCTCAGTCATGTTGCCAGGTCAGAGGTTTCCACCATCAAACCTCAGACAAGTTTCCAGGACACAGGGTTCCAGAATCAAACCGATCTCATGTTCCCTGGCCACAGGGTTCCAGAATCCACCGATGTCATGTTCCCAGGCCACAGGGTTCCAGAATCAATCCTCAGTTATGTTCCCTGGCTACAGGGTTCCAGAATCAAACCTCAGTCATGTTGCCAGTCCACAGGGTTCCAGAACCAAGGCTCAGTCAGGTTACCGGGGCACAGTATTCCACAAACTAAACAGATGTCATGTTCCCAGGCCACATGGTTCCAGAATCAAACCTCACTCATATTCCCAGGCCACAGGTTTCCAGAATCAATCCGATTTCATGTTCCCAGGCAACAGGGTACCAGAATCCAAACCGATGTCATGTTCCCAAGCCACAGGATTCCACAATCTCACATCAGGCATGTTCCCAGGCCAATGGTTTCCAGAATCAAACCTCAGTCATATTCCCAGGCCACATGGTTCCAGATTCAAACCTCAGTCATGTTCCCAGGACCCAGGGTTCCAGAATCAAACCTCAGTCATGTTCCCTGGACACAGGTTTCAAAAATAAAATCCCAGTCATGTTCTCAGGCCACAGGGTACCACAACTAAACCTCAGTCATATTCCCAGGCCAGAGGGTTCCACAATCAAACCTCAGTCCTTTTGCTAGGCCACGGTTCCACCAGCAAGCCTCAGTCATGTTCCCAGGCCAGAGTGTTCCACAATCAAACCTAAGTCATCTTGCCAGGCCACAGGGTTCCACCATCAACCCTCAGTCATGTTGCCTGGTCACAGGTTTCCACCATCAAACCTCAGACAAGTTTCCAGGACATAGGGTTCCAGAATCAAACCGTTCTCATGTTCCCTGGCCAGAGGGTTCCAGAATCCACCGATGTCATGTTCCCAGGCCACAGGGTTCCAGAATCCACCGATGTCATGTTCCCAGGCCACAGGGTTCCAGAATTAATCCTCAGTTATGTTCCCAGGCTACAGGGTTCCGGAATCAAACCTCAGTCATGTTCCCAGGGAACAGGGTTCCAGGAAGAAACCTCAGTCATGTTGCCAAGCCACAGGTTTCCACCATCAAACCTCAGACATGTTCCCAGGCCACAGGGTTCCAGAATCAAACCGTTCTCATGTTCCCCGGCCACAGGGTTCCAGAATCCACTGATGTAATGTTCCCAGGCAACAGGGTTCCAGTATCAATCCTCAGTTATATTCCCAGTCTACAGGGTTCCAGAATAAAACCTCAGTCATGTTCCCAGTCCACAGGGTTCCAGAACCAAGCCTCAGTTAGGTTCCCAGGGCACAGTATTCCACAATCTAAACAGATGTCATATTCCCAGGCCCCAGGATTCCAGAATCACGCCTCAGTCATGTTCCCAGGCCACAAGCATCCAGAATTAAACCTCAGTCATGTTGCCAGGCCATAGGGTACCACCATCAAACCTCAGTCATATTGCCAGACCACAGGTTTCCACAATCAAACCGATTTCATGTTCCCAGGCAACAGGGTACCAGAATCCAAACCGATGTCATGTTCCCAGGCCACAGGATTCCACAATCTAACATAAGTCATGTTCCCAGGACAATGCCCTCCAGAATCAAACCACAGTCATATACCCAGGCCACATGGTCCCAGAATCAATCCTCAGTCATGTTCCCAGTCCACAGGATTCCAGAACCAAGCCTTCAGTCAGGTTCCCAGGGCACAGTATTCCACAATCTAAACAGATGTCATGTTCCCAGGCCACAGGTTTCCAGAATCACGCCTCAGTCATGTTCCCAGGCCACAGGTTTCTGCCATCAAACCTCAGTCAAGTTCCCAGGACACAGATTTCCAGAATCAAACCGCAGTCATATTCCCAGGTCACATGGTTCCAGAATCAAACCTCAGTCATGTTTGCAGGACCCATGGTTCCACAATCAAACCACAGTCATGTTCCCAGCACAAAGGTGTCCAGAATCAAACCTCAGTCATGTTCCCAGGGAACAGGGTTCCAGTAACAAACCTCAGTCATGTTGCCAAGCCACAGGTTTCCACCATGAAACCTCAGACATGTTCCCAGGCCATAGGGTTCCAGAATCAAACCGTTCTCATGTTCCCAGGCCACAGGGTTCCAGAATCCACTGATGTCATGTTCCCAGGCCACAGGATTCCAGAATAAAACCTCAGTCATGTTCCCAGTGCACAGGGTTCCAGAACCAAGCCTCAGTCAGGTTCCCATGGCACAGTATTCCACAATCTAAACAGATGTCATGTTCCCAGGCCACAGGATTCCAGAATCACGCCTCTGTCCTGTTCCCTGGCCACAGGGTTCCAGAATCAAACCAATGTCAAGTTCCCAGGCCATGGGTTTCAAGTATCAGGTCGCAGTCATGTTTCCAGGACAGAGGGTTCTACAATCAAACCTCAGTCATGTCGCCAGTCCACAGGTTTCTGCCATCAAACCTCAGTCAAGTTCCCAGGCCACAGATTTCCAGAATCAAACCTCAGTCATATTCCCATGACACATGGTTCCAGAATCAAACCTCAGTCATGTTCGCAGGCCACAGGTTTCCACAATCAAAGCACAGTCATGTTCCCAGGACAAAGGTGTCCAGAAGCAAACCTCACTCATGTTCCCAGGGAACAGGGTTCCAGTAACAAACCTCAGTCATGTTGCCAGGCCACAGGTTTCCACCATCAAACCTCAGACATATTCCCAAGCCACAGGGTTCCAGAATCAAACCTTTCTCATGTTCCCAGGCCACAGGGTTTCAGAATCAGGCTTCAGTCATGTTGCCAGGCCACAGGGTTTCAAAATCCAGCCTCAGTCATTTTGCCAGTCAAGAGTGGTCCACCATCAAACCTCAGTCATGATCCCAGGCCACATGTTTCCACAATGAAACCTCAGTCATTATCCCAGGCCACAGGTTTCCAGAATCAAACCTCAGTCATATTCCCAGGACACATGTTTCCATTATCAAACCTCAGTCATGTTCGCAGGGCACAGGTTTCAACAATCAAACCTCATTCAATTTCCCAGAACACAGGTGTCCAGAATCCAACCTCAGTCATGTTCCCAGGGAACAGGCTTCCAGAAACAAACCTCAGTCATTTTCCCAGGCCACAGGGTTTCAGAATCAAACCACAGTCATGTTCCCAGGCCAGAGGGTTGCACAATCAAACCTCAGTCTTGTTCCCAGGCCACAGGATTCCAGAATCCAACCGATGTCATGTTCCCAGGCCACAGGGTTCCAGATTCAAACCACAGTCATGTTCCCAGGCCAGGGGGTTCCACAATCAAACCTCAGCCATGTTCCCAGGCCACAGGTTTCCAGAAGCAAACCTCAGTCATGTTCCCAGGACACAGGTTTCCAGAGTCAACCCGAGATCATGTTCCCTGGCCACAGTCTTCCAGAATTAAACCTCAGTCATGTTGCCAGGTCAGAGGTTTCCACCATCAAACCTCAGACAAGTTTCCAGGACACAGGGTTCCAGAATCAAACCGATCTCATGTTCCCTGGCCACAGGGTTCCAGAATCCACTGATGTCATGTTCCCAGGCCACAGGATTCCAGAATAAAACTTCAGTCATGTTCCCAGTGCACAGGGTTCCAGATCCAAGCCTCAGTCAGGTTCCCAGGGCACAGTATTACACAATCTAAACAGATGGCATGTTCCAAGGCCACAGGATTTCAGAATCACGCCTCTGTCATGTTCCCTGGCCACAGGGTTCCAGAATCAAACCAATGTCTAGTTCCCAGGCCATGGGTTTCAAGTATCAGGTCGCAGTCATGTTTCCAGGACAGAGGGTTCTACAATCAAACCTCAGTCATGTTGCCAGTCCACAGGGTTCCAGAACCAAGGCTCAGTCAGTTTACCAGGGCACAGTATTCCACAAACTAAACAGATGTCATGTTCCCAGGCCACATGTTTCCAGAATCAAACCTCACTCATATTCCCAGGCCACAGGTTTCCAGAATCAATCCGATTTCATGTTCCCAGGCAACAGGGTACCAGAATCCAAACCGATGTCATGTTCCCAAGCCACAGGATTCCACAATCTCACATCAGGCATGTTCCCAGGCCAATGGTTTCCAGAATCAAACCTCAGTCATATTCCCAGGCCACATGGTTCCAGATTCAAACCTCAGTCATGTTCCCAGGACCCAGGGTTCCAGAATCAAACCTCAGTCATGTTCCCTGGACACAGGTTTCAAAAATAAAATCCCAGTCATGTTCTCAGGCCACAGGGTACCACAACTAAACCTCAGTCATATTCCCAGGCCAGAGGGTTCCACAATCAAACCTCAGTCCTTTTGCTAGGCCACGGTTCCACCAGCAAGCCTCAGTCATGTTCCCAGGCCAGAGTGTTCCACAATCAAACCTAAGTCATCTTTCCAGGCCACAGGGTTCCACCATCAACCCTCAGTCATGTTGCCTGGTCACAGGTTTCCACCATCAAACCTCAGACAAGTTTCCAGGACACAGGGTTCCAGAATCAAACCGTTCTCATGTTCCCTGGCCAGAGGGTTCCAGAATCCACCGATGTAATGTTCCCAGGCCACAGGGTTCCAGAATCCACCGATGTCATGTTCCCAGGCCACAGGGTTCCAGAATTAATCCTCAGTTATGTTCCCAGGCTACAGGGTTCCGGAATCAAACCTCAGTCATGTTCCCAGGGAACAGGGTTCCAGGAACAAACCTCAGTCATGTTGCCAAGCCACAGGTTTCCACCATCAAACCTCAGACATGTTCCCAGGCCACAGGGTTCCAGAATCAAACCGTTCTCATGTTCCCCGGCCACAGGGTTCCAGAATCCACTGATGTAATGTTCCCAGGCAACAGGGTTCCAGTATCAATCCTCAGTTATATTCCCAGTCTACAGGGTTCCAGAATAAAACCTCAGTCATGTTCCCAGTCCACAGGGTTCCAGAATCCAAACCGATGTCATGTTCCCAGGCCACAGGATTCCACAATCTAACATAAGTCATGTTCCCAGGACAATGCCCTCCAGAATCAAACCACAGTCATATACCCAGGCCACATGGTCCCAGAATCAATCCTCAGTCATGTTCCCAGTCCACAGGATTCCAGAACCAAGCCTTCAGTCAGGTTCCCAGGGCACAGTATTCCACAATCTAAACAGATGTCATGTTCCCAGGCCACAGGTTTCCAGAATCACGCCTCAGTCATGTTCCCAGGCCACAGGTTTCTGCCATCAAACCTCAGTCAAGTTCCCAGGACACAGATTTCCAGAATCAAACCGCAGTCATATTCCCAGGTCACATGGTTCCAGAATCAAACCTCAGTCATGTTTGCAGGACCCATGGTTCCACAATCAAACCACAGTCATGTTCCCAGCACAAAGGTGTCCAGAATCAAACCTCAGTCATGTTCCCAGGGAACAGGGTTCCAGTAACAAACCTCAGTCATGTTGCCAAGCCACAGGTTTCCACCATGAAACCTCAGACATGTTCCCAGGCCATAGGGTTCCAGAATCAAACCGTTCTCATGTTCCCAGGCCACAGGGTTCCAGAATCCACTGATGTCATGTTCCCAGGCCACAGGATTCCAGAATAAAACCTCAGTCATGTTCCCAGTGCACAGGGTTCCAGAACCAAGCCTCAGTCAGGTTCCCATGGCACAGTATTCCACAATCTAAACAGATGTCATGTTCCCAGGCCACAGGATTCCAGAATCACGCCTCTGTCATGTTCCCTGGCCACAGGGTTCCAGAATCAAACCAATGTCAAGTTCCCAGGCCATGGGTTTCAAGTATCAGGTCGCAGTCATGTTTCCAGGACAGAGGGTTCTACAATCAAACCTCAGTCATGTCGCCAGTCCACAGGTTTCTGCCATCAAACCTCAGTCAAGTTCCCAGGCCACAGATTTCCAGAATCAAACCTCAGTCATATTCCCAGGACACATGGTTCCAGAATCAAACCTCAGTCATGTTCGCAGGCCACAGGTTTTCACAATCAAAGCACGGTCATGTTCCCAGGACAAAGGTGTCCAGAAGCAAACCTCACTCATGTTCCCAGGGAACAGGGTTCCAGTAACAAACCTCAGTCATGTTGCCAGGCCACAGTTTTCCACCATCAAACCTCAGACATATTCCCAAGCCACAGGGTTCCAGAATCAAACCTTTCTCATGTTCCCAGGCCACAGGGTTTCAGAATCAGGCTTCAGTCATGTTGCCAGGCCACAGGGTTTCAAAATCCAGCCTCAGTCATTTTGCCAGTCAAGAGTGGTCCACCATCAAACCTCAGTCATGATCCCAGGCCACATGTTTCCACAATGAAACCTCAGTCATTATCCCAGGCCACAGGTTTCCAGAATCAAACCTCAGTCATATTCCCAGGACACATGTTTCCATTATCAAACCTCAGTCATGTTCGCAGGGCACAGGTTTCAACAATCAAACCTCATTCAATTTCCCAGAACACAGGTGTCCAGAATCCAACCTCAGTCATGTTCCCAGGGAACAGGCTTCCAGAAACAAACCTCAGTCATTTTCCCAGGCCACAGGGTTTCAGAATCAAACCACAGTCATGTTCCCAGGCCAGAGGGTTGCACAATCAAACCTCAGTCTTGTTCCCAGGCCACAGGATTCCAGAATCCAACCGATGTCATGTTCCCAGGCCACAGGGTTCCAGATTCAAACCACAGTCATGTTCCCAGGCCAGGGGGTTCCACAATCAAACCTCAGCCATGTTCCCAGGCCACAGGTTTCCAGAAGCAAACCTCAGTCATGTTCCCAGGACACAGGTTTCCAGAGTCAACCCGAGATCATGTTCCCTGGCCACAGTCTTCCAGAATTAAACCTCAGTCATGTTGCCAGGTCAGAGGTTTCCACCATCAAACCTCAGACAAGTTTCCAGGACACAGGGTTCCAGAATCAAACCGTTCTCATGTTCCCTGGCCACAGGGTTCCAGAATCCACTGATGTCATGTTCCCAGGCCACAGGATTCCAGAATAAAACTTCAGTCATGTTCCCAGTGCACAGGGTTCCAGATCCAAGCCTCAGTCAGGTTCCCAGGGCACAGTATTACACAATCTAAACAGATGGCATGTTCCAAGGCCACAGGATTTCAGAATCACGCCTCTGTCATGTTCCCTGGCCACAGGGTTCCAGAATCAAACCAATGTCTAGTTCCCAGGCCATGGGTTTCAAGTATCAGGTCGCAGTCATGTTTCCAGGACAGAGGGTTCTACAATCAAACCTCAGTCATGTTGCCAGTCCACAGGGTTCCAGAACCAAGGCTCAGTCAGGTTACCAGGGCACAGTATTCCACAAACTAAACAGATGTCATGTTCCCAGGCCACATGTTTCCAGAATCAAACCTCACTCATATTCCCAGGCCACAGGTTTCCAGAATCAATCCGATTTCATGTTCCCAGGCAACAGGGTACCAGAATCCAAACCGATGTCATGTTCCCAAGCCACAGGATTCCACAATCTCACATCAGGCATGTTCCCAGGCCAATGGTTTCCAGAATCAAACCTCAGTCATATTCCCAGGCCACATGGTTCCAGATTCAAACCTCAGTCATGTTCCCAGGACCCAGGGTTCCAGAATCAAACCTCAGTCATGTTCCCTGGACACAGGTTTCAAAAATAAAATCCCAGTCATGTTCTCAGGCCACAGGGTACCACAACTAAACCTCAGTCATATTCCTAGGCCAGAGGGTTCCACAATCAAACCTCAGTCCTTTTGCTAGGCCACGGTTCCACCAGCAAGCCTCAGTCATGTTCCCAGGCCAGAGTGTTCCACAATCAAACCTAAGTCATCTTTCCAGGCCACAGGGTTCCACCATCAACCCTCAGTCATGTTGCCTGGTCACAGGTTTCCACCATCAAACCTCAGACAAGTTTCCAGGACACAGCGTTCCAGAATCACACCGTTCTCATGTTCCCTGGCCACAGGGTTCCAGAATCCACCGATGTAATGTTCCCAGGCCACAGGGTTCCAGAATCCACCGATGTCATGTTCCCAGGCCACAGGGTTCCAGAATTAATCCTCAGTTATGTTCCCAGGCTACAGGGTTCCGGAATCAAACCTCAGTCATGTTCCCAGGGAACAGGGTTCCAGGAACAAACCTCAGTCATGTTGCCAGGCCACAGGTTTCCACCATCAAACCTCAGACATATTCCCAATCCACAGGGTTCCAGAATCAAACCTTTCTCATGTTCCCAGGCCACAGGGTTTCAGAATCAGGCTTCAGTCATGTTGCCAGGCCACAGGGTTTCAAAATCCAGCCTCAGTCATTTTGCCAGTCAAGAGTGGTCCACCATCAAACCTCAGTCATGATCCCAGGCCACATGTTTCCACAATGAAACCTCAGTCATTATCCCAGGCCACAGGTTTCCAGAATCAAACCTCAGTCATATTCCCAGGACACATGTTTCCATTATCAAACCTCAGTCATGTTCGCAGGGCACAGGTTTCAACAATCAAACCTCATTCAATTTCCCAGAACACAGGTGTCCAGAATCCAACCTCAGTCATGTTCCCAGGGAACAGGCTTCCAGAAACAAACCTCAGTCATTTTCCCAGGCCACAGGGTTTCAGAATCAAACCACAGTCATGTTCCCAGGCCAGAGGGTTGCACAATCAAACCTCAGTCTTGTTCCCAGGCCACAGGATTCCAGAATCCAACCGATGTCATGTTCCCAGGCCACAGGGTTCCAGATTCAAACCACAGTCATGTTCCCAGGCCAGGGGGTTCCACAATCAAACCTCAGCCATGTTCCCAGGCCACAGGTTTCCAGAAGCAAACCTCAGTCATGTTCCCAGGACACAGGTTTCCAGAGTCAACCCGAGATCATGTTCCCTGGCCACAGTCTTCCAGAATTAAACCTCAGTCATGTTGCCAGGTCAGAGGTTTCCACCATCAAACCTCAGACAAGTTTCCAGGACACAGGGTTCCAGAATCAAACCGATCTCATGTTCCCTGGCCACAGGGTTCCAGAATCCACTGATGTCATGTTCCCAGGCCACAGGATTCCAGAATAAAACTTCAGTCATGTTCCCAGTGCACAGGGTTCCAGATCCAAGCCTCAGTCAGGTTCCCAGGGCACAGTATTACACAATCTAAACAGATGGCATGTTCCAAGGCCACAGGATTTCAGAATCACGCCTCTGTCATGTTCCCTGGCCACAGGGTTCCAGAATCAAACCAATGTCTAGTTCCCAGGCCATGGGTTTCAAGTATCAGGTCGCAGTCATGTTTCCAGAACAGAGGGTTCTACAATCAAACCTCAGTCATGTTGCCAGTCCACAGGGTTCCAGAACCAAGGCTCAGTCAGGTTACCAGGGCACAGTATTCCACAAACTAAACAGATGTCATGTTCCCAGGCCACATGTTTCCAGAATCAAACCTCACTCATATTCCCAGGCCACAGGTTTCCAGAATCAATCCGATTTCATGTTCCCAGGCAACAGGGTACCAGAATCCAAACCGATGTCATGTTCCCAAGCCACAGGATTCCACAATCTCACATCAGGCATGTTCCCAGGCCAATGGTTTCCAGAATCAAACCTCAGTCATATTCCCAGGCCACATGGTTCCAGATTCAAACCTCAGTCATGTTCCCAGGACCCAGGGTTCCAGAATCAAACCTCAGTCATGTTCCCTGGACACAGGTTTCAAAATTAAAATCCCAGTCATGTTCTCAGGCCACAGGGTACCACAACTAAACCTCAGTCATATTCCCAGGCCAGAGGGTCCCACAATCAAACCTCAGTCCTTTTGCTAGGCCACGGTTCCACCAGCAAGCCTCAGTCATGTTCCCAGGCCAGAGTGTTCCACAATCAAACCTAAGTCATCTTTCCAGGCCACAGGGTTCCACCATCAACCCTCAGTCATGTTGCCTGGTCACAGGTTTCCACCATCAAACCTCAGACAAGTTTCCAGGACACAGGGTTCCAGAATCAAACCGTTCTCATGTTCCCTGGCCAGAGGGTTCCAGAATCCACCGATGTCATGTTCCCAGGCCACAGGGTTCCAGAATCCACCGATGTCATGTTCCCAGGCCACAGGGTTCCAGAATTAATCCTCAGTTATGTTCCCAGGCTACAGGGTTCCGGAATCAAACCTCAGTCATGTTCCCAGGGAACAGGGTTCCAGGAACAAACCTCAGTCATGTTGCCAAGCCACAGGTTTCCACCATCAAACCTCAGACATGTTCCCAGGCCACAGGGTTCCAGAATCAAACCGTTCTCATGTTCCCCGGCCACAGGGTTCCAGAATCCACTGATGTAATGTTCCCAGGCAACAGGGTTCCAGTATCAATCCTCAGTTATATTCCCAGTCTACAGGGTTCCAGAATAAAACCTCAGTCATGTTCCCAGTCCACAGGGTTCCAGAACCAAGCCTCAGTTAGGTTCCCAGGGCACAGTATTCCACAATCTAAACAGATGTCATATTCCCAGGCCCCAGGATTCCAGAATCACGCCTCAGTCATGTTCCCAGGCCACAAGCATCCAGAATTAAACCTCAGTCATGTTGCCAGGCCATAGGGTACCACCATCAAACCTCAGTCATATTGCCAGACCACAGGTTTCCACAATCAAACCGATTTCATGTTCCCAGGCAACAGGGTACCAGAATCCAAACCGATGTCATGTTCCCAGGCCACAGGATTCCACAATCTAACATAAGTCATGTTCCCAGGACAATGCCCTCCAGAATCAAACCACAGTCATATACCCAGGCCACATGGTCCCAGAATCAATCCTCAGTCATGTTCCCAGTCCACAGGATTCCAGAACCAAGCCTTCAGTCAGGTTCCCAGAGCACAGTATTCCACAATCTAAACAGATGTCATGTTCCCAGGCCACAGGTTTCCAGAATCACGCCTCAGTCATGTTCCCAGGCCACAGGGTTCCAGAATCAAACCAATGTCAAGTTCCTAGGCCATGGGTTTCCAGTACCAGGCCGCAGTCATGTTTCCAGGGCACAGGGTTCTACAGTCAAACCTCAGTCATGTTGCCAGTCCACAGGTTTCTGCCATCAAACCTCAGTCAAGTTCCCAGGACACAGATTTCCAGAATCAAACCGCAGTCATATTCCCAGGTCACATGGTTCCAGAATCAAACCTCAGTCATGTTTGCAGGACCCATGGTTCCACAATCAAACCACAGTCATGTTCCCAGCACAAAGGTGTCCAGAATCAAACCTCAGTCATGTTCCCAGGGAACAGGGTTCCAGTAACAAACCTCAGTCATGTTGCCAAGCCACAGGTTTCCACCATGAAACCTCAGACATGTTCCCAGGCCACAGGGTTCCAGAATCAAACCGTTTTCATGTTCCCAGGCCACTGGGTTCCAGAATAAAACCTCAGTCATGTTCCCAGTGCACAGGGTTCCAGAACCAAGCCTCAGTCAGGTTCCCATGGCACAGTATTCCACAATCTAAACAGATGTCATGTTCCCAGGCCACAGGATTCCAGAATCACGCCTCTGTCATATTCCCTGGCCACAGGGTTCCAGAATCAAACCAATGTCAAGTTCCTAGGCCATGGGTTTCAAGTATCAGGTCGCAGTCATGTTTCCAGGACAGAGGGTTCTACAATCAAACCTCAGTCATGTCGCCAGTCCACAGGTTTCTGCCATCAAACCTCAGTCAAGTTCCCAGGCCACAGATTTCCAGAATCAAACCTCAGTCATATTCCCATGACACATGGTTCCAGAATCAAACCTCAGTCATGTTCGCAGGACACAGGTTTCCACAATCAAAGCACAGTCATGTTCCCAGGACAAAGGTGTCCAGAAGCAAACCTCACTCATGTTCCCAGGGAACAGGGTTCCAGTAACAAACCTCAGTCATGTTGCCAGGCCACAGGTTTCCACCATCAAACCTCAGACATATTCCCAAGCCACAGGGTTCCAGAATCAAACCTTTCTCATGTTCCCAGGCCACAGGGTTTCAGAATCAGGCTTCAGTCATGTTGCCAGGCCACAGGGTTTCAAAATCCAGCCTCAGTCATTTTGCCAGTCAAGAGTGGTCCACCATCAAACCTCAGTCATGATCCCAGGCCACATGTTTCCACAATGAAACCTCAGTCATTATCCCAGGCCACAGGTTTCCAGAATCAAACCTCAGTCATATTCCCAGGACACATGTTTCCATTATCAAACCTCAGTCATGTTCGCAGGGCACAGGTTTCAACAATCAAACCTCATTCAATTTCCCAGAACACAGGTGTCCAGAATCCAACCTCAGTCATGTTCCCAGGGAACAGGCTTCCAGAAACAAACCTCAGTCATTTTCCCAGGCCACAGGGTTTCAGAATCAAACCACAGTCATGTTCCCAGGCCAGAGGGTTGCACAATCAAACCTCAGTCTTGTTCCCAGGCCACAGGATTCCAGAATCCAACCGATGTCATGTTCCCAGGCCACAGGGTTCCAGATTCAAACCACAGTCATGTTCCCAGGCCAGGGGGTTCCACAATCAAACCTCAGCCATGTTCCCAGGCCACAGGTTTCCAGAAGCAAACCTCAGTCATGTTCCCAGGACACAGGTTTCCAGAGTCAACCCGAGATCATGTTCCCTGGCCACAGTCTTCCAGA
Source organism: Balaenoptera borealis (assembly GCF_965194805.1). NCBI lineage: Eukaryota > Metazoa > Chordata > Mammalia > Artiodactyla > Balaenopteridae > Balaenoptera > Balaenoptera borealis. The sequence continues at coordinate 38,712,388 of NC_138878.1, read as the reverse complement.
ATTAAACCTCAGTCATGTTGCCAGGTCAGAGGTTTCCACCATCAAACCTCAGACAAGTTTCCAGGACACAGGGTTCCAGAATCAAACCGATCTCATGTTCCCTGGCCACAGGGTTCCAGAATCCACCGATGTCATGTTCCCAGGCCACAGGGTTCCAGAATCAATCCTCAGTTATGTTCCCTGGCTACAGGGTTCCAGAATCAAACCTCAGTCATGTTGCCAGTCCACAGGGTTCCAGAACCAAGGCTCAGTCAGGTTACCGGGGCACAGTATTCCACAAACTAAACAGATGTCATGTTCCCAGGCCACATGGTTCCAGAATCAAACCTCACTCATATTCCCAGGCCACAGGTTTCCAGAATCAATCCGATTTCATGTTCCCAGGCAACAGGGTACCAGAATCCAAACCGATGTCATGTTCCCAAGCCACAGGATTCCACAATCTCACATCAGGCATGTTCCCAGGCCAATGGTTTCCAGAATCAAACCTCAGTCATATTCCCAGGCCACATGGTTCCAGATTCAAACCTCAGTCATGTTCCCAGGACCCAGGGTTCCAGAATCAAACCTCAGTCATGTTCCCTGGACACAGGTTTCAAAAATAAAATCCCAGTCATGTTCTCAGGCCACAGGGTACCACAACTAAACCTCAGTCATATTCCCAGGCCAGAGGGTTCCACAATCAAACCTCAGTCCTTTTGCTAGGCCACGGTTCCACCAGCAAGCCTCAGTCATGTTCCCAGGCCAGAGTGTTCCACAATCAAACCTAAGTCATCTTTCCAGGCCACAGGGTTCCACCATCAACCCTCAGTCATGTTGCCTGGTCACAGGTTTCCACCATCAAACCTCAGACAAGTTTCCAGGACACAGGGTTCCAGAATCAAACCGTTCTCATGTTCCCTGGCCAGAGGGTTCCAGAATCCACCGATGTCATGTTCCCAGGCCACAGGGTTCCAGAATCCACCGATGTCATGTTCCCAGGCCACAGGGTTCCAGAATTAATCCTCAGTTATGTTCCCAGGCTACAGGGTTCCGGAATCAAACCTCAGTCATGTTCCCAGGGAACAGGGTTCCAGGAACAAACCTCAGTCATGTTGCCAAGCCACAGGTTTCGACCATCAAACCTCAGACATGTTCCCAGGCCACAGGGTTCCAGAATCAAACCGTTCTCATGTTCCCCGGCCACAGGGTTCCAGAATCCACTGATGTAATGTTCCCAGGCAACAGGGTTCCAGTAGCAATCCTCAGTTATATTCCCAGTCTACAGGGTTCCAGAATAAAACCTCAGTCATGTTCCCAGTCCACAGGGTTCCAGAATCCAAACCGATGTCATGTTCCCAGGCCACAGGATTCCACAATCTAACATAAGTCATGTTCCCAGGACAATGCCCTCCAGAATCAAACCACAGTCATATACCCAGGCCACATGGTCCCAGAATCAATCCTCAGTCATGTTCCCAGTCCACAGGATTCCAGAACCAAGCCTTCAGTCAGGTTCCCAGGGCACAGTATTCCACAATCTAAACAGATGTCATGTTCCCAGGCCACAGGTTTCCAGAATCACGCCTCAGTCATGTTCCCAGGCCACAGGTTTCTGCCATCAAACCTCAGTCAAGTTCCCAGGACACAGATTTCCAGAATCAAACCGCAGTCATATTCCCAGGTCACATGGTTCCAGAATCAAACCTCAGTCATGTTTGCAGGACCCATGGTTCCACAATCAAACCACAGTCATGTTCCCAGCACAAAGGTGTCCAGAATCAAACCTCAGTCATGTTCCCAGGGAACAGGGTTCCAGTAACAAACCTCAGTCATGTTGCCAAGCCACAGGTTTCCACCATGAAACCTCAGACATGTTCCCAGGCCATAGGGTTCCAGAATCAAACCGTTCTCATGTTCCCAGGCCACAGGGTTCCAGAATCCACTGATGTCATGTTCCCAGGCCACAGGATTCCAGAATAAAACCTCAGTCATGTTCCCAGTGCACAGGGTTCCAGAACCAAGCCTCAGTCAGGTTCCCATGGCACAGTATTCCACAATCTAAACAGATGTCATGTTCCCAGGCCACAGGATTCCAGAATCACGCCTCTGTCATGTTCCCTGGCCACAGGGTTCCAGAATCAAACCAATGTCAAGTTCCCAGGCCATGGGTTTCAAGTATCAGGTCGCAGTCATGTTTCCAGGACAGAGGGTTCTACAATCAAACCTCAGTCATGTCGCCAGTCCACAGGTTTCTGCCATCAAACCTCAGTCAAGTTCCCAGGCCACAGATTTCCAGAATCAAACCTCAGTCATATTCCCAGGACACATGGTTCCAGAATCAAACCTCAGTCATGTTCGCAGGCCACAGGTTTTCACAATCAAAGCACGGTCATGTTCCCAGGACAAAGGTGTCCAGAAGCAAACCTCACTCATGTTCCCAGGGAACAGGGTTCCAGTAACAAACCTCAGTCATGTTGCCAGGCCACAGTTTTCCACCATCAAACCTCAGACATATTCCCAAGCCACAGGGTTCCAGAATCAAACCTTTCTCATGTTCCCAGGCCACAGGGTTTCAGAATCAGGCTTCAGTCATGTTGCCAGGCCACAGGGTTTCAAAATCCAGCCTCAGTCATTTTGCCAGTCAAGAGTGGTCCACCATCAAACCTCAGTCATGATCCCAGGCCACATGTTTCCACAATGAAACCTCAGTCATTATCCCAGGCCACAGGTTTCCAGAATCAAACCTCAGTCATATTCCCAGGACACATGTTTCCATTATCAAACCTCAGTCATGTTCGCAGGGCACAGGTTTCAACAATCAAACCTCATTCAATTTCCCAGAACACAGGTGTCCAGAATCCAACCTCAGTCATGTTCCCAGGGAACAGGCTTCCAGAAACAAACCTCAGTCATTTTCCCAGGCCACAGGGTTTCAGAATCAAACCACAGTCATGTTCCCAGGCCAGAGGGTTGCACAATCAAACCTCAGTCTTGTTCCCAGGCCACAGGATTCCAGAATCCAACCGATGTCATGTTCCCAGGCCACAGGGTTCCAGATTCAAACCACAGTCATGTTCCCAGGCCAGGGGGTTCCACAATCAAACCTCAGCCATGTTCCCAGGCCACAGGTTTCCAGAAGCAAACCTCAGTCATGTTCCCAGGACACAGGTTTCCAGAGTCAACCCGAGATCATGTTCCCTGGCCACAGTCTTCCAGAATTAAACCTCAGTCATGTTGCCAGGTCAGAGGTTTCCACCATCAAACCTCAGAGAAGTTTCCAGGACACAGGGTTCCAGAATCAAACCGTTCTCATGTTCCCTGGCCACAGGGTTCCAGAATCCACTGATGTCATGTTCCCAGGCCACAGGATTCCAGAATAAAACTTCAGTCATGTTCCCAGTGCACAGGGTTCCAGATCCAAGCCTCAGTCAGGTTCCCAGGGCACAGTATTACACAATCTAAACAGATGGCATGTTCCAAGGCCACAGGATTTCAGAATCACGCCTCTGTCATGTTCCCTGGCCACAGGGTTCCAGAATCAAACCAATGTCTAGTTCCCAGGCCATGGGTTTCAAGTATCAGGTCGCAGTCATGTTTCCAGGACAGAGGGTTCTACAATCAAACCTCAGTCATGTTGCCAGTCCACAGGGTTCCAGAACCAAGGCTCAGTCAGGTTACCAGGGCACAGTATTCCACAAACTAAACAGATGTCATGTTCCCAGGCCACATGTTTCCAGAATCAAACCTCACTCATATTCCCAGGCCACAGGTTTCCAGAATCAATCCGATTTCATGTTCCCAGGCAACAGGGTACCAGAATCCAAACCGATGTCATGTTCCCAAGCCACAGGATTCCACAATCTCACATCAGGCATGTTCCCAGGCCAATGGTTTCCAGAATCAAACCTCAGTCATATTCCCAGGCCACATGGTTCCAGATTCAAACCTCAGTCATGTTCCCAGGACCCAGGGTTCCAGAATCAAACCTCAGTCATGTTCCCTGGACACAGGTTTCAAAAATAAAATCCCAGTCATGTTCTCAGGCCACAGGGTACCACAACTAAACCTCAGTCATATTCCTAGGCCAGAGGGTTCCACAATCAAACCTCAGTCCTTTTGCTAGGCCACGGTTCCACCAGCAAGCCTCAGTCATGTTCCCAGGCCAGAGTGTTCCACAATCAAACCTAAGTCATCTTTCCAGGCCACAGGGTTCCACCATCAACCCTCAGTCATGTTGCCTGGTCACAGGTTTCCACCATCAAACCTCAGACAAGTTTCCAGGACACAGCGTTCCAGAATCACACCGTTCTCATGTTCCCTGGCCACAGGGTTCCAGAATCCACCGATGTAATGTTCCCAGGCCACAGGGTTCCAGAATCCACCGATGTCATGTTCCCAGGCCACAGGGTTCCAGAATTAATCCTCAGTTATGTTCCCAGGCTACAGGGTTCCGGAATCAAACCTCACTCATGTTCCCAGGGAACAGGGTTCCAGTAACAAACCTCAGTCATGTTGCCAGGCCACAGGTTTCCACCATCAAACCTCAGACATATTCCCAATCCACAGGGTTCCAGAATCAAACCTTTCTCATGTTCCCAGGCCACAGGGTTTCAGAATCAGGCTTCAGTCATGTTGCCAGGCCACAGGGTTTCAAAATCCAGCCTCAGTCATTTTGCCAGTCAAGAGTGGTCCACCATCAAACCTCAGTCATGATCCCAGGCCACATGTTTCCACAATGAAACCTCAGTCATTATCCCAGGCCACAGGTTTCCAGAATCAAACCTCAGTCATATTCCCAGGACACATGTTTCCATTATCAAACCTCAGTCATGTTCGCAGGGCACAGGTTTCAACAATCAAACCTCATTCAATTTCCCAGAACACAGGTGTCCAGAATCCAACCTCAGTCATGTTCCCAGGGAACAGGCTTCCAGAAACAAACCTCAGTCATTTTCCCAGGCCACAGGGTTTCAGAATCAAACCACAGTCATGTTCCCAGGCCAGAGGGTTGCACAATCAAACCTCAGTCTTGTTCCCAGGCCACAGGATTCCAGAATCCAACCGATGTCATGTTCCCAGGCCACAGGGTTCCACATTCAAACCACAGTCATGTTCCCAGGCCAGGGGGTTCCACAATCAAACCTCAGCCATGTTCCCAGGCCACAGGTTTCCAGAAGCAAACCTCAGTCATGTTCCCAGGACACAGGTTTCCAGAGTCAACCCGAGATCATGTTCCCTGGCCACAGTCTTCCAGAATTAAACCTCAGTCATGTTGCCAGGTCAGAGGTTTCCACCATCAAACCTCAGACAAGTTTCCAGGACACAGGGTTCCAGAATCAAACCGATCTCATGTTCCCTGGCCACAGGGTTCCAGAATCCACTGATGTCATGTTCCCAGGCCACAGGATTCCAGAATAAAACTTCAGTCATGTTCCCAGTGCACAGGGTTCCAGATCCAAGCCTCAGTCAGGTTCCCAGGGCACAGTATTACACAATCTAAACAGATGGCATGTTCCAAGGCCACAGGATTTCAGAATCACGCCTCTGTCATGTTCCCTGGCCACAGGGTTCCAGAATCAAACCAATGTCTAGTTCCCAGGCCATGGGTTTCAAGTATCAGGTCGCAGTCATGTTTCCAGGACAGAGGGTTCTACAATCAAACCTCAGTCATGTTGCCAGTCCACAGGGTTCCAGAACCAAGGCTCAGTCAGGTTACCAGGGCACAGTATTCCACAAACTAAACAGATGTCATGTTCCCAGGCCACATGTTTCCAGAATCAAACCTCACTCATATTCCCAGGCCACAGGTTTCCAGAATCAATCCGATTTCATGTTCCCAGGCAACAGGGTACCAGAATCCAAACCGATGTCATGTTCCCAAGCCACAGGATTCCACAATCTCACATCAGGCATGTTCCCAGGCCAATGGTTTCCAGAATCAAACCTCAGTCATATTCCCAGGCCACATGGTTCCAGATTCAAACCTCAGTCATGTTCCCAGGACCCAGGGTTCCAGAATCAAACCTCAGTCATGTTCCCTGGACACAGGTTTCAAAAATAAAATCCCAGTCATGTTCTCAGGCCACAGGGTACCACAACTAAACCTCAGTCATATTCCCAGGCCAGAGGGTCCCACAATCAAACCTCAGTCCTTTTGCTAGGCCACGGTTCCACCAGCAAGCCTCAGTCATGTTCCCAGGCCAGAGTGTTCCACAATCAAACCTAAGTCATCTTTCCAGGCCACAGGGTTCCACCATCAACCCTCAGTCATGTTGCCTGGTCACAGGTTTCCACCATCAAACCTCAGACAAGTTTCCAGGACACAGGGTTCCAGAATCAAACCGTTCTCATGTTCCCTGGCCAGAGGGTTCCAGAATCCACCGATGTCATGTTCCCAGGCCACAGGGTTCCAGAATCCACCGATGTCATGTTCCCAGGCCACAGGGTTCCAGAATTAATCCTCAGTTATGTTCCCAGGCTACAGGGTTCCGGAATCAAACCTCAGTCATGTTCCCAGGGAACAGGGTTCCAGGAAGAAACCTCAGTCATGTTGCCAAGCCACAGGTTTCCACCATCAAACCTCAGACATGTTCCCAGGCCACAGGGTTCCAGAATCAAACCGTTCTCATGTTCCCCGGCCACAGGGTTCCAGAATCCACTGATGTAATGTTCCCAGGCAACAGGGTTCCAGTATCAATCCTCAGTTATATTCCCAGTCTACAGGGTTCCAGAATAAAACCTCAGTCATGTTCCCAGTCCACAGGGTTCCAGAACCAAGCCTCAGTTAGGTTCCCAGGGCACAGTATTCCACAATCTAAACAGATGTCATATTCCCAGGCCCCAGGATTCCAGAATCACGCCTCAGTCATGTTCCCAGGCCACAAGCATCCAGAATTAAACCTCAGTCATGTTGCCAGGCCATAGGGTACCACCATCAAACCTCAGTCATATTGCCAGACCACAGGTTTCCACAATCAAACCGATTTCATGTTCCCAGGCAACAGGGTACCAGAATCCAAACCGATGTCATGTTCCCAGGCCACAGGATTCCACAATCTAACATAAGTCATGTTCCCAGGACAATGCCCTCCAGAATCAAACCACAGTCATATACCCAGGCCACATGGTCCCAGAATCAATCCTCAGTCATGTTCCCAGTCCACAGGATTCCAGAACCAAGCCTTCAGTCAGGTTCCCAGAGCACAGTATTCCACAATCTAAACAGATGTCATGTTCCCAGGCCACAGGTTTCCAGAATCACGCCTCAGTCATGTTCCCAGGCCACAGGGTTCCAGAATCAAACCAATGTCAAGTTCCTAGGCCATGGGTTTCCAGTACCAGGCCGCAGTCATGTTTCCAGGGCACAGGGTTCTACAGTCAAACCTCAGTCATGTTGCCAGTCCACAGGTTTCTGCCATCAAACCTCAGTCAAGTTCCCAGGACACAGATTTCCAGAATCAAACCGCAGTCATATTCCCAGGTCACATGGTTCCAGAATCAAACCTCAGTCATGTTTGCAGGACCCATGGTTCCACAATCAAACCACAGTCATGTTCCCAGCACAAAGGTGTCCAGAATCAAACCTCAGTCATGTTCCCAGGGAACAGGGTTCCAGTAACAAACCTCAGTCATGTTGCCAAGCCACAGGTTTCCACCATGAAACCTCAGACATGTTCCCAGGCCACAGGGTTCCAGAATCAAACCGTTTTCATGTTCCCAGGCCACTGGGTTCCAGAATAAAACCTCAGTCATGTTCCCAGTGCACAGGGTTCCAGAACCAAGCCTCAGTCAGGTTCCCATGGCACAGTATTCCACAATCTAAACAGATGTCATGTTCCCAGGCCACAGGATTCCAGAATCACGCCTCTGTCATATTCCCTGGCCACAGGGTTCCAGAATCAAACCAATGTCAAGTTCCTAGGCCATGGGTTTCAAGTATCAGGTCGCAGTCATGTTTCCAGGACAGAGGGTTCTACAATCAAACCTCAGTCATGTCGCCAGTCCACAGGTTTCTGCCATCAAACCTCAGTCAAGTTCCCAGGCCACAGATTTCCAGAATCAAACCTCAGTCATATTCCCATGACACATGGTTCCAGAATCAAACCTCAGTCATGTTCGCAGGACACAGGTTTCCACAATCAAAGCACAGTCATGTTCCCAGGACAAAGGTGTCCAGAAGCAAACCTCACTCATGTTCCCAGGGAACAGGGTTCCAGTAACAAACCTCAGTCATGTTGCCAGGCCACAGGTTTCCACCATCAAACCTCAGACATATTCCCAAGCCACAGGGTTCCAGAATCAAACCTTTCTCATGTTCCCAGGCCACAGGGTTTCAGAATCAGGCTTCAGTCATGTTGCCAGGCCACAGGGTTTCAAAATCCAGCCTCAGTCATTTTGCCAGTCAAGAGTGGTCCACCATCAAACCTCAGTCATGATCCCAGGCCACATGTTTCCACAATGAAACCTCAGTCATTATCCCAGGCCACAGGTTTCCAGAATCAAACCTCAGTCATATTCCCAGGACACATGTTTCCATTATCAAACCTCAGTCATGTTCGCAGGGCACAGGTTTCAACAATCAAACCTCATTCAATTTCCCAGAACACAGGTGTCCAGAATCCAACCTCAGTCATGTTCCCAGGGAACAGGCTTCCAGAAACAAACCTCAGTCATTTTCCCAGGCCACAGGGTTTCAGAATCAAACCACAGTCATGTTCCCAGGCCAGAGGGTTGCACAATCAAACCTCAGTCTTGTTCCCAGGCCACAGGATTCCAGAATCCAACCGATGTCATGTTCCCAGGCCACAGGGTTCCAGATTCAAACCACAGTCATGTTCCCAGGCCAGGGGGTTCCACAATCAAACCTCAGCCATGTTCCCAGGCCACAGGTTTCCAGAAGCAAACCTCAGTCATGTTCCCAGGACACAGGTTTCCAGAGTCAACCCGAGATCATGTTCCCTGGCCACAGTCTTCCAGAATTAAACCTCAGTCATGTTGCCAGGTCAGAGGTTTCCACCATCAAACCTCAGACAAGTTTCCAGGACACAGGGTTCCAGAATCAAACCGATCTCATGTTCCCTGGCCACAGGGTTCCAGAATCCACCGATGTCATGTTCCCAGGCCACAGGGTTCCAGAATCAATCCTCAGTTATGTTCCCTGGCTACAGGGTTCCAGAATCAAACCTCAGTCATGTTGCCAGTCCACAGGGTTCCAGAACCAAGGCTCAGTCAGGTTACCGGGGCACAGTATTCCACAAACTAAACAGATGTCATGTTCCCAGGCCACATGGTTCCAGAATCAAACCTCACTCATATTCCCAGGCCACAGGTTTCCAGAATCAATCCGATTTCATGTTCCCAGGCAACAGGGTACCAGAATCCAAACCGATGTCATGTTCCCAAGCCACAGGATTCCACAATCTCACATCAGGCATGTTCCCAGGCCAATGGTTTCCAGAATCAAACCTCAGTCATATTCCCAGGCCACATGGTTCCAGATTCAAACCTCAGTCATGTTCCCAGGACCCAGGGTTCCAGAATCAAACCTCAGTCATGTTCCCTGGACACAGGTTTCAAAAATAAAATCCCAGTCATGTTCTCAGGCCACAGGGTACCACAACTAAACCTCAGTCATATTCCCAGGCCAGAGGGTTCCACAATCAAACCTCAGTCCTTTTGCTAGGCCACGGTTCCACCAGCAAGCCTCAGTCATGTTCCCAGGCCAGAGTGTTCCACAATCAAACCTAAGTCATCTTTCCAGGCCACAGGGTTCCACCATCAACCCTCAGTCATGTTGCCTGGTCACAGGTTTCCACCATCAAACCTCAGACAAGTTTCCAGGACACAGGGTTCCAGAATCAAACCGTTCTCATGTTCCCTGGCCAGAGGGTTCCAGAATCCACCGATGTCATGTTCCCAGGCCACAGGGTTCCAGAATCCACCGATGTCATGTTCCCAGGCCACAGGGTTCCAGAATTAATCCTCAGTTATGTTCCCAGGCTACAGGGTTCCGGAATCAAACCTCAGTCATGTTCCCAGGGAACAGGGTTCCAGGGACAAACCTCAGTCATGTTGCCAAGCCACAGGTTTCCACCATCAAACCTCAGACATGTTCCCAGGCCACAGGGTTCCAGAATCAAACCGTTCTCATGTTCCCCGGCCACAGGGTTCCAGAATCCACTGATGTAATGTTCCCAGGCAACAGGGTTCCAGTATCAATCCTCAGTTATATTCCCAGTCTACAGGGTTCCAGAATAAAACCTCAGTCATGTTCCCAGTCCACAGGGTTCCAGAACCAAGCCTCAGTTAGGTTCCCAGGGCACAGTATTCCACAATCTAAACAGATGTCATATTCCCAGGCCCCAGGATTCCAGAATCACGCCTCAGTCATGTTCCCAGGCCACAAGCATCCAGAATTAAACCTCAGTCATGTTGCCAGGCCATAGGGTACCACCATCAAACCTCAGTCATATTGCCAGACCACAGGTTTCCACAATCAAACCGATTTCATGTTCCCAGGCAACAGGGTACCAGAATCCAAACCGATGTCATGTTCCCAGGCCACAGGATTCCACAATCTAACATAAGTCATGTTCCCAGGACAATGCCCTCCAGAATCAAACCACAGTCATATACCCAGGCCACATGGTCCCAGAATCAATCCTCAGTCATGTTCCCAGTCCACAGGATTCCAGAACCAAGCCTTCAGTCAGGTTCCCAGGGCACAGTATTCCACAATCTAAACAGATGTCATGTTCCCAGGCCACAGGTTTCCAGAATCACGCCTCAGTCATGTTCCCAGGCCACAGGTTTCTGCCATCAAACCTCAGTCAAGTTCCCAGGACACAGATTTCCAGAATCAAACCGCAGTCATATTCCCAGGTCACATGGTTCCAGAATCAAACCTCAGTCATGTTTGCAGGACCCATGGTTCCACAATCAAACCACAGTCATGTTCCCAGCACAAAGGTGTCCAGAATCAAACCTCAGTCATGTTCCCAGGGAACAGGGTTCCAGTAACAAACCTCAGTCATGTTGCCAAGCCACAGGTTTCCACCATGAAACCTCAGACATGTTCCCAGGCCATAGGGTTCCAGAATCAAACCGTTCTCATGTTCCCAGGCCACAGGGTTCCAGAATCCACTGATGTCATGTTCCCAGGCCACAGGATTCCAGAATAAAACCTCAGTCATGTTCCCAGTGCACAGGGTTCCAGAACCAAGCCTCAGTCAGGTTCCCATGGCACAGTATTCCACAATCTAAACAGATGTCATGTTCCCAGGCCACAGGTTTCCAGAATCACGCCTCAGTCATGTTCCCAGGCCACAGGGTTCCAGAATCAAACCAATGTCAAGTTCCTAGGCCATGGGTTTCCAGTACCAGGCCGCAGTCATGTTTCCAGGGCACAGGGTTCCACAGTCAAACCTCAGTCATGTTGCCAGTCCACAGGTTTCTGCCATCAAACCTCAGTCAAGTTCCCAGGACACAGATTTCCAGAATCAAACCTCAGTCATGTTCCCAGGGAACAGGGTTCCAGAAACAAACCTCAGTCATGTTGCCAGGCCACAGGTTTCCACCATTAAACCTCAGACATATTTCCAAGCCACAGGTTTCCAGAATCAAACCGTTCTCATGTTCCCAGGCCACAGGGTTCCAGAATCCACTGATGACATGATCCCCGGCCACAGGGTGCCAGAATCAATCCTCAGTTATGTTCCCAGGCTACAGGGTTCCAGAATAAATCCTCATTCATGTTCCCAGTCCACAGGGTTCCAGAACCAAACCTCAGTCAGGTTCCCAGGGCACAGTATTCCACAATCTAAACAGATGTCATGTTCCCAGGCCACAGGTTTCCAGAATCAAGCCTCAGTCATGTTCCCAGGCCACAAGGATCCAGAATCAAACCTCAGTCATGTTGCTAGGCCATAGGGTACCACCATCAAACCTCAGTCAAATTCCCAGACCACAGGTTTCCACAATCAAACCGATTTCATGGTCCTAGGCAACAGGGTACCAGAATCCAAACCGATGTCATGTTCCCAGGCCACAGGTTTCCAGAATCACGCCTCAGTCATGTTCCCTGCCCACAGGGTTCCAGAATCAAACCAATGTCTAGTTCCTAGGACATGGGTTTCTAGTACCAGGCCGCAGTCATGTTTCCAGGGCACAGGGTTCTACAATCAAACCTCAGTCATGTTGCCAGTCCACAGGTTTCTGCCATCAAACCTCAGTCAAGTTCCCAGGACACAGATTTCCAGAATCAAACCTCAGTCATATTCCCATGACACATGGTTCCAGAATCAAACCTCAGTCATGTTCGCAGGCCACAGGTTTCCACAATCAAACCACAGTCATGTTCCCAGGACAAAGGTGTCCAGAAGCAAACCTCACTCATGTTCCCAGGGAACAGGGTTCCAGTAACAAACCTCAGTCATGTTGCCAAGCCACAGGTTTCCGCCATGAAACCTCAGACATGTTCCCAGGCCACAGGGTTCCAGAATCAAACCGTTCTCATGTTCCCAGGCCACAGGGTTCCAGAATCCACTGATGTCATGTTCCCAGGCCACAGGATTCCAGAATAAAACTTCAGTCATGTTCCTAGTGCACAGGGTTCCAGAACCAAGCCTCAGTCAGGTTCCCAGGGCACAGTATTCCACAATCTAAACAGATGTTATGTTCCAAGGCCACAGGATTCCAGAATCACGCCTCTGTCATGTTCCCTGGCCACAGGGTTCCAGAATCAAACCAATGTCTAGTTCCCAGGCCATGGGTTTCAAGTATCAGGTCGCAGTCATGTTTCCAGGACAGAGGGTTCTACAATCAAACCTCAGTAATGTTGCCAGTCCACAGGTTTCTGCCATCAAACCTCAGTCAAGTTCCCAGGCCACTGATTTCCAGAATCAAACCTCAGTCATATTCCCATGACACATGGTTCCAGAATCAAACCTCAGACATATTCCCAAGCCACAGGGTTCCAAAATCAAACCTTTCTCATGTTCCCAGGCCACAGGGTTTCAGAATCAGGCTTCAGTCATGTTGCCAGGCCACAGGGTTTCAAAATCCAGCCTCAGTCATTTTGCCAGTCCAGAGTGGTCCACCATCAAACCTCAGTCATGATCCCAGGCCACATGTTTCCACAATGAAACCTCAGTCATTATCCCAGGCCACAGGTTTCCAGAATCAAACCTCAGTCATATTCCCAGGACACATGTTTCCATTATCAAACCTCAGTCATGTTCGCAGGGCACAGGTTTCAACAATCAAACCTCATTCAATTTCCCAGAACACAGGTGTCCAGAATCCAACCTCAGTCATGTTCCCAGGGAACAGGCTTCCAGAAACAAACCTCAGTCATTTTCCCAGGGCACAGGGTTTCAGAATCAAACCACAGTCATGTTCCCAGGCCAGAGGGTTGCACAATCAAACTTCAGTCTTGTTCCCAGGCCACAGGATTCCAGAATCCAACCGATGTCATGTTCCCAGGCCACAGGGTTCCAGATTCAAACCTCACTCATATTCCCAGGCCACAGGTTTCCAGAATCAATCCGATTTCATGTTCCCAGGCAACAGGGTACCAGAATCCAAACCGATGTCATGTTCCCAAGCCACAGGATTCCACAATCTCACATCAGGCATGTTCCCAGGCCAATGGTTTCCAGAATCAAACCTCAGTCATATTCCCAGGCCACATGGTTCCAGATTCAAACCTCAGTCATGTTCCCAGGACCCAGGGTTCCAGAATCAAACCTCAGTCATGTTCCCTGGACACAGGTTTCAAAAATAAAATCCCAGTCATGTTCTCAGGCCACAGGGTACCACAACTAAACCTCAGTCATATTCCCAGGCCAGAGGGTTCCACAATCAAACCTCAGTCCTTTTGCTAGGCCACGGTTCCACCAGCAAGCCTCAGTCATGTTCCCAGGCCAGAGTGTTCCACAATCAAACCTAAGTCATCTTTCCAGGCCACAGGGTTCCACCATCAACCCTCAGTCATGTTGCCTGGTCACAGGTTTCCACCATCAAACCTCAGACAAGTTTCCAGGACACAGGGTTCCAGAATCAAACCGTTCTCATGTTCCCTGGCCAGAGGGTTCCAGAATCCACCGATGTCATGTTCCCAGGCCACAGGGTTCCAGAATCCACCGATGTCATGTTCCCAGGCCACAGGGTTCCAGAATTAATCCTCAGTTATGTTCCCAGGCTACAGGGTTCCGGAATCAAACCTCAGTCATGTTCCCAGGGAACAGGGTTCCAGGAACAAACCTCAGTCATGTTGCCAAGCCACAGGTTTCCACCATCAAACCTCAGACATGTTCCCAGGCCACAGGGTTCCAGAATCAAACCGTTCTCATGTTCCCCGGCCACAGGGTTCCAGAATCCACTGATGTAATGTTCCCAGGCAACAGGGTTCCAGTATCAATCCTCAGTTATATTCCCAGTCTACAGGGTTCCAGAATAAAACCTCAGTCATGTTCCCAGTCCACAGGGTTCCAGAACCAAGCCTCAGTTAGGTTCCCAGGGCACAGTATTCCACAATCTAAACAGATGTCATATTCCCAGGCCCCAGGATTCCAGAATCACGCCTCAGTCATGTTCCCAGGCCACAAGCATCCAGAATTAAACCTCAGTCATGTTGCCAGGCCATAGGGTACCACCATCAAACCTCAGTCATATTGCCAGACCACAGGTTTCCACAATCAAACCGATTTCATGTTCCCAGGCAACAGGGTACCAGAATCCAAACCGATGTCATGTTCCCAGGCCACAGGATTCCACAATCTAACATAAGTCATGTTCCCAGGACAATGCCCTCCAGAATCAAACCACAGTCATATACCCAGGCCACATGGTCCCAGAATCAATCCTCAGTCATGTTCCCAGTCCACAGGATTCCAGAACCAAGCCTTCAGTCAGGTTCCCAGAGCACAGTATTCCACAATCTAAACAGATGTCATGTTCCCAGGCCACAGGTTTCCAGAATCACGCCTCAGTCATGTTCCCAGGCCACAGGGTTCCAGAATCAAACCAATGTCAAGTTCCTAGGCCATGGGTTTCCAGTACCAGGCCGCAGTCATGTTTCCAGGGCACAGGGTTCTACAGTCAAACCTCAGTCATGTTGCCAGTCCACAGGTTTCTGCCATCAAACCTCAGTCAAGTTCCCAGGACACAGATTTCCAGAATCAAACCGCAGTCATATTCCCAGGTCACATGGTTCCAGAATCAAACCTCAGTCATGTTTGCAGGACCCATGGTTCCACAATCAAACCACAGTCATGTTCCCAGCACAAAGGTGTCCAGAATCAAACCTCAGTCATGTTCCCAGGGAACAGGGTTCCAGTAACAAACCTCAGTCATGTTGCCAAGCCACAGGTTTCCACCATGAAACCTCAGACATGTTCCCAGGCCATAGGGTTCCAGAATCAAACCGTTCTCATGTTCCCAGGCCACAGGGTTCCAGAATCCACTGATGTCATGTTCCCAGGCCACAGGATTCCAGAATAAAACCTCAGTCATGTTCCCAGTGCACAGGGTTCCAGAACCAAGCCTCAGTCAGTTTCCCATGGCACAGTATTCCACAATCTAAACAGATGTCATGTTCCCAGGCCACAGGTTTCCAGAATCACGCCTCAGTCATGTTCCCAGGCCACAGGGTTCCAGAATCAAACCAATGTCAAGTTCCTAGGCCATGGGTTTCCAGTACCAGGCCGCAGTCATGTTTCCAGGGCACAGGGTTCTACAGTCAAACCTCAGTCATGTTGCCAGTCCACAGGTTTCTGCCATCAAACCTCAGTCAAGTTCCCAGGACACAGATTTCCAGAATCAAACCGCAGTCATATTCCCAGGTCACATGGTTCCAGAATCAAACCTCAGTCATGTTTGCAGGACCCATGGTTCCACAATCAAACCACAGTCATGTTCCCAGCACAAAGGTGTCCAGAATCAAACCTCAGTCATGTTCCCAGGGAACAGGGTTCCAGTAACAAACCTCAGTCATGTTGCCAAGCCACAGGTTTCCACCATGAAACCTCAGACATGTTCCCAGGCCATAGCGTTCCAGAATCAAACCGTTCTCATGTTCCCAGGCCACAGGGTTCCAGAATCCACTGATGTCATGTTCCCAGGCCACAGGATTCCAGAATCACGCCTCTGTCATGTTCCTTGGCCACAGGGTTCCAGAATCAAACCAATGTCAAGTTCCCAGGCCATGGGTTTCAAGTATCAGGTCGCAGTCATGTTTCCAGGACAGAGGGTTCTACAATCAAACCTCAGTCATGTCGCCAGTCCACAGGTTTCTGCCATCAAACCTCAGTCAAGTTCCCAGGCCACAGATTTCCAGAATCAAACCTCAGTCATATTCCCAGGACACATGGTTCCAGAATCAAACCTCAGTCATGTTCGCAGGCCACAGGTTTTCACAATCAAAGCACGGTCATGTTCCCAGGACAAAGGTGTCCAGAAGCAAACCTCACTCATGTTCCCAGGGAACAGGGTTCCAGTAACAAACCTCAGTCATGTTGCCAGGCCACAGGTTTCCACCATCAAACCTCAGACATATTCCCAAGCCACAGGGTTCCAGAATCAAACCTTTCTCATGTTCCCAGGCCACAGGGTTTCAGAATCAGGCTTCAGTCATGTTGCCAGGCCACAGGGTTTCAAAATCCAGCCTCAGTCATTTTGCCAGTCAAGAGTGGTCCACCATCAAACCTCAGTCATGATCCCAGGCCACATGTTTCCACAATGAAACCTCAGTCATTATCCCAGGCCACAGGTTTCCAGAATCAAACCTCAGTCATATTCCCAGGACACATGTTTCCATTATCAAACCTCAGTCATGTTCGCAGGGCACAGGTTTCAACAATCAAACCTCATTCAATTTCCCAGAACACAGGTGTCCAGAATCCAACCTCAGTCATGTTCCCAGGGAACAGGCTTCCAGAAACAAACCTCAGTCATTTTCCCAGGCCACAGGGTTTCAGAATCAAACCACAGTCATGTTCCCAGGCCAGAGGGTTGCACAATCAAACCTCAGTCTTGTTCCCAGGCCACAGGATTCCAGAATCACGCCTCTGTCATGTTCCCAGGCCACAGGGTTCCAGATTCTAACCACAGTCATGTTTGCAGGACACATGGTTCCACAATGAAACCACAGTCATGTTCCCAGGAGAAAGGTGTCCAGAATCAAATCTGAGTCATGTTCCCAGGGAACAGGGTTTCAGGAACACACCTCAGTCATGTTGCAAAGCCACAGGTTTCCACCATGAAACCTCAGACATGTTCCAGGGCACAGGGTTCCAGAATCAAACCGTTCTCATGTTCCCAGGCCATAGGTTTTCAGAATCCACTGATGTCATGTTTCCAGGACACAGGATTCCAGAATCAAACCTCAGTCATGTTCCCAGTCCACAGGGTTCCAGAACCAAGCCTCAGTCAGGTTCCCAGGGCACAGTATTCCATAATCTAAACAGATGTCATGTTCCCTGGCCACAGGGGTCCAGAATCAAACCAATGTCTAGTTCCCAGGCCATGGGTTTCAAGTATCAGGTCGCAGTCATGTTTCCAGGACAGAGGGTTCTACAATCAAACCTCAGTAATGTTGCCAGTCCACAGGTTTCTGCCATCAAACCTCAGTCAAGTTCCCAGGCCACTGATTTCCAGAATCAAACCTCAGTCATATTCCCATGACACATGGTTCCAGAATCAAACCTCAGACATATTCCCAAGCCACAGGGTTCCAAAATCAAACCTTTCTCATGTTCCCAGGCCACAGGGTTTCAGAATCAGGCTTCAGTCATGTTGCCAGGCCACAGGGTTTCAAAATCCAGCCTCAGTCATTTTGCCAGTCCAGAGTGGTCCACCATCAAACCTCAGTCATGATCCCAGGCCACATGTTTCCACAATGAAACCTCAGTCATTATCCCAGGCCACAGGTTTCCAGAATCAAACCTCAGTCATATTCCCAGGACACATGTTTCCATTATCAAACCTCAGTCATGTTCGCAGGGCACAGGTTTCAACAATCAAACCTCATTCAATTTCCCAGAACACAGGTGTCCAGAATCCAACCTCAGTCATGTTCCCAGGGAACAGGCTTCCAGAAACAAACCTCAGTCATTTTCCCAGGGCACAGGGTTTCAGAATCAAACCACAGTCATGTTCCCAGGCCAGAGGGTTGCACAATCAAACTTCAGTCTTGTTCCCAGGCCACAGGATTCCAGAATCCAACCGATGTCATGTTCCCAAGCCACAGGGTTCCAGATTCAAACCTCACTCATATTCCCAGGCCACAGGTTTCCAGAATCAATCCGATTTCATGTTCCCAGGCAACAGGGTACCAGAATCCAAACCGATGTCATGTTCCCAAGCCACAGGATTCCACAATCTCACATCAGGCATGTTCCCAGGCCAATGGTTTCCAGAATCAAACCTCAGTCATATTCCCAGGCCACATGGTTCCAGATTCAAACCTCAGTCATGTTCCCAGGACCCAGGGTTCCAGAATCAAACCTCAGTCATGTTCCCTGGACACAGGTTTCAAAAATAAAATCCCAGTCATGTTCTCAGGCCACAGGGTACCACAACTAAACCTCAGTCATATTCCTAGGCCAGAGGGTTCCACAATCAAACCTCAGTCCTTTTGCTAGGCCACGGTTCCACCAGCAAGCCTCAGTCATGTTCCCAGGCCAGAGTGTTCCACAATCAAACCTAAGTCATCTTTCCAGGCCACAGGGTTCCACCATCAACCCTCAGTCATGTTGCCTGGTCACAGGTTTCCACCATCAAACCTCAGACAAGTTTCCAGGACACAGGGTTCCAGAATCAAACCGTTCTCATGTTCCCTGGCCAGAGGGTTCCAGAATCCACCGATGTCATGTTCCCAGGCCACAGGGTTCCAGAATCCACCGATGTCATGTTCCCAGGCCACAGGGTTCCAGAATTAATCCTCAGTTATGTTCCCAGGCTACAGGGTTCCGGAATCAAACCTCAGTCATGTTCCCAGGGAACAGGGTTCCAGGAAGAAACCTCAGTCATGTTGCCAAGCCACAGGTTTCCACCATCAAACCTCAGACATGTTCCCAGGCCACAGGGTTCCAGAATCAAACCGTTCTCATGTTCCCCGGCCACAGGGTTCCAGAATCCACTGATGTAATGTTCCCAGGCAACAGGGTTCCAGTATCAATCCTCAGTTATATTCCCAGTCTACAGGGTTCCAGAATAAAACCTCAGTCATGTTCCCAGTCCACAGGGTTCCAGAACCAAGCCTCAGTTAGGTTCCCAGGGCACAGTATTCCACAATCTAAACAGATGTCATATTCCCAGGCCCCAGGATTCCAGAATCACGCCTCAGTCATGTTCCCAGGCCACAAGCATCCAGAATTAAACCTCAGTCATGTTGCCAGGCCATAGGGTACCACCATCAAACCTCAGTCATATTGCCAGACCACAGGTTTCCACAATCAAACCGATTTCATGTTCCCAGGCAACAGGGTACCAGAATCCAAACCGATGTCATGTTCCCAGGCCACAGGATTCCACAATCTAACATAAGTCATGTTCCCAGGACAATGCCCTCCAGAATCAAACCACAGTCATATACCCAGGCCACATGGTCCCAGAATCAATCCTCAGTCATGTTCCCAGTCCACAGGATTCCAGAACCAAGCCTTCAGTCAGGTTCCCAGAGCACAGTATTCCACAATCTAAACAGATGTCATGTTCCCAGGCCACAGGTTTCCAGAATCACGCCTCAGTCATGTTCCCAGGCCACAGGGTTCCAGAATCAAACCAATGTCAAGTTCCTAGGCCATGGGTTTCCAGTACCAGGCCGCAGTCATGTTTCCAGGGCACAGGGTTCTACAGTCAAACCTCAGTCATGTTGCCAGTCCACAGGTTTCTGCCATCAAACCTCAGTCAAGTTCCCAGGACACAGATTTCCAGAATCAAACCGCAGTCATATTCCCAGGTCACATGGTTCCAGAATCAAACCTCAGTCATGTTTGCAGGACCCATGGTTCCACAATCAAACCACAGTCATGTTCCCAGCACAAAGGTGTCCAGAATCAAACCTCAGTCATGTTCCCAGGGAACAGGGTTCCAGTAACAAACCTCAGTCATGTTGCCAAGCCACAGGTTTCCACCATGAAACCTCAGACATGTTCCCAGGCCACAGGGTTCCAGAATCAAACCGTTCTCATGTTCCCAGGCCACTGGGTTCCAGAATAAAACCTCAGTCATGTTCCCAGTGCACAGGGTTCCAGAACCAAGCCTCAGTCAGGTTCCCATGGCACAGTATTCCACAATCTAAACAGATGTCATGTTCCCAGGCCACAGGATTCCAGAATCACGCCTCTGTCATATTCCCTGGCCACAGGGTTCCAGAATCAAACCAATGTCAAGTTCCCAGGCCATGGGTTTCAAGTATCAGGTCGCAGTCATGTTTCCAGGACAGAGGGTTCTACAATCAAACCTCAGTCATGTCGCCAGTCCACAGGTTTCTGCCATCAAACCTCAGTCAAGTTCCCAGGACACAGATTTCCAGAATCAAACCTCAGTCATATTCCCATGACACATGGTTCCAGAATCAAACCTCAGTCATGTTCGCAGGACACAGGTTTCCACAATCAAAGCACAGTCATGTTCCCAGGACAAAGGTGTCCAGAAGCAAACCTCACTCATGTTCCCAGGGAACAGGGTTCCAGTAACAAACCTCAGTCATGTTGCCAGGCCACAGGTTTCCACCATCAAACCTCAGACATATTCCCAAGCCACAGGGTTCCAGAATCAAACCTTTCTCATGTTCCCAGGCCACAGGGTTTCAGAATCAGGCTTCAGTCATGTTGCCAGGCCACAGGGTTTCAAAATCCAGCCTCAGTCATTTTGCCAGTCAAGAGTGGTCCACCATCAAACCTCAGTCATGATCCCAGGCCACATGTTTCCACAATGAAACCTCAGTCATTATCCCAGTCCACAGGTTTCCAGAATCAAACCTCAGTCATATTCCCAGGACACATGTTTCCATTATCAAACCTCAGTCATGTTCGCAGGGCACAGGTTTCAACAATCAAACCTCATTCAATTTCCCAGAACACAGGTGTCCAGAATCCAACCTCAGTCATGTTCCCAGGGAACAGGCTTCCGGAAACAAACCTCAGTCATTTTCCCAGGCCACAGGGTTTCAGAATCAAACCACAGTCATGTTCCCAGGCCAGAGGGTTGCACAATCAAACCTCAGTCTTGTTCCCAGGCCACAGGATTCCAGAATCCAACCGATGTCATGTTCCCAGGCCACAGGGTTCCAGATTCAAACCACAGTCATGTTCCCAGGCAAGGGGGTTCCACAATCAAACCTCAGCCATGTTCCCAGGCCACAGGTTTCCAGAAGCAAACCTCAGTCATGTTCCCAGGACACAGGTTTCCAGAGTCAACCCGAGATCATGTTCCCTGGCCACAGTCTTCCAGAATTAAAGCTCAGTCATGTTGCCAGGTCAGAGGTTTCCACCATCAAACCTCAGACAAGTTTCCAGGACACAGGGTTCCAGAATCAAACCGTTCTCATGTTCCCTGGCCACAGGGTTCCAGAATCCACCGATGTCATGTTCCCAGGCCACAGGGTTCCAGAATCAATCCTCAGTTATGTTCCCTGGCTACAGGGTTCCAGAATCAAACCTCAGTCATGTTCCCAGTCCACAGGGTTCCAGAACCAAGGCTCAGTCAGGTTACCGGGGCACAGTATTCCACAAACTAAACAGATGTCATGTTCCCAGGCCACATGGTTCCAGAATCAAACCTCACTCATATTCCCAGGCCACAGGTTTCCAGAATCAATCCGATTTCATGTTCCCAGGCAACAGGGTACCAGAATCCAAACCGATGTCATGTTCCCAAGCCACAGGATTCCACAATCTCACATCAGGCATGTTCCCAGGCCAATGGTTTCCAGAATCAAACCTCAGTCATATTCCCAGGCCACATGGTTCCAGATTCAAACCTCAGTCATGTTCCCAGGACCCAGGGTTCCAGAATCAAACCTCAGTCATGTTCCCTGGACACAGGTTTCAAAAATAAAATCCCAGTCATGTTCTCAGGCCACAGGGTACCACAACTAAACCTCAGTCATATTCCCAGGCCAGAGGGTTCCACAATCAAACCTCAGTCCTTTTGCTAGGCCACGGTTCCACCAGCAAGCCTCAGTCATGTTCCCAGGCCAGAGTGTTCCACAATCAAACCTAAGTCATCTTTCCAGGCCACAGGGTTCCACCATCAACCCTCAGTCATGTTGCCTGGTCACAGGTTTCCACCATCAAACCTCAGACAAGTTTCCAGGACACAGGGTTCCAGAATCAAACCGTTCTCATGTTCCCTGGCCAGAGGGTTCCAGAATCCACCGATGTCATGTTCCCAGGCCACAGGGTTCCAGAATCCACCGATGTCATGTTCCCAGGCCACAGGGTTCCAGAATTAATCCTCAGTTATGTTCCCAGGCTACAGGGTTCCGGAATCAAACCTCAGTCATGTTCCCAGGGAACAGAGTTCCAGGAACAAACCTCAGTCATGTTGCCAAGCCACAGGTTTCCACCATCAAACCTCAGACATGTTCCCAGGCCACAGGGTTCCAGAATCAAACCGTTCTCATGTTCCCCAGCCACAGGGTTCCAGAATCCACTGATGTAATGTTCCCAGGCAACAGGGTTCCAGTATCAATCCTCAGTTATATTCCCAGTCTACAGGGTTCCAGAATAAAACCTCAGTCATGTTCCCAGTCCACAGGGTTCCAGAACCAAGCCTCAGTTAGGTTCCCAGGGCACAGTATTCCACAATCTAAACAGATGTCATATTCCCAGGCCCCAGGATTCCAGAATCACGCCTCAGTCATGTTCCCAGGCCACAAGCATCCAGAATTAAACCTCAGTCATGTTGCCAGGCCATAGGGTACCACCATCAAACCTCAGTCATATTGCCAGACCACAGGTTTCCACAATCAAACCGATTTCATGTTCCCAGGCAACAGGGTACCAGAATCCAAACCGATGTCATGTTCCCAGGCCACAGGATTCCACAATCTAACATAAGTCATGTTCCCAGGACAATGCCCTCCAGAATCAAACCACAGTCATATACCCAGGCCACATGGTCCCAGAATCAATCCTCAGTCATGTTCCCAGTCCACAGGATTCCAGAACCAAGCCTTCAGTCAGGTTCCCAGGGCACAGTATTCCACAATCTAAACAGATGTCATGTTCCCAGGCCACAGGTTTCCAGAATCACGCCTCAGTCATGTTCCCAGGCCACAGGTTTCTGCCATCAAACCTCAGTCAAGTTCCCAGGACACAGATTTCCAGAATCAAACCGCAGTCATATTCCCAGGTCACATGGTTCCAGAATCAAACCTCAGTCATGTTTGCAGGACCCATGGTTCCACAATCAAACCACAGTCATGTTCCCAGCACAAAGGTGTCCAGAATCAAACCTCAGTCATGTTCCCAGGGAACAGGGTTCCAGTAACAAACCTCAGTCATGTTGCCAAGCCACAGGTTTCCACCATGAAACCTCAGACATGTTCCCAGGCCATAGGGTTCCAGAATCAAACCGTTCTCATGTTCCCAGGCCACAGGGTTCCAGAATCCACTGATGTCATGTTCCCAGGCCACAGGATTCCAGAATAAAACCTCAGTCATGTTCCCAGTGCACAGGGTTCCAGAACCAAGCCTCAGTCAGGTTCCCATGGCACAGTATTCCACAATCTAAACAGATGTCATGTTCCCAGGCCACAGGTTTCCAGAATCACGCCTCAGTCATGTTCCCAGGCCACAGGGTTCCAGAATCAAACCAATGTCAAGTTCCTAGGCCATGGGTTTCCAGTACCAGGCCGCAGTCATGTTTCCAGGGCACAGGGTTCCACAGTCAAACCTCAGTCATGTTGCCAGTCCACAGGTTTCTGCCATCAAACCTCAGTCAAGTTCCCAGGACACAGATTTCCAGAATCAAACCGCAGTCATATTCCCAGGTCACATGGTTCCAGAATCAAACCTCAGTCATGTTTGCAGGACCCATGGTTCCACAATCAAACCACAGTCATGTTCCCAGCACAAAGGTGTCCAGAATCAAACCTCAGTCATGTTCCCAGGGAACAGGGTTCCAGTAACAAACCTCAGTCATGTTGCCAAGCCACAGGTTTCCACCATGAAACCTCAGACATGTTCCCAGGCCATAGGGTTCCAGAATCAAACCGTTCTCATGTTCCCAGGCCACAGGGTTCCAGAATCCACTGATGTCATGTTCCCAGGCCACAGGATTCCAGAATCACGCCTCTGTCATGTTCCTTGGCCACAGGGTTCCAGAATCAAACCAATGTCAAGTTCCCAGGCCATGGGTTTCAAGTATCAGGTCGCAGTCATGTTTCCAGGACAGAGGGTTCTACAATCAAACCTCAGTCATGTCGCCAGTCCACAGGTTTCTGCCATCAAACCTCAGTCAAGTTCCCAGGCCACAGATTTCCAGAATCAAACCTCAGTCATATTCCCAGGACACATGGTTCCAGAATCAAACCTCAGTCATGTTCGCAGGCCACAGGTTTTCACAATCAAAGCACGGTCATGTTCCCAGGACAAAGGTGTCCAGAAGCAAACCTCACTCATGTTCCCAGGGAACAGGGTTCCAGTAACAAACCTCAGTCATGTTGCCAGGCCACAGGTTTCCACCATCAAACCTCAGACATATTCCCAAGCCACAGGGTTCCAGAATCAAACCTTTCTCATGTTCCCAGGCCACAGGGTTTCAGAATCAGGCTTCAGTCATGTTGCCAGGCCACAGGGTTTCAAAATCCAGCCTCAGTCATTTTGCCAGTCAAGAGTGGTCCACCATCAAACCTCAGTCATGATCCCAGGCCACATGTTTCCACAATGAAACCTCAGTCATTATCCCAGGCCACAGGTTTCCAGAATCAAACCTCAGTCATATTCCCAGGACACATGTTTCCATTATCAAACCTCAGTCATGTTCGCAGGGCACAGGTTTCAACAATCAAACCTCATTCAATTTCCCAGAACACAGGTGTCCAGAATCCAACCTCAGTCATGTTCCCAGGGAACAGGCTTCCAGAAACAAACCTCAGTCATTTTCCCAGGCCACAGGGTTTCAGAATCAAACCACAGTCATGTTCCCAGGCCAGAGGGTTGCACAATCAAACCTCAGTCTTGTTCCCAGGCCACAGGATTCCAGAATCACGCCTCTGTCATGTTCCCAGGCCACAGGGTTTCAGATTCTAACCACAGTCATGTTTGCAGGACACATGGTTCCACAATGAAACCACAGTCATGTTCCCAGGAGAAAGGTGTCCAGAATCAAATCTGAGTCATGTTCCCAGGGAACAGGGTTTCAGGAACACACCTCAGTCATGTTGCAAAGCCACAGGTTTCCACCATGAAACCTCAGACATGTTCCAGGGCACAGGGTTCCAGAATCAAACCGTTCTCATGTTCCCAGGCCATAGGTTTTCAGAATCCACTGATGTCATGTTTCCAGGACACAGGATTCCAGAATCAAACCTCAGTCATGTTCCCAGTCCACAGGGTTCCAGAACCAAGCCTCAGTCAGGTTCCCAGGGCACAGTATTCCATAATCTAAACAGATGTCATGTTCCCTGGCCACAGGGGTCCAGAATCAAACCAATGTCAAGTTCCCAGGCCATGGGTTTCAAGTATCAGGTCGCAGTCATGTTTCCAGGGAACAGGGTTCTACAATCATACCTCAGTCATGTTGCCAGTACACAGGTTTCTGCCATCAAACCTCAGTCAAGTTCCCAGGACACAGATTTCCAGAATCAAACCTCAGTCATGTTCCCAGGGAACAGGGTTCCAGAAACAAACCTCAGTCATGTTGCCAGGCCACAGGTTTCCACCATTAAACCTCAGACATATTTCCAAGCCACAGGTTTCCAGAATCAAACCGTTCTCATGTTCCCAGGCCACAGGGTTCCAGAATCCACTGATGACATGATCCCCGGCCACAGGGTGCCAGAATCAATCCTCAGTTATGTTCCCAGGCTACAGGGTTCCAGAATAAATCCTCATTCATGTTCCCAGTCCACAGGGTTCCAGAACCAAACCTCAGTCAGGTTCCCAGGGCACAGTATTCCACAATCTAAACAGATGTCATGTTCCCAGGCCACAGGTTTCCAGAATCAAGCCTCAGTCATGTTCCCAGGCCACAAGGATCCAGAATCAAACCTCAGTCATGTTGCTAGGCCATAGGGTACCACCATCAAACCTCAGTCAAATTCCCAGACCACAGGTTTCCACAATCAAACCGATTTCATGTTCCTAGGCAACAGGGTACCAGAATCCAAACCGATGTCATGTTCCCAGGCCACAGGTTTCCAGAATCACGCCTCAGTCATGTTCCCTGCCCACAGGGTTCCAGAATCAAACCAATGTCTAGTTCCTAGGACATGGGTTTCTAGTACCAGGCCGCAGTCATGTTTCCAGGGCACAGGGTTCTACAATCAAACCTCAGTCATGTTGCCAGTCCACAGGTTTCTGCCATCAAACCTCAGTCAAGTTCCCAGGACACAGATTTCCAGAATCAAACCGCAGTCATATTCCCAGGTCACATGGTTCCAGAATCAAACCTCAGTCATGTTTGCAGGACCCATGGTTCCACAATCAAACCACAGTCATGTTCCCAGCACAAAGGTGTCCAGAATCAAACCTCAGTCATGTTCCCAGGGAACAGGGTTCCAGTAACAAACCTCAGTCATGTTGCCAAGCCACAGGTTTCCGCCATGAAACCTCAGACATGTTCCCAGGCCACAGGGTTCCAGAATCAAACCTTTCTCATGTTCCCAGGCCACAGGGTTTCAGAATCAGGCTTCAGTCATGTTGCCAGGCCACAGGGTTTCAAAATCCAGCCTCAGTCATTTTGCCAGTCAAGAGTGGTCCACCATCAAACCTCAGTCATGATCCCAGGCCACATGTTTCCACAATGAAACCTCAGTCATTATCCCAGGCCACAGGTTTCCAGAATCAAACCTCAGTCATATTCCCAGGACACATGTTTCCATTATCAAACCTCAGTCATGTTCGCAGGGCACAGGTTTCAACAATCAAACCTCATTCAATTTCCCAGAACACAGGTGTCCAGAATCCAACCTCAGTCATGTTCCCAGGGAACAGGCTTCCAGAAACAAACCTCAGTCATTTTCCCAGGCCACAGGGTTTCAGAATCAAACCACAGTCATGTTCCCAGGCCAGAGGGTTGCACAATCAAACCTCAGTCTTGTTCCCAGGCCACAGGATTCCAGAATCACGCCTCTGTCATGTTCCCAGGCCACAGGGTTCCAGATTCTAACCACAGTCATGTTTGCAGGACACATGGTTCCACAATGAAACCACAGTCATGTTCCCAGGAGAAAGGTGTCCAGAATCAAATCTGAGTCATGTTCCCAGGGAACAGGGTTTCAGGAACACACCTCAGTCATGTTGCAAAGCCACAGGTTTCCACCATGAAACCTCAGACATGTTCCAGGGCACAGGGTTCCAGAATCAAACCGTTCTCATGTTCCCAGGCCATAGGTTTTCAGAATCCACTGATGTCATGTTTCCAGGACACAGGATTCCAGAATCAAACCTCAGTCATGTTCCCAGTCCACAGGGTTCCAGAACCAAGCCTCAGTCAGGTTCCCAGGGCACAGTATTCCATAATCTAAACAGATGTCATGTTCCCTGGCCACAGGGGTCCAGAATCAAACCAATGTCAAGTTCCCAGGCCATGGGTTTCAAGTATCAGGTCGCAGTCATGTTTCCAGGGAACAGGGTTCTACAATCATACCTCAGTCATGTTGCCAGTACACAGGTTTCTGCCATCAAACCTCAGTCAAGTTCCCAGGACACAGATTTCCAGAATCAAACCTCAGTCATGTTCCCAGGGAACAGGGTTCCAGAAACAAACCTCAGTCATGTTGCCAGGCCACAGGTTTCCACCATTAAACCTCAGACATATTTCCAAGCCACAGGTTTCCAGAATCAAACCGTTCTCATGTTCCCAGGCCACAGGGTTCCAGAATCCACTGATGACATGATCCCCGGCCACAGGGTGCCAGAATCAATCCTCAGTTATGTTCCCAGGCTACAGGGTTCCAGAATAAATCCTCATTCATGTTCCCAGTCCACAGGGTTCCAGAACCAAACCTCAGTCAGGTTCCCAGGGCACAGTATTCCACAATCTAAACAGATGTCATGTTCCCAGGCCACAGGTTTCCAGAATCAAGCCTCAGTCATGTTCCCAGGCCACAAGGATCCAGAATCAAACCTCAGTCATGTTGCTAGGCCATAGGGTACCACCATCAAACCTCAGTCAAATTCCCAGACCACAGGTTTCCACAATCAAACCGATTTCATGTTCCTAGGCAACAGGGTACCAGAATCCAAACCGATGTCATGTTCCCAGGCCACAGGTTTCCAGAATCACGCCTCAGTCATGTTCCCTGCCCACAGGGTTCCAGAATCAAACCAATGTCTAGTTCCTAGGACATGGGTTTCTAGTACCAGGCCGCAGTCATGTTTCCAGGGCACAGGGTTCTACAATCAAACCTCAGTCATGTTGCCAGTCCACAGGTTTCTGCCATCAAACCTCAGTCAAGTTCCCAGGACACAGATTTCCAGAATCAAACCGCAGTCATATTCCCAGGTCACATGGTTCCAGAATCAAACCTCAGTCATGTTTGCAGGACCCATGGTTCCACAATCAAACCACAGTCATGTTCCCAGCACAAAGGTGTCCAGAATCAAACCTCAGTCATGTTCCCAGGGAACAGGGTTCCAGTAACAAACCTCAGTCATGTTGCCAAGCCACAGGTTTCCGCCATGAAACCTCAGACATGTTCCCAGGCCACAGGGTTCCAGAATCAAACCGTTCTCATGTTCCCAGGCCACAGGGTTCCAGAATCCACTGATGTCATGTTCCCAGGCCACAGGATTCCAGAATAAAACTTCAGTCATGTTCCTAGTGCACAGGGTTCCAGAACCAAGCCTCAGTCAGGTTCCCAGGGCACAGTATTCCACAATCTAAACAGATGTTATGTTCCAAGGCCACAGGATTCCAGAATCACGCCTCTGTCATGTTCCCTGGCCACAGGGTTCCAGAATCAAACCAATGTCTAGTTCCCAGGCCATGGGTTTCAAGTATCAGGTCGCAGTCATGTTTCCAGGACAGAGGGTTCTACAATCAAACCTCAGTAATGTTGCCAGTCCACAGGTTTCTGCCATCAAACCTCAGTCAAGTTCCCAGGCCACTGATTTCCAGAATCAAACCTCAGTCATATTCCCATGACACATGGTTCCAGAATCAAACCTCAGACATATTCCCAAGCCACAGGGTTCCAAAATCAAACCTTTCTCATGTTCCCAGGCCACAGGGTTTCAGAATCAGGCTTCAGTCATGTTGCCAGGCCACAGGGTTTCAAAATCCAGCCTCAGTCATTTTGCCAGTCCAGAGTGGTCCACCATCAAACCTCAGTCATGATCCCAGGCCACATGTTTCCACAATGAAACCTCAGTCATTATCCCAGGCCACAGGTTTCCAGAATCAAACCTCAGTCATATTCCCAGGACACATGTTTCCATTATCAAACCTCAGTCATGTTCGCAGGGCACAGGTTTCAACAATCAAACCTCATTCAATTTCCCAGAACACAGGTGTCCAGAATCCAACCTCAGTCATGTTCCCAGGGAACAGGCTTCCAGAAACAAACCTCAGTCATTTTCCCAGGGCACAGGGTTTCAGAATCAAACCACAGTCATGTTCCCAGGCCAGAGGGTTGCACAATCAAACTTCAGTCTTGTTCCCAGGCCACAGGATTCCAGAATCCAACCGATGTCATGTTCCCAAGCCACAGGGTTCCAGATTCAAACCTCACTCATATTCCCAGGCCACAGGTTTCCAGAATCAATCCGATTTCATGTTCCCAGGCAACAGGGTACCAGAATCCAAACCGATGTCATGTTCCCAAGCCACAGGATTCCACAATCTCACATCAGGCATGTTCCCAGGCCAATGGTTTCCAGAATCAAACCTCAGTCATATTCCCAGGCCACATGGTTCCAGATTCAAACCTCAGTCATGTTCCCAGGACCCAGGGTTCCAGAATCAAACCTCAGTCATGTTCCCTGGACACAGGTTTCAAAAATAAAATCCCAGTCATGTTCTCAGGCCACAGGGTACCACAACTAAACCTCAGTCATATTCCTAGGCCAGAGGGTTCCACAATCAAACCTCAGTCCTTTTGCTAGGCCACGGTTCCACCAGCAAGCCTCAGTCATGTTCCCAGGCCAGAGTGTTCCACAATCAAACCTAAGTCATCTTTCCAGGCCACAGGGTTCCACCATCAACCCTCAGTCATGTTGCCTGGTCACAGGTTTCCACCATCAAACCTCAGACAAGTTTCCAGGACACAGGGTTCCAGAATCAAACCGTTCTCATGTTCCCTGGCCAGAGGGTTCCAGAATCCACCGATGTCATGTTCCCAGGCCACAGGGTTCCAGAATCCACCGATGTCATGTTCCCAGGCCACAGGGTTCCAGAATTAATCCTCAGTTATGTTCCCAGGCTACAGGGTTCCGGAATCAAACCTCAGTCATGTTCCCAGGGAACAGGGTTCCAGGAAGAAACCTCAGTCATGTTGCCAAGCCACAGGTTTCCACCATCAAACCTCAGACATGTTCCCAGGCCACAGGGTTCCAGAATCAAACCGTTCTCATGTTCCCCGGCCACAGGGTTCCAGAATCCACTGATGTAATGTTCCCAGGCAACAGGGTTCCAGTATCAATCCTCAGTTATATTCCCAGTCTACAGGGTTCCAGAATAAAACCTCAGTCATGTTCCCAGTCCACAGGGTTCCAGAATCCACTGATGTAATGTTCCCAGGCAACAGGGTTCCAGTATCAATCCTCAGTTATATTCCCAGTCTACAGGGTTCCAGAATAAAACCTCAGTCATGTTCCCAGTCCACAGGGTTCCAGAACCAAGCCTCAGTTAGGTTCCCAGGGCACAGTATTCCACAATCTAAACAGATGTCATATTCCCAGGCCCCAGGATTCCAGAATCACGCCTCAGTCATGTTCCCAGGCCACAAGCATCCAGAATTAAACCTCAGTCATGTTGCCAGGCCATAGGGTACCACCATCAAACCTCAGTCATATTGCCAGACCACAGGTTTCCACAATCAAACCGATTTCATGTTCCCAGGCAACAGGGTACCAGAATCCAAACCGATGTCATGTTCCCAGGCCACAGGATTCCACAATCTAACATAAGTCATGTTCCCAGGACAATGCCCTCCAGAATCAAACCACAGTCATATACCCAGGCCACATGGTCCCAGAATCAATCCTCAGTCATGTTCCCAGTCCACAGGATTCCAGAACCAAGCCTTCAGTCAGGTTCCCAGAGCACAGTATTCCACAATCTAAACAGATGTCATGTTCCCAGGCCACAGGTTTCCAGAATCACGCCTCAGTCATGTTCCCAGGCCACAGGGTTCCAGAATCAAACCAATGTCAAGTTCCTAGGCCATGGGTTTCCAGTACCAGGCCGCAGTCATGTTTCCAGGGCACAGGGTTCTACAGTCAAACCTCAGTCATGTTGCCAGTCCACAGGTTTCTGCCATCAAACCTCAGTCAAGTTCCCAGGACACAGATTTCCAGAATCAAACCGCAGTCATATTCCCAGGTCACATGGTTCCAGAATCAAACCTCAGTCATGTTTGCAGGACCCATGGTTCCACAATCAAACCACAGTCATGTTCCCAGCACAAAGGTGTCCAGAATCAAACCTCAGTCATGTTCCCAGGGAACAGGGTTCCAGTAACAAACCTCAGTCATGTTGCCAAGCCACAGGTTTCCACCATGAAACCTCAGACATGTTCCCAGGCCACAGGGTTCCAGAATCAAACCGTTCTCATGTTCCCAGGCCACTGGGTTCCAGAATAAAATCTCAGTCATGTTCCCAGTGCACAGGGTTCCAGAACCAAGCCTCAGTCAGGTTCCCATGGCACAGTATTCCACAATCTAAACAGATGTCATGTTCCCAGGCCACAGGATTCCAGAATCACGCCTCTGTCATATTCCCTGGCCACAGGGTTCCAGAATCAAACCAATGTCAAGTTCCCAGGCCATGGGTTTCAAGTATCAGGTCGCAGTCATGTTTCCAGGACAGAGGGTTCTACAATCAAACCTCAGTCATGTCGCCAGTCCACAGGTTTCTGCCATCAAACCTCAGTCAAGTTCCCAGGCCACAGATTTCCAGAATCAAACCTCAGTCATATTCCCATGACACATGGTTCCAGAATCAAACCTCAGTCATGTTCGCAGGCCACAGGTTTCCACAATCAAAGCACAGTCATGTTCCCAGGACAAAGGTGTCCAGAAGCAAACCTCACTCATGTTCCCAGGGAACAGGGTTCCAGTAACAAACCTCAGTCATGTTGCCAGGCCACAGGTTTCCACCATCAAACCTCAGACATATTCCCAAGCCACAGGGTTCCAGAATCAAACCTTTCTCATGTTCCCAGGCCACAGGGTTTCAGAATCAGGCTTCAGTCATGTTGCCAGGCCACAGGGTTTCAAAATCCAGCCTCAGTCATTTTGCCAGTCAAGAGTGGTCCACCATCAAACCTCAGTCATGATCCCAGGCCACATGTTTCCACAATGAAACCTCAGTCATTATCCCAGGCCACAGGTTTCCAGAATCAAACCTCAGTCATATTCCCAGGACACATGTTTCCATTATCAAACCTCAGTCATGTTCGCAGGGCACAGGTTTCAACAATCAAACCTCATTCAATTTCCCAGAACACAGGTGTCCAGAATCCAACCTCAGTCATGTTCCCAGGGATCAGGCTTCCGGAAACAAACCTCAGTCATTTTCCCAGGCCACAGGGTTTCAGAATCAAACCACAGTCATGTTCCCAGGCCAGAGGGTTGCACAATCAAACCTCAGTCTTGTTCCCAGGCCACAGGATTCCAGAATCCAACCGATGTCATGTTCCCAGGCCACAGGGTTCCAGATTCAAACCACAGTCATGTTCCCAGGCAAGGGGGTTCCACAATCAAACCTCAGCCATGTTCCCAGGCCACAGGTTTCCAGAAGCAAACCTCAGTCATGTTCCCAGGACACAGGTTTCCAGAGTCAACCCGAGATCATGTTCCCTGGCCACAGTCTTCCAGAATTAAAGCTCAGTCATGTTGCCAGGTCAGAGGTTTCCACCATCAAACCTCAGACAAGTTTCCAGGACACAGGGTTCCAGAATCAAACCGTTCTCATGTTCCCTGGCCACAGGGTTCCAGAATCCACCGATGTCATGTTCCCAGGCCACAGGGTTCCAGAATCAATCCTCAGTTATGTTCCCTGGCTACAGGGTTCCAGAATCAAACCTCAGTCATGTTCCCAGTCCACAGGGTTCCAGAACCAAGGCTCAGTCAGGTTACCGGGGCACAGTATTCCACAAACTAAACAGATGTCATGTTCCCAGGCCACATGGTTCCAGAATCAAACCTCACTCATATTCCCAGGCCACAGGTTTCCAGAATCAATCCGATTTCATGTTCCCAGGCAACAGGGTACCAGAATCCAAACTGATGTCATGTTCCCAAGCCACAGGATTCCACAATCTCACATCAGGCATGTTCCCAGGCCAATGGTTTCCAGAATCAAACCTCAGTCATATTCCCAGGCCACATGGTTCCAGATTCAAACCTCAGTCATGTTCCCAGGACCCAGGGTTCCAGAATCAAACCTCAGTCATGTTCCCTGGACACAGGTTTCAAAAATAAAATCCCAGTCATGTTCTCAGGCCACAGGGTACCACAACTAAACCTCAGTCATATTCCCAGGCCAGAGGGTTCCACAATCAAACCTCAGTCCTTTTGCTAGGCCACGGTTCCACCAGCAAGCCTCAGTCATGTTCCCAGGCCAGAGTGTTCCACAATCAAACCTAAGTCATCTTTCCAGGCCACAGGGTTCCACCATCAACCCTCAGTCATGTTGCCTGGTCACAGGTTTCCACCATCAAACCTCAGACAAGTTTCCAGGACACAGGGTTCCAGAATCAAACCGTTCTCATGTTCCCTGGCCAGAGGGTTCCAGAATCCACCGATGTAATGTTCCCAGGCCACAGGGTTCCAGAATCCACCGATGTCATGTTCCCAGGCCACAGGGTTCCAGAATTAATCCTCAGTTATGTTCCCAGGCTACAGGGTTCCGGAATCAAACCTCAGTCATGTTCCCAGGGAACAGGGTTCCAGGAACAAACCTCAGTCATGTTGCCAAGCCACAGGTTTCCACCATCAAACCTCAGACATGTTCCCAGGCCACAGGGTTCCAGAATCAAACCGTTCTCATGTTCCCCAGCCACAGGGTTCCAGAATCCACTGATGTAATGTTCCCAGGCAACAGGGTTCCAGTATCAATCCTCAGTTATATTCCCAGTCTACAGGGTTCCAGAATAAAACCTCAGTCATGTTCCCAGTCCACAGGGTTCCAGAACCAAGCCTCAGTTAGGTTCCCAGGGCACAGTATTCCACAATCTAAACAGATGTCATATTCCCAGGCCCCAGGATTCCAGAATCACGCCTCAGTCATGTTCCCAGGCCACAAGCATCCAGAATTAAACCTCAGTCATGTTGCCAGGCCATAGGGTACCACCATCAAACCTCAGTCATATTGCCAGACCACAGGTTTCCACAATCAAACCGATTTCATGTTCCCAGGCAACAGGGTACCAGAATCCAAACCGATGTCATGTTCCCAGGCCACAGGATTCCACAATCTAACATAAGTCATGTTCCCAGGACAATGCCCTCCAGAATCAAACCACAGTCATATACCCAGGCCACATGGTCCCAGAATCAATCCTCAGTCATGTTCCCAGTCCACAGGATTCCAGAACCAAGCCTTCAGTCAGGTTCCCAGGGCACAGTATTCCACAATCTAAACAGATGTCATGTTCCCAGGCCACAGGTTTCCAGAATCACGCCTCAGTTATGTTCCCAGGCCACAGGTTTCTGCCATCAAACCTCAGTCAAGTTCCCAGGACACAGATTTCCAGAATCAAACCGCAGTCATATTCCCAGGTCACATGGTTCCAGAATCAAACCTCAGTCATGTTTGCAGGACCCATGGTTCCACAATCAAACCACAGTCATGTTCCCAGCACAAAGGTGTCCAGAATCAAACCTCAGTCATGTTCCCAGGGAACAGGGTTCCAGTAACAAACCTCAGTCATGTTGCCAAGCCACAGGTTTCCACCATGAAACCTCAGACATGTTCCCAGGCCATAGGGTTCCAGAATCAAACCGTTCTCATGTTCCCAGGCCACAGGGTTCCAGAATCCACTGATGTCATGTTCCCAGGCCACAGGATTCCAGAATAAAACCTCAGTCATGTTCCCAGTGCACAGGGTTCCAGAACCAAGCCTCAGTCAGGTTCCCATGGCACAGTATTCCACAATCTAAACAGATGTCATGTTCCCAGGCCACAGGTTTCCAGAATCACGCCTCAGTCATGTTCCCAGGCCACAGGGTTCCAGAATCAAACCAATGTCAAGTTCCTAGGCCATGGGTTTCCAGTACCAGGCCGCAGTCATGTTTCCAGGGCACAGGGTTCCACAGTCAAACCTCAGTCATGTTGCCAGTCCACAGGTTTCTGCCATCAAACCTCAGTCAAGTTCCCAGGACACAGATTTCCAGAATCAAACCGCAGTCATATTCCCAGGTCACATGGTTCCAGAATCAAACCTCAGTCATGTTTGCAGGACCCATGGTTCCACAATCAAACCACAGTCATGTTCCCAGCACAAAGGTGTCCAGAATCAAACCTCAGTCATGTTCCCAGGGAACAGGGTTCCAGTAACAAACCTCAGTCATGTTGCCAAGCCACAGGTTTCCACCATGAAACCTCAGACATGTTCCCAGGCCATAGGGTTCCAGAATCAAACCGTTCTCATGTTCCCAGGCCACAGGGTTCCAGAATCCACTGATGTCATGTTCCCAGGCCACAGGATTCCAGAATCACGCCTCTGTCATGTTCCTTGGCCACAGGGTTCCAGAATCAAACCAATGTCAAGTTCCCAGGCCATGGGTTTCAAGTATCAGGTCGCAGTCATGTTTCCAGGACAGAGGGTTCTACAATCAAACCTCAGTCATGTCGCCAGTCCACAGGTTTCTGCCATCAAACCTCAGTCAAGTTCCCAGGCCACAGATTTCCAGAATCAAACCTCAGTCATATTCCCAGGACACATGGTTCCAGAATCAAACCTCAGTCATGTTCGCAGGCCACAGGTTTTCACAATCAAAGCACGGTCATGTTCCCAGGACAAAGGTGTCCAGAAGCAAACCTCACTCATGTTCCCAGGGAACAGGGTTCCAGTAACAAACCTCAGTCATGTTGCCAGGCCACAGGTTTCCACCATCAAACCTCAGACATATTCCCAAGCCACAGGGTTCCAGAATCAAACCTTTCTCATGTTCCCAGGCCACAGGGTTTCAGAATCAGGCTTCAGTCATGTTGCCAGGCCACAGGGTTTCAAAATCCAGCCTCAGTCATTTTGCCAGTCAAGAGTGGTCCACCATCAAACCTCAGTCATGATCCCAGGCCACATGTTTCCACAATGAAACCTCAGTCATTATCCCAGGCCACAGGTTTCCAGAATCAAACCTCAGTCATATTCCCAGGACACATGTTTCCATTATCAAACCTCAGTCATGTTCGCAGGGCACAGGTTTCAACAATCAAACCTCATTCAATTTCCCAGAACACAGGTGTCCAGAACACAACCTCAGTCATGTTCCCAGGGAACAGGCTTCCAGAAACAAACCTCAGTCATTTTCCCAGGCCACAGGGTTTCAGAATCAAACCACAGTCATGTTCCCAGGCCAGAGGGTTGCACAATCAAACCTCAGTCTTGTTCCCAGGCCACAGGATTCCAGAATCACGCCTCTGTCATGTTCCCAGGCCACAGGGTTCCAGATTCTAACCACAGTCATGTTTGCAGGACACATGGTTCCACAATGAAACCACAGTCATGTTCCCAGGAGAAAGGTGTCCAGAATCAAATCTGAGTCATGTTCCCAGGGAACAGGGTTTCAGGAACACACCTCAGTCATGTTGCAAAGCCACAGGTTTCCACCATGAAACCTCAGACATGTTCCAGGGCACAGGGTTCCAGAATCAAACCGTTCTCATGTTCCCAGGCCATAGGTTTTCAGAATCCACTGATGTCATGTTTCCAGGACACAGGATTCCAGAATCAAACCTCAGTCATGTTCCCAGTCCACAGGGTTCCAGAACCAAGCCTCAGTCAGGTTCCCAGGGCACAGGGTTCCAGAACCAAGCCTCAGTCAGGTTCCCATGGCACAGTATTCCACAATCTAAACAGATGTCATGTTCCCAGGCCACAGGTTTCCAGAATCACGCCTCAGTCATGTTCCCAGGCCACAGGGTTCCAGAATCAAACCAATGTCAAGTTCCTAGGCCATGGGTTTCCAGTACCAGGCCGCAGTCATGTTTCCAGGGCACAGGGTTCCACAGTCAAACCTCAGTCATGTTGCCAGTCCACAGGTTTCTGCCATCAAACCTCAGTCAAGTTCCCAGGACACAGATTTCCAGAATCAAACCGCAGTCATATTCCCAGGTCACATGGTTCCAGAATCAAACCTCAGTCATGTTTGCAGGACCCATGGTTCCACAATCAAACCACAGTCATGTTCCCAGCACAAAGGTGTCCAGAATCAAACCTCAGTCATGTTCCCAGGGAACAGGGTTCCAGTAACAAACCTCAGTCATGTTGCCAAGCCACAGGTTTCCACCATGAAACCTCAGACATGTTCCCAGGCCATAGGGTTCCAGAATCAAACCGTTCTCATGTTCCCAGGCCACAGGGTTCCAGAATCCACTGATGTCATGTTCCCAGGCCACAGGATTCCAGAATCACGCCTCTGTCATGTTCCTTGGCCACAGGGTTCCAGAATCAAACCAATGTCAAGTTCCCAGGCCATGGGTTTCAAGTATCAGGTCGCAGTCATGTTTCCAGGACAGAGGGTTCTACAATCAAACCTCAGTCATGTCGCCAGTCCACAGGTTTCTGCCATCAAACCTCAGTCAAGTTCCCAGGCCACAGATTTCCAGAATCAAACCTCAGTCATATTCCCAGGACACATGGTTCCAGAATCAAACCTCAGTCATGTTCGCAGGCCACAGGTTTTCACAATCAAAGCACGGTCATGTTCCCAGGACAAAGGTGTCCAGAAGCAAACCTCACTCATGTTCCCAGGGAACAGGGTTCCAGTAACAAACCTCAGTCATGTTGCCAGGCCACAGGTTTCCACCATCAAACCTCAGACATATTCCCAAGCCACAGGGTTCCAGAATCAAACCTTTCTCATGTTCCCAGGCCACAGGGTTTCAGAATCAGGCTTCAGTCATGTTGCCAGGCCACAGGGTTTCAAAATCCAGCCTCAGTCATTTTGCCAGTCAAGAGTGGTCCACCATCAAACCTCAGTCATGATCCCAGGCCACATGTTTCCACAATGAAACCTCAGTCATTATCCCAGGCCACAGGTTTCCAGAATCAAACCTCAGTCATATTCCCAGGACACATGTTTCCATTATCAAACCTCAGTCATGTTCGCAGGGCACAGGTTTCAACAATCAAACCTCATTCAATTTCCCAGAACACAGGTGTCCAGAATACAACCTCAGTCATGTTCCCAGGGAACAGGCTTCCAGAAACAAACCTCAGTCATTTTCCCAGGCCACAGGGTTTCAGAATCAAACCACAGTCATGTTCCCAGGCCAGAGGGTTGCACAATCAAACCTCAGTCTTGTTCCCAGGCCACAGGATTCCAGAATCACGCCTCTGTCATGTTCCCAGGCCACAGGGTTCCAGATTCTAACCACAGTCATGTTTGCAGGACACATGGTTCCACAATGAAACCACAGTCATGTTCCCAGGAGAAAGGTGTCCAGAATCAAATCTGAGTCATGTTCCCAGGGAACAGGGTTTCAGGAACACACCTCAGTCATGTTGCAAAGCCACAGGTTTCCGCCATGAAACCTCAGACATGTTCCCAGGCCACAGGGTTCCAGAATCAAACCGTTCTCATGTTCCCAGGCCACAGGGTTCCAGAATCCACTGATGTCATGTTCCCAGGCCACAGGATTCCAGAATAAAACTTCAGTCATGTTCCTAGTGCACAGGGTTCCAGAACCAAGCCTCAGTCAGGTTCCCAGGGCACAGTATTCCACAATCTAAACAGATGTTATGTTCCAAGGCCACAGGATTCCAGAATCACGCCTCTGTCATGTTCCCTGGCCACAGGGTTCCAGAATCAAACCAATGTCTAGTTCCCAGGCCATGGGTTTCAAGTATCAGGTCGCAGTCATGTTTCCAGGACAGAGGGTTCTACAATCAAACCTCAGTAATGTTGCCAGTCCACAGGTTTCTGCCATCAAACCTCAGTCAAGTTCCCAGGCCACTGATTTCCAGAATCAAACCTCAGTCATATTCCCATGACACATGGTTCCAGAATCAAACCTCAGACATATTCCCAAGCCACAGGGTTCCAAAATCAAACCTTTCTCATGTTCCCAGGCCACAGGGTTTCAGAATCAGGCTTCAGTCATGTTGCCAGGCCACAGGGTTTCAAAATCCAGCCTCAGTCATTTTGCCAGTCCAGAGTGGTCCACCATCAAACCTCAGTCATGATCCCAGGCCACATGTTTCCACAATGAAACCTCAGTCATTATCCCAGGCCACAGGTTTCCAGAATCAAACCTCAGTCATATTCCAAGGACACATGTTTCCATTATCAAACCTCAGTCATGTTCGCAGGGCACAGGTTTCAACAATCAAACCTCATTCAATTTCCCAGAACACAGGTGTCCAGAATCCAACCTCAGTCATGTTCCCAGGGAACAGGCTTCCAGAAACAAACCTCAGTCATTTTCCCAGGGCACAGGGTTTCAGAATCAAACCACAGTCATGTTCCCAGGCCAGAGGGTTGCACAATCAAACTTCAGTCTTGTTCCCAGGCCACAGGATTCCAGAATCCAACCGATGTCATGTTCCCAGGCCACAGGGTTCCAGATTCAAACCTCACTCATATTCCCAGGCCACAGGTTTCCAGAATCAATCCGATTTCATGTTCCCAGGCAACAGGGTACCAGAATCCAAACCGATGTCATGTTCCCAAGCCACAGGATTCCACAATCTCACATCAGGCATGTTCCCAGGCCAATGGTTTCCAGAATCAAACCTCAGTCATATTCCCAGGCCACATGGTTCCAGATTCAAACCTCAGTCATGTTCCCAGGACCCAGGGTTCCAGAATCAAACCTCAGTCATGTTCCCTGGACACAGGTTTCAAAAATAAAATCCCAGTCATGTTCTCAGGCCACAGGGTACCACAACTAAACCTCAGTCATATTCCTAGGCCAGAGGGTTCCACAATCAAACCTCAGTCCTTTTGCTAGGCCACGGTTCCACCAGCAAGCCTCAGTCATGTTCCCAGGCCAGAGTGTTCCACAATCAAACCTAAGTCATCTTTCCAGGCCACAGAGTTCCACCATCAACCCTCAGTCATGTTGCCTGGTCACAGGTTTCCACCATCAAACCTCAGACAACTTTCCAGGACACAGGGTTCCAGAATCAAACCGTTCTCATGTTCCCTGGCCAGAGGGTTCCAGAATCCACCGATGTAATGTTCCCAGGCCACAGGGTTCCAGAATCCACCGATGTCATGTTCCCAGGCCACAGGGTTCCAGAATTAATCCTCAGTTATGTTCCCAGGCTACAGGGTTCCGGAATCAAACCTCAGTCATGTTCCCAGGGAACAGGGTTCCAGGAAGAAACCTCAGTCATGTTGCCAAGCCACAGGTTTCCACCATCAAACCTCAGACATGTTCCCAGGCCACAGGGTTCCAGAATCAAACCGTTCTCATGTTCCCCGGCCACAGGGTTCCAGAATCCACTGATGTAATGTTCCCAGGCAACAGGGTTCCAGTATCAATCCTCAGTTATATTCCCAGTCTACAGGGTTCCAGAATAAAACCTCAGTCATGTTCCCAGTCCACAGGGTTCCAGAACCAAGCCTCAGTTAGGTTCCCAGGGCACAGTATTCCACAATCTAAACAGATGTCATATTCCCAGGCCCCAGGATTCCAGAATCACGCCTCAGTCATGTTCCCAGGCCACAAGCATCCAGAATTAAACCTCAGTCATGTTGCCAGGCCATAGGGTACCACCATCAAACCTCAGTCATATTGCCAGACCACAGGTTTCCACAATCAAACCGATTTCATGTTCCCAGGCAACAGGGTACCAGAATCCAAACCGATGTCATGTTCCCAGGCCACAGGATTCCACAATCTAACATAAGTCATGTTCCCAGGACAATGCCCTCCAGAATCAAACCACAGTCATATACCCAGGCCACATGGTCCCAGAATCAATCCTCAGTCATGTTCCCAGTCCACAGGATTCCAGAACCAAGCCTTCAGTCAGGTTCCCAGAGCACAGTATTCCACAATCTAAACAGATGTCATGTTCCCAGGCCACAGGTTTCCAGAATCACGCCTCAGTCATGTTCCCAGGCCACAGGGTTCCAGAATCAAACCAATGTCAAGTTCCTAGGCCATGGGTTTCCAGTACCAGGCCGCAGTCATGTTTCCAGGGCACAGGGTTCTACAGTCAAACCTCAGTCATGTTGCCAGTCCACAGGTTTCTGCCATCAAACCTCAGTCAAGTTCCCAGGACACAGATTTCCAGAATCAAACCGCAGTCATATTCCCAGGTCACATGGTTCCAGAATCAAACCTCAGTCATGTTTGCAGGACCCATGGTTCCACAATCAAACCACAGTCATGTTCCCAGCACAAAGGTGTCCAGAATCAAACCTCAGTCATGTTCCCAGGGAACAGGGTTCCAGTAACAAACCTCAGTCATGTTGCCAAGCCACAGGTTTCCACCATGAAACCTCAGACATGTTCCCAGGCCATAGGGTTCCAGAATCAAACCGTTCTCATGTTCCCAGGCCACAGGGTTCCAGAATCCACTGATGTCATGTTCCCAGGCCACAGGATTCCAGAATAAAACCTCAGTCATGTTCCCAGTGCACAGGGTTCCAGAACCAAGCCTCAGTCAGTTTCCCATGGCACAGTATTCCACAATCTAAACAGATGTCATGTTCCCAGGCCACAGGTTTCCAGAATCACGCCTCAGTCATGTTCCCAGGCCACAGGGTTCCAGAATCAAACCAATGTCAAGTTCCTAGGCCATGGGTTTCCAGTACCAGGCCGCAGTCATGTTTCCAGGGCACAGGGTTCTACAGTCAAACCTCAGTCATGTTGCCAGTCCACAGGTTTCTGCCATCAAACCTCAGTCAAGTTCCCAGGACACAGATTTCCAGAATCAAACCGCAGTCATATTCCCAGGTCACATGGTTCCAGAATCAAACCTCAGTCATGTTTGCAGGACCCATGGTTCCACAATCAAACCACAGTCATGTTCCCAGCACAAAGGTGTCCAGAATCAAACCTCAGTCATGTTCCCAGGGAACAGGGTTCCAGTAACAAACCTCAGTCATGTTGCCAAGCCACAGGTTTCCACCATGAAACCTCAGACATGTTCCCAGGCCATAGCGTTCCAGAATCAAACCGTTCTCATGTTCCCAGGCCACAGGGTTCCAGAATCCACTGATGTCATGTTCCCAGGCCACAGGATTCCAGAATCACGCCTCTGTCATGTTCCTTGGCCACAGGGTTCCAGAATCAAACCAATGTCAAGTTCCCAGGCCATGGGTTTCAAGTATCAGGTCGCAGTCATGTTTCCAGGACAGAGGGTTCTACAATCAAACCTCAGTCATGTCGCCAGTCCACAGGTTTCTGCCATCAAACCTCAGTCAAGTTCCCAGGCCACAGATTTCCAGAATCAAACCTCAGTCATATTCCCAGGACACATGGTTCCAGAATCAAACCTCAGTCATGTTCGCAGGCCACAGGTTTTCACAATCAAAGCACGGTCATGTTCCCAGGACAAAGGTGTCCAGAAGCAAACCTCACTCATGTTCCCAGGGAACAGGGTTCCAGTAACAAACCTCAGTCATGTTGCCAGGCCACAGGTTTCCACCATCAAACCTCAGACATATTCCCAAGCCACAGGGTTCCAGAATCAAACCTTTCTCATGTTCCCAGG
The DNA here is from genome assembly GCF_965194805.1 of Balaenoptera borealis. Taxonomy (NCBI): domain Eukaryota; kingdom Metazoa; phylum Chordata; class Mammalia; order Artiodactyla; family Balaenopteridae; genus Balaenoptera; species Balaenoptera borealis. Next base: position 38,669,169 of record NC_138878.1, on the reverse strand, counting down.
CCACAGGGTTTCAGAATCAGGCTTCAGTCATGTTGCCAGGCCACAGGGTTTCAAAATCCAGCCTCAGTCATTTTGCCAGTCAAGAGTGGTCCACCATCAAACCTCAGTCATGATCCCAGGCCACATGTTTCCACAATGAAACCTCAGTCATTATCCCAGGCCACAGGTTTCCAGAATCAAACCTCAGTCATATTCCCAGGACACATGTTTCCATTATCAAACCTCAGTCATGTTCGCAGGGCACAGGTTTCAACAATCAAACCTCATTCAATTTCCCAGAACACAGGTGTCCAGAATCCAACCTCAGTCATGTTCCCAGGGAACAGGCTTCCAGAAACAAACCTCAGTCATTTTCCCAGGCCACAGGGTTTCAGAATCAAACCACAGTCATGTTCCCAGGCCAGAGGGTTGCACAATCAAACCTCAGTCTTGTTCCCAGGCCACAGGATTCCAGAATCACGCCTCTGTCATGTTCCCAGGCCACAGGGTTCCAGATTCTAACCACAGTCATGTTTGCAGGACACATGGTTCCACAATGAAACCACAGTCATGTTCCCAGGAGAAAGGTGTCCAGAATCAAATCTGAGTCATGTTCCCAGGGAACAGGGTTTCAGGAACACACCTCAGTCATGTTGCAAAGCCACAGGTTTCCACCATGAAACCTCAGACATGTTCCAGGGCACAGGGTTCCAGAATCAAACCGTTCTCATGTTCCCAGGCCATAGGTTTTCAGAATCCACTGATGTCATGTTTCCAGGACACAGGATTCCAGAATCAAACCTCAGTCATGTTCCCAGTCCACAGGGTTCCAGAACCAAGCCTCAGTCAGGTTCCCAGGGCACAGTATTCCATAATCTAAACAGATGTCATGTTCCCTGGCCACAGGGGTCCAGAATCAAACCAATGTCAAGTTCCCAGGCCATGGGTTTCAAGTATCAGGTCGCAGTCATGTTTCCAGGGAACAGGGTTCTACAATCATACCTCAGTCATGTTGCCAGTACACAGGTTTCTGCCATCAAACCTCAGTCAAGTTCCCAGGACACAGATTTCCAGAATCAAACCTCAGTCATGATCCCAGGGAACAGGGTTCCAGAAACAAACCTCAGTCATGTTGCCAGGCCACAGGTTTCCACCATTAAACCTCAGACATATTTCCAAGCCACAGGTTTCCAGAATCAAACCGTTCTCATGTTCCCAGGCCACAGGGTTCCAGAATCCACTGATGACATGATCCCCGGCCACAGGGTGCCAGAATCAATCCTCAGTTATGTTCCCAGGCTACAGGGTTCCAGAATAAATCCTCATTCATGTTCCCAGTCCACAGGGTTCCAGAACCAAACCTCAGTCAGGTTCCCAGGGCACAGTATTCCACAATCTAAACAGATGTCATGTTCCCAGGCCACAGGTTTCCAGAATCAAGCCTCAGTCATGTTCCCAGGCCACAAGGATCCAGAATCAAACCTCAGTCATGTTGCTAGGCCATAGGGTACCACCATCAAACCTCAGACAAATTCCCAGACCACAGGTTTCCACAATCAAACCGATTTCATGTTCCTAGGCAACAGGGTACCAGAATCCAAACCGATGTCATGTTCCCAGGCCACAGGTTTCCAGAATCACGCCTCAGTCATGTTCCCTGCCCACAGGGTTCCAGAATCAAACCAATGTCTAGTTCCTAGGACATGGGTTTCTAGTACCAGGCCGCAGTCATGTTTCCAGGGCACAGGGTTCTACAATCAAACCTCAGTCATGTTGCCAGTCCACAGGTTTCTGCCATCAAACCTCAGTCAAGTTCCCAGGACACAGATTTCCAGAATCAAACCTCAGTCATATTCCCATGACACATGGTTCCAGAATCAAACCTCAGTCATGTTCGCAGGCCACAGGTTTCCACAATCAAAGCACAGTCATGTTCCCAGGACAAAGGTGTCCAGAAGCAAACCTCACTCATGTTCCCAGGGAACAGGGTTCCAGTAACAAACCTCAGTCATGTTGCCAAGCCACAGGTTTCCGCCATGAAACCTCAGACATGTTCCCAGGCCACAGGGTTCCAGAATCAAACCGTTCTCATGTTCCCAGGCCACAGGGTTCCAGAATCCACTGATGTCATGTTCCCAGGCCACAGGATTCCAGAATAAAACTTCAGTCATGTTCCTAGTGCACAGGGTTCCAGAACCAAGCCTCAGTCAGGTTCCCAGGGCACAGTATTCCACAATCTAAACAGATGTTATGTTCCAAGGCCACAGGATTCCAGAATCACGCCTCTGTCATGTTCCCTGGCCACAGGGTTCCAGAATCAAACCAATGTCTAGTTCCCAGGCCATGGGTTTCAAGTATCAGGTCGCAGTCATGTTTCCAGGACAGAGGGTTCTACAATCAAACCTCAGTAATGTTGCCAGTCCACAGGTTTCTGCCATCAAACCTCAGTCAAGTTCCCAGGCCACTGATTTCCAGAATCAAACCTCAGTCATATTCCCATGACACATGGTTCCAGAATCAAACCTCAGACATATTCCCAAGCCACAGGGTTCCAAAATCAAACCTTTCTCATGTTCCCAGGCCACAGGGTTTCAGAATCAGGCTTCAGTCATGTTGCCAGGCCACAGGGTTTCAAAATCCAGCCTCAGTCATTTTGCCAGTCCAGAGTGGTCCACCATCAAACCTCAGTCATGATCCCAGGCCACATGTTTCCACAATGAAACCTCAGTCATTATCCCAGGCCACAGGTTTCCAGAATCAAACCTCAGTCATATTCCCAGGACACATGTTTCCATTATCAAACCTCAGTCATGTTCGCAGGGCACAGGTTTCAACAATCAAACCTCATTCAATTTCCCAGAACACAGGTGTCCAGAATCCAACCTCAGTCATGTTCCCAGGGAACAGGCTTCCAGAAACAAACCTCAGTCATTTTCCCAGGGCACAGGGTTTCAGAATCAAACCACAGTCATGTTCCCAGGCCAGAGGGTTGCACAATCAAACTTCAGTCTTGTTCCCAGGCCACAGGATTCCAGAATCCAACCGATGTCATGTTCCCAAGCCACAGGGTTCCAGATTCAAACCTCACTCATATTCCCAGGCCACAGGTTTCCAGAATCAATCCGATTTCATGTTCCCAGGCAACAGGGTACCAGAATCCAAACCGATGTCATGTTCCCAAGCCACAGGATTCCACAATCTCACATCAGGCATGTTCCCAGGCCAATGGTTTCCAGAATCAAACCTCAGTCATATTCCCAGGCCACATGGTTCCAGATTCAAACCTCAGTCATGTTCCCAGGACCCAGGGTTCCAGAATCAAACCTCAGTCATGTTCCCTGGACACAGGTTTCAAAAATAAAATCCCAGTCATGTTCTCAGGCCACAGGGTACCACAACTAAACCTCAGTCATATTCCTAGGCCAGAGGGTTCCACAATCAAACCTCAGTCCTTTTGCTAGGCCACGGTTCCACCAGCAAGCCTCAGTCATGTTCCCAGGCCAGAGTGTTCCACAATCAAACCTAAGTCATCTTTCCAGGCCACAGGGTTCCACCATCAACCCTCAGTCATGTTGCCTGGTCACAGGTTTCCACCATCAAACCTCAGACAAGTTTCCAGGACACAGGGTTCCAGAATCAAACCGTTCTCATGTTCCCTGGCCAGAGGGTTCCAGAATCCACCGATGTAATGTTCCCAGGCCACAGGGTTCCAGAATCCACCGATGTCATGTTCCCAGGCCACAGGGTTCCAGAATTAATCCTCAGTTATGTTCCCAGGCTACAGGGTTCCGGAATCAAACCTCAGTCATGTTCCCAGGGAACAGGGTTCCAGGAAGAAACCTCAGTCATGTTGCCAAGCCACAGGTTTCCACCATCAAACCTCAGACATGTTCCCAGGCCACAGGGTTCCAGAATCAAACCGTTCTCATGTTCCCCGGCCACAGGGTTCCAGAATCCACTGATGTAATGTTCCCAGGCAACAGGGTTCCAGTATCAATCCTCAGTTATATTCCCAGTCTACAGGGTTCCAGAATAAAACCTCAGTCATGTTCCCAGTCCACAGGGTTCCAGAACCAAGCCTCAGTTAGGTTCCCAGGGCACAGTATTCCACAATCTAAACAGATGTCATATTCCCAGGCCCCAGGATTCCAGAATCACGCCTCAGTCATGTTCCCAGGCCACAAGCATCCAGAATTAAACCTCAGTCATGTTGCCAGGCCATAGGGTACCACCATCAAACCTCAGTCATATTGCCAGACCACAGGTTTCCACAATCAAACCGATTTCATGTTCCCAGGCAACAGGGTACCAGAATCCAAACCGATGTCATGTTCCCAGGCCACAGGATTCCACAATCTAACATAAGTCATGTTCCCAGGACAATGCCCTCCAGAATCAAACCACAGTCATATACCCAGGCCACATGGTCCCAGAATCAATCCTCAGTCATGTTCCCAGTCCACAGGATTCCAGAACCAAGCCTTCAGTCAGGTTCCCAGAGCACAGTATTCCACAATCTAAACAGATGTCATGTTCCCAGGCCACAGGTTTCCAGAATCACGCCTCAGTCATGTTCCCAGGCCACAGGGTTCCAGAATCAAACCAATGTCAAGTTCCTAGGCCATGGGTTTCCAGTACCAGGCCGCAGTCATGTTTCCAGGGCACAGGGTTCTACAGTCAAACCTCAGTCATGTTGCCAGTCCACAGGTTTCTGCCATCAAACCTCAGTCAAGTTCCCAGGACACAGATTTCCAGAATCAAACCGCAGTCATATTCCCAGGTCACATGGTTCCAGAATCAAACCTCAGTCATGTTTGCAGGACCCATGGTTCCACAATCAAACCACAGTCATGTTCCCAGCACAAAGGTGTCCAGAATCAAACCTCAGTCATGTTCCCAGGGAACAGGGTTCCAGTAACAAACCTCAGTCATGTTGCCAAGCCACAGGTTTCCACCATGAAACCTCAGACATGTTCCCAGGCCACAGGGTTCCAGAATCAAACCGTTCTCATGTTCCCAGGCCACTGGGTTCCAGAATAAAACCTCAGTCATGTTCCCAGTGCACAGGGTTCCAGAACCAAGCCTCAGTCAGGTTCCCATGGCACAGTATTCCACAATCTAAACAGATGTCATGTTCCCAGGCCACAGGATTCCAGAATCACGCCTCTGTCATATTCCCTGGCCACAGGGTTCCAGAATCAAACCAATGTCAAGTTCCCAGGCCATGGGTTTCAAGTATCAGGTCGCAGTCATGTTTCCAGGACAGAGGGTTCTACAATCAAACCTCAGTCATGTCGCCAGTCCACAGGTTTCTGCCATCAAACCTCAGTCAAGTTCCCAGGCCACAGATTTCCAGAATCAAACCTCAGTCATATTCCCATGACACATGGTTCCAGAATCAAACCTCAGTCATGTTCGCAGGACACAGGTTTCCACAATCAAAGCACAGTCATGTTCCCAGGACAAAGGTGTCCAGAAGCAAACCTCACTCATGTTCCCAGGGAACAGGGTTCCAGTAACAAACCTCAGTCATGTTGCCAGGCCACAGGTTTCCACCATCAAACCTCAGACATATTCCCAAGCCACAGGGTTCCAGAATCAAACCTTTCTCATGTTCCCAGGCCACAGGGTTTCAGAATCAGGCTTCAGTCATGTTGCCAGGCCACAGGGTTTCAAAATCCAGCCTCAGTCATTTTGCCAGTCAAGAGTGGTCCACCATCAAACCTCAGTCATGATCCCAGGCCACATGTTTCCACAATGAAACCTCAGTCATTATCCCAGGCCACAGGTTTCCAGAATCAAACCTCAGTCATATTCCCAGGACACATGTTTCCATTATCAAACCTCAGTCATGTTCGCAGGGCACAGGTTTCAACAATCAAACCTCATTCAATTTCCCAGAACACAGGTGTCCAGAATCCAACCTCAGTCATGTTCCCAGGGAACAGGCTTCCGGAAACAAACCTCAGTCATTTTCCCAGGCCACAGGGTTTCAGAATCAAACCACAGTCATGTTCCCAGGCCAGAGGGTTGCACAATCAAACCTCAGTCTTGTTCCCAGGCCACAGGATTCCAGAATCCAACCGATGTCATGTTCCCAGGCCACAGGGTTCCAGATTCAAACCACAGTCATGTTCCCAGGCAAGGGGGTTCCACAATCAAACCTCAGCCATGTTCCCAGGCCACAGGTTTCCAGAAGCAAACCTCAGTCATGTTCCCAGGACACAGGTTTCCAGAGTCAACCCGAGATCATGTTCCCTGGCCACAGTCTTCCAGAATTAAAGCTCAGTCATGTTGCCAGGTCAGAGGTTTCCACCATCAAACCTCAGACAAGTTTCCAGGACACAGGGTTCCAGAATCAAACCGTTCTCATGTTCCCTGGCCACAGGGTTCCAGAATCCACCGATGTCATGTTCCCAGGCCACAGGGTTCCAGAATCAATCCTCAGTTATGTTCCCTGGCTACAGGGTTCCAGAATCAAACCTCAGTCATGTTCCCAGTCCACAGGGTTCCAGAACCAAGGCTCAGTCAGGTTACCGGGGCACAGTATTCCACAAACTAAACAGATGTCATGTTCCCAGGCCACATGGTTCCAGAATCAAACCTCACTCATATTCCCAGGCCACAGGTTTCCAGAATCAATCCGATTTCATGTTCCCAGGCAACAGGGTACCAGAATCCAAACCGATGTCATGTTCCCAAGCCACAGGATTCCACAATCTCACATCAGGCATGTTCCCAGGCCAATGGTTTCCAGAATCAAACCTCAGTCATATTCCCAGGCCACATGGTTCCAGATTCAAACCTCAGTCATGTTCCCAGGACCCAGGGTTCCAGAATCAAACCTCAGTCATGTTCCCTGGACACAGGTTTCAAAAATAAAATCCCAGTCATGTTCTCAGGCCACAGGGTACCACAACTAAACCTCAGTCATATTCCCAGGCCAGAGGGTTCCACAATCAAACCTCAGTCCTTTTGCTAGGCCACGGTTCCACCAGCAAGCCTCAGTCATGTTCCCAGGCCAGAGTGTTCCACAATCAAACCTAAGTCATCTTTCCAGGCCACAGGGTTCCACCATCAACCCTCAGTCATGTTGCCTGGTCACAGGTTTCCACCATCAAACCTCAGACAAGTTTCCAGGACACAGGGTTCCAGAATCAAACCGTTCTCATGTTCCCTGGCCAGAGGGTTCCAGAATCCACCGATGTCATGTTCCCAGGCCACAGGGTTCCAGAATCCACCGATGTCATGTTCCCAGGCCACAGGGTTCCAGAATTAATCCTCAGTTATGTTCCCAGGCTACAGGGTTCCGGAATCAAACCTCAGTCATGTTCCCAGGGAACAGGGTTCCAGGAACAAACCTCAGTCATGTTGCCAAGCCACAGGTTTCCACCATCAAACCTCAGACATGTTCCCAGGCCACAGGGTTCCAGAATCAAACCGTTCTCATGTTCCCCAGCCACAGGGTTCCAGAATCCACTGATGTAATGTTCCCAGGCAACAGGGTTCCAGTATCAATCCTCAGTTATATTCCCAGTCTACAGGGTTCCAGAATAAAACCTCAGTCATGTTCCCAGTCCACAGGGTTCCAGAACCAAGCCTCAGTTAGGTTCCCAGGGCACAGTATTCCACAATCTAAACAGATGTCATATTCCCAGGCCCCAGGATTCCAGAATCACGCCTCAGTCATGTTCCCAGGCCACAAGCATCCAGAATTAAACCTCAGTCATGTTGCCAGGCCATAGGGTACCACCATCAAACCTCAGTCATATTGCCAGACCACAGGTTTCCACAATCAAACCGATTTCATGTTCCCAGGCAACAGGGTACCAGAATCCAAACCGATGTCATGTTCCCAGGCCACAGGATTCCACAATCTAACATAAGTCATGTTCCCAGGACAATGCCCTCCAGAATCAAACCACAGTCATATACCCAGGCCACATGGTCCCAGAATCAATCCTCAGTCATGTTCCCAGTCCACAGGATTCCAGAACCAAGCCTTCAGTCAGGTTCCCAGGGCACAGTATTCCACAATCTAAACAGATGTCATGTTCCCAGGACACAGGTTTCCAGAATCACGCCTCAGTCATGTTCCCAGGCCACAGGTTTCTGCCATCAAACCTCAGTCAAGTTCCCAGGACACAGATTTCCAGAATCAAACCGCAGTCATATTCCCAGGTCACATGGTTCCAGAATCAAACCTCAGTCATGTTTGCAGGACCCATGGTTCCACAATCAAACCACAGTCATGTTCCCAGCACAAAGGTGTCCAGAATCAAACCTCAGTCATGTTCCCAGGGAACAGGGTTCCAGTAACAAACCTCAGTCATGTTGCCAAGCCACAGGTTTCCACCATGAAACCTCAGACATGTTCCCAGGCCATAGGGTTCCAGAATCAAACCGTTCTCATGTTCCCAGGCCACAGGGTTCCAGAATCCACTGATGTCATGTTCCCAGGCCACAGGATTCCAGAATAAAACCTCAGTCATGTTCCCAGTGCACAGGGTTCCAGAACCAAGCCTCAGTCAGGTTCCCATGGCACAGTATTCCACAATCTAAACAGATGTCATGTTCCCAGGCCACAGGATTCCAGAATCACGCCTCTGTCATGTTCCCTGGCCACAGGGTTCCAGAATCAAACCAATGTCAAGTTCCCAGGCCATGGGTTTCAAGTATCAGGTCGCAGTCATGTTTCCAGGACAGAGGGTTCTACAATCAAACCTCAGTCATGTCGCCAGTCCACAGGTTTCTGCCATCAAACCTCAGTCAAGTTCCCAGGCCACAGATTTCCAGAATCAAACCTCAGTCATATTCCCATGACACATGGTTCCAGAATCAAACCTCAGTCATGTTCGCAGGCCACAGGTTTCCACAATCAAAGCACAGTCATGTTCCCAGGACAAAGGTGTCCAGAAGCAAACCTCACTCATGTTCCCAGGGAACAGGGTTCCAGTAACAAACCTCAGTCATGTTGCCAGGCCACAGGTTTCCACCATCAAACCTCAGACATATTCCCAAGCCACAGGGTTCCAGAATCAAACCTTTCTCATGTTCCCAGGCCACAGGGTTTCAGAATCAGGCTTCAGTCATGTTGCCAGGCCACAGGGTTTCAAAATCCAGCCTCAGTCATTTTGCCAGTCAAGAGTGGTCCACCATCAAACCTCAGTCATGATCCCAGGCCACATGTTTCCACAATGAAACCTCAGTCATTATCCCAGGCCACAGGTTTCCAGAATCAAACCTCAGTCATATTCCCAGGACACATGTTTCCATTATCAAACCTCAGTCATGTTCGCAGGGCACAGGTTTCAACAATCAAACCTCATTCAATTTCCCAGAACACAGGTGTCCAGAATCCAACCTCAGTCATGTTCCCAGGGAACAGGCTTCCAGAAACAAACCTCAGTCATTTTCCCAGGCCACAGGGTTTCAGAATCAAACCACAGTCATGTTCCCAGGCCAGAGGGTTGCACAATCAAACCTCAGTCTTGTTCCCAGGCCACAGGATTCCAGAATCCAACCGATGTCATGTTCCCAGGCCACAGGGTTCCAGATTCAAACCACAGTCATGTTCCCAGGCCAGGGGGTTCCACAATCAAACCTCAGCCATGTTCCCAGGCCACAGGTTTCCAGAAGCAAACCTCAGTCATGTTCCCAGGACACAGGTTTCCAGAGTCAACCCGAGATCATGTTCCCTGGCCACAGTCTTCCAGAATTAAACCTCAGTCATGTTGCCAGGTCAGAGGTTTCCACCATCAAACCTCAGACAAGTTTCCAGGACACAGGGTTCCAGAATCAAACCGTTCTCATGTTCCCTGGCCACAGGGTTCCAGAATCCACCGATGTCATGTTCCCAGGCCACAGGGTTCCAGAATCAATCCTCAGTTATGTTCCCTGGCTACAGGGTTCCAGAATCAAACCTCAGTCATGTTCCCAGTCCACATGGTTCCAGAACCAAGGCTCAGTCAGGTTACCGGGGCACAGTATTCCACAAACTAAACAGATGTCATGTTCCCAGGCCACATGGTTCCAGAATCAAACCTCACTCATATTCTCAGGCCACAGGTTTCCAGAATCAATCCGATTTCATGTTCCCAGGCAACAGAGTACCAGAATCCAAACCGATGTCATGTTCCCAAGCCACAGGATTCCACAATCTCACATCAGGCATGTTCCCAGGCCAATGGTTTCCAGAATCAAACCTCAGTCATATTCCCAGGCCAGAGGGTTCCACAATCAAACCTCAGTCCTTTTGCTAGGCCACGGTTCCACCAGCAAGCCTCAGTCATGTTCCCAGGCCAGAGTGTTCCACAATCAAACCTAAGTCATCTTTCCAGGCCACAGGGTTCCACCATCAACCCTCAGTCATGTTGCCTGGTCACAGGTTTCCACCATCAAACCTCAGACAAGTTTCCAGGACACAGGGTTCCAGAATCAAACCGTTCTCATGTTCCCTGGCCACAGGGTTCCAGAATCCACCGATGTCATGTTCCCAGGCCACAGGGTTCCAGAATCCACCGATGTCATGTTCCCAGGCCACAGGGTTCCAGAATCCACCGATGTCATGTTCCCAGGCCACAGGGTTCCAGAATTAATCCTCAGTTATGTTCCCAGGCTACAGGGTTCCGGAATCAAACCTTAGTCATGTTCCCAGGGAACAGGGTTCCAGGAACAAACCTCAGTCATGTTGCCAAGCCACAGGTTTCCACCATCAAACCTCAGACATGTTCCCAGGCCACAGGGTTCCAGAATCAAACCGTTCTCATGTTCCCCGGCCACAGGGTTCCAGAATCCACTGATGTAATGTTCCCAGGCAACAGGGTTCCAGTATCAATCCTCAGTTATATTCCCAGTCTACAGGGTTCCAGAATAAAACCTCAGTCATGTTCCCAGTCCACAGGGTTCCAGAACCAAGCCTCAGTTAGGTTCCCAGGGCACAGTATTCCACAATCTAAACAGATGTCATATTCCCAGGCCACAGGATTCCAGAATCACGCCTCAGACATGTTCCCAGGCCACAGGGTTCCAGAATCAAACCGTTCTCATGTTCCCAGGCCACAGGGTTCCAGAATCCACTGATGTCATGTTCCCAGGCCACAGGATTCCAGAATAAAACTTCAGTCATGTTCCCAGTGCACAGGGTTCCAGATCCAAGCCTCAGTCAGATTCCCAGGGCACAGTATTCCACAATCTAAACAGATGTCATGTTCCAAGGCCACAGGATTCCAGAATCACGCCTCTGTCATGTTCCCTGGCCACAGGGTTCCAGAATCAAACCAATGTCTAGTTCCCAGGCCATGGGTTTCAAGTATCAGGTCGCAGTCATGTTTCCAGGACAGAGGGTTCTACAATCAAACCTCAGTCATGTTGCCAGTCCACAGGGTTCCAGAACCAAGGCTCAGTCAGGTTACCGGGGCACAGTATTCCACAAACTAAACAGATGTCATGTTCCCAGGCCACATGGTTCCAGAATCAAACCTCACTCATATTCCCAGGCCACAGGATTCCAGAATCACGCCTCAGTCATGTTCCCAGGCCACAAGCATCCAGAATTAAACCTCAGTCATGTTGCCAGGCCATAGGGTACCACCATCAAACCTCAGTCATATTGCCAGACCACAGGTTTCCACAATCAAACCGATTTCATGTTCCCAGGCAACAGGGTACCAGAATCCAAACCGATGTCATGTTCCCAGGCCACAGGATTCCACAATCTAACATAAGTCATGTTCCCAGGACAATGCCCTCCAGAATCAAACCACAGTCATATACCCAGGCCACATGGTCCCAGAATCAATCCTCAGTCATGTTCCCAGTGCACAGGGTTCCAGAACCAAGCCTTCAGTCAGGTTCCCAGGGCACAGTATTCCACAATCTAAACAGATGTCATGTTCCCAGGCCACAGGATTCCAGAATCACGCCTCTGTCATGTTCCCTGGCCACAGGGTTCCAGAATCAAACCAATGTCAAGTTCCCAGGCCATGGGTTTCAAGTATCAGGTCGCAGTCATGTTTCCAGGACAGAGGGTTCTACAATCAAACCTCAGTCATGTTGCCAGTCCACAGGTTTCTGCCATCAAACCTCAGTCAAGTTCCCAGGCCACAGATTTCCAGAATCAAACCTCAGTCATATTCCCATGACACATGGTTCCAGAATCAAACCTCAGTCATGTTCGCAGGACACAGGTTTCCACAATCAAAGCACAGTCATGTTCCCAGGACAAAGGTGTCCAGAAGCAAACCTCACTCATGTTCCCAGGGAACAGGGTTCCAGTAACAAACCTCAGTCATGTTGCCAGGCCACAGGTTTCCACCATCAAACCTCAGACATATTCCCAAGCCACAGGGTTCCAGAATCACACCTTTCTCATGTTCCCAGGCCACAGGGTTTCAGAATCAGGCTTCAGTCATGTTGCCAGGCCACAGGGTTTCAAAATCCAGCCTCAGTCATTTTGCCAGTCAAGAGTGGTCCACCATCAAACCTCAGTCATGATCCCAGGCCACATGTTTCCACAATGAAACCTCAGTCATTATCCCAGGCCACAGGTTTCCAGAATCAAACCTCAGTCATATTCCCAGGACACATGTTTCCATTATCAAACCTCAGTCATGTTCGCAGGGCACAGGTTTCAACAATCAAACCTCATTCAATTTCCCAGAACACAGGTGTCCAGAATCCAACCTCAGTCATGTTCCCAGGGAACAGGCTTCCAGAAACAAACCTCAGTCATTTTCCCAGGCTACAGGGTTTCAGAATCAAACCACAGTCATGTTCCCAGGCCAGAGGGTTGCACAATCAAACCTCAGTCTTGTTCCCAGGCCACAGGATTCCAGAATCCAACCGATGTCATGTTCCCAGGCCACAGGGTTCCAGATTCAAACCACAGTCATGTTCCCAGGCCAGGGGGTTCCACAATCAAACCTCAGCCATGTTCCCAGGCCACAGGTTTCCAGAAGCAAACCTCAGTCATGTTCCCAGGACACAGGTTTCCAGAGTCAACCCGAGATCATGTTCCCTGGCCACAGTCTTCCAGAATTAAACCTCAGTCATGTTGCCAGGTCAGAGGTTTCCACCATCAAACCTCAGACAAGTTTCCAGGACACAGGGTTCCAGAATCAAACCGTTCTCATGTTCCCTGGCCACAGGGTTCCAGAATCCACTGATGTCATGTTCCCAGGCCACAGGATTCCAGAATAAAACTTCAGTCATGTTCCCAGTGCACAGGGTTCCAGATCCAAGCCTCAGTCAGGTTCCCAGGGCACAGTATTACACAATCTAAACAGATGGCATGTTCCAAGGCCACAGGATTTCAGAATCACGCCTCTGTCATGTTCCCTGGCCACAGGGTTCCAGAATCAAACCAATGTCTAGTTCCCAGGCCATGGGTTTCAAGTATCAGGTCGCAGTCATGTTTCCAGGACAGAGGGTTCTACAATCAAACCTCAGTCATGTTGCCAGTCCACAGGGTTCCAGAACCAAGGCTCAGTCAGGTTACCAGGGCACAGTATTCCACAAACTAAACAGATGTCATGTTCCCAGGCCACATGTTTCCAGAATCAAACCTCACTCATATTCCCAGGCCACAGGTTTCCAGAATCAATCCGATTTCATGTTCCCAGGCAACAGGGTACCAGAATCCAAACCGATGTCATGTTCCCAAGCCACAGGATTCCACAATCTCACTTCAGGCATGTTCCCAGGCCAATGGTTTCCAGAATCAAACCTCAGTCATATTCCCAGGCCACATGGTTCCAGATTCAAACCTCAGTCATGTTCCCAGGACCCAGGGTTCCAGAATCAAACCTCAGTCATGTTCCCTGGACACAGGTTTCAAAAATAAAATCCCAGTCATGTTCTCAGGCCACAGGGTACCACAATTAAACCTCAGTCATATTCCCAGGCCAGAGGGTCCCACAATCAAACCTCAGTCCTTTTGCTAGGCCACGGTTCCACCAGCAAGCCTCAGTCATGTTCCCAGGCCAGAGTGTTCCACAATCAAACCTAAGTCATCTTTCCAGGCCACAGGGTTCCACCATCAACCCTCAGTCATGTTGCCTGGTCACAGGTTTCCACCATCAAACCTCAGACAAGTTTCCAGGACACAGGGTTCCAGAATCAAACCGTTCTCATGTTCCCTGGCCAGAGGGTTCCAGAATCCACCGATGTCATGTTCCCAGGCCACAGGGTTCCAGAATCCACCGATGTCATGTTCCCAGGCCACAGGGTTCCAGAATTAATCCTCAGTTATGTTCCCAGGCTACAGGGTTCCGGAATCAAACCTCAGTCATGTTCCCAGGGAACAAGGTTCCAGGAACAAACCTCAGTCATGTTGCCAAGCCACAGGTTTCCACCATCAAACCTCAGACATGTTCCCAGGCCACAGGGTTCCAGAATCAAACCGTTCTCATGTTCCCCGGCCACAGGGTTCCAGAATCCACTGATGTAATGTTCCCAGGCAACAGGGTTCCAGTATCAATCCTCAGTTATATTCCCAGTCTACAGGGTTCCAGAATAAAACCTCAGTCATGTTCCCAGTCCACAGGGTTCCAGAACCAAGCCTCAGTTAGGTTCCCAGGGCACAGTATTCCACAATCTAAACAGATGTCATATTCCCAGGCCCCAGGATTCCAGAATCACGCCTCAGTCATGTTCCCAGGCCACAAGCATCCAGAATTAAACCTCAGTCATGTTGCCAGGCCATAGGGTACCACCATCAAACCTCAGTCATATTGCCAGACCACAGGTTTCCACAATCAAACCGATTTCATGTTCCCAGGCCACATGGTTCCAGAATCAAACCTCACTCATATTCCCAGGCCACAGGTTTCCAGAATCAATCCGATTTCATGTTCCCAGGCAACAGAGTACCAGAATCCAAACCGATGTCATGTTCCCAAGCCACAGGATTCCACAATCTCACATCAGGCATGTTCCCAGGCCAATGGTTTCCAGAATCAAACCTCAGTCATATTCCCAGGCCACATGGTTCCAGATTCAAACCTCAGTCATGTTCCCAGGACCCAGGGTTCCAGAATCAAACCTCAGTCATGTTCCCTGGACACAGGTTTCAAAAATAAAATCCCAGTCATGTTCTCAGGCCACAGGGTACCACAACTAAACCTCAGTCATATTCCCAGGCCAGAGGGTTCCACAATCAAACCTCAGTCCTTTTGCTAGGCCACGGTTCCACCAGCAAGCCTCAGTCATGTTCCCAGGCCAGAGTGTTCCACAATCAAACCTAAGTCATCTTTCCAGGCCACAGGGTTCCACCATCAACCCTCAGTCATGTTGCCTGGTCACAGGTTTCCACCATCAAACCTCAGACAAGTTTCCAGGACACAGGGTTCCAGAATCAAACCGTTCTCATGTTCCCTGGCCAGAGGGTTCCAGAATCCACCGATGTCATGTTCCCAGGCCACAGGGTTCCAGAATCCACCGATGTCATGTTCCCAGGCCACAGGGTTCCAGAATTAATCCTCAGTTATGTTCCCAGGCTACAGGGTTCCGGAATCAAACCTCAGTCATGTTCCCAGGGAACAGGGTTCCAGGAACAAACCTCAGTCATGTTGCCAAGCCACAGGTTTCCACCATCAAACCTCAGACATGTTCCCAGGCCACAGGGTTCCAGAATCAAACCGTTCTCATGTTCCCCGGCCACAGGGTTCCAGAATCCACTGATGTAATGTTCCCAGGCAACAGGGTTCCAGTATCAATCCTCAGTTATATTCCCAGTCTACAGGGTGCCAGAATAAAACCTCAGTCATGTTCCCAGTCCACAGGGTTCCAGAACCAAGCCTCAGTTAGGTTCCCAGGGCACAGTATTCCACAATCTAAACAGATGTCATATTCCCAGGCCCCAGGATTCCAGAATCACGCCTCAGTCATGTTCCCAGGCCACAAGCATCCAGAATTAAACCTCAGTCATGTTGCCAGGCCATAGGGTACCACCATCAAACCTCAGTCATATTGCCAGACCACAGGTTTCCACAATCAAACCGATTTCATGTTCCCAGGCAACAGGGTACCAGAATCCAAACCGATGTCATGTTCCCAGGCCACAGGATTCCACAATCTAACATAAGTCATGTTCCCAGGACAATGCCCTCCAGAATCAAACCACAGTCATATACCCAGGCCACATGGTCCCAGAATCAATCCTCAGTCATGTTCCCAGTCCACAGGATTCCAGAACCAAGCCTTCAGTCAGGTTCCCAGAGCACAGTATTCCACAATCTAAACAGATGTCATGTTCCCAGGCCACAGGTTTCCAGAATCACGCCTCAGTCATGTTCCCAGGCCACAGGGTTCCAGAATCAAACCAATGTCAAGTTCCTAGGCCATGGGTTTCCAGTACCAGGCCGCAGTCATGTTTCCAGGGCACAGGGTTCTACAGTCAAACCTCAGTCATGTTGCCAGTCCACAGGTTTCTGCCATCAAACCTCAGTCAAGTTCCCAGGACACAGATTTCCAGAATCAAACCGCAGTCATATTCCCAGGTCACATGGTTCCAGAATCAAACCTCAGTCATGTTTGCAGGACCCATGGTTCCACAATCAAACCACAGTCATGTTCCCAGCACAAAGGTGTCCAGAATCAAACCTCAGTCATGTTCCCAGGGAACAGGGTTCCAGTAACAAACCTCAGTCATGTTGCCAAGCCACAGGTTTCCACCATGAAACCTCAGACATGTTCCCAGGCCACAGGGTTCCAGAATCAAACCGTTCTCATGTTCCCAGGCCACTGGGTTCCAGAATAAAACCTCAGTCATGTTCCCAGTGCACAGGGTTCCAGAACCAAGCCTCAGTCAGGTTCCCATGGCACAGTATTCCACAATCTAAACAGATGTCATGTTCCCAGGCCACAGGATTCCAGAATCACGCCTCTGTCATGTTCCCTGGCCACAGGGTTCCAGAATCAAACCAATGTCAAGTTCCCAGGCCATGGGTTTCAAGTATCAGGTCGCAGTCATGTTTCCAGGACAGAGGGTTCTACAATCAAACCTCAGTCATGTCGCCAGTCCACAGGTTTCTGCCATCAAACCTCAGTCGAGTTCCCAGGCCACAGATTTCCGGAATCAAACCTCAGTCATATTCCCATGACACATGGTTCCAGAATCAAACCTCAGTCATGTTCGCAGGCCACAGGTTTCCACAATCAAAGCACGGTCATGTTCCCAGGACAAAGGTGTCCAGAAGCAAACCTCACTCATGTTCCCAGGGAACAGGGTTCCAGTAACAAACCTCAGTCATGTTGCCAGGCCACAGGTTTCCACCATCAAACCTCAGACATATTCCCAAGCCACAGGGTTCCAGAATCAAACCTTTCTCATGTTCCCAGGCCACAGGGTTTCAGAATCAGGCTTCAGTCATGTTGCCAGGCCACAGGGTTCCAAAATCCAGCCTCAGTCATTTTGCCAGTCAAGAGTGGTCCACCATCAAACCTCAGTCATGATCCCAGGCCACATGTTTCCACAATGAAACCTCAGTCATTATCCCAGGCCACAGGTTTCCAGAATCAAACCTCAGTCATATTCCCAGGACACATGTTTCCATTATCAAACCTCAGTCATGTTCGCAGGGCACAGGTTTCAACAATCAAACCTCATTCAATTTCCCAGAACACAGGTGTCCAGAATCCAACCTCAGTCATGTTCCCAGGGAACAGGCTTCCGGAAACAAACCTCAGTCATTTTCCCAGGCCACAGGGTTTCAGAATCAAACCACAGTCATGTTCCCAGGCCAGAGGGTTGCACAATCAAACCTCAGTCTTGTTCCCAGGCCACAGGATTCCAGAATCCAACCGATGTCATGTTCCCAGGCCACAGGGTTCCAGATTCAAACCACAGTCATGTTCCCAGGCCAGGGGGTTCCACAATCAAACCTCAGCCATGTTCCCAGGCCACAGGTTTCCAGAAGCAAACCTCAGTCATGTTCCCAGGACACAGGTTTCCAGAGTCAACCCGAGATCATGTTCCCTGGCCACAGTCTTCCAGAATTAAACCTCAGTCATGTTGCCAGGTCAGAGGTTTCCACCATCAAACCTCAGACAAGTTTCCAGGACACAGGGTTCCAGAATCAAACCGTTCTCATGTTCCCTGGCCACAGGGTTCCAGAATCCACCGATGTCATGTTCCCAGGCCACAGGGTTCCAGAATCAATCCTCAGTTATGTTCCCTGGCTACAGGGTTCCAGAATCAAACCTCAGTCATGTTCCCAGTCCACAGGGTTCCAGAACCAAGGCTCAGTCAGGTTACCGGGGCACAGTATTCCACAAACTAAACAGATGTCATGTTCCCAGGCCACATGGTTCCAGAATCAAACCTCACTCATATTCCCAGGCCACAGGTTTCCAGAATCAATCCGATTTCATGTTCCCAGGCAACAGGGTACCAGAATCCAAACCGATGTCATGTTCCCAAGCCACAGGATTCCACAATCTCACTTCAGGCATGTTCCCAGGCCAATGGTTTCCAGAATCAAACCTCAGTCATATTCCCAGGCCACATGGTTCCAGATTCAAACCTCAGTCATGTTCCCAGGACCCAGGGTTCCAGAATCAAACCTCAGTCATGTTCCCTGGACACAGGTTTCAAAAATAAAATCCCAGTCATGTTCTCAGGCCACAGGGTACCACAATTAAACCTCAGTCATATTCCCAGGCCAGAGGGTCCCACAATCAAACCTCAGTCCTTTTGCTAGGCCACGGTTCCACCAGCAAGCCTCAGTCATGTTCCCAGGCCAGAGTGTTCCACAATCAAACCTAAGTCATCTTTCCAGGCCACAGGGTTCCACCATCAACCCTCAGTCATGTTGCCTGGTCACAGGTTTCCACCATCAAACCTCAGACAAGTTTCCAGGACACAGGGTTCCAGAATCAAACCGTTCTCATGTTCCCTGGCCAGAGGGTTCCAGAATCCACCGATGTCATGTTCCCAGGCCACAGGGTTCCAGAATCCACCGATGTCATGTTCCCAGGCCACAGGGTTCCAGAATTAATCCTCAGTTATGTTCCCAGGCTACAGGGTTCCGGAATCAAACCTCAGTCATGTTCCCAGGGAACAAGGTTCCAGGAACAAACCTCAGTCATGTTGCCAAGCCACAGGTTTCCACCATCAAACCTCAGACATGTTCCCAGGCCACAGGGTTCCAGAATCAAACCGTTCTCATGTTCCCCGGCCACAGGGTTCCAGAATCCACTGATGTAATGTTCCCAGGCAACAGGGTTCCAGTATCAATCCTCAGTTATATTCCCAGTCTACAGGGTTCCAGAATAAAACCTCAGTCATGTTCCCAGTCCACAGGGTTCCAGAACCAAGCCTCAGTTAGGTTCCCAGGGCACAGTATTCCACAATCTAAACAGATGTCATATTCCCAGGCCCCAGGATTCCAGAATCACGCCTCAGTCATGTTCCCAGGCCACAAGCATCCAGAATTAAACCTCAGTCATGTTGCCAGGCCATAGGGTACCACCATCAAACCTCAGTCATATTGCCAGACCACAGGTTTCCACAATCAAACCGATTTCATGTTCCCAGGCCACATGGTTCCAGAATCAAACCTCACTCATATTCCCAGGCCACAGGTTTCCAGAATCAATCCGATTTCATGTTCCCAGGCAACAGAGTACCAGAATCCAAACCGATGTCATGTTCCCAAGCCACAGGATTCCACAATCTCACATCAGGCATGTTCCCAGGCCAATGGTTTCCAGAATCAAACCTCAGTCATATTCCCAGGCCACATGGTTCCAGATTCAAACCTCAGTCATGTTCCCAGGACCCAGGGTTCCAGAATCAAACCTCAGTCATGTTCCCTGGACACAGGTTTCAAAAATAAAATCCCAGTCATGTTCTCAGGCCACAGGGTACCACAACTAAACCTCAGTCATATTCCCAGGCCAGAGGGTTCCACAATCAAACCTCAGTCCTTTTGCTAGGCCACGGTTCCACCAGCAAGCCTCAGTCATGTTCCCAGGCCAGAGTGTTCCACAATCAAACCTAAGTCATCTTTCCAGGCCACAGGGTTCCACCATCAACCCTCAGTCATGTTGCCTGGTCACAGGTTTCCACCATCAAACCTCAGACAAGTTTCCAGGACACAGGGTTCCAGAATCAAACCGTTCTCATGTTCCCTGGCCAGAGGGTTCCAGAATCCACCGATGTCATGTTCCCAGGCCACAGGGTTCCAGAATCCACCGATGTCATGTTCCCAGGCCACAGGGTTCCAGAATTAATCCTCAGTTATGTTCCCAGGCTACAGGGTTCCGGAATCAAACCTCAGTCATGTTCCCAGGGAACAGGGTTCCAGGAACAAACCTCAGTCATGTTGCCAAGCCACAGGTTTCCACCATCAAACCTCAGACATGTTCCCAGGCCACAGGGTTCCAGAATCAAACCGTTCTCATGTTCCCCGGCCACAGGGTTCCAGAATCCACTGATGTAATGTTCCCAGGCAACAGGGTTCCAGTATCAATCCTCAGTTATATTCCCAGTCTACAGGGTTCCAGAATAAAACCTCAGTCATGTTCCCAGTCCACAGGGTTCCAGAACCAAGCCTCAGTTAGGTTCCCAGGGCACAGTATTCCACAATCTAAACAGATGTCATATTCCCAGGCCCCAGGATTCCAGAATCACGCCTCAGTCATGTTCCCAGGCCACAAGCATCCAGAATTAAACCTCAGTCATGTTGCCAGGCCATAGGGTACCACCATCAAACCTCAGTCATATTGCCAGACCACAGGTTTCCACAATCAAACCGATTTCATGTTCCCAGGCAACAGGGTACCAGAATCCAAACCGATGTCATGTTCCCAGGCCACAGGATTCCACAATCTAACATAAGTCATGTTCCCAGGACAATGCCCTCCAGAATCAAACCACAGTCATATACCCAGGCCACATGGTCCCAGAATCAATCCTCAGTCATGTTCCCAGTCCACAGGATTCCAGAACCAAGCCTTCAGTCAGGTTCCCAGAGCACAGTATTCCACAATCTAAACAGATGTCATGTTCCCAGGCCACAGGTTTCCAGAATCACGCCTCAGTCATGTTCCCAGGCCACAGGGTTCCAGAATCAAACCAATGTCAAGTTCCTAGGCCATGGGTTTCCAGTACCAGGCCGCAGTCATGTTTCCAGGGCACAGGGTTCTACAGTCAAACCTCAGTCATGTTGCCAGTCCACAGGTTTCTGCCATCAAACCTCAGTCAAGTTCCCAGGACACAGATTTCCAGAATCAAACCGCAGTCATATTCCCAGGTCACATGGTTCCAGAATCAAACCTCAGTCATGTTTGCAGGACCCATGGTTCCACAATCAAACCACAGTCATGTTCCCAGCACAAAGGTGTCCAGAATCAAACCTCAGTCATGTTCCCAGGGAACAGGGTTCCAGTAACAAACCTCAGTCATGTTGCCAAGCCACAGGTTTCCACCATGAAACCTCAGACATGTTCCCAGGCCACAGGGTTCCAGAATCAAACCGTTCTCATGTTCCCAGGCCACTGGGTTCCAGAATAAAACCTCAGTCATGTTCCCAGTGCACAGGGTTCCAGAACCAAGCCTCAGTCAGGTTCCCATGGCACAGTATTCCACAATCTAAACAGATGTCATGTTCCCAGGCCACAGGATTCCAGAATCACGCCTCTGTCATGTTCCCTGGCCACAGGGTTCCAGAATCAAACCAATGTCAAGTTCCCAGGCCATGGGTTTCAAGTATCAGGTCGCAGTCATGTTTCCAGGACAGAGGGTTCTACAATCAAACCTCAGTCATGTCGCCAGTCCACAGGTTTCTGCCATCAAACCTCAGTCAAGTTCCCAGGCCACAGATTTCCAGAATCAAACCTCAGTCATATTCCCATGACACATGGTTCCAGAATCAAACCTCAGTCATGTTCGCAGGACACAGGTTTCCACAATCAAAGCACAGTCATGTTCCCAGGACAAAGGTGTCCAGAAGCAAACCTCACTCATGTTCCCAGGGAACAGGGTTCCAGTAACAAACCTCAGTCATGTTGCCAGGCCACAGGTTTCCACCATCAAACCTCAGACATATTCCCAAGCCACAGGGTTCCAGAATCAAACCTTTCTCATGTTCCCAGGCCACAGGGTTTCAGAATCAGGCTTCAGTCATGTTGCCAGGCCACAGGGTTTCAAAATCCAGCCTCAGTCATTTTGCCAGTCAAGAGTGGTCCACCATCAAACCTCAGTCATGATCCCAGGCCACATGTTTCCACAATGAAACCTCAGTCATTATCCCAGGCCACAGGTTTCCAGAATCAAACCTCAGTCATATTCCCAGGACACATGTTTCCATTATCAAACCTCAGTCATGTTCGCAGGGCACAGGTTTCAACAATCAAACCTCATTCAATTTCCCAGAACACAGGTGTCCAGAATCCAACCTCAGTCATGTTCCCAGGGAACAGGCTTCCGGAAACAAACCTCAGTCATTTTCCCAGGCCACAGGGTTTCAGAATCAAACCACAGTCATGTTCCCAGGCCAGAGGGTTGCACAATCAAACCTCAGTCTTGTTCCCAGGCCACAGGATTCCAGAATCCAACCGATGTCATGTTCCCAGGCCACAGGGTTCCAGATTCAAACCACAGTCATGTTCCCAGGCCAGGGGGTTCCACAATCAAACCTCAGCCATGTTCCCAGGCCACAGGTTTCCAGAAGCAAACCTCAGTCATGTTCCCAGGACACAGGTTTCCAGAGTCAACCCGAGATCATGTTCCCTGGCCAC
The DNA here is from genome assembly GCF_965194805.1 of Balaenoptera borealis. Lineage (NCBI taxonomy): Eukaryota > Metazoa > Chordata > Mammalia > Artiodactyla > Balaenopteridae > Balaenoptera > Balaenoptera borealis. The sequence continues at coordinate 38,646,447 of NC_138878.1, read as the reverse complement.
AGTCTTCCAGAATTAAACCTCAGTCATGTTGCCAGGTCAGAGGTTTCCACCATCAAACCTCAGACAAGTTTCCAGGACACAGGGTTCCAGAATCAAACCGTTCTCATGTTCCCTGGCCACAGGGTTCCAGAATCCACCGATGTCATGTTCCCAGGCCACAGGGTTCCAGAATCAATCCTCAGTTATGTTCCCTGGCTACAGGGTTCCAGAATCAAACCTCAGTCATGTTCCCAGTCCACAGGGTTCCAGAACCAAGGCTCAGTCAGGTTACCGGGGCACAGTATTCCACAAACTAAACAGATGTCATGTTCCCAGGCCACATGGTTCCAGAATCAAACCTCACTCATATTCCCAGGCCACAGGTTTCCAGAATCAATCCGATTTCATGTTCCCAGGCAACAGGGTACCAGAATCCAAACCAATGTCATGTTCCCAAGCCACAGGATTCCACAATCTCACTTCAGGCATGTTCCCAGGCCAATGGTTTCCAGAATCAAACCTCAGTCATATTCCCAGGCCACATGGTTCCAGATTCAAACCTCAGTCATGTTCCCAGGACCCAGGGTTCCAGAATCAAACCTCAGTCATGTTCCCTGGACACAGGTTTCAAAAATAAAATCCCAGTCATGTTCTCAGGCCACAGGGTACCACAATTAAACCTCAGTCATATTCCCAGGCCAGAGGGTCCCACAATCAAACCTCAGTCCTTTTGCTAGGCCACGGTTCCACCAGCAAGCCTCAGTCATGTTCCCAGGCCAGAGTGTTCCACAATCAAACCTAAGTCATCTTTCCAGGCCACAGGGTTCCACCATCAACCCTCAGTCATGTTGCCTGGTCACAGGTTTCCACCATCAAACCTCAGACAAGTTTCCAGGACACAGGGTTCCAGAATCAAACCGTTCTCATGTTCCCTGGCCAGAGGGTTCCAGAATCCACCGATGTCATGTTCCCAGGCCACAGGGTTCCAGAATCCACCGATGTCATGTTCCCAGGCCACAGGGTTCCAGAATTAATCCTCAGTTATGTTCCCAGGCTACAGGGTTCCGGAATCAAACCTCAGTCATGTTCCCAGGGAACAAGGTTCCAGGAACAAACCTCAGTCATGTTGCCAAGCCACAGGTTTCCACCATCAAACCTCAGACATGTTCCCAGGCCACAGGGTTCCAGAATCAAACCGTTCTCATGTTCCCCGGCCACAGGGTTCCAGAATCCACTGATGTAATGTTCCCAGGCAACAGGGTTCCAGTATCAATCCTCAGTTATATTCCCAGTCTACAGGGTTCCAGAATAAAACCTCAGTCATGTTCCCAGTCCACAGGGTTCCAGAACCAAGCCTCAGTTAGGTTCCCAGGGCACAGTATTCCACAATCTAAACAGATGTCATATTCCCAGGCCCCAGGATTCCAGAATCACGCCTCAGTCATGTTCCCAGGCCACAAGCATCCAGAATTAAACCTCAGTCATGTTGCCAGGCCATAGGGTACCACCATCAAACCTCAGTCATATTGCCAGACCACAGGTTTCCACAATCAAACCGATTTCATGTTCCCAGGCCACATGGTTCCAGAATCAAACCTCACTCATATTCCCAGGCCACAGGTTTCCAGAATCAATCCGATTTCATGTTCCCAGGCAACAGAGTACCAGAATCCAAACCGATGTCATGTTCCCAAGCCACAGGATTCCACAATCTCACATCAGGCATGTTCCCAGGCCAATGGTTTCCAGAATCAAACCTCAGTCATATTCCCAGGCCACATGGTTCCAGATTCAAACCTCAGTCATGTTCCCAGGACCCAGGGTTCCAGAATCAAACCTCAGTCATGTTCCCTGGACACAGGTTTCAAAAATAAAATCCCAGTCATGTTCTCAGGCCACAGGGTACCACAACTAAACCTCAGTCATATTCCCAGGCCAGAGGGTTCCACAATCAAACCTCAGTCCTTTTGCTAGGCCACGGTTCCACCAGCAAGCCTCAGTCATGTTCCCAGGCCAGAGTGTTCCACAATCAAACCTAAGTCATCTTTCCAGGCCACAGGGTTCCACCATCAACCCTCAGTCATGTTGCCTGGTCACAGGTTTCCACCATCAAACCTCAGACAAGTTTCCAGGACACAGGGTTCCAGAATCAAACCGTTCTCATGTTCCCTGGCCAGAGGGTTCCAGAATCCACCGATGTCATGTTCCCAGGCCACAGGGTTCCAGAATCCACCGATGTCATGTTCCCAGGCCACAGGGTTCCAGAATTAATCCTCAGTTATGTTCCCAGGCTACAGGGTTCCGGAATCAAACCTCAGTCATGTTCCCAGGGAACAGGGTTCCAGGAACAAACCTCAGTCATGTTGCCAAGCCACAGGTTTCCACCATCAAACCTCAGACATGTTCCCAGGCCACAGGGTTCCAGAATCAAACCGTTCTCATGTTCCCCGGCCACAGGGTTCCAGAATCCACTGATGTAATGTTCCCAGGCAACAGGGTTCCAGTATCAATCCTCAGTTATATTCCCAGTCTACAGGGTTCCAGAATAAAACCTCAGTCATGTTCCCAGTCCACAGGGTTCCAGAACCAAGCCTCAGTTAGGTTCCCAGGGCACAGTATTCCACAATCTAAACAGATGTCATATTCCCAGGCCCCAGGATTCCAGAATCACGCCTCAGTCATGTTCCCAGGCCACAAGCATCCAGAATTAAACCTCAGTCATGTTGCCAGGCCATAGGGTACCACCATCAAACCTCAGTCATATTGCCAGACCACAGGTTTCCACAATCAAACCGATTTCATGTTCCCAGGCAACAGGGTACCAGAATCCAAACCGATGTCATGTTCCCAGGCCACAGGATTCCACAATCTAACATAAGTCATGTTCCCAGGACAATGCCCTCCAGAATCAAACCACAGTCATATACCCAGGCCACATGGTCCCAGAATCAATCCTCAGTCATGTTCCCAGTCCACAGGATTCCAGAACCAAGCCTTCAGTCAGGTTCCCAGAGCACAGTATTCCACAATCTAAACAGATGTCATGTTCCCAGGCCACAGGTTTCCAGAATCACGCCTCAGTCATGTTCCCAGGCCACAGGGTTCCAGAATCAAACCAATGTCAAGTTCCTAGGCCATGGGTTTCCAGTACCAGGCCGCAGTCATGTTTCCAGGGCACAGGGTTCTACAGTCAAACCTCAGTCATGTTGCCAGTCCACAGGTTTCTGCCATCAAACCTCAGTCAAGTTCCCAGGACACAGATTTCCAGAATCAAACCGCAGTCATATTCCCAGGTCACATGGTTCCAGAATCAAACCTCAGTCATGTTTGCAGGACCCATGGTTCCACAATCAAACCACAGTCATGTTCCCAGCACAAAGGTGTCCAGAATCAAACCTCAGTCATGTTCCCAGGGAACAGGGTTCCAGTAACAAACCTCAGTCATGTTGCCAAGCCACAGGTTTCCACCATGAAACCTCAGACATGTTCCCAGGCCACAGGGTTCCAGAATCAAACCGTTCTCATGTTCCCAGGCCACTGGGTTCCAGAATAAAACCTCAGTCATGTTCCCAGTGCACAGGGTTCCAGAACCAAGCCTCAGTCAGGTTCCCATGGCACAGTATTCCACAATCTAAACAGATGTCATGTTCCCAGGCCACAGGATTCCAGAATCACGCCTCTGTCATGTTCCCTGGCCACAGGGTTCCAGAATCAAACCAATGTCAAGTTCCCAGGCCATGGGTTTCAAGTATCAGCTCGCAGTCATGTTTCCAGGACAGAGGGTTCTACAATCAAACCTCAGTCATGTCGCCAGTCCACAGGTTTCTGCCATCAAACCTCAGTCAAGTTCCCAGGCCACAGATTTCCAGAATCAAACCTCAGTCATATTCCCATGACACATGGTTCCAGAATCAAACCTCAGTCATGTTCGCAGGACACAGGTTTCCACAATCAAAGCACAGTCATGTTCCCAGGACAAAGGTGTCCAGAAGCAAACCTCACTCATGTTCCCAGGGAACAGGGTTCCAGTAACAAACCTCAGTCATGTTGCCAGGCCACAGGTTTCCACCATCAAACCTCAGACATATTCCCAAGCCACAGGGTTCCAGAATCAAACCTTTCTCATGTTCCCAGGCCACAGGGTTTCAGAATCAGGCTTCAGTCATGTTGCCAGGCCACAGGGTTTCAAAATCCAGCCTCAGTCATTTTGCCAGTCAAGAGTGGTCCACCATCAAACCTCAGTCATGATCCCAGGCCACATGTTTCCACAATGAAACCTCAGTCATTATCCCAGGCCACAGGTTTCCAGAATCAAACCTCAGTCATATTCCCAGGACACATGTTTCCATTATCAAACCTCAGTCATGTTCGCAGGGCACAGGTTTCAACAATCAAACCTCATTCAATTTCCCAGAACACAGGTGTCCAGAATCCAACCTCAGTCATGTTCCCAGGGAACAGGCTTCCGGAAACAAACCTCAGTCATTTTCCCAGGCCACAGGGTTTCAGAATCAAACCACAGTCATGTTCCCAGGCCAGAGGGTTGCACAATCAAACCTCAGTCTTGTTCCCAGGCCACAGGATTCCAGAATCCAACCGATGTCATGTTCCCAGGCCACAGGGTTCCAGATTCAAACCACAGTCATGTTCCCAGGCCAGGGGGTTCCACAATCAAACCTCAGCCATGTTCCCAGGCCACAGGTTTCCAGAAGCAAACCTCAGTCATGTTCCCAGGACACAGGTTTCCAGAGTCAACCCGAGATCATGTTCCCTGGCCACAGTCTTCCAGAATTAAACCTCAGTCATGTTGCCAGGTCAGAGGTTTCCACCATCAAACCTCAGACAAGTTTCCAGGACACAGGGTTCCAGAATCAAACCGTTCTCATGTTCCCTGGCCACAGGGTTCCAGAATCCACCGATGTCATGTTCCCAGGCCACAGGGTTCCAGAATCAATCCTCAGTTATGTTCCCTGGCTACAGGGTTCCAGAATCAAACCTCAGTCATGTTCCCAGTCCACAGGGTTCCAGAACCAAGGCTCAGTCAGGTTACCGGGGCACAGTATTCCACAAACTAAACAGATGTCATGTTCCCAGGCCACATGGTTCCAGAATCAAACCTCACTCATATTCCCAGGCCACAGGTTTCCAGAATCAATCCGATTTCATGTTCCCAGGCAACAGGGTACCAGAATCCAAACCGATGTCATGTTCCCAAGCCACAGGATTCCACAATCTCACATCAGGCATGTTCCCAGGCCAATGGTTTCCAGAATCAAACCTCAGTCATATTCCCAGGCCACATGGTTCCAGATTCAAACCTCAGTCATGTTCCCAGGACCCAGGGTTCCAGAATCAAACCTCAGTCATGTTCCCTGGACACAGGTTTCAAAAATAAAATCCCAGTCATGTTCTCAGGCCACAGGGTACCACAACTAAACCTCAGTCATATTCCCAGGCCAGAGGGTTCCACAATCAAACCTCAGTCCTTTTGCTAGGCCACGGTTCCACCAGCAAGCCTCAGTCATGTTCCCAGGCCAGAGTGTTCCACAATCAAACCTAAGTCATCTTTCCAGGCCACAGGGTTCCACCATCAACCCTCAGTCATGTTGCCTGGTCACAGGTTTCCACCATCAAACCTCAGACAAGTTTCCAGGACACAGGGTTCCAGAATCAAACCGTTCTCATGTTCCCTGGCCAGAGGGTTCCAGAATCCACCGATGTCATGTTCCCAGGCCACAGGGTTCCAGAATCCACCGATGTCATGTTCCCAGGCCACAGGGTTCCAGAATTAATCCTCAGTTATGTTCCCAGGCTACAGGGTTCCGGAATCAAACCTCAGTCATGTTCCCAGGGAACAGGGTTCCAGGAACAAACCTCAGTCATGTTGCCAAGCCACAGGTTTCCACCATCAAACCTCAGACATGTTCCCAGGCCACAGGGTTCCAGAATCAAACCGTTCTCATGTTCCCCAGCCACAGGGTTCCAGAATCCACTGATGTAATGTTCCCAGGCAACAGGGTTCCAGTATCAATCCTCAGTTATATTCCCAGTCTACAGGGTTCCAGAATAAAACCTCAGTCATGTTCCCAGTCCACAGGGTTCCAGAACCAAGCCTCAGTTAGGTTCCCAGGGCACAGTATTCCACAATCTAAACAGATGTCATATTCCCAGGCCCCAGGATTCCAGAATCACGCCTCAGTCATGTTCCCAGGCCACAAGCATCCAGAATTAAACCTCAGTCATGTTGCCAGGCCATAGGGTACCACCATCAAACCTCAGTCATATTGCCAGACCACAGGTTTCCACAATCAAACCGATTTCATGTTCCCAGGCAACAGGGTACCAGAATCCAAACCGATGTCATGTTCCCAGGCCACAGGATTCCACAATCTAACATAAGTCATGTTCCCAGGACAATGCCCTCCAGAATCAAACCACAGTCATATACCCAGGCCACATGGTCCCAGAATCAATCCTCAGTCATGTTCCCAGTCCACAGGATTCCAGAACCAAGCCTTCAGTCAGGTTCCCAGGGCACAGTATTCCACAATCTAAACAGATGTCATGTTCCCAGGACACAGGTTTCCAGAATCACGCCTCAGTCATGTTCCCAGGGAACAGGGTTCCAGTAACAAACCTCAGTCATGTTGCCAAGCCACAGGTTTCCACCATGAAACCTCAGACATGTTCCCAGGCCATAGGGTTCCAGAATCAAACCGTTCTCATGTTCCCTGGCCACAGGGTTCCAGAATCCACTGATGTCATGTTCCCAGGCCACAGGATTCCAGAATAAAACTTCAGTCATGTTCCCAGTGCACAGGGTTCCAGATCCAAGCCTCAGTCAGGTTCCCAGGGCACAGTATTACACAATCTAAACAGATGGCATGTTCCAAGGCCACAGGATTTCAGAATCACGCCTCTGTCATGTTCCCTGGCCACAGGGTTCCAGAATCAAACCAATGTCTAGTTCCCAGGCCATGGGTTTCAAGTATCAGGTCGCAGTCATGTTTCCAGGACAGAGGGTTCTACAATCAAACCTCAGTCATGTTGCCAGTCCACAGGGTTCCAGAACCAAGGCTCAGTCAGGTTACCAGGGCACAGTATTCCACAAACTAAACAGATGTCATGTTCCCAGGCCACATGTTTCCAGAATCAAACCTCACTCATATTCCCAGGCCACAGGTTTCCAGAATCAATCCGATTTCATGTTCCCAGGCAACAGGGTACCAGAATCCAAACCGATGTCATGTTCCCAAGCCACAGGATTCCACAATCTCACTTCAGGCATGTTCCCAGGCCAATGGTTTCCAGAATCAAACCTCAGTCATATTCCCAGGCCACATGGTTCCAGATTCAAACCTCAGTCATGTTCCCAGGACCCAGGGTTCCAGAATCAAACCTCAGTCATGTTCCCTGGACACAGGTTTCAAAAATAAAATCCCAGTCATGTTCTCAGGCCACAGGGTACCACAATTAAACCTCAGTCATATTCCCAGGCCAGAGGGTCCCACAATCAAACCTCAGTCCTTTTGCTAGGCCACGGTTCCACCAGCAAGCCTCAGTCATGTTCCCAGGCCAGAGTGTTCCACAATCAAACCTAAGTCATCTTTCCAGGCCACAGGGTTCCACCATCAACCCTCAGTCATGTTGCCTGGTCACAGGTTTCCACCATCAAACCTCAGACAAGTTTCCAGGACACAGGGTTCCAGAATCAAACCGTTCTCATGTTCCCTGGCCAGAGGGTTCCAGAATCCACCGATGTCATGTTCCCAGGCCACAGGGTTCCAGAATCCACCGATGTCATGTTCCCAGGCCACAGGGTTCCAGAATTAATCCTCAGTTATGTTCCCAGGCTACAGGGTTCCGGAATCAAACCTCAGTCATGTTCCCAGGGAACAAGGTTCCAGGAACAAACCTCAGTCATGTTGCCAAGCCACAGGTTTCCACCATCAAACCTCAGACATGTTCCCAGGCCACAGGGTTCCAGAATCAAACCGTTCTCATGTTCCCCGGCCACAGGGTTCCAGAATCCACTGATGTAATGTTCCCAGGCAACAGGGTTCCAGTATCAATCCTCAGTTATATTCCCAGTCTACAGGGTTCCAGAATAAAACCTCAGTCATGTTCCCAGTCCACAGGGTTCCAGAACCAAGCCTCAGTTAGGTTCCCAGGGCACAGTATTCCACAATCTAAACAGATGTCATATTCCCAGGCCCCAGGATTCCAGAATCACGCCTCAGTCATGTTCCCAGGCCACAAGCATCCAGAATTAAACCTCAGTCATGTTGCCAGGCCATAGGGTACCACCATCAAACCTCAGTCATATTGCCAGACCACAGGTTTCCACAATCAAACCGATTTCATGTTCCCAGGCCACATGGTTCCAGAATCAAACCTCACTCATATTCCCAGGCCACAGGTTTCCAGAATCAATCCGATTTCATGTTCCCAGGCAACAGAGTACCAGAATCCAAACCGATGTCATGTTCCCAAGCCACAGGATTCCACAATCTCACATCAGGCATGTTCCCAGGCCAATGGTTTCCAGAATCAAACCTCAGTCATATTCCCAGGCCACATGGTTCCAGATTCAAACCTCAGTCATGTTCCCAGGACCCAGGGTTCCAGAATCAAACCTCAGTCATGTTCCCTGGACACAGGTTTCAAAAATAAAATCCCAGTCATGTTCTCAGGCCACAGGGTACCACAACTAAACCTCAGTCATATTCCCAGGCCAGAGGGTTCCACAATCAAACCTCAGTCCTTTTGCTAGGCCACGGTTCCACCAGCAAGCCTCAGTCATGTTCCCAGGCCAGAGTGTTCCACAATCAAACCTAAGTCATCTTTCCAGGCCACAGGGTTCCACCATCAACCCTCAGTCATGTTGCCTGGTCACAGGTTTCCACCATCAAACCTCAGACAAGTTTCCAGGACACAGGGTTCCAGAATCAAACCGTTCTCATGTTCCCTGGCCAGAGGGTTCCAGAATCCACCGATGTCATGTTCCCAGGCCACAGGGTTCCAGAATCCACCGATGTCATGTTCCCAGGCCACAGGGTTCCAGAATTAATCCTCAGTTATGTTCCCAGGCTACAGGGTTCCGGAATCAAACCTCAGTCATGTTCCCAGGGAACAAGGTTCCAGGAACAAACCTCAGTCATGTTGCCAAGCCACAGGTTTCCACCATCAAACCTCAGACATGTTCCCAGGCCACAGGGTTCCAGAATCAAACCGTTCTCATGTTCCCCGGCCACAGGGTTCCAGAATCCACTGATGTAATGTTCCCAGGCAACAGGGTTCCAGTATCAATCCTCAGTTATATTCCCAGTCTACAGGGTTCCAGAATAAAACCTCAGTCATGTTCCCAGTCCACAGGGTTCCAGAACCAAGCCTCAGTTAGGTTCCCAGGGCACAGTATTCCACAATCTAAACAGATGTCATATTCCCAGGCCCCAGGATTCCAGAATCACGCCTCAGTCATGTTCCCAGGCCACAAGCATCCAGAATTAAACCTCAGTCATGTTGCCAGGCCATAGGGTACCACCATCAAACCTCAGTCATATTGCCAGACCACAGGTTTCCACAATCAAACCGATTTCATGTTCCCAGGCCACATGGTTCCAGAATCAAACCTCACTCATATTCCCAGGCCACAGGTTTCCAGAATCAATCCGATTTCATGTTCCCAGGCAACAGAGTACCAGAATCCAAACCGATGTCATGTTCCCAAGCCACAGGATTCCACAATCTCACATCAGGCATGTTCCCAGGCCAATGGTTTCCAGAATCAAACCTCAGTCATATTCCCAGGCCACATGGTTCCAGATTCAAACCTCAGTCATGTTCCCAGGACCCAGGGTTCCAGAATCAAACCTCAGTCATGTTCCCTGGACACAGGTTTCAAAAATAAAATCCCAGTCATGTTCTCAGGCCACAGGGTACCACAACTAAACCTCAGTCATATTCCCAGGCCAGAGGGTTCCACAATCAAACCTCAGTCCTTTTGCTAGGCCACGGTTCCACCAGCAAGCCTCAGTCATGTTCCCAGGCCAGAGTGTTCCACAATCAAACCTAAGTCATCTTTCCAGGCCACAGGGTTCCACCATCAACCCTCAGTCATGTTGCCTGGTCACAGGTTTCCACCATCAAACCTCAGACAAGTTTCCAGGACACAGGGTTCCAGAATCAAACCGTTCTCATGTTCCCTGGCCAGAGGGTTCCAGAATCCACCGATGTCATGTTCCCAGGCCACAGGGTTCCAGAATCCACCGATGTCATGTTCCCAGGCCACAGGGTTCCAGAATTAATCCTCAGTTATGTTCCCAGGCTACAGGGTTCCGGAATCAAACCTCAGTCATGTTCCCAGGGAACAGGGTTCCAGGAACAAACCTCAGTCATGTTGCCAAGCCACAGGTTTCCACCATCAAACCTCAGACATGTTCCCAGGCCACAGGGTTCCAGAATCAAACCGTTCTCATGTTCCCCGGCCACAGGGTTCCAGAATCCACTGATGTAATGTTCCCAGGCAACAGGGTTCCAGTATCAATCCTCAGTTATATTCCCAGTCTACAGGGTTCCAGAATAAAACCTCAGTCATGTTCCCAGTCCACAGGGTTCCAGAACCAAGCCTCAGTTAGGTTCCCAGGGCACAGTATTCCACAATCTAAACAGATGTCATATTCCCAGGCCCCAGGATTCCAGAATCACGCCTCAGTCATGTTCCCAGGCCACAAGCATCCAGAATTAAACCTCAGTCATGTTGCCAGGCCATAGGGTACCACCATCAAACCTCAGTCATATTGCCAGACCACAGGTTTCCACAATCAAACCGATTTCATGTTCCCAGGCAACAGGGTACCAGAATCCAAACCGATGTCATGTTCCCAGGCCACAGGATTCCACAATCTAACATAAGTCATGTTCCCAGGACAATGCCCTCCAGAATCAAACCACAGTCATATACCCAGGCCACATGGTCCCAGAATCAATCCTCAGTCATGTTCCCAGTCCACAGGATTCCAGAACCAAGCCTTCAGTCAGGTTCCCAGAGCACAGTATTCCACAATCTAAACAGATGTCATGTTCCCAGGCCACAGGTTTCCAGAATCACGCCTCAGTCATGTTCCCAGGCCACAGGGTTCCAGAATCAAACCAATGTCAAGTTCCTAGGCCATGGGTTTCCAGTACCAGGCCGCAGTCATGTTTCCAGGGCACAGGGTTCTACAGTCAAACCTCAGTCATGTTGCCAGTCCACAGGTTTCTGCCATCAAACCTCAGTCAAGTTCCCAGGACACAGATTTCCAGAATCAAACCGCAGTCATATTCCCAGGTCACATGGTTCCAGAATCAAACCTCAGTCATGTTTGCAGGACCCATGGTTCCACAATCAAACCACAGTCATGTTCCCAGCACAAAGGTGTCCAGAATCAAACCTCAGTCATGTTCCCAGGGAACAGGGTTCCAGTAACAAACCTCAGTCATGTTGCCAAGCCACAGGTTTCCACCATGAAACCTCAGACATGTTCCCAGGCCACAGGGTTCCAGAATCAAACCGTTCTCATGTTCCCAGGCCACTGGGTTCCAGAATAAAACCTCAGTCATGTTCCCAGTGCACAGGGTTCCAGAACCAAGCCTCAGTCAGGTTCCCATGGCACAGTATTCCACAATCTAAACAGATGTCATGTTCCCAGGCCACAGGATTCCAGAATCACGCCTCTGTCATGTTCCCTGGCCACAGGGTTCCAGAATCAAACCAATGTCAAGTTCCCAGGCCATGGGTTTCAAGTATCAGCTCGCAGTCATGTTTCCAGGACAGAGGGTTCTACAATCAAACCTCAGTCATGTCGCCAGTCCACAGGTTTCTGCCATCAAACCTCAGTCAAGTTCCCAGGCCACAGATTTCCAGAATCAAACCTCAGTCATATTCCCATGACACATGGTTCCAGAATCAAACCTCAGTCATGTTCGCAGGACACAGGTTTCCACAATCAAAGCACAGTCATGTTCCCAGGACAAAGGTGTCCAGAAGCAAACCTCACTCATGTTCCCAGGGAACAGGGTTCCAGTAACAAACCTCAGTCATGTTGCCAGGCCACAGGTTTCCACCATCAAACCTCAGACATATTCCCAAGCCACAGGGTTCCAGAATCAAACCTTTCTCATGTTCCCAGGCCACAGGGTTTCAGAATCAGGCTTCAGTCATGTTGCCAGGCCACAGGGTTTCAAAATCCAGCCTCAGTCATTTTGCCAGTCAAGAGTGGTCCACCATCAAACCTCAGTCATGATCCCAGGCCACATGTTTCCACAATGAAACCTCAGTCATTATCCCAGGCCACAGGTTTCCAGAATCAAACCTCAGTCATATTCCCAGGACACATGTTTCCATTATCAAACCTCAGTCATGTTCGCAGGGCACAGGTTTCAACAATCAAACCTCATTCAATTTCCCAGAACACAGGTGTCCAGAATCCAACCTCAGTCATGTTCCCAGGGAACAGGCTTCCGGAAACAAACCTCAGTCATTTTCCCAGGCCACAGGGTTTCAGAATCAAACCACAGTCATGTTCCCAGGCCAGAGGGTTGCACAATCAAACCTCAGTCTTGTTCCCAGGCCACAGGATTCCAGAATCCAACCGATGTCATGTTCCCAGGCCACAGGGTTCCAGATTCAAACCACAGTCATGTTCCCAGGCCAGGGGGTTCCACAATCAAACCTCAGCCATGTTCCCAGGCCACAGGTTTCCAGAAGCAAACCTCAGTCATGTTCCCAGGACACAGGTTTCCAGAGTCAACCCGAGATCATGTTCCCTGGCCACAGTCTTCCAGAATTAAACCTCAGTCATGTTGCCAGGTCAGAGGTTTCCACCATCAAACCTCAGACAAGTTTCCAGGACACAGGGTTCCAGAATCAAACCGTTCTCATGTTCCCTGGCCACAGGGTTCCAGAATCCACCGATGTCATGTTCCCAGGCCACAGGGTTCCAGAATCAATCCTCAGTTATGTTCCCTGGCTACAGGGTTCCAGAATCAAACCTCAGTCATGTTCCCAGTCCACAGGGTTCCAGAACCAAGGCTCAGTCAGGTTACCGGGGCACAGTATTCCACAAACTAAACAGATGTCATGTTCCCAGGCCACATGGTTCCAGAATCAAACCTCACTCATATTCCCAGGCCACAGGTTTCCAGAATCAATCCGATTTCATGTTCCCAGGCAACAGGGTACCAGAATCCAAACCGATGTCATGTTCCCAAGCCACAGGATTCCACAATCTCACATCAGGCATGTTCCCAGGCCAATGGTTTCCAGAATCAAACCTCAGTCATATTCCCAGGCCACATGGTTCCAGATTCAAACCTCAGTCATGTTCCCAGGACCCAGGGTTCCAGAATCAAACCTCAGTCATGTTCCCTGGACACAGGTTTCAAAAATAAAATCCCAGTCATGTTCTCAGGCCACAGGGTACCACAACTAAACCTCAGTCATATTCCCAGGCCAGAGGGTTCCACAATCAAACCTCAGTCCTTTTGCTAGGCCACGGTTCCACCAGCAAGCCTCAGTCATGTTCCCAGGCCAGAGTGTTCCACAATCAAACCTAAGTCATCTTTCCAGGCCACAGGGTTCCACCATCAACCCTCAGTCATGTTGCCTGGTCACAGGTTTCCACCATCAAACCTCAGACAAGTTTCCAGGACACAGGGTTCCAGAATCAAACCGTTCTCATGTTCCCTGGCCAGAGGGTTCCAGAATCCACCGATGTCATGTTCCCAGGCCACAGGGTTCCAGAATCCACCGATGTCATGTTCCCAGGCCACAGGGTTCCAGAATTAATCCTCAGTTATGTTCCCAGGCTACAGGGTTCCGGAATCAAACCTCAGTCATGTTCCCAGGGAACAGGGTTCCAGGAACAAACCTCAGTCATGTTGCCAAGCCACAGGTTTCCACCATCAAACCTCAGACATGTTCCCAGGCCACAGGGTTCCAGAATCAAACCGTTCTCATGTTCCCCAGCCACAGGGTTCCAGAATCCACTGATGTAATGTTCCCAGGCAACAGGGTTCCAGTATCAATCCTCAGTTATATTCCCAGTCTACAGGGTTCCAGAATAAAACCTCAGTCATGTTCCCAGTCCACAGGGTTCCAGAACCAAGCCTCAGTTAGGTTCCCAGGGCACAGTATTCCACAATCTAAACAGATGTCATATTCCCAGGCCCCAGGATTCCAGAATCACGCCTCAGTCATGTTCCCAGGCCACAAGCATCCAGAATTAAACCTCAGTCATGTTGCCAGGCCATAGGGTACCACCATCAAACCTCAGTCATATTGCCAGACCACAGGTTTCCACAATCAAACCGATTTCATGTTCCCAGGCAACAGGGTACCAGAATCCAAACCGATGTCATGTTCCCAGGCCACAGGATTCCACAATCTAACATAAGTCATGTTCCCAGGACAATGCCCTCCAGAATCAAACCACAGTCATATACCCAGGCCACATGGTCCCAGAATCAATCCTCAGTCATGTTCCCAGTCCACAGGATTCCAGAACCAAGCCTTCAGTCAGGTTCCCAGGGCACAGTATTCCACAATCTAAACAGATGTCATGTTCCCAGGACACAGGTTTCCAGAATCACGCCTCAGTCATGTTCCCAGGGAACAGGGTTCCAGTAACAAACCTCAGTCATGTTGCCAAGCCACAGGTTTCCACCATGAAACCTCAGACATGTTCCCAGGCCATAGGGTTCCAGAATCAAACCGTTCTCATGTTCCCTGGCCACAGGGTTCCAGAATCCACTGATGTCATGTTCCCAGGCCACAGGATTCCAGAATAAAACTTCAGTCATGTTCCCAGTGCACAGGGTTCCAGATCCAAGCCTCAGTCAGGTTCCCAGGGCACAGTATTACACAATCTAAACAGATGGCATGTTCCAAGGCCACAGGATTTCAGAATCACGCCTCTGTCATGTTCCCTGGCCACAGGGTTCCAGAATCAAACCAATGTCTAGTTCCCAGGCCATGGGTTTCAAGTATCAGGTCGCAGTCATGTTTCCAGGACAGAGGGTTCTACAATCAAACCTCAGTCATGTTGCCAGTCCACAGGGTTCCAGAACCAAGGCTCAGTCAGGTTACCAGGGCACAGTATTCCACAAACTAAACAGATGTCATGTTCCCAGGCCACATGTTTCCAGAATCAAACCTCACTCATATTCCCAGGCCACAGGTTTCCAGAATCAATCCGATTTCATGTTCCCAGGCAACAGGGTACCAGAATCCAAACCGATGTCATGTTCCCAAGCCACAGGATTCCACAATCTCACTTCAGGCATGTTCCCAGGCCAATGGTTTCCAGAATCAAACCTCAGTCATATTCCCAGGCCACATGGTTCCAGATTCAAACCTCAGTCATGTTCCCAGGACCCAGGGTTCCAGAATCAAACCTCAGTCATGTTCCCTGGACACAGGTTTCAAAAATAAAATCCCAGTCATGTTCTCAGGCCACAGGGTACCACAATTAAACCTCAGTCATATTCCCAGGCCAGAGGGTCCCACAATCAAACCTCAGTCCTTTTGCTAGGCCACGGTTCCACCAGCAAGCCTCAGTCATGTTCCCAGGCCAGAGTGTTCCACAATCAAACCTAAGTCATCTTTCCAGGCCACAGGGTTCCACCATCAACCCTCAGTCATGTTGCCTGGTCACAGGTTTCCACCATCAAACCTCAGACAAGTTTCCAGGACACAGGGTTCCAGAATCAAACCGTTCTCATGTTCCCTGGCCAGAGGGTTCCAGAATCCACCGATGTCATGTTCCCAGGCCACAGGGTTCCAGAATCCACCGATGTCATGTTCCCAGGCCACAGGGTTCCAGAATTAATCCTCAGTTATGTTCCCAGGCTACAGGGTTCCGGAATCAAACCTCAGTCATGTTCCCAGGGAACAAGGTTCCAGGAACAAACCTCAGTCATGTTGCCAAGCCACAGGTTTCCACCATCAAACCTCAGACATGTTCCCAGGCCACAGGGTTCCAGAATCAAACCGTTCTCATGTTCCCCGGCCACAGGGTTCCAGAATCCACTGATGTAATGTTCCCAGGCAACAGGGTTCCAGTATCAATCCTCAGTTATATTCCCAGTCTACAGGGTTCCAGAATAAAACCTCAGTCATGTTCCCAGTCCACAGGGTTCCAGAACCAAGCCTCAGTTAGGTTCCCAGGGCACAGTATTCCACAATCTAAACAGATGTCATATTCCCAGGCCCCAGGATTCCAGAATCACGCCTCAGTCATGTTCCCAGGCCACAAGCATCCAGAATTAAACCTCAGTCATGTTGCCAGGCCATAGGGTACCACCATCAAACCTCAGTCATATTGCCAGACCACAGGTTTCCACAATCAAACCGATTTCATGTTCCCAGGCCACATGGTTCCAGAATCAAACCTCACTCATATTCCCAGGCCACAGGTTTCCAGAATCAATCCGATTTCATGTTCCCAGGCAACAGAGTACCAGAATCCAAACCGATGTCATGTTCCCAAGCCACAGGATTCCACAATCTCACATCAGGCATGTTCCCAGGCCAATGGTTTCCAGAATCAAACCTCAGTCATATTCCCAGGCCACATGGTTCCAGATTCAAACCTCAGTCATGTTCCCAGGACCCAGGGTTCCAGAATCAAACCTCAGTCATGTTCCCTGGACACAGGTTTCAAAAATAAAATCCCAGTCATGTTCTCAGGCCACAGGGTACCACAACTAAACCTCAGTCATATTCCCAGGCCAGAGGGTTCCACAATCAAACCTCAGTCCTTTTGCTAGGCCACGGTTCCACCAGCAAGCCTCAGTCATGTTCCCAGGCCAGAGTGTTCCACAATCAAACCTAAGTCATCTTTCCAGGCCACAGGGTTCCACCATCAACCCTCAGTCATGTTGCCTGGTCACAGGTTTCCACCATCAAACCTCAGACAAGTTTCCAGGACACAGGGTTCCAGAATCAAACCGTTCTCATGTTCCCTGGCCAGAGGGTTCCAGAATCCACCGATGTCATGTTCCCAGGCCACAGGGTTCCAGAATCCACCGATGTCATGTTCCCAGGCCACAGGGTTCCAGAATTAATCCTCAGTTATGTTCCCAGGCTACAGGGTTCCGGAATCAAACCTCAGTCATGTTCCCAGGGAACAGGGTTCCAGGAACAAACCTCAGTCATGTTGCCAAGCCACAGGTTTCCACCATCAAACCTCAGACATGTTCCCAGGCCACAGGGTTCCAGAATCAAACCGTTCTCATGTTCCCCGGCCACAGGGTTCCAGAATCCACTGATGTAATGTTCCCAGGCAACAGGGTTCCAGTATCAATCCTCAGTTATATTCCCAGTCTACAGGGTTCCAGAATAAAACCTCAGTCATGTTCCCAGTCCACAGGGTTCCAGAACCAAGCCTCAGTTAGGTTCCCAGGGCACAGTATTCCACAATCTAAACAGATGTCATATTCCCAGGCCCCAGGATTCCAGAATCACGCCTCAGTCATGTTCCCAGGCCACAAGCATCCAGAATTAAACCTCAGTCATGTTGCCAGGCCATAGGGTACCACCATCAAACCTCAGTCATATTGCCAGACCACAGGTTTCCACAATCAAACCGATTTCATGTTCCCAGGCAACAGGGTACCAGAATCCAAACCGATGTCATGTTCCCAGGCCACAGGATTCCACAATCTAACATAAGTCATGTTCCCAGGACAATGCCCTCCAGAATCAAACCACAGTCATATACCCAGGCCACATGGTCCCAGAATCAATCCTCAGTCATGTTCCCAGTCCACAGGATTCCAGAACCAAGCCTTCAGTCAGGTTCCCAGAGCACAGTATTCCACAATCTAAACAGATGTCATGTTCCCAGGCCACAGGTTTCCAGAATCACGCCTCAGTCATGTTCCCAGGCCACAGGGTTCCAGAATCGAACCAATGTCAAGTTCCTAGGCCATGGGTTTCCAGTACCAGGCCGCAGTCATGTTTCCAGGGCACAGGTTTCTACAGTCAAACCTCAGTCATGTTGCCAGTCCACAGGTTTCTGCCATCAAACCTCAGTCAAGTTCCCAGGACACAGATTTCCAGAATCAAACCGCAGTCATATTCCCAGGTCACATGGTTCCAGAATCAAACCTCAGTCATGTTTGCAGGACCCATGGTTCCACAATCAAACCACAGTCATGTTCCCAGCACAAAGGTGTCCAGAATCAAACCTCAGTCATGTTCCCAGGGAACAGGGTTCCAGTAACAAACCTCAGTCATGTTGCCAAGCCACAGGTTTCCACCATGAAACCTCAGACATGTTCCCAGGCCACAGGGTTCCAGAATCAAACCGTTCTCATGTTCCCAGGCCACTGGGTTCCAGAATAAAACCTCAGTCATGTTCCCAGTGCACAGGGTTCCAGAACCAAGCCTCAGTCAGGTTCCCATGGCACAGTATTCCACAATCTAAACAGATGTCATGTTCCCAGGCCACAGGATTCCAGAATCACGCCTCTGTCATGTTCCCTGGCCACAGGGTTCCAGAATCAAACCAATGTCAAGTTCCCAGGCCATGGGTTTCAAGTATCAGGTCGCAGTCATGTTTCCAGGACAGAGGGTTCTACAATCAAACCTCAGTCATGTCGCCAGTCCACAGGTTTCTGCCATCAAACCTCAGGCAAGTTCCCAGGCCACAGATTTCCAGAATCAAACCTCAGTCATATTCCCATGACACATGGTTCCAGAATCAAACCTCAGTCATGTTCGCAGGACACAGGTTTCCACAATCAAAGCACAGTCATGTTCCCAGGACAAAGGTGTCCAGAAGCAAACCTCACTCATGTTCCCAGGGAACAGGGTTCCAGTAACAAACCTCAGTCATGTTGCCAGGCCACAGGTTTCCACCATCAAACCTCAGACATATTCCCAAGCCACAGGGTTCCAGAATCAAACCTTTCTCATGTTCCCAGGCCACAGGGTTTCAGAATCAGGCTTCAGTCATGTTGCCAGGCCACAGGGTTTCAAAATCCAGCCTCAGTCATTTTGCCAGTCAAGAGTGGTCCACCATCAAACCTCAGTCATGATCCCAGGCCACATGTTTCCACAATGAAACCTCAGTCATTATCCCAGGCCACAGGTTTCCAGAATCAAACCTCAGTCATATTCCCAGGACACATGTTTCCATTATCAAACCTCAGTCATGTTCGCAGGGCACAGGTTTCAACAATCAAACCTCATTCAATTTCCCAGAACACAGGTGTCCAGAATCCAACCTCAGTCATGTTCCCAGGGAACAGGCTTCCGGAAACAAACCTCAGTCATTTTCCCAGGCCACAGGGTTTCAGAATCAAACCACAGTCATGTTCCCAGGCCAGAGGGTTGCACAATCAAACCTCAGTCTTGTTCCCAGGCCACAGGATTCCAGAATCCAACCGATGTCATGTTCCCAGGCCACAGGGTTCCAGATTCAAACCACAGTCATGTTCCCAGGCCAGGGGGTTCCACAATCAAACCTCAGCCATGTTCCCAGGCCACAGGTTTCCAGAAGCAAACCTCAGTCATGTTCCCAGGACACAGGTTTCCAGAGTCAACCCGAGATCATGTTCCCTGGCCACAGTCTTCCAGAATTAAACCTCAGTCATGTTGCCAGGTCAGAGGTTTCCACCATCAAACCTCAGACAAGTTTCCAGGACACAGGGTTCCAGAATCAAACCGTTCTCATGTTCCCTGGCCACAGGGTTCCAGAATCCACCGATGTCATGTTCCCAGGCCACAGGGTTCCAGAATCAATCCTCAGTTATGTTCCCTGGCTACAGGGTTCCAGAATCAAACCTCAGTCATGTTCCCAGTCCACAGGGTTCCAGAACCAAGGCTCAGTCAGGTTACCGGGGCACAGTATTCCACAAACTAAACAGATGTCATGTTCCCAGGCCACATGGTTCCAGAATCAAACCTCACTCATATTCCCAGGCCACAGGTTTCCAGAATCAATCCGATTTCATGTTCCCAGGCAACAGGGTACCAGAATCCAAACCGATGTCATGTTCCCAAGCCACAGGATTCCACAATCTCACTTCAGGCATGTTCCCAGGCCAATGGTTTCCAGAATCAAACCTCAGTCATATTCCCAGGCCACATGGTTCCAGATTCAAACCTCAGTCATGTTCCCAGGACCCAGGGTTCCAGAATCAAACCTCAGTCATGTTCCCTGGACACAGGTTTCAAAAATAAAATCCCAGTCATGTTCTCAGGCCACAGGGTACCACAATTAAACCTCAGTCATATTCCCAGGCCAGAGGGTCCCACAATCAAACCTCAGTCCTTTTGCTAGGCCACGGTTCCACCAGCAAGCCTCAGTCATGTTCCCAGGCCAGAGTGTTCCACAATCAAACCTAAGTCATCTTTCCAGGCCACAGGGTTCCACCATCAACCCTCAGTCATGTTGCCTGGTCACAGGTTTCCACCATCAAACCTCAGACAAGTTTCCAGGACACAGGGTTCCAGAATCAAACCGTTCTCATGTTCCCTGGCCAGAGGGTTCCAGAATCCACCGATGTCATGTTCCCAGGCCACAGGGTTCCAGAATCCACCGATGTCATGTTCCCAGGCCACAGGGTTCCAGAATTAATCCTCAGTTATGTTCCCAGGCTACAGGGTTCCGGAATCAAACCTCAGTCATGTTCCCAGGGAACAAGGTTCCAGGAACAAACCTCAGTCATGTTGCCAAGCCACAGGTTTCCACCATCAAACCTCAGACATGTTCCCAGGCCACAGGGTTCCAGAATCAAACCGTTCTCATGTTCCCCGGCCACAGGGTTCCAGAATCCACTGATGTAATGTTCCCAGGCAACAGGGTTCCAGTATCAATCCTCAGTTATATTCCCAGTCTACAGGGTTCCAGAATAAAACCTCAGTCATGTTCCCAGTCCACAGGGTTCCAGAACCAAGCCTCAGTTAGGTTCCCAGGGCACAGTATTCCACAATCTAAACAGATGTCATATTCCCAGGCCCCAGGATTCCAGAATCACGCCTCAGTCATGTTCCCAGGCCACAAGCATCCAGAATTAAACCTCAGTCATGTTGCCAGGCCATAGGGTACCACCATCAAACCTCAGTCATATTGCCAGACCACAGGTTTCCACAATCAAACCGATTTCATGTTCCCAGGCCACATGGTTCCAGAATCAAACCTCACTCATATTCCCAGGCCACAGGTTTCCAGAATCAATCCGATTTCATGTTCCCAGGCAACAGAGTACCAGAATCCAAACCGATGTCATGTTCCCAAGCCACAGGATTACACAATCTCACATCAGGCATGTTCCCAGGCCAATGGTTTCCAGAATCAAACCTCAGTCATATTCCCAGGCCACATGGTTCCAGATTCAAACCTCAGTCATGTTCCCAGGACCCAGGGTTCCAGAATCAAACCTCAGTCATGTTCCCTGGACACAGGTTTCAAAAATAAAATCCCAGTCATGTTCTCAGGCCACAGGGTACCACAACTAAACCTCAGTCATATTCCCAGGCCAGAGGGTTCCACAATCAAACCTCAGTCCTTTTGCTAGGCCACGGTTCCACCAGCAAGCCTCAGTCATGTTCCCAGGCCAGAGTGTTCCACAATCAAACCTAAGTCATCTTTCCAGGCCACAGGGTTCCACCATCAACCCTCAGTCATGTTGCCTGGTCACAGGTTTCCACCATCAAACCTCAGACAAGTTTCCAGGACACAGGGTTCCAGAATCAAACAGTTCTCATGTTCCCTGGCCACAGGGTTCCAGAATCCACCGATGTCATGTTCCCAGGCCACAGGGTTCCAGAATCCACCGATGTCATGTTCCCAGGCCACAGGGTTCCAGAATTAATCCTCAGTTATGTTCCCAGGCTACAGGGTTCCGGAATCAAACCTCAGTCATGTTCCCAGGGAACAGGGTTCCAGGAACAAACCTCAGTCATGTTGCCAAGCCACAGGTTTCCACCATCAAACCTCAGACATGTTCCCAGGCCACAGGGTTCCAGAATCAAACCGTTCTCATGTTCCCCGGCCACAGGGTTCCAGAATCCACTGATGTAATGTTCCCAGGCAACAGGGTTCCAGTATCAATCCTCAGTTATATTCCCAGTCTACAGGGTTCCAGAATAAAACCTCAGTCATGTTCCCAGTCCACAGGGTTCCAGAACCAAGCCTCAGTTAGGTTCCCAGGGCACAGTATTCCACAATCTAAACAGATGTCATATTCCCAGGCCCCAGGATTCCAGAATCACGCCTCAGTCATGTTCCCAGGCCACAAGCATCCAGAATTAAACCTCAGTCATGTTGCCAGGCCATAGGGTACCACCATCAAACCTCAGTCATATTGCCAGACCACAGGTTTCCACAATCAAACCGATTTCATGTTCCCAGGCAACAGGGTACCAGAATCCAAACCGATGTCATGTTCCCAGGCCACAGGATTCCACAATCTAACATAAGTCATGTTCCCAGGACAATGCCCTCCAGAATCAAACCACAGTCATATACCCAGGCCACATGGTCCCAGAATCAATCCTCAGTCATGTTCCCAGTCCACAGGATTCCAGAACCAAGCCTTCAGTCAGGTTCCCAGAGCACAGTATTCCACAATCTAAACAGATGTCATGTTCCCAGGCCACAGGTTTCCAGAATCACGCCTCAGTCATGTTCCCAGGCCACAGGGTTCCAGAATCGAACCAATGTCAAGTTCCTAGGCCATGGGTTTCCAGTACCAGGCCGCAGTCATGTTTCCAGGGCACAGGGTTCTACAGTCAAACCTCAGTCATGTTGCCAGTCCACAGGTTTCTGCCATCAAACCTCAGTCAAGTTCCCAGGACACAGATTTCCAGAATCAAACCGCAGTCATATTCCCAGGTCACATGGTTCCAGAATCAAACCTCAGTCATGTTTGCAGGACCCATGGTTCCACAATCAAACCACAGTCATGTTCCCAGCACAAAGGTGTCCAGAATCAAACCTCAGTCATGTTCCCAGGGAACAGGGTTCCAGTAACAAACCTCAGTCATGTTGCCAAGCCACAGGTTTCCACCATGAAACCTCAGACATGTTCCCAGGCCACAGGGTTCCAGAATCAAACCGTTCTCATGTTCCCAGGCCACTGGGTTCCAGAATAAAACCTCAGTCATGTTCCCAGTGCACAGGGTTCCAGAACCAAGCCTCAGTCAGGTTCCCATGGCACAGTATTCCACAATCTAAACAGATGTCATGTTCCCAGGCCACAGGATTCCAGAATCACGCCTCTGTCATGTTCCCTGGCCACAGGGTTCCAGAATCAAACCAATGTCAAGTTCCCAGGCCATGGGTTTCAAGTATCAGGTCGCAGTCATGTTTCCAGGACAGAGGGTTCTACAATCAAACCTCAGTCATGTCGCCAGTCCACAGGTTTCTGCCATCAAACCTCAGTCAAGTTCCCAGGCCACAGATTTCCAGAATCAAACCTCAGTCATATTCCCATGACACATGGTTCCAGAATCAAACCTCAGTCATGTTCGCAGGACACAGGTTTCCACAATCAAAGCACAGTCATGTTCCCAGGACAAAGGTGTCCAGAAGCAAACCTCACTCATGTTCCCAGGGAACAGGGTTCCAGTAACAAACCTCAGTCATGTTGCCAGGCCACAGGTTTCCACCATCAAACCTCAGACATATTCCCAAGCCACAGGGTTCCAGAATCAAACCTTTCTCATGTTCCCAGGCCACAGGGTTTCAGAATCAGGCTTCAGTCATGTTGCCAGGCCACAGGGTTTCAAAATCCAGCCTCAGTCATTTTGCCAGTCAAGAGTGGTCCACCATCAAACCTCAGTCATGATCCCAGGCCACATGTTTCCACAATGAAACCTCAGTCATTATCCCAGGCCACAGGTTTCCAGAATCAAACCTCAGTCATATTCCCAGGACACATGTTTCCATTATCAAACCTCAGTCATGTTCGCAGGGCACAGGTTTCAACAATCAAACCTCATTCAATTTCCCAGAACACAGGTGTCCAGAATCCAACCTCAGTCATGTTCCCAGGGAACAGGCTTCCGGAAACAAACCTCAGTCATTTTCCCAGGCCACAGGGTTTCAGAATCAAACCACAGTCATGTTCCCAGGCCAGAGGGTTGCACAATCAAACCTCAGTCTTGTTCCCAGGCCACAGGATTCCAGAATCCAACCGATGTCATGTTCCCAGGCCACAGGGTTCCAGATTCAAACCACAGTCATGTTCCCAGGCCAGGGGGTTCCACAATCAAACCTCAGCCATGTTCCCAGGCCACAGGTTTCCAGAAGCAAACCTCAGTCATGTTCCCAGGACACAGGTTTCCAGAGTCAACCCGAGATCATGTTCCCTGGCCACAGTCTTCCAGAATTAAACCTCAGTCATGTTGCCAGGTCAGAGGTTTCCACCATCAAACCTCAGACAAGTTTCCAGGACACAGGGTTCCAGAATCAAACCGTTCTCATGTTCCCTGGCCACAGGGTTCCAGAATCCACCGATGTCATGTTCCCAGGCCACAGGGTTCCAGAATCAATCCTCAGTTATGTTCCCTGGCTACAGGGTTCCAGAATCAAACCTCAGTCATGTTCCCAGTCCACAGGGTTCCAGAACCAAGGCTCAGTCAGGTTACCGGGGCACAGTATTCCACAAACTAAACAGATGTCATGTTCCCAGGCCACATGGTTCCAGAATCAAACCTCACTCATATTCCCAGGCCACAGGTTTCCAGAATCAATCCGATTTCATGTTCCCAGGCAACAGGGTACCAGAATCCAAACCAATGTCATGTTCCCAAGCCACAGGATTCCACAATCTCACTTCAGGCATGTTCCCAGGCCAATGGTTTCCAGAATCAAACCTCAGTCATATTCCCAGGCCACATGGTTCCAGATTCAAACCTCAGTCATGTTCCCAGGACCCAGGGTTCCAGAATCAAACCTCAGTCATGTTCCCAGGACACAGGTTTCAAAAATAAAATCCCAGTCATGTTCTCAGGCCACAGGGTACCACAATTAAACCTCAGTCATATTCCCAGGCCAGAGGGTCCCACAATCAAACCTCAGTCCTTTTGCTAGGCCACGGTTCCACCAGCAAGCCTCAGTCATGTTCCCAGGCCAGAGTGTTCCACAATCAAACCTAAGTCATCTTTCCAGGCCACAGGGTTCCACCATCAACCCTCAGTCATGTTGCCTGGTCACAGGTTTCCACCATCAAACCTCAGACAAGTTTCCAGGACACAGGGTTCCAGAATCAAACCGTTCTCATGTTCCCTGGCCAGAGGGTTCCAGAATCCACCGATGTCATGTTCCCAGGCCACAGGGTTCCAGAATCCACCGATGTCATGTTCCCAGGCCACAGGGTTCCAGAATTAATCCTCAGTTATGTTCCCAGGCTACAGGGTTCCGGAATCAAACCTCAGTCATGTTCCCAGGGAACAAGGTTCCAGGAACAAACCTCAGTCATGTTGCCAAGCCACAGGTTTCCACCATCAAACCTCAGACATGTTCCCAGGCCACAGGGTTCCAGAATCAAACCGTTCTCATGTTCCCCGGCCACAGGGTTCCAGAATCCACTGATGTAATGTTCCCAGGCAACAGGGTTCCAGTATCAATCCTCAGTTATATTCCCAGTCTACAGGGTTCCAGAATAAAACCTCAGTCATGTTCCCAGTCCACAGGGTTCCAGAACCAAGCCTCAGTTAGGTTCCCAGGGCACAGTATTCCACAATCTAAACAGATGTCATATTCCCAGGCCCCAGGATTCCAGAATCACGCCTCAGTCATGTTCCCAGGCCACAAGCATCCAGAATTAAACCTCAGTCATGTTGCCAGGCCATAGGGTACCACCATCAAACCTCAGTCATATTGCCAGACCACAGGTTTCCACAATCAAACCGATTTCATGTTCCCAGGCCACATGGTTCCAGAATCAAACCTCACTCATATTCCCAGGCCACAGGTTTCCAGAATCAATCCGATTTCATGTTCCCAGGCAACAGAGTACCAGAATCCAAACCGATGTCATGTTCCCAAGCCACAGGATTCCACAATCTCACATCAGGCATGTTCCCAGGCCAATGGTTTCCAGAATCAAACCTCAGTCATATTCCCAGGCCACATGGTTCCAGATTCAAACCTCAGTCATGTTCCCAGGACCCAGGGTTCCAGAATCAAACCTCAGTCATGTTCCCTGGACACAGGTTTCAAAAATAAAATCCCAGTCATGTTCTCAGGCCACAGGGTACCACAACTAAACCTCAGTCATATTCCCAGGCCAGAGGGTTCCACAATCAAACCTCAGTCCTTTTGCTAGGCCACGGTTCCACCAGCAAGCCTCAGTCATGTTCCCAGGCCAGAGTGTTCCACAATCAAACCTAAGTCATCTTTCCAGGCCACAGGGTTCCACCATCAACCCTCAGTCATGTTGCCTGGTCACAGGTTTCCACCATCAAACCTCAGACAAGTTTCCAGGACACAGGGTTCCAGAATCAAACCGTTCTCATGTTCCCTGGCCAGAGGGTTCCAGAATCCACCGATGTCATGTTCCCAGGCCACAGGGTTCCAGAATCCACCGATGTCATGTTCCCAGGCCACAGGGTTCCAGAATTAATCCTCAGTTATGTTCCCAGGCTACAGGGTTCCGGAATCAAACCTCAGTCATGTTCCCAGGGAACAGGGTTCCAGGAACAAACCTCAGTCATGTTGCCAAGCCACAGGTTTCCACCATCAAACCTCAGACATGTTCCCAGGCCACAGGGTTCCAGAATCAAACCGTTCTCATGTTCCCCGGCCACAGGGTTCCAGAATCCACTGATGTAATGTTCCCAGGCAACAGGGTTCCAGTATCAATCCTCAGTTATATTCCCAGTCTACAGGGTGCCAGAATAAAACCTCAGTCATGTTCCCAGTCCACAGGGTTCCAGAACCAAGCCTCAGTTAGGTTCCCAGGGCACAGTATTCCACAATCTAAACAGATGTCATATTCCCAGGCCCCAGGATTCCAGAATCACGCCTCAGTCATGTTCCCAGGCCACAAGCATCCAGAATTAAACCTCAGTCATGTTGCCAGGCCATAGGGTACCACCATCAAACCTCAGTCATATTGCCAGACCACAGGTTTCCACAATCAAACCGATTTCATGTTCCCAGGCAACAGGGTACCAGAATCCAAACCGATGTCATGTTCCCAGGCCACAGGATTCCACAATCTAACATAAGTCATGTTCCCAGGACAATGCCCTCCAGAATCAAACCACAGTCATATACCCAGGCCACATGGTCCCAGAATCAATCCTCAGTCATGTTCCCAGTCCACAGGATTCCAGAACCAAGCCTTCAGTCAGGTTCCCAGAGCACAGTATTCCACAATCTAAACAGATGTCATGTTCCCAGGCCACAGGTTTCCAGAATCACGCCTCAGTCATGTTCCCAGGCCACAGGGTTCCAGAATCAAACCAATGTCAAGTTCCTAGGCCATGGGTTTCCAGTACCAGGCCGCAGTCATGTTTCCAGGGCACAGGGTTCTACAGTCAAACCTCAGTCATGTTGCCAGTCCACAGGTTTCTGCCATCAAACCTCAGTCAAGTTCCCAGGACACAGATTTCCAGAATCAAACCGCAGTCATATTCCCAGGTCACATGGTTCCAGAATCAAACCTCAGTCATGTTTGCAGGACCCATGGTTCCACAATCAAACCACAGTCATGTTCCCAGCACAAAGGTGTCCAGAATCAAACCTCAGTCATGTTCCCAGGGAACAGGGTTCCAGTAACAAACCTCAGTCATGTTGCCAAGCCACAGGTTTCCACCATGAAACCTCAGACATGTTCCCAGGCCACAGGGTTCCAGAATCAAACCGTTCTCATGTTCCCAGGCCACTGGGTTCCAGAATAAAACCTCAGTCATGTTCCCAGTGCACAGGGTTCCAGAACCAAGCCTCAGTCAGGTTCCCATGGCACAGTATTCCACAATCTAAACAGATGTCATGTTCCCAGGCCACAGGATTCCAGAATCACGCCTCTGTCATGTTCCCTGGCCACAGGGTTCCAGAATCAAACCAATGTCAAGTTCCCAGGCCATGGGTTTCAAGTATCAGGTCGCAGTCATGTTTCCAGGACAGAGGGTTCTACAATCAAACCTCAGTCATGTCGCCAGTCCACAGGTTTCTGCCATCAAACCTCAGTCAAGTTCCCAGGCCACAGATTTCCAGAATCAAACCTCAGTCATATTCCCATGACACATGGTTCCAGAATCAAACCTCAGTCATGTTCGCAGGACACAGGTTTCCACAATCAAAGCACAGTCATGTTCCCAGGACAAAGGTGTCCAGAAGCAAACCTCACTCATGTTCCCAGGGAACAGGGTTCCAGTAACAAACCTCAGTCATGTTGCCAGGCCACAGGTTTCCACCATCAAACCTCAGACATATTCCCAAGCCACAGGGTTCCAGAATCAAACCTTTCTCATGTTCCCAGGCCACAGGGTTTCAGAATCAGGCTTCAGTCATGTTGCCAGGCCACAGGGTTTCAAAATCCAGCCTCAGTCATTTTGCCAGTCAAGAGTGGTCCACCATCAAACCTCAGTCATGATCCCAGGCCACATGTTTCCACAATGAAACCTCAGTCATTATCCCAGGCCACAGGTTTCCAGAATCAAACCTCAGTCATATTCCCAGGACACATGTTTCCATTATCAAACCTCAGTCATGTTCGCAGGGCACAGGTTTCAACAATCAAACCTCATTCAATTTCCCAGAACACAGGTGTCCAGAATCCAACCTCAGTCATGTTCCCAGGGAACAGGCTTCCGGAAACAAACCTCAGTCATTTTCCCAGGCCACAGGGTTTCAGAATCAAACCACAGTCATGTTCCCAGGCCAGAGGGTTGCACAATCAAACCTCAGTCTTGTTCCCAGGCCACAGGATTCCAGAATCCAACCGATGTCATGTTCCCAGGCCACAGGGTTCCAGATTCAAACCACAGTCATGTTCCCAGGCCAGGGGGTTCCACAATCAAACCTCAGCCATGTTCCCAGGCCACAGGTTTCCAGAAGCAAACCTCAGTCATGTTCCCAGGACACAGGTTTCCAGAGTCAACCCGAGATCATGTTCCCTGGCCACAGTCTTCCAGAATTAAACCTCAGTCATGTTGCCAGGTCAGAGGTTTCCACCATCAAACCTCAGACAAGTTTCCAGGACACAGGGTTCCAGAATCAAACCGTTCTCATGTTCCCTGGCCACAGGGTTCCAGAATCCACCGATGTCATGTTCCCAGGCCACAGGGTTCCAGAATCAATCCTCAGTTATGTTCCCTGGCTACAGGGTTCCAGAATCAAACCTCAGTCATGTTCCCAGTCCACAGGGTTCCAGAACCAAGGCTCAGTCAGGTTACCGGGGCACAGTATTCCACAAACTAAACAGATGTCATGTTCCCAGGCCACATGGTTCCAGAATCAAACCTCACTCATATTCCCAGGCCACAGGTTTCCAGAATCAATCCGATTTCATGTTCCCAGGCAACAGGGTACCAGAATCCAAACCGATGTCATGTTCCCAAGCCACAGGATTCCACAATCTCACTTCAGGCATGTTCCCAGGCCAATGGTTTCCAGAATCAAACCTCAGTCATATTCCCAGGCCACATGGTTCCAGATTCAAACCTCAGTCATGTTCCCAGGACCCAGGGTTCCAGAATCAAACCTCAGTCATGTTCCCTGGACACAGGTTTCAAAAATAAAATCCCAGTCATGTTCTCAGGCCACAGGGTACCACAATTAAACCTCAGTCATATTCCCAGGCCAGAGGGTCCCACAATCAAACCTCAGTCCTTTTGCTAGGCCACGGTTCCACCAGCAAGCCTCAGTCATGTTCCCAGGCCAGAGTGTTCCACAATCAAACCTAAGTCATCTTTCCAGGCCACAGGGTTCCACCATCAACCCTCAGTCATGTTGCCTGGTCACAGGTTTCCACCATCAAACCTCAGACAAGTTTCCAGGACACAGGGTTCCAGAATCAAACCGTTCTCATGTTCCCTGGCCAGAGGGTTCCAGAATCCACCGATGTCATGTTCCCAGGCCACAGGGTTCCAGAATCCACCGATGTCATGTTCCCAGGCCACAGGGTTCCAGAATTAATCCTCAGTTATGTTCCCAGGCTACAGGGTTCCGGAATCAAACCTCAGTCATGTTCCCAGGGAACAAGGTTCCAGGAACAAACCTCAGTCATGTTGCCAAGCCAC
This sequence comes from Balaenoptera borealis, assembly GCF_965194805.1. Taxonomy (NCBI): domain Eukaryota; kingdom Metazoa; phylum Chordata; class Mammalia; order Artiodactyla; family Balaenopteridae; genus Balaenoptera; species Balaenoptera borealis. The sequence continues at coordinate 38,616,221 of NC_138878.1, read as the reverse complement.
AGGTTTCCACCATCAAACCTCAGACATGTTCCCAGGCCACAGGGTTCCAGAATCAAACCGTTCTCATGTTCCCCGGCCACAGGGTTCCAGAATCCACTGATGTAATGTTCCCAGGCAACAGGGTTCCAGTATCAATCCTCAGTTATATTCCCAGTCTACAGGGTTCCAGAATAAAACCTCAGTCATGTTCCCAGTCCACAGGGTTCCAGAACCAAGCCTCAGTTAGGTTCCCAGGGCACAGTATTCCACAATCTAAACAGATGTCATATTCCCAGGCCCCAGGATTCCAGAATCACGCCTCAGTCATGTTCCCAGGCCACAAGCATCCAGAATTAAACCTCAGTCATGTTGCCAGGCCATAGGGTACCACCATCAAACCTCAGTCATATTGCCAGACCACAGGTTTCCACAATCAAACCGATTTCATGTTCCCAGGCCACATGGTTCCAGAATCAAACCTCACTCATATTCCCAGGCCACAGGTTTCCAGAATCAATCCGATTTCATGTTCCCAGGCAACAGAGTACCAGAATCCAAACCGATGTCATGTTCCCAAGCCACAGGATTCCACAATCTCACATCAGGCATGTTCCCAGGCCAATGGTTTCCAGAATCAAACCTCAGTCATATTCCCAGGCCACATGGTTCCAGATTCAAACCTCAGTCATGTTCCCAGGACCCAGGGTTCCAGAATCAAACCTCAGTCATGTTCCCTGGACACAGGTTTCAAAAATAAAATCCCAGTCATGTTCTCAGGCCACAGGGTACCACAACTAAACCTCAGTCATATTCCCAGGCCAGAGGGTTCCACAATCAAACCTCAGTCCTTTTGCTAGGCCACGGTTCCACCAGCAAGCCTCAGTCATGTTCCCAGGCCAGAGTGTTCCACAATCAAACCTAAGTCATCTTTCCAGGCCACAGGGTTCCACCATCAACCCTCAGTCATGTTGCCTGGTCACAGGTTTCCACCATCAAACCTCAGACAAGTTTCCAGGACACAGGGTTCCAGAATCAAACAGTTCTCATGTTCCCTGGCCACAGGGTTCCAGAATCCACCGATGTCATGTTCCCAGGCCACAGGGTTCCAGAATCCACCGATGTCATGTTCCCAGGCCACAGGGTTCCAGAATTAATCCTCAGTTATGTTCCCAGGCTACAGGGTTCCGGAATCAAACCTCAGTCATGTTCCCAGGGAACAGGGTTCCAGGAACAAACCTCAGTCATGTTGCCAAGCCACAGGTTTCCACCATCAAACCTCAGACATGTTCCCAGGCCACAGGGTTCCAGAATCAAACCGTTCTCATGTTCCCCGGCCACAGGGTTCCAGAATCCACTGATGTAATGTTCCCAGGCAACAGGGTTCCAGTATCAATCCTCAGTTATATTCCCAGTCTACAGGGTTCCAGAATAAAACCTCAGTCATGTTCCCAGTCCACAGGGTTCCAGAACCAAGCCTCAGTTAGGTTCCCAGGGCACAGTATTCCACAATCTAAACAGATGTCATATTCCCAGGCCCCAGGATTCCAGAATCACGCCTCAGTCATGTTCCCAGGCCACAAGCATCCAGAATTAAACCTCAGTCATGTTGCCAGGCCATAGGGTACCACCATCAAACCTCAGTCATATTGCCAGACCACAGGTTTCCACAATCAAACCGATTTCATGTTCCCAGGCAACAGGGTACCAGAATCCAAACCGATGTCATGTTCCCAGGCCACAGGATTCCACAATCTAACATAAGTCATGTTCCCAGGACAATGCCCTCCAGAATCAAACCACAGTCATATACCCAGGCCACATGGTCCCAGAATCAATCCTCAGTCATGTTCCCAGTCCACAGGATTCCAGAACCAAGCCTTCAGTCAGGTTCCCAGAGCACAGTATTCCACAATCTAAACAGATGTCATGTTCCCAGGCCACAGGTTTCCAGAATCACGCCTCAGTCATGTTCCCAGGCCACAGGGTTCCAGAATCGAACCAATGTCAAGTTCCTAGGCCATGGGTTTCCAGTACCAGGCCGCAGTCATGTTTCCAGGGCACAGGGTTCTACAGTCAAACCTCAGTCATGTTGCCAGTCCACAGGTTTCTGCCATCAAACCTCAGTCAAGTTCCCAGGACACAGATTTCCAGAATCAAACCGCAGTCATATTCCCAGGTCACATGGTTCCAGAATCAAACCTCAGTCATGTTTGCAGGACCCATGGTTCCACAATCAAACCACAGTCATGTTCCCAGCACAAAGGTGTCCAGAATCAAACCTCAGTCATGTTCCCAGGGAACAGGGTTCCAGTAACAAACCTCAGTCATGTTGCCAAGCCACAGGTTTCCACCATGAAACCTCAGACATGTTCCCAGGCCACAGGGTTCCAGAATCAAACCGTTCTCATGTTCCCAGGCCACTGGGTTCCAGAATAAAACCTCAGTCATGTTCCCAGTGCACAGGGTTCCAGAACCAAGCCTCAGTCAGGTTCCCATGGCACAGTATTCCACAATCTAAACAGATGTCATGTTCCCAGGCCACAGGATTCCAGAATCACGCCTCTGTCATGTTCCCTGGCCACAGGGTTCCAGAATCAAACCAATGTCAAGTTCCCAGGCCATGGGTTTCAAGTATCAGGTCGCAGTCATGTTTCCAGGACAGAGGGTTCTACAATCAAACCTCAGTCATGTCGCCAGTCCACAGGTTTCTGCCATCAAACCTCAGTCAAGTTCCCAGGCCACAGATTTCCAGAATCAAACCTCAGTCATATTCCCATGACACATGGTTCCAGAATCAAACCTCAGTCATGTTCGCAGGCCACAGGTTTCCACAATCAAAGCACAGTCATGTTCCCAGGACAAAGGTGTCCAGAAGCAAACCTCACTCATGTTCCCAGGGAACAGGGTTCCAGTAACAAACCTCAGTCATGTTGCCAGGCCACAGGTTTCCACCATCAAACCTCAGACATATTCCCAAGCCACAGGGTTCCAGAATCAAACCTTTCTCATGTTCCCAGGCCACAGGGTTTCAGAATCAGGCTTCAGTCATGTTGCCAGGCCACAGGGTTTCAAAATCCAGCCTCAGTCATTTTGCCAGTCAAGAGTGGTCCACCATCAAACCTCAGTCATGATCCCAGGCCACATGTTTCCACAATGAAACCTCAGTCATTATCCCAGGCCACAGGTTTCCAGAATCAAACCTCAGTCATATTCCCAGGACACATGTTTCCATTATCAAACCTCAGTCATGTTCGCAGGGCACAGGTTTCAACAATCAAACCTCATTCAATTTCCCAGAACACAGGTGTCCAGAATCCAACCTCAGTCATGTTCCCAGGGAACAGGCTTCCGGAAACAAACCTCAGTCATTTTCCCAGGCCACAGGGTTTCAGAATCAAACCACAGTCATGTTCCCAGGCCAGAGGGTTGCACAATCAAACCTCAGTCTTGTTCCCAGGCCACAGGATTCCAGAATCCAACCGATGTCATGTTCCCAGGCCACAGGGTTCCAGATTCAAACCACAGTCATGTTCCCAGGCCAGGGGGTTCCACAATCAAACCTCAGCCATGTTCCCAGGCCACAGGTTTCCAGAAGCAAACCTCAGTCATGTTCCCAGGACACAGGTTTCCAGAGTCAACCCGAGATCATGTTCCCTGGCCACAGTCTTCCAGAATTAAACCTCAGTCATGTTGCCAGGTCAGAGGTTTCCACCATCAAACCTCAGACAAGTTTCCAGGACACAGGGTTCCAGAATCAAACCGTTCTCATGTTCCCTGGCCACAGGGTTCCAGAATCCACCGATGTCATGTTCCCAGGCCACAGGGTTCCAGAATCAATCCTCAGTTATGTTCCCTGGCTACAGGGTTCCAGAATCAAACCTCAGTCATGTTCCCAGTCCACAGGGTTCCAGAACCAAGGCTCAGTCAGGTTACCGGGGCACAGTATTCCACAAACTAAACAGATGTCATGTTCCCAGGCCACATGGTTCCAGAATCAAACCTCACTCATATTCCCAGGCCACAGGTTTCCAGAATCAATCCGATTTCATGTTCCCAGGCAACAGGGTACCAGAATCCAAACCAATGTCATGTTCCCAAGCCACAGGATTCCACAATCTCACTTCAGGCATGTTCCCAGGCCAATGGTTTCCAGAATCAAACCTCAGTCATATTCCCAGGCCACATGGTTCCAGATTCAAACCTCAGTCATGTTCCCAGGACCCAGGGTTCCAGAATCAAACCTCAGTCATGTTCCCAGGACACAGGTTTCAAAAATAAAATCCCAGTCATGTTCTCAGGCCACAGGGTACCACAATTAAACCTCAGTCATATTCCCAGGCCAGAGGGTCCCACAATCAAACCTCAGTCCTTTTGCTAGGCCACGGTTCCACCAGCAAGCCTCAGTCATGTTCCCAGGCCAGAGTGTTCCACAATCAAACCTAAGTCATCTTTCCAGGCCACAGGGTTCCACCATCAACCCTCAGTCATGTTGCCTGGTCACAGGTTTCCACCATCAAACCTCAGACAAGTTTCCAGGACACAGGGTTCCAGAATCAAACCGTTCTCATGTTCCCTGGCCAGAGGGTTCCAGAATCCACCGATGTCATGTTCCCAGGCCACAGGGTTCCAGAATCCACCGATGTCATGTTCCCAGGCCACAGGGTTCCAGAATTAATCCTCAGTTATGTTCCCAGGCTACAGGGTTCCGGAATCAAACCTCAGTCATGTTCCCAGGGAACAAGGTTCCAGGAACAAACCTCAGTCATGTTGCCAAGCCACAGGTTTCCACCATCAAACCTCAGACATGTTCCCAGGCCACAGGGTTCCAGAATCAAACCGTTCTCATGTTCCCCGGCCACAGGGTTCCAGAATCCACTGATGTAATGTTCCCAGGCAACAGGGTTCCAGTATCAATCCTCAGTTATATTCCCAGTCTACAGGGTTCCAGAATAAAACCTCAGTCATGTTCCCAGTCCACAGGGTTCCAGAACCAAGCCTCAGTTAGGTTCCCAGGGCACAGTATTCCACAATCTAAACAGATGTCATATTCCCAGGCCCCAGGATTCCAGAATCACGCCTCAGTCATGTTCCCAGGCCACAAGCATCCAGAATTAAACCTCAGTCATGTTGCCAGGCCATAGGGTACCACCATCAAACCTCAGTCATATTGCCAGACCACAGGTTTCCACAATCAAACCGATTTCATGTTCCCAGGCCACATGGTTCCAGAATCAAACCTCACTCATATTCCCAGGCCACAGGTTTCCAGAATCAATCCGATTTCATGTTCCCAGGCAACAGAGTACCAGAATCCAAACCGATGTCATGTTCCCAAGCCACAGGATTCCACAATCTCACATCAGGCATGTTCCCAGGCCAATGGTTTCCAGAATCAAACCTCAGTCATATTCCCAGGCCACATGGTTCCAGATTCAAACCTCAGTCATGTTCCCAGGACCCAGGGTTCCAGAATCAAACCTCAGTCATGTTCCCTGGACACAGGTTTCAAAAATAAAATCCCAGTCATGTTCTCAGGCCACAGGGTACCACAACTAAACCTCAGTCATATTCCCAGGCCAGAGGGTTCCACAATCAAACCTCAGTCCTTTTGCTAGGCCACGGTTCCACCAGCAAGCCTCAGTCATGTTCCCAGGCCAGAGTGTTCCACAATCAAACCTAAGTCATCTTTCCAGGCCACAGGGTTCCACCATCAACCCTCAGTCATGTTGCCTGGTCACAGGTTTCCACCATCAAACCTCAGACAAGTTTCCAGGACACAGGGTTCCAGAATCAAACCGTTCTCATGTTCCCTGGCCAGAGGGTTCCAGAATCCACCGATGTCATGTTCCCAGGCCACAGGGTTCCAGAATCCACCGATGTCATGTTCCCAGGCCACAGGGTTCCAGAATTAATCCTCAGTTATGTTCCCAGGCTACAGGGTTCCGGAATCAAACCTCAGTCATGTTCCCAGGGAACAGGGTTCCAGGAACAAACCTCAGTCATGTTGCCAAGCCACAGGTTTCCACCATCAAACCTCAGACATGTTCCCAGGCCACAGGGTTCCAGAATCAAACCGTTCTCATGTTCCCCGGCCACAGGGTTCCAGAATCCACTGATGTAATGTTCCCAGGCAACAGGGTTCCAGTATCAATCCTCAGTTATATTCCCAGTCTACAGGGTTCCAGAATAAAACCTCAGTCATGTTCCCAGTCCACAGGGTTCCAGAACCAAGCCTCAGTTAGGTTCCCAGGGCACAGTATTCCACAATCTAAACAGATGTCATATTCCCAGGCCCCAGGATTCCAGAATCACGCCTCAGTCATGTTCCCAGGCCACAAGCATCCAGAATTAAACCTCAGTCATGTTGCCAGGCCATAGGGTACCACCATCAAACCTCAGTCATATTGCCAGACCACAGGTTTCCACAATCAAACCGATTTCATGTTCCCAGGCAACAGGGTACCAGAATCCAAACCGATGTCATGTTCCCAGGCCACAGGATTCCACAATCTAACATAAGTCATGTTCCCAGGACAATGCCCTCCAGAATCAAACCACAGTCATATACCCAGGCCACATGGTCCCAGAATCAATCCTCAGTCATGTTCCCAGTCCACAGGATTCCAGAACCAAGCCTTCAGTCAGGTTCCCAGAGCACAGTATTCCACAATCTAAACAGATGTCATGTTCCCAGGCCACAGGTTTCCAGAATCACGCCTCAGTCATGTTCCCAGGCCACAGGGTTCCAGAATCAAACCAATGTCAAGTTCCTAGGCCATGGGTTTCCAGTACCAGGCCGCAGTCATGTTTCCAGGGCACAGGGTTCTACAGTCAAACCTCAGTCATGTTGCCAGTCCACAGGTTTCTGCCATCAAACCTCAGTCAAGTTCCCAGGACACAGATTTCCAGAATCAAACCGCAGTCATATTCCCAGGTCACATGGTTCCAGAATCAAACCTCAGTCATGTTTGCAGGACCCATGGTTCCACAATCAAACCACAGTCATGTTCCCAGCACAAAGGTGTCCAGAATCAAACCTCAGTCATGTTCCCAGGGAACAGGGTTCCAGTAACAAACCTCAGTCATGTTGCCAAGCCACAGGTTTCCACCATGAAACCTCAGACATGTTCCCAGGCCACAGGGTTCCAGAATCAAACCGTTCTCATGTTCCCAGGCCACTGGGTTCCAGAATAAAACCTCAGTCATGTTCCCAGTGCACAGGGTTCCAGAACCAAGCCTCAGTCAGGTTCCCATGGCACAGTATTCCACAATCTAAACAGATGTCATGTTCCCAGGCCACAGGATTCCAGAATCACGCCTCTGTCATGTTCCCTGGCCACAGGGTTCCAGAATCAAACCAATGTCAAGTTCCCAGGCCATGGGTTTCAAGTATCAGCTCGCAGTCATGTTTCCAGGACAGAGGGTTCTACAATCAAACCTCAGTCATGTCGCCAGTCCACAGGTTTCTGCCATCAAACCTCAGTCAAGTTCCCAGGCCACAGATTTCCAGAATCAAACCTCAGTCATATTCCCATGACACATGGTTCCAGAATCAAACCTCAGTCATGTTCGCAGGACACAGGTTTCCACAATCAAAGCACAGTCATGTTCCCAGGACAAAGGTGTCCAGAAGCAAACCTCACTCATGTTCCCAGGGAACAGGGTTCCAGTAACAAACCTCAGTCATGTTGCCAGGCCACAGGTTTCCACCATCAAACCTCAGACATATTCCCAAGCCACAGGGTTCCAGAATCAAACCTTTCTCATGTTCCCAGGCCACAGGGTTTCAGAATCAGGCTTCAGTCATGTTGCCAGGCCACAGGGTTTCAAAATCCAGCCTCAGTCATTTTGCCAGTCAAGAGTGGTCCACCATCAAACCTCAGTCATGATCCCAGGCCACATGTTTCCACAATGAAACCTCAGTCATTATCCCAGGCCACAGGTTTCCAGAATCAAACCTCAGTCATATTCCCAGGACACATGTTTCCATTATCAAACCTCAGTCATGTTCGCAGGGCACAGGTTTCAACAATCAAACCTCATTCAATTTCCCAGAACACAGGTGTCCAGAATCCAACCTCAGTCATGTTCCCAGGGAACAGGCTTCCGGAAACAAACCTCAGTCATTTTCCCAGGCCACAGGGTTTCAGAATCAAACCACAGTCATGTTCCCAGGCCAGAGGGTTGCACAATCAAACCTCAGTCTTGTTCCCAGGCCACAGGATTCCAGAATCCAACCGATGTCATGTTCCCAGGCCACAGGGTTCCAGATTCAAACCACAGTCATGTTCCCAGGCCAGGGGGTTCCACAATCAAACCTCAGCCATGTTCCCAGGCCACAGGTTTCCAGAAGCAAACCTCAGTCATGTTCCCAGGACACAGGTTTCCAGAGTCAACCCGAGATCATGTTCCCTGGCCACAGTCTTCCAGAATTAAACCTCAGTCATGTTGCCAGGTCAGAGGTTTCCACCATCAAACCTCAGACAAGTTTCCAGGACACAGGGTTCCAGAATCAAACCGTTCTCATGTTCCCTGGCCACAGGGTTCCAGAATCCACCGATGTCATGTTCCCAGGCCACAGGGTTCCAGAATCAATCCTCAGTTATGTTCCCTGGCTACAGGGTTCCAGAATCAAACCTCAGTCATGTTCCCAGTCCACAGGGTTCCAGAACCAAGGCTCAGTCAGGTTACCGGGGCACAGTATTCCACAAACTAAACAGATGTCATGTTCCCAGGCCACATGGTTCCAGAATCAAACCTCACTCATATTCCCAGGCCACAGGTTTCCAGAATCAATCCGATTTCATGTTCCCAGGCAACAGGGTACCAGAATCCAAACCGATGTCATGTTCCCAAGCCACAGGATTCCACAATCTCACATCAGGCATGTTCCCAGGCCAATGGTTTCCAGAATCAAACCTCAGTCATATTCCCAGGCCACATGGTTCCAGATTCAAACCTCAGTCATGTTCCCAGGACCCAGGGTTCCAGAATCAAACCTCAGTCATGTTCCCTGGACACAGGTTTCAAAAATAAAATCCCAGTCATGTTCTCAGGCCACAGGGTACCACAACTAAACCTCAGTCATATTCCCAGGCCAGAGGGTTCCACAATCAAACCTCAGTCCTTTTGCTAGGCCACGGTTCCACCAGCAAGCCTCAGTCATGTTCCCAGGCCAGAGTGTTCCACAATCAAACCTAAGTCATCTTTCCAGGCCACAGGGTTCCACCATCAACCCTCAGTCATGTTGCCTGGTCACAGGTTTCCACCATCAAACCTCAGACAAGTTTCCAGGACACAGGGTTCCAGAATCAAACCGTTCTCATGTTCCCTGGCCAGAGGGTTCCAGAATCCACCGATGTAATGTTCCCAGGCCACAGGGTTCCAGAATCCACCGATGTCATGTTCCCAGGCCACAGGGTTCCAGAATTAATCCTCAGTTATGTTCCCAGGCTACAGGGTTCCGGAATCAAACCTCAGTCATGTTCCCAGGGAACAGGGTTCCAGGAACAAACCTCAGTCATGTTGCCAAGCCACAGGTTTCCACCATCAAACCTCAGACATGTTCCCAGGCCACAGGGTTCCAGAATCAAACCGTTCTCATGTTCCCCAGCCACAGGGTTCCAGAATCCACTGATGTAATGTTCCCAGGCAACAGGGTTCCAGTATCAATCCTCAGTTATATTCCCAGTCTACAGGGTTCCAGAATAAAACCTCAGTCATGTTCCCAGTCCACAGGGTTCCAGAACCAAGCCTCAGTTAGGTTCCCAGGGCACAGTATTCCACAATCTAAACAGATGTCATATTCCCAGGCCCCAGGATTCCAGAATCACGCCTCAGTCATGTTCCCAGGCCACAAGCATCCAGAATTAAACCTCAGTCATGTTGCCAGGCCATAGGGTACCACCATCAAACCTCAGTCATATTGCCAGACCACAGGTTTCCACAATCAAACCGATTTCATGTTCCCAGGCAACAGGGTACCAGAATCCAAACCGATGTCATGTTCCCAGGCCACAGGATTCCACAATCTAACATAAGTCATGTTCCCAGGACAATGCCCTCCAGAATCAAACCACAGTCATATACCCAGGCCACATGGTCCCAGAATCAATCCTCAGTCATGTTCCCAGTCCACAGGATTCCAGAACCAAGCCTTCAGTCAGGTTCCCAGGGCACAGTATTCCACAATCTAAACAGATGTCATGTTCCCAGGACACAGGTTTCCAGAATCACGCCTCAGTCATGTTCCCAGGCCACAGGTTTCTGCCATCAAACCTCAGTCAAGTTCCCAGGACACAGATTTCCAGAATCAAACCGCAGTCATATTCCCAGGTCACATGGTTCCAGAATCAAACCTCAGTCATGTTTGCAGGACCCATGGTTCCACAATCAAACCACAGTCATGTTCCCAGCACAAAGGTGTCCAGAATCAAACCTCAGTCATGTTCCCAGGGAACAGGGTTCCAGTAACAAACCTCAGTCATGTTGCCAAGCCACAGGTTTCCACCATGAAACCTCAGACATGTTCCCAGGCCATAGGGTTCCAGAATCAAACCGTTCTCATGTTCCCAGGCCACAGGGTTCCAGAATCCACTGATGTCATGTTCCCAGGCCACAGGATTCCAGAATAAAACCTCAGTCATGTTCCCAGTGCACAGGGTTCCAGAACCAAGCCTCAGTCAGGTTCCCATGGCACAGTATTCCACAATCTAAACAGATGTCATGTTCCCAGGGCACAGGATTCCAGAATCACGCCTCTGTCATGTTCCCTGGCCACAGGGTTCCAGAATCAAACCAATGTCAAGTTCCCAGGCCATGGGTTTCAAGTATCAGGTCGCAGTCATGTTTCCAGGACAGAGGGTTCTACAATCAAACCTCAGTCATGTCGCCAGTCCACAGGTTTCTGCCATCAAACCTCAGTCAAGTTCCCAGGCCACAGATTTCCAGAATCAAACCTCAGTCATATTCCCATGACACATGGTTCCAGAATCAAACCTCAGTCATGTTCGCAGGCCACAGGTTTCCACAATCAAAGCACAGTCATGTTCCCAGGACAAAGGTGTCCAGAAGCAAACCTCACTCATGTTCCCAGGGAACAGGGTTCCAGTAACAAACCTCAGTCATGTTGCCAGGCCACAGGTTTCCACCATCAAACCTCAGACATATTCCCAAGCCACAGGGTTCCAGAATCAAACCTTTCTCATGTTCCCAGGCCACAGGGTTTCAGAATCAGGCTTCAGTCATGTTGCCAGGCCACAGGGTTTCAAAATCCAGCCTCAGTCATTTTGCCAGTCAAGAGTGGTCCACCATCAAACCTCAGTCATGATCCCAGGCCACATGTTTCCACAATGAAACCTCAGTCATTATCCCAGGCCACAGGTTTCCAGAATCAAACCTCAGTCATATTCCCAGGACACATGTTTCCATTATCAAACCTCAGTCATGTTCGCAGGGCACAGGTTTCAACAATCAAACCTCATTCAATTTCCCAGAACACAGGTGTCCAGAATCCAACCTCAGTCATGTTCCCAGGGAACAGGCTTCCAGAAACAAACCTCAGTCATTTTCCCAGGCCACAGGGTTTCAGAATCAAACCACAGTCATGTTCCCAGGCCAGAGGGTTGCACAATCAAACCTCAGTCTTGTTCCCAGGCCACAGGATTCCAGAATCCAACCGATGTCATGTTCCCAGGCCACAGGGTTCCAGATTCAAACCACAGTCATGTTCCCAGGCCAGGGGGTTCCACAATCAAACCTCAGCCATGTTCCCAGGCCACAGGTTTCCAGAAGCAAACCTCAGTCATGTTCCCAGGACACAGGTTTCCAGAGTCAACCCGAGATCATGTTCCCTGGCCACAGTCTTCCAGAATTAAACCTCAGTCATGTTGCCAGGTCAGAGGTTTCCACCATCAAACCTCAGACAAGTTTCCAGGACACAGGGTTCCAGAATCAAACCGTTCTCATGTTCCCTGGCCACAGGGTTCCAGAATCCACCGATGTCATGTTCCCAGGCCACAGGGTTCCAGAATCAATCCTCAGTTATGTTCCCTGGCTACAGGGTTCCAGAATCAAACCTCAGTCATGTTCCCAGTCCACAGGGTTCCAGAACCAAGGCTCAGTCAGGTTACCGGGGCACAGTATTCCACAAACTAAACAGATGTCATGTTCCCAGGCCACATGGTTCCAGAATCAAACCTCACTCATATTCCCAGGCCACAGGTTTCCAGAATCAATCCGATTTCATGTTCCCAGGCAACAGGGTACCAGAATCCAAACCGATGTCATGTTCCCAAGCCACAGGATTCCACAATCTCACATCAGGCATGTTCCCAGGCCAATGGTTTCCAGAATCAAACCTCAGTCATATTCCCAGGCCACATGGTTCCAGATTCAAACCTCAGTCATGTTCCCAGGACCCAGGGTTCCAGAATCAAACCTCAGTCATGTTCCCTGGACACAGGTTTCAAAAATAAAATCCCAGTCATGTTCTCAGGCCACAGGGTACCACAACTAAACCTCAGTCATATTCCCAGGCCAGAGGGTTCCACAATCAAACCTCAGTCCTTTTGCTAGGCCACGGTTCCACCAGCAAGCCTCAGTCATGTTCCCAGGCCAGAGTGTTCCACAATCAAACCTAAGTCATCTTTCCAGGCCACAGGGTTCCACCATCAACCCTCAGTCATGTTGCCTGGTCACAGGTTTCCACCATCAAACCTCAGACAAGTTTCCAGGACACAGGGTTCCAGAATCAAACCGTTCTCATGTTCCCTGGCCAGAGGGTTCCAGAATCCACCGATGTCATGTTCCCAGGCCACAGGGTTCCAGAATCCACCGATGTCATGTTCCCAGGCCACAGGGTTCCAGAATTAATCCTCAGTTATGTTCCCAGGCTACAGGGTTCCGGAATCAAACCTCAGTCATGTTCCCAGGGAACAGGGCTCCAGGAACAAACCTCAGTCATGTTGCCAAGCCACAGGTTTCCACCATCAAACCTCAGACATGTTCCCAGGCCACAGGGTTCCAGAATCAAACCGTTCTCATGTTCCCCGGCCACAGGGTTCCAGAATCCACTGATGTAATGTTCCCAGGCAACAGGGTTCCAGTATCAATCCTCAGTTATATTCCCAGTCTACAGGGTTCCAGAATAAAACCTCAGTCATGTTCCCAGTCCACAGGGTTCCAGAACCAAGCCTCAGTTAGGTTCCCAGGGCACAGTATTCCACAATCTAAACAGATGTCATATTCCCAGGCCACAGGATTCCAGAATCACGCCTCAGACATGTTCCCAGGCCACAGGGTTCCAGAATCAAACCGTTCTCATGTTCCCAGGCCACAGGGTTCCAGAATCCACTGATGTCATGTTCCCAGGCCACAGGATTCCAGAATAAAACTTCAGTCATGTTCCCAGTGCACAGGGTTCCAGATCCAAGCCTCAGTCAGATTCCCAGGGCACAGTATTCCACAATCTAAACAGATGTCATGTTCCAAGGCCACAGGATTCCAGAATCACGCCTCTGTCATGTTCCCTGGCCACAGGGTTCCAGAATCAAACCAATGTCTAGTTCCCAGGCCATGGGTTTCAAGTATCAGGTCGCAGTCATGTTTCCAGGACAGAGGGTTCTACAATCAAACCTCAGTCATGTTGCCAGTCCACAGGGTTCCAGAACCAAGGCTCAGTCAGGTTACCGGGGCACAGTATTCCACAAACTAAACAGATGTCATGTTCCCAGGCCACATGGTTCCAGAATCAAACCTCACTCATATTCCCAGGCCACAGGATTCCAGAATCACGCCTCAGTCATGTTCCCAGGCCACAAGCATCCAGAATTAAACCTCAGTCATGTTGCCAGGCCATAGGGTACCACCATCAAACCTCAGTCATATTGCCAGACCACAGGTTTCCACAATCAAACCGATTTCATGTTCCCAGGCAACAGGGTACCAGAATCCAAACCGATGTCATGTTCCCAGGCCACAGGATTCCACAATCTAACATAAGTCATGTTCCCAGGACAATGCCCTCCAGAATCAAACCACAGTCATATACCCAGGCCACATGGTCCCAGAATCAATCCTCAGTCATGTTCCCAGTGCACAGGGTTCCAGAACCAAGCCTTCAGTCAGGTTCCCAGGGCACAGTATTCCACAATCTAAACAGATGTCATGTTCCCAGGCCACAGGATTCCAGAATCACGCCTCTGTCATGTTCCCTGGCCACAGGGTTCCAGAATCAAACCAATGTCAAGTTCCCAGGCCATGGGTTTCAAGTATCAGGTCGCAGTCATGTTTCCAGGACAGAGGGTTCTACAATCAAACCTCAGTCATGTCGCCAGTCCACAGGTTTCTGCCATCAAACCTCAGTCAAGTTCCCAGGCCACAGATTTCCAGAATCAAACCTCAGTCATATTCCCATGACACATGGTTCCAGAATCAAACCTCAGTCATGTTCGCAGGCCACAGGATTCCACAATCAAACCACAGTCATGTTCCCAGGACAAAGGTGTCCAGAAGCAAACCTCACTCATGTTCCCAGGGAACAGGGTTCCAGTAACAAACCTCAGTCATGTTGCCAGGCCACAGGTTTCCACCATCAAACCTCAGACATATTCCCAAGCCACAGGGTTCCAGAATCAAACCTTTCTCATGTTCCCAGGCCACAGGGTTTCAGAATCAGGCTTCAGTCATGTTGCCAGGCCACAGGGTTTCAAAATCCAGCCTCAGTCATTTTGCCAGTCAAGAGTGGTCCACCATCAAACCTCAGTCATGATCCCAGGCCACATGTTTCCACAATGAAACCTCAGTCATTATCCCAGGCCACAGGTTTCCAGAATCAAACCTCAGTCATATTCCCAGGACACATGTTTCCATTATCAAACCTCAGTCATGTTCGCAGGGCACAGGTTTCAACAATCAAACCTCATTCAATTTCCCAGAACACAGGTGTCCAGAATCCAACCTCAGTCATGTTCCCAGGGAACAGGCTTCCAGAAACAAACCTCAGTCATTTTCCCAGGCCACAGGGTTTCAGAATCAAACCACAGTCATGTTCCCAGGCCAGAGGGTTGCACAATCAAACCTCAGTCTTGTTCCCAGGCCACAGGATTCCAGAATCCAACCGATGTCATGTTCCCAGGCCACAGGGTTCCAGATTCAAACCACAGTCATGTTCCCAGGCCAGGGGGTTCCACAATCAAACCTCAGCCATGTTCCCAGGCCACAGGTTTCCAGAAGCAAACCTCAGTCATGTTCCCAGGACACAGGTTTCCAGAGTCAACCCGAGATCATGTTCCCTGGCCACAGTCTTCCAGAATTAAACCTCAGTCATGTTGCCAGGTCAGAGGTTTCCACCATCAAACCTCAGACAAGTTTCCAGGACACAGGGTTCCAGAATCAAACCGTTCTCATGTTCCCTGGCCACAGGGTTCCAGAATCCACTGATGTCATGTTCCCAGGCCACAGGATTCCAGAATAAAACTTCAGTCATGTTCCCAGTGCACAGGGTTCCAGATCCAAGCCTCAGTCAGGTTCCCAGGGCACAGTATTACACAATCTAAACAGATGGCATGTTCCAAGGCCACAGGATTTCAGAATCACGCCTCTGTCATGTTCCCTGGCCACAGGGTTCCAGAATCAAACCAATGTCTAGTTCCCAGGCCATGGGTTTCAAGTATCAGGTCGCAGTCATGTTTCCAGGACAGAGGGTTCTACAATCAAACCTCAGTCATGTTGCCAGTCCACAGGGTTCCAGAACCAAGGCTCAGTCAGGTTACCAGGGCACAGTATTCCACAAACTAAACAGATGTCATGTTCCCAGGCCACATGTTTCCAGAATCAAACCTCACTCATATTCCCAGGCCACAGGTTTCCAGAATCAATCCGATTTCATGTTCCCAGGCAACAGGGTACCAGAATCCAAACCGATGTCATGTTCCCAAGCCACAGGATTCCACAATCTCACTTCAGGCATGTTCCCAGGCCAATGGTTTCCAGAATCAAACCTCAGTCATATTCCCAGGCCACATGGTTCCAGATTCAAACCTCAGTCATGTTCCCAGGACCCAGGGTTCCAGAATCAAACCTCAGTCATGTTCCCTGGACACAGGTTTCAAAAATAAAATCCCAGTCATGTTCTCAGGCCACAGGGTACCACAATTAAACCTTAGTCATATTCCCAGGCCAGAGGGTCCCACAATCAAACCTCAGTCCTTTTGCTAGGCCACGGTTCCACCAGCAAGCCTCAGTCATGTTCCCAGGCCAGAGTGTTCCACAATCAAACCTAAGTCATCTTTCCAGGCCACAGGGTTCCACCATCAACCCTCAGTCATGTTGCCTGGTCACAGGTTTCCACCATCAAACCTCAGACAAGTTTCCAGGACACAGGGTTCCAGAATCAAACCGTTCTCATGTTCCCTGGCCAGAGGGTTCCAGAATCCACCGATGTCATGTTCCCAGGCCACAGGGTTCCAGAATCCACCGATGTCATGTTCCCAGGCCACAGGGTTCCAGAATTAATCCTCAGTTATGTTCCCAGGCTACAGGGTTCCGGAATCAAACCTCAGTCATGTTCCCAGGGAACAGGGTTCCAGGAACAAACCTCAGTCATGTTGCCAAGCCACAGGTTTCCACCATCAAACCTCAGACATGTTCCCAGGCCACAGGGTTCCAGAATCAAACCGTTCTCATGTTCCCCGGCCACAGGGTTCCAGAATCCACTGATGTAATGTTCCCAGGTAACAGGGTTCCAGTATCAATCCTCAGTTATATTCCCAGTCTACAGGGTTCCAGAATAAAACCTCAGTCATGTTCCCAGTCCACAGGGTTCCAGAACCAAGCCTCAGTTAGGTTCCCAGGGCACAGTATTCCACAATCTAAACAGATGTCATATTCCCAGGCCCCAGGATTCCAGAATCACGCCTCAGTCATGTTCCCAGGCCACAAGCATCCAGAATTAAACCTCAGTCATGTTGCCAGGCCATAGGGTACCACCATCAAACCTCAGTCATATTGCCAGACCACAGGTTTCCACAATCAAACCGATTTCATGTTCCCAGGCCACATGGTTCCAGAATCAAACCTCACTCATATTCCCAGGCCACACGTTTCCAGAATCAATCCGATTTCATGTTCCCAGGCAACAGAGTACCAGAATCCAAACCGATGTCATGTTCCCAAGCCACAGGATTCCACAATCTCACATCAGGCATGTTCCCAGGCCAATGGTTTCCAGAATCAAACCTCAGTCATATTCCCAGGCCACATGGTTCCAGATTCAAACCTCAGTCATGTTCCCAGGACCCAGGGTTCCAGAATCAAACCTCAGTCATGTTCCCTGGACACAGGTTTCAAAAATAAAATCCCAGTCATGTTCTCAGGCCACAGGGTACCACAACTAAACCTCAGTCATATTCCCAGGCCAGAGGGTTCCACAATCAAACCTCAGTCCTTTTGCTAGGCCACGGTTCCACCAGCAAGCCTCAGTCATGTTCCCAGGCCAGAGTGTTCCACAATCAAACCTAAGTCATCTTTCCAGGCCACAGGGTTCCACCATCAACCCTCAGTCATGTTGCCTGGTCACAGGTTTCCACCATCAAACCTCAGACAAGTTTCCAGGACACAGGGTTCCAGAATCAAACCGTTCTCATGTTCCCTGGCCAGAGGGTTCCAGAATCCACCGATGTCATGTTCCCAGGCCACAGGGTTCCAGAATCCACCGATGTCATGTTCCCAGGCCACAGGGTGCCAGAATTAATCCTCAGTTATGTTCCCAGGCTACAGGGTTCCGGAATCAAACCTCAGTCATGTTCCCAGGGAACAGGGTTCCAGGAACAAACCTCAGTCATGTTGCCAAGCCACAGGTTTCCACCATCAAACCTCAGACATGTTCCCAGGCCACAGGGTTCCAGAATCAAACCGTTCTCATGTTCCCCGGCCACAGGGTTCCAGAATCCACTGATGTAATGTTCCCAGGCAACAGGGTTCCAGTATCAATCCTCAGTTATATTCCCAGTCTACAGGGTGCCAGAATAAAACCTCAGTCATGTTCCCAGTCCACAGGGTTCCAGAACCAAGCCTCAGTTAGGTTCCCAGGGCACAGTATTCCACAATCTAAACAGATGTCATATTCCCAGGCCACAGGATTCCAGAATCACGCCTCAGACATGTTCCCAGGCCACAGGGTTCCAGAATCAAACCGTTCTCATGTTCCCAGGCCACAGGGTTCCAGAATCCACTGATGTCATGTTCCCAGGCCACAGGATTCCAGAATAAAACTTCAGTCATGTTCCCAGTGCACAGGGTTCCAGATCCAAGCCTCAGTCAGATTCCCAGGGCACAGTATTCCACAATCTAAACAGATGTCATGTTCCAAGGCCACAGGATTCCAGAATCACGCCTCTGTCATGTTCCCTGGCCACAGGGTTCCAGAATCAAACCAATGTCTAGTTCCCAGGCCATGGGTTTCAAGTATCAGGTCGCAGTCATGTTTCCAGGACAGAGGGTTCTACAATCAAACCTCAGTCATGTTGCCAGTCCACAGGGTTCCAGAACCAAGGCTCAGTCAGGTTACCGGGGCACAGTATTCCACAAACTAAACAGATGTCATGTTCCCAGGGCACATGGTTCCAGAATCAAACCTCACTCATATTCCCAGGCCACAGGATTCCAGAATCACGCCTCAGTCATGTTCCCAGGCCACAAGCATCCAGAATTAAACCTCAGTCATGTTGCCAGGACATAGGGTACCACCATCAAACCTCAGTCATATTGCCAGACCACAGGTTTCCACAATCAAACCGATTTCATGTTCCCAGGCAACAGGGTACCAGAATCCAAACCGATGTCATGTTCCCAAGCCACAGGATTCCACAATCTCACATCAGGCATGTTCCCAGGCCAATGGTTTCCAGAATCAAACCTCAGTCATGTTCCCAGGACACAGGTTTCCAGAGTCAACCCGAGATCATGTTCCCTGGCCACAGTCTTCCAGAATTAAACCTCAGTCATGTTGCCAGGTCAGAGGTTTCCACCATCAAACCTCAGACAAGTTTCCAGGACACAGGGTTCCAGAATCAAACCGTTCTCATGTTCCCTGGCCACAGGGTTCCAGAATCCACCGATGTCATGTTCCCAGGCCACAGGGTTCCAGAATCAATCCTCAGTTATGTTCCCTGGCTACAGGGTTCCAGAATCAAACCTCAGTCATGTTCCCAGTCCACAGGGTTCCAGAACCAAGGCTCAGTCAGGTTACCGGGGCACAGTATTCCACAAACTAAACAGATGTCATGTTCCCAGGCCACATGGTTCCAGAATCAAACCTCACTCATATTCCCAGGCCACAGGTTTCCAGAATCAATCCGATTTCATGTTCCCAGGCAACAGGGTACCAGAATCCAAACCGATGTCATGTTCCCAAGCCACAGGATTCCACAATCTCACTTCAGGCATGTTCCCAGGCCAATGGTTTCCAGAATCAAACCTCAGTCATATTCCCAGGCCACATGGTTCCAGATTCAAACCTCAGTCATGTTCCCAGGACCCAGGGTTCCAGAATCAAACCTCAGTCATGTTCCCTGGACACAGGTTTCAAAAATAAAATCCCAGTCATGTTCTCAGGCCACAGGGTACCACAATTAAACCTCAGTCATATTCCCAGGCCAGAGGGTCCCACAATCAAACCTCAGTCCTTTTGCTAGGCCACGGTTCCACCAGCAAGCCTCAGTCATGTTCCCAGGCCAGAGTGTTCCACAATCAAACCTAAGTCATCTTTCCAGGCCACAGGGTTCCACCATCAACCCTCAGTCATGTTGCCTGGTCACAGGTTTCCACCATCAAACCTCAGACAAGTTTCCAGGACACAGGGTTCCAGAATCAAACCGTTCTCATGTTCCCTGGCCAGAGGGTTCCAGAATCCACCGATGTCATGTTCCCAGGCCACAGGGTTCCAGAATCCACCGATGTCATGTTCCCAGGCCACAGGGTTCCAGAATTAATCCTCAGTTATGTTCCCAGGCTACAGGGTTCCGGAATCAAACCTCAGTCATGTTCCCAGGGAACAAGGTTCCAGGAACAAACCTCAGTCATGTTGCCAAGCCACAGGTTTCCACCATCAAACCTCAGACATGTTCCCAGGCCACAGGGTTCCAGAATCAAACCGTTCTCATGTTCCCCGGCCACAGGGTTCCAGAATCCACTGATGTAATGTTCCCAGGCAACAGGGTTCCAGTATCAATCCTCAGTTATATTCCCAGTCTACAGGGTTCCAGAATAAAACCTCAGTCATGTTCCCAGTCCACAGGGTTCCAGAACCAAGCCTCAGTTAGGTTCCCAGGGCACAGTATTCCACAATCTAAACAGATGTCATATTCCCAGGCCCCAGGATTCCAGAATCACGCCTCAGTCATGTTCCCAGGCCACAAGCATCCAGAATTAAACCTCAGTCATGTTGCCAGGCCATAGGGTACCACCATCAAACCTCAGTCATATTGCCAGACCACAGGTTTCCACAATCAAACCGATTTCATGTTCCCAGGCCACATGGTTCCAGAATCAAACCTCACTCATATTCCCAGGCCACAGGTTTCCAGAATCAATCCGATTTCATGTTCCCAGGCAACAGAGTACCAGAATCCAAACCGATGTCATGTTCCCAAGCCACAGGATTCCACAATCTCACATCAGGCATGTTCCCAGGCCAATGGTTTCCAGAATCAAACCTCAGTCATATTCCCAGGCCACATGGTTCCAGATTCAAACCTCAGTCATGTTCCCAGGACCCAGGGTTCCAGAATCAAACCTCAGTCATGTTCCCTGGACACAGGTTTCAAAAATAAAATCCCAGTCATGTTCTCAGGCCACAGGGTACCACAACTAAACCTCAGTCATATTCCCAGGCCAGAGGGTTCCACAATCAAACCTCAGTCCTTTTGCTAGGCCACGGTTCCACCAGCAAGCCTCAGTCATGTTCCCAGGCCAGAGTGTTCCACAATCAAACCTAAGTCATCTTTCCAGGCCACAGGGTTCCACCATCAACCCTCAGTCATGTTGCCTGGTCACAGGTTTCCACCATCAAACCTCAGACAAGTTTCCAGGACACAGGGTTCCAGAATCAAACCGTTCTCATGTTCCCTGGCCAGAGGGTTCCAGAATCCACCGATGTCATGTTCCCAGGCCACAGGGTTCCAGAATCCACCGATGTCATGTTCCCAGGCCACAGGGTTCCAGAATTAATCCTCAGTTATGTTCCCAGGCTACAGGGTTCCGGAATCAAACCTCAGTCATGTTCCCAGGGAACAGGGTTCCAGGAACAAACCTCAGTCATGTTGCCAAGCCACAGGTTTCCACCATCAAACCTCAGACATGTTCCCAGGCCACAGGGTTCCAGAATCAAACCGTTCTCATGTTCCCCGGCCACAGGGTTCCAGAATCCACTGATGTAATGTTCCCAGGCAACAGGGTTCCAGTATCAATCCTCAGTTATATTCCCAGTCTACAGGGTTCCAGAATAAAACCTCAGTCATGTTCCCAGTCCACAGGGTTCCAGAACCAAGCCTCAGTTAGGTTCCCAGGGCACAGTATTCCACAATCTAAACAGATGTCATATTCCCAGGCCCCAGGATTCCAGAATCACGCCTCAGTCATGTTCCCAGGCCACAAGCATCCAGAATTAAACCTCAGTCATGTTGCCAGGCCATAGGGTACCACCATCAAACCTCAGTCATATTGCCAGACCACAGGTTTCCACAATCAAACCGATTTCATGTTCCCAGGCAACAGGGTACCAGAATCCAAACCGATGTCATGTTCCCAGGCCACAGGATTCCACAATCTAACATAAGTCATGTTCCCAGGACAATGCCCTCCAGAATCAAACCACAGTCATATACCCAGGCCACATGGTCCCAGAATCAATCCTCAGTCATGTTCCCAGTCCACAGGATTCCAGAACCAAGCCTTCAGTCAGGTTCCCAGAGCACAGTATTCCACAATCTAAACAGATGTCATGTTCCCAGGCCACAGGTTTCCAGAATCACGCCTCAGTCATGTTCCCAGGCCACAGGGTTCCAGAATCAAACCAATGTCAAGTTCCTAGGCCATGGGTTTCCAGTACCAGGCCGCAGTCATGTTTCCAGGGCACAGGGTTCTACAGTCAAACCTCAGTCATGTTGCCAGTCCACAGGTTTCTGCCATCAAACCTCAGTCAAGTTCCCAGGACACAGATTTCCAGAATCAAACCGCAGTCATATTCCCAGGTCACATGGTTCCAGAATCAAACCTCAGTCATGTTTGCAGGACCCATGGTTCCACAATCAAACCACAGTCATGTTCCCAGCACAAAGGTGTCCAGAATCAAACCTCAGTCATGTTCCCAGGGAACAGGGTTCCAGTAACAAACCTCAGTCATGTTGCCAAGCCACAGGTTTCCACCATGAAACCTCAGACATGTTCCCAGGCCACAGGGTTCCAGAATCAAACCGTTCTCATGTTCCCAGGCCACTGGGTTCCAGAATAAAACCTCAGTCATGTTCCCAGTGCACAGGGTTCCAGAACCAAGCCTCAGTCAGGTTCCCATGGCACAGTATTCCACAATCTAAACAGATGTCATGTTCCCAGGCCACAGGATTCCAGAATCACGCCTCTGTCATGTTCCCTGGCCACAGGGTTCCAGAATCAAACCAATGTCAAGTTCCCAGGCCATGGGTTTCAAGTATCAGCTCGCAGTCATGTTTCCAGGACAGAGGGTTCTACAATCAAACCTCAGTCATGTCGCCAGTCCACAGGTTTCTGCCATCAAACCTCAGTCAAGTTCCCAGGCCACAGATTTCCAGAATCAAACCTCAGTCATATTCCCATGACACATGGTTCCAGAATCAAACCTCAGTCATGTTCGCAGGACACAGGTTTCCACAATCAAAGCACAGTCATGTTCCCAGGACAAAGGTGTCCAGAAGCAAACCTCACTCATGTTCCCAGGGAACAGGGTTCCAGTAACAAACCTCAGTCATGTTGCCAGGCCACAGGTTTCCACCATCAAACCTCAGACATATTCCCAAGCCACAGGGTTCCAGAATCAAACCTTTCTCATGTTCCCAGGCCACAGGGTTTCAGAATCAGGCTTCAGTCATGTTGCCAGGCCACAGGGTTTCAAAATCCAGCCTCAGTCATTTTGCCAGTCAAGAGTGGTCCACCATCAAACCTCAGTCATGATCCCAGGCCACATGTTTCCACAATGAAACCTCAGTCATTATCCCAGGCCACAGGTTTCCAGAATCAAACCTCAGTCATATTCCCAGGACACATGTTTCCATTATCAAACCTCAGTCATGTTCGCAGGGCACAGGTTTCAACAATCAAACCTCATTCAATTTCCCAGAACACAGGTGTCCAGAATCCAACCTCAGTCATGTTCCCAGGGAACAGGCTTCCGGAAACAAACCTCAGTCATTTTCCCAGGCCACAGGGTTTCAGAATCAAACCACAGTCATGTTCCCAGGCCAGAGGGTTGCACAATCAAACCTCAGTCTTGTTCCCAGGCCACAGGATTCCAGAATCCAACCGATGTCATGTTCCCAGGCCACAGGGTTCCAGATTCAAACCACAGTCATGTTCCCAGGCCAGGGGGTTCCACAATCAAACCTCAGCCATGTTCCCAGGCCACAGGTTTCCAGAAGCAAACCTCAGTCATGTTCCCAGGACACAGGTTTCCAGAGTCAACCCGAGATCATGTTCCCTGGCCACAGTCTTCCAGAATTAAACCTCAGTCATGTTGCCAGGTCAGAGGTTTCCACCATCAAACCTCAGACAAGTTTCCAGGACACAGGGTTCCAGAATCAAACCGTTCTCATGTTCCCTGGCCACAGGGTTCCAGAATCCACCGATGTCATGTTCCCAGGCCACAGGGTTCCAGAATCAATCCTCAGTTATGTTCCCTGGCTACAGGGTTCCAGAATCAAACCTCAGTCATGTTCCCAGTCCACAGGGTTCCAGAACCAAGGCTCAGTCAGGTTACCGGGGCACAGTATTCCACAAACTAAACAGATGTCATGTTCCCAGGCCACATGGTTCCAGAATCAAACCTCACTCATATTCCCAGGCCACAGGTTTCCAGAATCAATCCGATTTCATGTTCCCAGGCAACAGGGTACCAGAATCCAAACCGATGTCATGTTCCCAAGCCACAGGATTCCACAATCTCACATCAGGCATGTTCCCAGGCCAATGGTTTCCAGAATCAAACCTCAGTCATATTCCCAGGCCACATGGTTCCAGATTCAAACCTCAGTCATGTTCCCAGGACCCAGGGTTCCAGAATCAAACCTCAGTCATGTTCCCTGGACACAGGTTTCAAAAATAAAATCCCAGTCATGTTCTCAGGCCACAGGGTACCACAACTAAACCTCAGTCATATTCCCAGGCCAGAGGGTTCCACAATCAAACCTCAGTCCTTTTGCTAGGCCACGGTTCCACCAGCAAGCCTCAGTCATGTTCCCAGGCCAGAGTGTTCCACAATCAAACCTAAGTCATCTTTCCAGGCCACAGGGTTCCACCATCAACCCTCAGTCATGTTGCCTGGTCACAGGTTTCCACCATCAAACCTCAGACAAGTTTCCAGGACACAGGGTTCCAGAATCAAACCGTTCTCATGTTCCCTGGCCAGAGGGTTCCAGAATCCACCGATGTAATGTTCCCAGGCCACAGGGTTCCAGAATCCACCGATGTCATGTTCCCAGGCCACAGGGTTCCAGAATTAATCCTCAGTTATGTTCCCAGGCTACAGGGTTCCGGAATCAAACCTCAGTCATGTTCCCAGGGAACAGGGTTCCAGGAACAAACCTCAGTCATGTTGCCAAGCCACAGGTTTCCACCATCAAACCTGACATGTTCCCAGGCCACAGGGTTCCAGAATCAAACCGTTCTCATGTTCCCCAGCCACAGGGTTCCAGAATCCACTGATGTAATGTTCCCAGGCAACAGGGTTCCAGTATCAATCCTCAGTTATATTCCCAGTCTACAGGGTTCCAGAATAAAACCTCAGTCATGTTCCCAGTCCACAGGGTTCCAGAACCAAGCCTCAGTTAGGTTCCCAGGGCACAGTATTCCACAATCTAAACAGATGTCATATTCCCAGGCCCCAGGATTCCAGAATCACGCCTCAGTCATGTTCCCAGGCCACAAGCATCCAGAATTAAACCTCAGTCATGTTGCCAGGCCATAGGGTACCACCATCAAACCTCAGTCATATTGCCAGACCACAGGTTTCCACAATCAAACCGATTTCATGTTCCCAGGCAACAGGGTACCAGAATCCAAACCGATGTCATGTTCCCAGGCCACAGGATTCCACAATCTAACATAAGTCATGTTCCCAGGACAATGCCCTCCAGAATCAAACCACAGTCATATACCCAGGCCACATGGTCCCAGAATCAATCCTCAGTCATGTTCCCAGTCCACAGGATTCCAGAACCAAGCCTTCAGTCAGGTTCCCAGGGCACAGTATTCCACAATCTAAACAGATGTCATGTTCCCAGGACACAGGTTTCCAGAATCACGCCTCAGTCATGTTCCCAGGCCACAGGTTTCTGCCATCAAACCTCAGTCAAGTTCCCAGGACACAGATTTCCAGAATCAAACCGCAGTCATATTCCCAGGTCACATGGTTCCAGAATCAAACCTCAGTCATGTTTGCAGGACCCATGGTTCCACAATCAAACCACAGTCATGTTCCCAGCACAAAGGTGTCCAGAATCAAACCTCAGTCATGTTCCCAGGGAACAGGGTTCCAGTAACAAACCTCAGTCATGTTGCCAAGCCACAGGTTTCCACCATGAAACCTCAGACATGTTCCCAGGCCATAGGGTTCCAGAATCAAACCGTTCTCATGTTCCCAGGCCACAGGGTTCCAGAATCCACTGATGTCATGTTCCCAGGCCACAGGATTCCAGAATAAAACCTCAGTCATGTTCCCAGTGCACAGGGTTCCAGAACCAAGCCTCAGTCAGGTTCCCATGGCACAGTATTCCACAATCTAAACAGATGTCATGTTCCCAGGCCACAGGATTCCAGAATCACGCCTCTGTCATGTTCCCTGGCCACAGGGTTCCAGAATCAAACCAATGTCAAGTTCCCAGGCCATGGGTTTCAAGTATCAGGTCGCAGTCATGTTTCCAGGACAGAGGGTTCTACAATCAAACCTCAGTCATGTCGCCAGTCCACAGGTTTCTGCCATCAAACCTCAGTCAAGTTCCCAGGCCACAGATTTCCAGAATCAAACCTCAGTCATATTCCCATGACACATTGTTCCAGAATCAAACCTCAGTCATGTTCGCAGGACACAGGTTTCCACAATCAAAGCACAGTCATGTTCCCAGGACAAAGGTGTCCAGAAGCAAACCTCACTCATGTTCCCAGGGAACAGGGTTCCAGTAACAAACCTCAGTCATGTTGCCAGGCCACAGGTTTCCACCATCAAACCTCAGACATATTCCCAAGCCACAGGGTTCCAGAATCAAACCTTTCTCATGTTCCCAGGCCACAGGGTTTCAGAATCAGGCTTCAGTCATGTTGCCAGGCCACAGGGTTTCAAAATCCAGCCTCAGTCATTTTGCCAGTCAAGAGTGGTCCACCATCAAACCTCAGTCATGATCCCAGGCCACATGTTTCCACAATGAAACCTCAGTCATTATCCCAGGCCACAGGTTTCCAGAATCAAACCTCAGTCATATTCCCAGGACACATGTTTCCATTATCAAACCTCAGTCATGTTCGCAGGGCACAGGTTTCAACAATCAAACCTCATTCAATTTCCCAGAACACAGGTGTCCAGAATCCAACCTCAGTCATGTTCCCAGGGAACAGGCTTCCAGAAACAAACCTCAGTCATTTTCCCAGGCCACAGGGTTTCAGAATCAAACCACAGTCATGTTCCCAGGCCAGAGGGTTGCACAATCAAACCTCAGTCTTGTTCCCAGGCCACAGGATTCCAGAATCCAACCGATGTCATGTTCCCAGGCCACAGGGTTCCAGATTCAAACCACAGTCATGTTCCCAGGCCAGGGGGTTCCACAATCAAACCTCAGCCATGTTCCCAGGCCACAGGTTTCCAGAAGCAAACCTCAGTCATGTTCCCAGGACACAGGTTTCCAGAGTCAACCCGAGATCATGTTCCCTGGCCACAGTCTTCCAGAATTAAACCTCAGTCATGTTGCCAGGTCAGAGGTTTCCACCATCAAACCTCAGACAAGTTTCCAGGACACAGGGTTCCAGAATCAAACCGTTCTCATGTTCCCTGGCCACAGGGTTCCAGAATCCACCGATGTCATGTTCCCAGGCCACAGGGTTCCAGAATCAATCCTCAGTTATGTTCCCTGGCTACAGGGTTCCAGAATCAAACCTCAGTCATGTTCCCAGTCCACATGGTTCCAGAACCAAGGCTCAGTCAGGTTACCGGGGCACAGTATTCCACAAACTAAACAGATGTCATGTTCCCAGGCCACATGGTTCCAGAATCAAACCTCACTCATATTCTCAGGCCACAGGTTTCCAGAATCAATCCGATTTCATGTTCCCAGGCAACAGAGTACCAGAATCCAAACCGATGTCATGTTCCCAAGCCACAGGATTCCACAATCTCACATCAGGCATGTTCCCAGGCCAATGGTTTCCAGAATCAAACCTCAGTCATATTCCCAGGCCACATGGTTCCAGATTCAAACCTCAGTCATGTTCCCAGGACCCAGGGTTCCAGAATCAAACCTCAGTCATGTTCCCTGGACACAGGTTTCAAAAATAAAATCCCAGTCATGTTCTCAGGCCACAGGGTACCACAACTAAACCTCAGTCATATTCCCAGGCCAGAGGGTTCCACAATCAAACCTCAGTCCTTTTGCTAGGCCACGGTTCCACCAGCAAGCCTCAGTCATGTTCCCAGGCCAGAGTGTTCCACAATCAAACCTAAGTCATCTTTCCAGGCCACAGGGTTCCACCATCAACCCTCAGTCATGTTGCCTGGTCACAGGTTTCCACCATCAAACCTCAGACAAGTTTCCAGGACACAGGGTTCCAGAATCAAACCGTTCTCATGTTCCCTGGCCAGAGGGTTCCAGAATCCACCGATGTCATGTTCCCAGGCCACAGGGTTCCAGAATCCACCGATGTCATGTTCCCAGGCCACAGGGTTCCAGAATTAATCCTCAGTTATGTTCCCAGGCTACAGGGTTCCGGAATCAAACCTCAGTCATGTTCCCAGGGAACAGGGTTCCAGGAACAAACCTCAGTCATGTTGCCAAGCCACAGGTTTCCACCATCAAACCTCAGACATGTTCCCAGGCCACAGGGTTCCAGAATCAAACCGTTCTCATGTTCCCCGGCCACAGGGTTCCAGAATCCACTGATGTAATGTTCCCAGGCAACAGGGTTCCAGTATCAATCCTCAGTTATATTCCCAGTCTACAGGGTTCCAGAATAAAACCTCAGTCATGTTCCCAGTCCACAGGGTTCCAGAACCAAGCCTCAGTTAGGTTCCCAGGGCACAGTATTCCACAATCTAAACAGATGTCATATTCCCAGGCCACAGGATTCCAGAATCACGCCTCAGACATGTTCCCAGGCCACAGGGTTCCAGAATCAAACCGTTCTCATGTTCCCAGGCCACAGGGTTCCAGAATCCACTGATGTCATGTTCCCAGGCCACAGGATTCCAGAATAAAACTTCAGTCATGTTCCCAGTGCACAGGGTTCCAGATCCAAGCCTCAGTCAGATTCCCAGGGCACAGTATTCCACAATCTAAACAGATGTCATGTTCCAAGGCCACAGGATTCCAGAATCACGCCTCTGTCATGTTCCCTGGCCACAGGGTTCCAGAATCAAACCAATGTCTAGTTCCCAGGCCATGGGTTTCAAGTATCAGGTCGCAGTCATGTTTCCAGGACAGAGGGTTCTACAATCAAACCTCAGTCATGTTGCCAGTCCACAGGGTTCCAGAACCAAGGCTCAGTCAGGTTACCGGGGCACAGTATTCCACAAACTAAACAGATGTCATGTTCCCAGGCCACATGGTTCCAGAATCAAACCTCACTCATATTCCCAGGCCACAGGATTCCAGAATCACGCCTCAGTCATGTTCCCAGGCCACAAGCATCCAGAATTAAACCTCAGTCATGTTGCCAGGCCATAGGGTACCACCATCAAACCTCAGTCATATTGCCAGACCACAGGTTTCCACAATCAAACCGATTTCATGTTCCCAGGCAACAGGGTACCAGAATCCAAACCGATGTCATGTTCCCAGGCCACAGGATTCCACAATCTAACATAAGTCATGTTCCCAGGACAATGCCCTCCAGAATCAAACCACAGTCATATACCCAGGCCACATGGTCCCAGAATCAATCCTCAGTCATGTTCCCAGTGCACAGGGTTCCAGAACCAAGCCTTCAGTCAGGTTCCCAGGGCACAGTATTCCACAATCTAAACAGATGTCATGTTCCCAGGCCACAGGATTCCAGAATCACGCCTCTGTCATGTTCCCTGGCCACAGGGTTCCAGAATCAAACCAATGTCAAGTTCCCAGGCCATGGGTTTCAAGTATCAGGTCGCAGTCATGTTTCCAGGACAGAGGGTTCTACAATCAAACCTCAGTCATGTCGCCAGTCCACAGGTTTCTGCCATCAAACCTCAGTCAAGTTCCCAGGCCACAGATTTCCAGAATCAAACCTCAGTCATATTCCCATGACACATGGTTCCAGAATCAAACCTCAGTCATGTTCGCAGGCCACAGGATTCCACAATCAAACCACAGTCATGTTCCCAGGACAAAGGTGTCCAGAAGCAAACCTCACTCATGTTCCCAGGGAACAGGGTTCCAGTAACAAACCTCAGTCATGTTGCCAGGCCACAGGTTTCCACCATCAAACCTCAGACATATTCCCAAGCCACAGGGTTCCAGAATCAAACCTTTCTCATGTTCCCAGGCCACAGGGTTTCAGAATCAGGCTTCAGTCATGTTGCCAGGCCACAGGGTTTCAAAATCCAGCCTCAGTCATTTTGCCAGTCAAGAGTGGTCCACCATCAAACCTCAGTCATGATCCCAGGCCACATGTTTCCACAATGAAACCTCAGTCATTATCCCAGGCCACAGGTTTCCAGAATCAAACCTCAGTCATATTCCCAGGACACATGTTTCCATTATCAAACCTCAGTCATGTTCGCAGGGCACAGGTTTCAACAATCAAACCTCATTCAATTTCCCAGAACACAGGTGTCCAGAATCCAACCTCAGTCATGTTCCCAGGGAACAGGCTTCCAGAAACAAACCTCAGTCATTTTCCCAGGCCACAGGGTTTCAGAATCAAACCACAGTCATGTTCCCAGGCCAGAGGGTTGCACAATCAAACCTCAGTCTTGTTCCCAGGCCACAGGATTCCAGAATCCAACCGATGTCATGTTCCCAGGCCACAGGGTTCCAGATTCAAACCACAGTCATGTTCCCAGGCCAGGGGGTTCCACAATCAAACCTCAGCCATGTTCCCAGGCCACAGGTTTCCAGAAGCAAACCTCAGTCATGTTCCCAGGACACAGGTTTCCAGAGTCAACCCGAGATCATGTTCCCTGGCCACAGTCTTCCAGAATTAAACCTCAGTCATGTTGCCAGGTCAGAGGTTTCCACCATCAAACCTCAGACAAGTTTCCAGGACACAGGGTTCCAGAATCAAACCGTTCTCATGTTCCCTGGCCACAGGGTTCCAGAATCCACTGATGTCATGTTCCCAGGCCACAGGATTCTAGAATAAAACTTCAGTCATGTTCCCAGTGCACAGGGTTCCAGATCCAAGCCTCAGTCAGGTTCCCAGGGCACAGTATTACACAATCTAAACAGATGGCATGTTCCAAGGCCACAGGATTTCAGAATCACGCCTCTGTCATGTTCCCTGGCCACAGGGTTCCAGAATCAAACCAATGTCTAGTTCCCAGGCCATGGGTTTCAAGTATCAGGTCGCAGTCATGTTTCCAGGACAGAGGGTTCTACAATCAAACCTCAGTCATGTTGCCAGTCCACAGGGTTCCAGAACCAAGGCTCAGTCAGGTTACCAGGGCACAGTATTCCACAAACTAAACAGATGTCATGTTCCCAGGCCACATGTTTCCAGAATCAAACCTCACTCATATTCCCAGGCCACAGGTTTCCAGAATCAATCCGATTTCATGTTCCCAGGCAACAGGGTACCAGAATCCAAACCGATGTCATGTTCCCAAGCCACAGGATTCCACAATCTCACTTCAGGCATGTTCCCAGGCCAATGGTTTCCAGAATCAAACCTCAGTCATATTCCCAGGCCACATGGTTCCAGATTCAAACCTCAGTCATGTTCCCAGGACCCAGGGTTCCAGAATCAAACCTCAGTCATGTTCCCTGGACACAGGTTTCAAAAATAAAATCCCAGTCATGTTCTCAGGCCACAGGGTACCACAATTAAACCTCAGTCATATTCCCAGGCCAGAGGGTCCCACAATCAAACCTCAGTCCTTTTGCTAGGCCACGGTTCCACCAGCAAGCCTCAGTCATGTTCCCAGGCCAGAGTGTTCCACAATCAAACCTAAGTCATCTTTCCAGGCCACAGGGTTCCACCATCAACCCTCAGTCATGTTGCCTGGTCACAGGTTTCCACCATCAAACCTCAGACAAGTTTCCAGGACACAGGGTTCCAGAATCAAACCGTTCTCATGTTCCCTGGCCAGAGGGTTCCAGAATCCACCGATGTAATGTTCCCAGGCCACAGGGTTCCAGAATCCACCGATGTCATGTTCCCAGGCCACAGGGTTCCAGAATTAATCCTCAGTTATGTTCCCAGGCTACAGGGTTCCGGAATCAAACCTCAGTCATGTTCCCAGGGAACAGGGTTCCAGGAACAAACCTCAGTCATGTTGCCAAGCCACAGGTTTCCACCATCAAACCTCAGACATGTTCCCAGGCCACAGGGTTCCAGAATCAAACCGTTCTCATGTTCCCCGGCCACAGGGTTCCAGAATCCACTGATGTAATGTTCCCAGGCAACAGGGTTCCAGTATCAATCCTCAGTTATATTCCCAGTCTACAGGGTTCCAGAATAAAACCTCAGTCATGTTCCCAGTCCACAGGGTTCCAGAACCAAGCCTCAGTTAGGTTCCCAGGGCACAGTATTCCACAATCTAAACAGATGTCATATTCCCAGGCCCCAGGATTCCAGAATCACGCCTCAGTCATGTTCCCAGGCCACAAGCATCCAGAATTAAACCTCAGTCATGTTGCCAGGCCATAGGGTACCACCATCAAACCTCAGTCATATTGCCAGACCACAGGTTTCCACAATCAAACCGATTTCATGTTCCCAGGCCACATGGTTCCAGAATCAAACCTCACTCATATTCCCAGGCCACAGGTTTCCAGAATCAATCCGATTTCATGTTCCCAGGCAACAGAGTACCAGAATCCAAACCGATGTCATGTTCCCAAGCCACAGGATTCCACAATCTCACATCAGGCATGTTCCCAGGCCAATGGTTTCCAGAATCAAACCTCAGTCATATTCCCAGGCCACATGGTTCCAGATTCAAACCTCAGTCATGTTCCCAGGACCCAGGGTTCCAGAATCAAACCTCAGTCATGTTCCCTGGACACAGGTTTCAAAAATAAAATCCCAGTCATGTTCTCAGGCCACAGGGTACCACAACTAAACCTCAGTCATATTCCCAGGCCAGAGGGTTCCACAATCAAACCTCAGTCCTTTTGCTAGGCCACGGTTCCACCAGCAAGCCTCAGTCATGTTCCCAGGCCAGAGTGTTCCACAATCAAACCTAAGTCATCTTTCCAGGCCACAGGGTTCCACCATCAACCCTCAGTCATGTTGCCTGGTCACAGGTTTCCACCATCAAACCTCAGACAAGTTTCCAGGACACAGGGTTCCAGAATCAAACCGTTCTCATGTTCCCTGGCCAGAGGGTTCCAGAATCCACCGATGTCATGTTCCCAGGCCACAGGGTTCCAGAATCCACCGATGTCATGTTCCCAGGCCACAGGGTGCCAGAATTAATCCTCAGTTATGTTCCCAGGCTACAGGGTTCCGGAATCAAACCTCAGTCATGTTCCCAGGGAACAGGGTTCCAG
Source organism: Balaenoptera borealis (assembly GCF_965194805.1). Classification (NCBI taxonomy): domain Eukaryota; kingdom Metazoa; phylum Chordata; class Mammalia; order Artiodactyla; family Balaenopteridae; genus Balaenoptera; species Balaenoptera borealis. Next base: position 38,583,102 of record NC_138878.1, on the reverse strand, counting down.
GAAGAAACCTCAGTCATGTTGCCAAGCCACAGGTTTCCACCATCAAACCTCAGACATGTTCCCAGGCCACAGGGTTCCAGAATCAAACCGTTCTCATGTTCCCCGGCCACAGGGTTCCAGAATCCACTGATGTAATGTTCCCAGGCAACAGGGTTCCAGTATCAATCCTCAGTTATATTCCCAGTCTACAGGGTGCCAGAATAAAACCTCAGTCATGTTCCCAGTCCACAGGGTTCCAGAACCAAGCCTCAGTTAGGTTCCCAGGGCACAGTATTCCACAATCTAAACAGATGTCATATTCCCAGGCCACAGGATTCCAGAATCACGCCTCAGACATGTTCCCAGGCCACAGGGTTCCAGAATCAAACCGTTCTCATGTTCCCAGGCCACAGGGTTCCAGAATCCACTGATGTCATGTTCCCAGGCCACAGGATTCCAGAATAAAACTTCAGTCATGTTCCCAGTGCACAGGGTTCCAGATCCAAGCCTCAGTCAGATTCCCAGGGCACAGTATTCCACAATCTAAACAGATGTCATGTTCCAAGGCCACAGGATTCCAGAATCACGCCTCTGTCATGTTCCCAGGCCACAGGGTTCCAGAATCAAACCAATGTCTAGTTCCCAGGCCATGGGTTTCAAGTATCAGGTCGCAGTCATGTTTCCAGGACAGAGGGTTCTACAATCAAACCTCAGTCATGTTGCCAGTCCACAGGGTTCCAGAATCAAGGCTCAGTCAGGTTACCGGGGCACAGTATTCCACAAACTAAACAGATGTCATGTTCCCAGGCCACATGGTTCCAGAATCAAACCTCACTCATATTCCCAGGCCACAGGATTCCAGAATCACGCCTCAGTCATGTTCCCAGGCCACAAGCATCCAGAATTAAACCTCAGTCATGTTGCCAGGACATAGGGTACCACCATCAAACCTCAGTCATATTGCCAGACCACAGGTTTCCACAATCAAACCGATTTCATGTTCCCAGGCAACAGGGTACCAGAATCCAAACCGATGTCATGTTCCCAGGCCACAGGATTCCACAATCTAACATAAGTCATGTTCCCAGGACAATGCCCTCCAGAATAAAACCACAGTCATATACCCAGGCCACATGGTCCCAGAATCAATCCTCAGTCATGTTCCCAGTCCACAGGGTTCCAGAACCAAGCCTCAGTTAGGTTCCCAGGGCACAGTATTCCACAATCTAAACAGATGTCATATTCCCAGGCCACAGGATTCCAGAATCACGCCTCAGTCATGTTCCCAGGCCACAAGCATCCAGAATTAAACCTCAGTCATGTTGCCAGGCCATAGGGTACCACCATCAAACCTCAGTCATATTGCCAGACCACAGGTTTCCACAATCAAACCGATTTCATGTTCCCAGGCAACAGGGTACCAGAATCCAAACCGATGTCATGTTCCCAGGCCACAGGATTCCACAATCTAACATAAGTCATGTTCCCAGGACAATGCCCTCCAGAATCAAACCACAGTCATATACCCAGGCCACATGGTCCCAGAATCAATCCTCAGTCATGTTCCCAGTCCACAGGATTCCAGAACCAAGCCTTCAGTCAGGTTCCCAGGGCACAGTATTCCACAATCTAAACAGATGTCATGTTCCCAGGCCACAGGTTTCCAGAATCACGCCTCAGTCATGTTCCCAGGCCACAGGGTTCCAGAATCAAACCAATGTCAAGTTCCTAGGCCATGGGTTTCCAGTACCAGGCCGCAGTCATGTTTCCAGGGCACAGGGTTCTACAGTCAAACCTCAGTCATGTTGCCAGTCCACAGGTTTCTGCCATCAAACCTCAGTCAAGTTCCCAGGACACAGATTTCCAGAATCAAACCGCAGTCATATTCCCAGGTCACATGGTTCCAGAATCAAACCTCAGTCATGTTTGCAGGACCCATGGTTCCACAATCAAACCACAGTCATGTTCCCAGCACAAAGGTGTCCAGAATCAAACCTCAGTCATGTTCCCAGGGAACAGGGTTCCAGTAACAAACCTCAGTCATGTTGCCAAGCCACAGGTTTCCACCATGAAACCTCAGACATGTTCCCAGGCCATAGGGTTCCAGAATCAAACCGTTCTCATGTTCCCAGGCCACAGGGTTCCAGAATCCACTGATGTCATGTTCCCAGGCCACAGGATTCCAGAATAAAACCTCAGTCATGTTCCCAGTGCACAGGGTTCCAGAACCAAGCCTCAGTCAGGTTCCCATGGCACAGTATTCCACAATCTAAACAGATGTCATGTTCCCAGGCCACAGGATTCCAGAATCACGCCTCTGTCATGTTCCCTGGCCACAGGGCTCCAGAATCAAACCAATGTCAAGTTCCTAGGCCATGGGTTTCCAGTACCAGGCCGCAGTCATGTTTCCAGGGCACAGGGTTCTACAGTCAAACCTCAGTCATGTTGCCAGTCCACAGGTTTCTGCCATCAAACCTCAGTCAAGTTCCCAGGACACAGATTTCCAGAATCAAACCGCAGTCATATTCCCAGGTCACATGGTTCCAGAATCAAACCTCAGTCATGTTTGCAGGACCCATGGTTCCACAATCAAACCACAGTCATGTTCCCAGCACAAAGGTGTCCAGAATCAAACCTCAGTCATGTTCCCAGGGAACAGGGTTCCAGTAACAAACCTCAGTCATGTTGCCAAGCCACAGGTTTCCACCATGAAACCTCAGACATGTTCCCAGGCCATAGGGTTCCAGAATCAAACCGTTCTCATGTTCCCAGGCCACAGGGTTCCAGAATCCACTGATGTCATGTTCCCAGGCCACAGGATTCCAGAATCACGCCTCTGTCATGTTCCTTGGCCACAGGGTTCCAGAATCAAACCAATGTCAAGTTCCCAGGCCATGGGTTTCAAGTATCAGGTCGCAGTCATGTTTCCAGGACAGAGGGTTCTACAATCAAACCTCAGTCATGTCGCCAGTCCACAGGTTTCTGCCATCAAACCTCAGTCAAGTTCCCAGGCCACAGATTTCCAGAATCAAACCTCAGTCATATTCCCATGACACATGGTTCCAGAATCTAACCTCAGTCATGTTCGCAGGCCACAGGTTTCCACAATCAAAGCACAGTCATGTTCCCAGGACAAAGGTGTCCAGAAGCAAACCTCACTCATGTTCCCAGGGAACAGGGTTCCAGTAACAAACCTCAGTCATGTTGCCAGGCCACAGGTTTCCACCATCAAACCTCAGACATATTCCCAAGCCACAGGGTTCCAGAATCAAACCTTTCTCATGTTCCCAGGCCACAGGGTTTCAGAATCAGGCTTCAGTCATGTTGCCAGGCCACAGGGTTTCAAAATCCAGCCTCAGTCATTTTGCCAGTCAAGAGTGGTCCACCATCAAACCTCAGTCATGATCCCAGGCCACATGTTTCCACAATGAAACCTCAGTCATTATCCCAGGCCACAGGTTTCCAGAATCAAACCTCAGTCATATTCCCAGGACACATGTTTCCATTATCAAACCTCAGTCATGTTCGCAGGGCACAGGTTTCAACAATCAAACCTCATTCAATTTCCCAGAACACAGGTGTCCAGAATCCAACCTCAGTCATGTTCCCAGGGAACAGGCTTCCAGAAACAAACCTCAGTCATTTTCCCAGGCCACAGGGTTTCAGAATCAAACCACAGTCATGTTCCCAGGCCAGAGGGTTGCACAATCAAACCTCAGTCTTGTTCCCAGGCCACAGGATTCCAGAATCCAACCGATGTCATGTTCCCAGGCCACAGGGTTCCAGATTCAAACCACAGTCATGTTCCCAGGCCAGGGGGTTCCACAATCAAACCTCAGCCATGTTCCCAGGCCACAGGTTTCCAGAAGCAAACCTCAGTCATGTTCCCAGGACACAGGTTTCCAGAGTCAACCCGAGATCATGTTCCCTGGCCACAGTCTTCCAGAATTAAACCTCAGTCATGTTGCCAGGTCAGAGGTTTCCACCATCAAACCTCAGACAAGTTTCCAGGACACAGGGTTCCAGAATCAAACCGTTCTCATGTTCCCTTGCCACAGGGTTCCAGAATCCACCGATGTCATGTTCCCAGGCCACAGGGTTCCAGAATCAATCCTCAGATATGTTCCCTGGCTACAGGGTTCCAGAATCAAACCTCAGTCATGTTCCCAGTCCACAGGGTTCCAGAACCAAGGCTCAGTCAGGTTACCGGGGCACAGTATTCCACAAACTAAACAGATGTCATGTTCCCAGGCCACATGGTTCCAGAATCAAACCTCACTCATATTCCCAGGCCACAGGTTTCCAGAATCAATCCGATTTCATGTTCCCAGGCAACAGAGTACCAGAATCCAAACCGATGTCATGTTCCCAAGCCACAGGATTCCACAATCTCACATCAGGCATGTTCCCAGGCCAATGGTTTCCAGAATCAAACCTCAGTCATATTCCCAGGCCACATGGTTCCAGATTCAAACCTCAGTCATGTTCCCAGGACCCAGGGTTCCAGAATCAAACCTCAGTCATATTCCCAGGCCACATGGTTCCAGATTCAAACCACAGTCATGTTCCCAGGCCAGGGGGTTCCACAATCAAACCTCAGCCATGTTCCCAGGCCACAGGTTTCCGGAAGCAAACCTCAGTCATGTTCCCAGGACACAGGTTTCCAGAGTCAACCCGAGATCATGTTCCCTGGCCACAGTCTTCCAGAATTAAACCTCAGTCATGTTGCCAGGTCAGAGGTTTCCACCATCAAACCTCAGACAAGTTTCCAGGACACAGGGTTCCAGAATCAAACCGTTCTCATGTTCCCTGGCCACAGGGTTCCAGAATCCACTGATGTTATGTTCCCAGGCCACAGGATTCCAGAATAAAACTTCAGTCATGTTCCCAGTGCACAGGGTTCCAGATCCAAGCCTCAGTCAGGTTCCCAGGGCACAGTATTACACAATCTAAACAGATGGCATGTTCCAAGGCCACAGGATTTCAGAATCACGCCTCTGTCATGTTCCCTGGCCACAGGGTTCCAGAATCAAACCAATGTCTAGTTCCCAGGCCATGGGTTTCAAGTATCAGGTCGCAGTCATGTTTCCAGGACAGAGGGTTCTACAATCAAACCTCAGTCATGTTGCCAGTCCACAGGGTTCCAGAACCAAGGCTCAGTCAGGTTACCAGGGCACAGTATTCCACAAACTAAACAGATGTCATGTTCCCAGGCCACATGTTTCCAGAATCAAACCTCACTCATATTCCCAGGCCACAGGTTTCCAGAATCAATCCGATTTCATGTTCCCAGGCAACAGGGTACCAGAATCCAAACCGATGTCATGTTCCCAAGCCACAGGATTCCACAATCTCACTTCAGGCATGTTCCCAGGCCAATGGTTTCCAGAATCAAACCTCAGTCATATTCCCAGGCCACATGGTTCCAGATTCAAACCTCAGTCATGTTCCCAGGACCCAGGGTTCCAGAATCAAACCTCAGTCATGTTCCCTGGACACAGGTTTCAAAAATAAAATCCCAGTCATGTTCTCAGGCCACAGGGTACCACAATTAAACCTCAGTCATATTCCCAGGCCAGAGGGTCCCACAATCAAACCTCAGTCCTTTTGCTAGGCCACGGTTCCACCAGCAAGCCTCAGTCATGTTCCCAGGCCAGAGTGTTCCACAATCAAACCTAAGTCATCTTTCCAGGCCACAGGGTTCCACCATCAACCCTCAGTCATGTTGCCTGGTCACAGGTTTCCACCATCAAACCTCAGACAAGTTTCCAGGACACAGGGTTCCAGAATCAAACCGTTCTCATGTTCCCTGGCCAGAGGGTTCCAGAATCCACCGATGTCATGTTCCCAGGCCACAGGGTTCCAGAATCCACCGATGTCATGTTCCCAGGCCACAGGGTTCCAGAATTAATCCTCAGTTATGTTCCCAGGCTACAGGGTTCCGGAATCAAACCTCAGTCATGTTCCCAGGGAACAAGGTTCCAGGAACAAACCTCAGTCATGTTGCCAAGCCACAGGTTTCCACCATCAAACCTCAGACATGTTCCCAGGCCACAGGGTTCCAGAATCAAACCGTTCTCATGTTCCCCGGCCACAGGGTTCCAGAATCCACTGATGTAATGTTCCCAGGCAACAGGGTTCCAGTATCAATCCTCAGTTATATTCCCAGTCTACAGGGTTCCAGAATAAAACCTCAGTCATGTTCCCAGTCCACAGGGTTCCAGAACCAAGCCTCAGTTAGGTTCCCAGGGCACAGTATTCCACAATCTAAACAGATGTCATATTCCCAGGCCACAGGATTCCAGAATCACGCCTCAGTCATGTTCCCAGGCCACAAGCATCCAGAATTAAACCTCAGTCATGTTGCCAGGCCATAGGGTACCACCATCAAACCTCAGTCATATTGCCAGACCACAGGTTTCCACAATCAAACCGATTTCATGTTCCCAGGCAACAGGGTACCAGAATCCAAACCGATGTCATGTTCCCAGGCCACAGGATTCCACAATCTAACATAAGTCATGTTCCCAGGACAATGCCCTCCAGAATCAAACCACAGTCATATACCCAGGCCACATGGTCCCAGAATCAATCCTCAGTCATGTTCCCAGTCCACAGGATTCCAGAACCAAGCCTTCAGTCAGGTTCCCAGGGCACAGTATTCCACAATCTAAACAGATGTCATGTTCCCAGGCCACAGGTTTCCAGAATCACGCCTCAGTCATGTTCCCAGGCCACAGGGTTCCAGAATCAAACCAATGTCAAGTTCCTAGGCCATGGGTTTCCAGTACCAGGCCGCAGTCATGTTTCCAGGGCACACGGTTCTACAGTCAAACCTCAGTCATGTTGCCAGTCCACAGGTTTCTGCCATCAAACCTCAGTCAAGTTCCCAGGACACAGATTTCCAGAATCAAACCGCAGTCATATTCCCAGGTCACATGGTTCCAGAATCAAACCTCAGTCATGTTTGCAGGACCCATGGTTCCACAATCAAACCACAGTCATGTTCCCAGCACAAAGGTGTCCAGAATGAAACCTCAGTCATGTTCCCAGGGAACAGGGTTCCAGTAACAAACCTCAGTCATGTTGCCAAGCCACAGGTTTCCACCATGAAACCTCAGACATGTTCCCAGGCCATAGGGTTCCAGAATCAAACCGTTCTCATGTTCCCAGGCCACAGGGTTCCAGAATCCACTGATGTCATGTTCCCAGGCCACAGGATTCCAGAATCACGCCTCTGTCATGTTCCTTGGCCACAGGGTTCCAGAATCAAACCAATGTCAAGTTCCCAGGCCATGGGTTTCAAGTATCAGGTCGCAGTCATGTTTCCAGGACAGAGGGTTCTACAATCAAACCTCAGTCATGTCGCCAGTCCACAGGTTTCTGCCATCAAACCTCAGTCAAGTTCCCAGGCCACAGATTTCCAGAATCAAACCTCAGTCATATTCCCATGACACATGGTTCCAGAATCTAACCTCAGTCATGTTCGCAGGCCACAGGTTTCCACAATCAAAGCACAGTCATGTTCCCAGGACAAAGGTGTCCAGAAGCAAACCTCACTCATGTTCCCAGGGAACAGGGTTCCAGTAACAAACCTCAGTCATGTTGCCAGGCCACAGGTTTCCACCATCAAACCTCAGACATATTCCCAAGCCACAGGGTTCCAGAATCAAACCTTTCTCATGTTCCCAGGCCACAGGGTTTCAGAATCAGGCTTCAGTCATGTTGCCAGGCCACAGGGTTTCAAAATCCAGCCTCAGTCATTTTGCCAGTTAACAGTGGTCCACCATCAAACCTCAGTCATGATCCCAGGCCACATGTTTCCACAATGAAACCTCAGTCATTATCCCAGGCCACAGGTTTCCAGAATCAAACCTCAGTCATATTCCCAGGACACATGTTTCCATTATCAAACCTCAGTCATGTTCGCAGGGCACAGGTTTCAACAATCAAACCTCATTCAATTTCCCAGAACACAGGTGTCCAGAATCCAACCTCAGTCATGTTCCCAGGGAACAGGCTTCCAGAAACAAACCTCAGTCATTTTCCCAGGCCACAGGGTTTCAGAATCAAACCACAGTCATGTTCCCAGGCCAGAGGGTTGCACAATCAAACCTCAGTCTTGTTCCCAGGCCACAGGATTCCAGAATCCAACCGATGTCATGTTCCCAGGCCACAGGGTTCCAGATTCAAACCACAGTCATGTTCCCAGGCCAGGGGGTTCCACAATCAAACCTCAGCCATGTTCCCAGGCCACAGGTTTCCAGAAGCAAACCTCAGTCATGTTCCCAGGACACAGGTTTCCAGAGTCAACCCGAGATCATGTTCCCTGGCCACAGTCTTCCAGAATTAAAGCTCAGTCATGTTGCCAGGTCAGAGGTTTCCACCATCAAACCTCAGACAAGTTTCCAGGACACAGGGTTCCAGAATCAAACCGTTCTCATGTTCCCTGGCCACAGGGTTCCAGAATCCACCGATGTCATGTTCCCAGGCCACAGGGTTCCAGAATCAATCCTCAGATATGTTCCCTGGCTACAGGGTTCCAGAATCAAACCTCAGTCATGTTCCCAGTCCACAGGGTTCCAGAACCAAGGCTCAGTCAGGTTACCGGGGCACAGTATTCCACAAACTAAACAGATGTCATGTTCCCAGGCCACATGGTTCCAGAATCAAACCTCACTCATATTCCCAGGCCACAGGTTTCCAGAATCAATCCGATTTCATGTTCCCAGGCAACAGAGTACCAGAATCCAAACCGATGTCATGTTCCCAAGCCACAGGATTCCACAATCTCACATCAGGCATGTTCCCAGGCCAATGGTTTCCAGAATCAAACCTCAGTCATATTCCCAGGCCACATGGTTCCAGATTCAAACCTCAGTCATGTTCCCAGGACCCAGGGTTCCAGAATCAAACCTCAGTCATGTTCCCTGGACACAGGTTTCAAAAATAAAATCCCAGTCATGTTCTCAGGCCACAGGGTACCACAACTAAACCTCAGTCATATTCCCAGGCCAGAGGGTTCCACAATCAAACCTCAGTCCTTTTGCTAGGCCACGGTTCCACCAGCAAGCCTCAGTCATGTTCCCAGGCCAGAGTGTTCCACAATCAAACCTAAGTCATCTTTCCAGGCCACAGGGTTCCACCATCAACCCTCAGTCATGTTGCCTGGTCACAGGTTTCCACCATCAAACCTCAGACAAGTTTCCAGGACACAGGGTTCCAGAATCAAACCGTTCTCATGTTCCCTGGCCAGAGGGTTCCAGAATCCACCGATGTCATGTTCCCAGGCCACAGGGTTCCAGAATCCACCGATGTCATGTTCCCAGGCCACAGGGTTCCAGAATTAATCCTCAGTTATGTTCCCAGGCTACAGGGTTCCGGAATCAAACCTCAGTCATGTTCCCAGGGAACAGGGTTCCAGGAACAAACCTCAGTCATGTTGCCAAGCCACAGGTTTCCACCATCAAACCTCAGACATGTTCCCAGGCCACAGGGTTCCAGAATCAAACCGTTCTCATGTTCCCCGGCCACAGGGTTCCAGAATCCACTGATGTAATGTTCCCAGGCAACAGGGTTCCAGTATCAATCCTCAGTTATATTCCCAGTCTACAGGGTTCCAGAATAAAACCTCAGTCATGTTCCCAGTCCACAGGGTTCCAGAACCAAGCCTCAGTTAGGTTCCCAGGGCACAGTATTCCACAATCTAAACAGATGTCATATTCCCAGGCCACAGGATTCCAGAATCACGCCTCAGACATGTTCCCAGGCCACAGGGTTCCAGAATCAAACCGTTCTCATGTTCCCAGGCCACAGGGTTCCAGAATCCACTGATGTCATGTTCCCAGGCCACAGGATTCCAGAATAAAACTTCAGTCATGTTCCCAGTGCACAGGGTTCCAGATCCAAGCCTCAGTCAGATTCCCAGGGCACAGTATTCCACAATCTAAACAGATGTCATGTTCCAAGGCCACAGGATTCCAGAATCACGCCTCTGTCATGTTCCCTGGCCACAGGGTTCCAGAATCAAACCAATGTCTAGTTCCCAGGCCATGGGTTTCAAGTATCAGGTCGCAGTCATGTTTCCAGGACAGAGGGTTCTACAATCAAACCTCAGTCATGTTGCCAGTCCACAGGGTTCCAGAACCAAGGCTCAGTCAGGTTACCGGGGCATAGTATTCCACAAAGTAAACAGATGTCATGTTCCCAGGCCACATGGTTCCAGAATCAAACCTCACTCATATTCCCAGGCCACAGGTTTCCAGAATCAATCCGATTTCATGTTCCCAGGCAACAGGGTACCAGAATCCAAACCGATGTCATGTTCCCAAGCCACAGGATTCCACAATCTCACATCAGGCATGTTCTCAGGCCAATGGTTTCCAAAATCAAACCTCAGTCATATTCCCAGGCCACATGGTTCCAGATTCAAGCCTCAGTCATGTTCCCAGGACCCAGGGTTCCAGAATCAAACCTCAGTCATGTTCCCTGGACACAGGTTTCAAAAATAAAATCCCAGTCATGTTCTCAGGCCACAGGGTACCACAATTAAACCTCAGTCATATTCCCAGGCCAGAGGGTCCCACAATCAAACCTCAGTCCTTTTGCTAGGCCACGGTTCCACCAGCAAGCCTCAGTCATGTTCCCAGGCCAGAGTGTTCCACAATCAAACCTAAGTCATCTTTCCAGGCCACAGGGTTCCACCATCAACCCTCAGTCATGTTACCTGGTCACAGGTTTCCACCATCAAACCTCAGACAAGTTTCCAGGACACAGGGTTCCAGAATCAAACCGTTCTCATGTTCCCTGGCCAGAGGGTTCCAGAATCCACCGATGTAATGTTCCCAGGCCACAGGGTTCCAGAATCCACCGATGTCATGTTCCCAGGCCACAGGGTTCCAGAATTAATCCTCAGTTATGTTCCCAGGCTACAGGGTTCCGGAATCAAACCTCAGACATGTTCCCAGGCCACAGGGTTCCAGAATCAAACCGTTCTCATGTTCCCCGGCCACAGGGTTCCAGAATCCACTGATGTAATGTTCCCAGGCAACAGGGTTCCAGTATCAATCCTCAGTTATATTCCCAGTCTACAGGGTTCCAGAATAAAACCTCAGTCATGTTCCCAGTCCACAAGGTTCCAGAACCAAGCCTCAGTTTGGTTCCCAGGGCACAGTATTCCACAATCTAAACAGATGTCATATTCCCAGGCCACAGGATTTCAGAATCACGCCTCAGACATGTTCCCAGGCCACAGGGTTCCAGCATCAAACCGTTCTAATGTTCCCAGGCCACAGGGTTCCAGAATCCACTCATGTCATGTTCCCAGGCCACAGGATTCCAGAATAAAACTTCAGTCATGTTACCAGTGCACAGGGTTCCAGATCCAAGCCTCAGTCAGGTTCCCAAGGCACAGTATTACACAATCTAAACAGATGGCATGTTCCAAGGCCACAGGATTTCAGAATCACGCCTCTGTCATGTTCCCTGGCCACAGGGTTCCAGAATCAAACCAATGTCTACTTCCCAGGCCATGGGTTTCAAGTATCAGGTCGCAGTCATGTTTCCAGGACAGAGGGTTCTACAATCAAACCTCAGTCATGTTGCCAGTCCACAGGGTTCCAGAACCAAGGCTCAGTCAGGTTACCAGGGCACAGTATTCCACAAACTAAACAGATGTCATGTTCCCAGGCCACAGGGTTTCAGAATCAAACCACAGTCATGTTCCCAGGCCAGAGGGTTGCACAATCAAACCTCAGTCTTGTTCCCAGGTCACAGGATTCCAGAATCCAACCGATGTCATGTTCCCAGGCCACAGGGTTCCAGATTCAAACCACAGTCATGTTCCCAGGCCAGGGGGTTCCACAATCAAACCTCAGCCATGTTCCCAGGCCACAGGTTTCCAGAAGCAAACCTCAGTCATGTTCCCAGGACACAGGTTTCCAGAGTCAACCCGAGATCATGTTCCCTGGCCACAGTCTTCCAGAATTAAAGCTCAGTCATGTTGCCAGGTCAGAGGTTTCCACCATCAAACCTCAGACAAGTTTCCAGGACACAGGGTTCCAGAATCAAACCGTTCTCATGTTCCCTGGCCACAGGGTTCCAGAATCCACCGATGTCATGTTCCCAGGCCACAGGGTTCCAGAATCAATCCTCAGATATGTTCCCTGGCTACAGGGTTCCAGAATCAAACCTCAGTCATGTTCCCAGTCCACAGGGTTCCAGAACCAAGGCTCAGTCAGGTTACCGGGGCACAGTATTCCACAAACTAAACAGATGTCATGTTCCCAGGCCACATGGTTCCAGAATCAAACCTCACTCATATTCCCAGGCCACAGGTTTCCAGAATCAATCCGATTTCATGTTCCCAGGCAACAGAGTACCAGAATCCAAACCGATGTCATGTTCCCAAGCCACAGGATTCCACAATCTCACATCAGGCATGTTCCCAGGCCAATGGTTTCCAGAATCAAACCTCAGTCATATTCCCAGGCCACATGGTTCCAGATTCAAACCTCAGTCATGTTCCCAGGACCCAGGGTTCCAGAATCAAACCTCAGTCATGTTCCCTGGACACAGGTTTCAAAAATAAAATCCCAGTCATGTTCTCAGGCCACAGGGTACCACAACTAAACCTCAGTCATATTCCCAGGCCAGAGGGTTCCACAATCAAACCTCAGTCCTTTTGCTAGGCCACGGTTCCACCAGCAAGCCTCAGTCATGTTCCCAGGCCAGAGTGTTCCACAATCAAACCTAAGTCATCTTTCCAGGCCACAGGGTTCCACCATCAACCCTCAGTCATGTTGCCTGGTCACAGGTTTCCACCATCAAACCTCAGACAAGTTTCCAGGACACAGGGTTCCAGAATCAAACCGTTCTCATGTTCCCTGGCCAGAGGGTTCCAGAATCCACCGATGTAATGTTCCCAGGCCACAGGGTTCCAGAATCCACCGATGTCATGTTCCCAGGCCACAGGGTTCCAGAATTAATCCTCAGTTATGTTCCCAGGCTACAGGGTTCCGGAATCAAACCTCAGTCATGTTCCCAGGGAACAGGGTTCCAGGAACAAACCTCAGTCATGTTGCCAAGCCACAGGTTTCCACCATCAAACCTCAGACATGTTCCCAGGCCACAGGGTTCCAGAATCAAACCGTTCTCATGTTCCCCGGCCACAGGGTTCCAGAATCCACTGATGTAATGTTCCCAGGCAACAGGGTTCCAGTATCAATCCTCAGTTATATTCCCAGTCTACAGGGTTCCAGAATAAAACCTCAGTCATGTTCCCAGTCCACAGGGTTCCAGAACCAAGCCTCAGTTAGGTTCCCAGGGCACAGTATTCCACAATCTAAACAGATGTCATATTCCCAGGCCACAGGATTCCAGAATCACGCCTCAGACATGTTCCCAGGCCACAGGGTTCCAGAATCAAACCGTTCTCATGTTCCCAGGCCACAGGGTTCCAGAATCCACTGATGTCATGTTCCCAGGCCACAGGATTCCAGAATAAAACTTCAGTCATGTTCCCAGTGCACAGGGTTCCAGATCCAAGCCTCAGTCAGATTCCCAGGGCACAGTATTCCACAATCTAAACAGATGTCATGTTGCAAGGCCACAGGATTCCAGAATCACGCCTCTGTCATGTTCCCTGGCCACAGGGTTCCAGAATCAAGCCAATGTCTAGTTCCCAGGCCATGGGTTTCAAGTATCAGGTCGCAGTCATGTTTCCAGGACAGAGGGTTCTACAATCAAACCTCAGTCATGTTGCCAGTCCACAGGGTTCCAGAACCAAGGCTCAGTCAGGTTACCGGGGCACAGTATTCCACAAACTAAACAGATGTCATGTTCCCAGGCCACATGGTTCCAGAATCAAACCTCACTCATATTCCCAGGCCACAGGTTTCCAGAATCAATCCGATTTCATGTTCCCAGGCAACAGGGTACCAGAATCCAAACCGATGTCATGTTCCCAAGCCACAGGATTCCACAATCTCACATCAGGCATGTTCTCAGGCCAATGGTTTCCAAAATCAAACCTCAGTCATATTCCCTGGCCACATGGTTCCAGATTCCAACCTCAGTCATGTTCCCAGGACCCAGGGTTCCAGAATCAAACCTCAGTCATGTTCCCTGGACACAGGTTTCAAAAATAAAATCCCAGTCATGTTCTCAGGCCACAGGGTACCACAATTAAACCTCAGTCATATTCCCAGGCCAGAGGGTCCCACAATCAAACCTCAGTCCTTTTGCTAGGCCACGGTTCCACCAGCAAGCCTCAGTCATGTTCCCAGGCCAGAGTGTTCCACAATCAAACCTAAGTCATCTTTCCAGGCCACAGGGTTCCACCATCAACCCTCAGTCATGTTGCCTGGTCACAGGTTTCCACCATCAAACCTCAGACAAGTTTCCAGGACACAGGGTTCCAGAATCAAACCGTTCTCATGTTCCCTGGCCAGAGGGTTCCAGAATCCACCGATGTCATGTTCCCAGGCCACAGGGTTCCAGAATCCACCGATGTCATGTTCCCAGGCCACAGGGTTCCAGAATTAATCCTCAGTTATGTTCCCAGGCTACAGGGTTCCGGAATCAAACCTCAGTCATGTTCCCAGGGAACAGGGTTCCAGGAACAAACCTCAGTCATGTTGCCAAGCCACAGGTTTCCACCATCAAACCTCAGACATGTTCCCAGGCCACAGGGTTCCAGAATCAAACCGTTCTCATGTTCCCCGGCCACAGGGTTCCAGAATCCACTGATGTAATGTTCCCAGGCAACAGGGTTCCAGTATCAATCCTCAGTTATATTCCCAGTCTACAGGGTTCCAGAATAAAACCTCAGTCATGTTCCCAGTCCACAGGGTTCCAGAACCAAGCCTCAGTTAGGTTCCCAGGGCACAGTATTCCACAATCTAAACAGATGTCATATTCCCAGGCCACAGGATTCCAGAATCACGCCTCAGTCATGTTCCCAGGCCACAAGCATCCAGAATTAAACCTCAGTCATGTTGCCAGGCCATAGGGTACCACCATCAAACCTCAGTCATATTGCCAGACCACAGGTTTCCACAATCAAACCGATTTCATGTTCCCAGGCAACAGGGTACCAGAATCCAAACCGATGTCATGTTCCCAGGCCACAGGATTCCACAATCTAACATAAGTCATGTTCCCAGGACAATGCCCTCCAGAATCAAACCACAGTCATATACCCAGGCCACATGGTCCCAGAATCAATCCTCAGTCATGTTCCCAGTGCACAGGGTTCCAGAACCAAGCCTTCAGTCAGGTTCCCAGGGCACAGTATTCCACAATCTAAACAGATGTCATGTTCCCAGGCCACAGGATTCCAGAATCACGCCTCTGTCATGTTCCCTGGCCACAGGGTTCCAGAATCAAACCAATGTCAAGTTCCCAGGCCATGGGTTTCAAGTATCAGGTCGCAGTCATGTTTCCAGGACAGAGGGTTCTACAATCAAACCTCAGTCATGTTGCCAGTCCACAGGTTTCTGCCATCAAACCTCAGTCAAGTTCCCAGGCCACAGATTTCCAGAATCAAACCTCAGTCATATTCCCATGACACATGGTTCCAGAATCAAACCTCAGTCATGTACGCAGGCCACAGGTTTCCACAATCAAAGCACGGTCATGTTCCCAGGACAAAGGTGTCCAGAAGCAAACCTCACTCATGTTCCCAGGGAACAGGGTTCCAGTAACAAACCTCAGTCATGTTGCCAGGCCACAGGTTTCCACCATCAAACCTCAGACATATTCCCAAGCCACAGGGTTCCAGAATCAAACCTTTCTCATGTTCCCAGGCCACAGGGTTTCAGAATCAGGCTTCAGTCATGTTGCCAGGCCACAGGGTTTCAAAATCCAGCCTCAGTCATTTTGCCAGTTAAGAGTGGTCCACCATCAAACCTCAGTCATGATCCCAGGCCACATGTTTCCACAATGAAACCTCAGTCATTATCCCAGGCCACAGGTTTCCAGAATCAAACCTCAGTCATATTCCCAGGACACATGTTTCCATTATCAAACCTCAGTCATGTTCGCAGGGCACAGGTTTCAACAATCAAACCTCATTCAATTTCCCAGAACACAGGTGTCCAGAATCCAACCTCAGTCATGTTCCCAGGGAACAGGCTTCCAGAAACAAACCTCAGTCATTTTCCCAGGCCACAGGGTTTCAGAATCAAACCACAGTCATGTTCCCAGGCCAGAGGGTTGCACAATCAAACCTCAGTCTTGTTCCCAGGCCACAGGATTCCAGAATCCAACCGATGTCATGTTCCCAGGCCACAGGGTTCCAGATTCAAACCACAGTCATGTTCCCAGGCCAGGGGGTTCCACAATCAAACCTCAGCCATGTTCCCAGGCCACAGGTTTCCAGAAGCAAACCTCAGTCATGTTCCCAGGACACAGGTTTCCAGAGTCAACCCGAGATCATGTTCCCTGGCCACAGTCTTCCAGAATTAAAGCTCAGTCATGTTGCCAGGTCAGAGGTTTCCACCATCAAACCTCAGACAAGTTTCCAGGACACAGGGTTCCAGAATCAAACCGTTCTCATGTTCCCTGGCCACAGGGTTCCAGAATCCACCGATGTCATGTTCCCAGGCCACAGGGTTCCAGAATCAATCCTCAGATATGTTCCCTGGCTACAGGGTTCCAGAATCAAACCTCAGTCATGTTCCCAGTCCACAGGGTTCCAGAACCAAGGCTCAGTCAGGTTACCGGGGCACAGTATTCCACAAACTAAACAGATGTCATGTTCCCAGGCCACATGGTTCCAGAATCAAACCTCACTCATATTCCCAGGCCACAGGTTTCCAGAATCAATCCGATTTCATGTTCCCAGGCAACAGAGTACCAGAATCCAAACCGATGTCATGTTCCCAAGCCACAGGATTCCACAATCTCACATCAGGCATGTTCCCAGGCCAATGGTTTCCAGAATCAAACCTCAGTCATATTCCCAGGCCACATGGTTCCAGATTCAAACCTCAGTCATGTTCCCAGGACCCAGGGTTCCAGAATCAAACCTCAGTCATGTTCCCTGGACACAGGTTTCAAAAATAAAATCCCAGTCATGTTCTCAGGCCACAGGGTACCACAACTAAACCTCAGTCATATTCCCAGGCCAGAGGGTTCCACAATCAAACCTCAGTCCTTTTGCTAGGCCACGGTTCCACCAGCAAGCCTCAGTCATGTTCCCAGGCCAGAGTGTTCCACAATCAAACCTAAGTCATCTTTCCAGGCCACAGGGTTCCACCATCAACCCTCAGTCATGTTGCCTGGTCACAGGTTTCCACCATCAAACCTCAGACAAGTTTCCAGGACACAGGGTTCCAGAATCAAACCGTTCTCATGTTCCCTGGCCAGAGGGTTCCAGAATCCACCGATGTAATGTTCCCAGGCCACAGGGTTCCAGAATCCACCGATGTCATGTTCCCAGGCCACAGGGTTCCAGAATTAATCCTCAGTTATGTTCCCAGGCTACAGGGTTCCGGAATCAAACCTCAGTCATGTTCCCAGGGAACAGGGTTCCAGGAACAAACCTCAGTCATGTTGCCAAGCCACAGGTTTCCACCATCAAACCTCAGACATGTTCCCAGGCCACAGGGTTCCAGAATCAAACCGTTCTCATGTTCCCCGGCCACAGGGTTCCAGAATCCACTGATGTAATGTTCCCAGGCAACAGGGTTCCAGTATCAATCCTCAGTTATATTCCCAGTCTACAGGGTTCCAGAATAAAACCTCAGTCATGTTCCCAGTCCACAGGGTTCCAGAACCAAGCCTCAGTTAGGTTCCCAGGGCACAGTATTCCACAATCTAAACAGATGTCATATTCCCAGGCCACAGGATTCCAGAATCACGCCTCAGACATGTTCCCAGGCCACAGGGTTCCAGAATCAAACCGTTCTCATGTTCCCAGGCCACAGGGTTCCAGAATCCACTGATGTCATGTTCCCAGGCCACAGGATTCCAGAATAAAACTTCAGTCATGTTCCCAGTGCACAGGGTTCCAGATCCAAGCCTCAGTCAGATTCCCAGGGCACAGTATTCCACAATCTAAACAGATGTCATGTTGCAAGGCCACAGGATTCCAGAATCACGCCTCTGTCATGTTCCCTGGCCACAGGGTTCCAGAATCAAGCCAATGTCTAGTTCCCAGGCCATGGGTTTCAAGTATCAGGTCGAAGTCATGTTTCCAGGACAGAGGGTTCTACAATCAAACCTCAGTCATGTTGCCAGTCCACAGGGTTCCAGAACCAAGGCTCAGTCAGGTTACCGGGGCACAGTATTCCACAAACTAAACAGATGTCATGTTCCCAGGCCACATGGTTCCAGAATCAAACCTCACTCATATTCCCAGGCCACAGGTTTCCAGAATCAATCCGATTTCATGTTCCCAGGCAACAGGGTACCAGAATCCAAACCGATGTCATGTTCCCAAGCCACAGGATTCCACAATCTCACATCAGGCATGTTCTCAGGCCAATGGTTTCCAAAATCAAACCTCAGTCATATTCCCAGGCCACATGGTTCCAGATTCCAACCTCAGTCATGTTCCCAGGACCCAGGGTTCCAGAATCAAACCTCAGTCATGTTCCCTGGACACAGGTTTCAAAAATAAAATCCCAGTCATGTTCTCAGGCCACAGGGTACCACAATTAAACCTCAGTCATATTCCCAGGCCAGAGGGTCCCACAATCAAACCTCAGTCCTTTTGCTAGGCCACGGTTCCACCAGCAAGCCTCAGTCATGTTCCCAGGCCAGAGTGTTCCACAATCAAACCTAAGTCATCTTTCCAGGCCACAGGGTTCCACCATCAACCCTCAGTCATGTTGCCTGGTCACAGGTTTCCACCATCAAACCTCAGACAAGTTTCCAGGACACAGGGTTCCAGAATCAAACCGTTCTCATGTTCCCTGGCCAGAGGGTTCCAGAATCCACCGATGTCATGTTCCCAGGCCACAGGGTTCCAGAATCCACCGATGTCATGTTCCCAGGCCACAGGGTTCCAGAATTAATCCTCAGTTATGTTCCCAGGCTACAGGGTTCCGGAATCAAACCTCAGTCATGTTCCCAGGGAACAGGGTTCCAGGAACAAACCTCAGTCATGTTGCCAAGCCACAGGTTTCCACCATCAAACCTCAGACATGTTCCCAGGCCACAGGGTTCCAGAATCAAACCGTTCTCATGTTCCCCGGCCACAGGGTTCCAGAATCCACTGATGTAATGTTCCCAGGCAACAGGGTTCCAGTATCAATCCTCAGTTATATTCCCAGTCTACAGGGTTCCAGAATAAAACCTCAGTCATGTTCCCAGTCCACAGGGTTCCAGAACCAAGCCTCAGTTAGGTTCCCAGGGCACAGTATTCCACAATCTAAACAGATGTCATATTCCCAGGCCACAGGATTCCAGAATCACGCCTCAGTCATGTTCCCAGGCCACAAGCATCCAGAATTAAACCTCAGTCATGTTGCCAGGCCATAGGGTACCACCATCAAACCTCAGTCATATTGCCAGACCACAGGTTTCCACAATCAAACCGATTTCATGTTCCCAGGCAACAGGGTACCAGAATCCAAACCGATGTCATGTTCCCAGGCCACAGGATTCCACAATCTAACATAAGTCATGTTCCCAGGACAATGCCCTCCAGAATCAAACCACAGTCATATACCCAGGCCACATGGTCCCAGAATCAATCCTCAGTCATGTTCCCAGTGCACAGGGTTCCAGAACCAAGCCTTCAGTCAGGTTCCCAGGGCACAGTATTCCACAATCTAAACAGATGTCATGTTCCCAGGCCACAGGATTCCAGAATCACGCCTCTGTCATGTTCCCTGGCCACAGGGTTCCAGAATCAAACCAATGTCAAGTTCCCAGGCCATGGGTTTCAAGTATCAGGTCGCAGTCATGTTTCCAGGACAGAGGGTTCTACAATCAAACCTCAGTCATGTTGCCAGTCCACAGGTTTCTGCCATCAAACCTCAGTCAAGTTCCCAGGCCACAGATTTCCAGAATCAAACCTCAGTCATATTCCCATGACACATGGTTCCAGAATCAAACCTCAGTCATGTACGCAGGCCACAGGTTTCCACAATCAAAGCACGGTCATGTTCCCAGGACAAAGGTGTCCAGAAGCAAACCTCACTCATGTTCCCAGGGAACAGGGTTCCAGTAACAAACCTCAGTCATGTTGCCAGGCCACAGGTTTCCACCATCAAACCTCAGACATATTCCCAAGCCACAGGGTTCCAGAATCAAACCTTTCTCATGTTCCCAGGCCACAGGGTTTCAGAATCAGGCTTCAGTCATGTTGCCAGGCCACAGGGTTTCAAAATCCAGCCTCAGTCATTTTGCCAGTTAAGAGTGGTCCACCATCAAACCTCAGTCATGATCCCAGGCCACATGTTTCCACAATGAAACCTCAGTCATTATCCCAGGCCACAGGTTTCCAGAATCAAACCTCAGTCATATTCCCAGGACACATGTTTCCATTATCAAACCTCAGTCATGTTCGCAGGGCACAGGTTTCAACAATCAAACCTCATTCAATTTCCCAGAACACAGGTGTCCAGAATCCAACCTCAGTCATGTTCCCAGGGAACAGGCTTCCAGAAACAAACCTCAGTCATTTTCCCAGGCCACAGGGTTTCAGAATCAAACCACAGTCATGTTCCCAGGCCAGAGGGTTGCACAATCAAACCTCAGTCTTGTTCCCAGGCCACAGGATTCCAGAATCCAACCGATGTCATGTTCCCAGGCCACAGGGTTCCAGATTCAAACCACAGTCATGTTCCCAGGCCAGGGGGTTCCACAATCAAACCTCAGCCATGTTCCCAGGCCACAGGTTTCCAGAAGCAAACCTCAGTCATGTTCCCAGGACACAGGTTTCCAGAGTCAACCCGAGATCATGTTCCCTGGCCACAGTCTTCCAGAATTAAACCTCAGTCATGTTGCCAGGTCAGAGGTTTCCACCATCAAACCTCAGACAAGTTTCCAGGACACAGGGTTCCAGAATCAAACCGTTCTCATGTTCCCTGGCCACAGGGTTCCAGAATCCACCGATGTCATGTTCCCAGGCCACAGGGTTCCAGAATCAATCCTCAGTTATGTTCCCAGGCTACAGGGTTCCAGATTCAAACCTCAGTCATGTTCCCAGTCCACAGGTTTCCAGAACCAAGGCTCAGTCAGGTTACCGGGGCACAGTATTCCACAAACTAAACAGATGTCATGTTCCCAGGCCACATGGTTCCAGAATCAAACCTCACTCATATTCCCAGGCCACAGGTTTCCAGAATCAATCCGATTTCATGTTCCCAGGCAACAGGGTACCAGAATCCAAACCGATGTCATGTTCCCAAGCCACAGGATTCCACAATCTCACATCAGGCATGTTCCCAGGCCAATGGTTTCCAGAATCAAACCTCAGTCATATTCCCAGGCCACATGGTTCCAGATTCAAACCTCAGTCATGTTCCCAGGACCCAGGGTTCCAGAATCAAACCTCAGTCATGTTCCCTGGACACAGGTTTCAAAAATAAAATCCCAGTCATGTTCTCAGGCCACAGGGTACCACAACTAAACCTCAGTCATATTCCCAGGCCAGAGGGTTCCACAATCAAACCTCAGTCCTTTTGCTAGGCCACGGTTCCACCAGCAAGCCTCAGTCATGTTCCCAGGCCAGAGTGTTCCACAATCAAACCTAAGTCATCTTTCCAGGCCACAGGGTTCCACCATCAACCCTCAGTCATGTTGCCTGGTCACAGGTTTCCACCATCAAACCTCAGACAAGTTTCCAGGACACAGGGTTCCAGAATCAAACCGTTCTCATGTTCCCTGGCCACAGGGTTCCAGAATCCACCGATGTAATGTTCCCAGGCCACAGGGTTCCAGAATCCACCGATGTCATGTTCCCAGGCCACAGGGTTCCAGAATTAATCCTCAGTTATGTTCCCAGGCTACAGGGTTCCGGAATCAAACCTCAGTCATGTTCCCAGGGAACAGGGTTCCAGGAACAAACCTCAGTCATGTTGCCAAGCCACAGGTTTCCACCATCAAACCTCAGACATGTTCCCAGGCCACAGGGTTCCAGAATCAAACCGTTCTCATGTTCCCCGGCCACAGGGTTCCAGAATCCACTGATGTAATGTTCCCAGGCAACAGGGTTCCAGTATCAATCCTCAGTTATATTCCCAGTCTACAGGGTTCCAGAATAAAACCTCAGTCATGTTCCCAGTCCACAGGGTTCCAGAACCAAGCCTCAGTTAGGTTCCCAGGGCACAGTATTCCACAATCTAAACAGATGTCATATTCCCAGGCCACAGGATTCCAGAATCACGCCTCAGACATGTTCCCAGGCCACAGGGTTCCAGAATCAAACCGTTCTCATGTTCCCAGGCCACAGGGTTCCAGAATCCACTGATGTCATGTTCCCAGGCCACAGGATTCCAGAATAAAACTTCAGTCATGTTACCAGTGCACAGGGTTCCAGATCCAAGCCTCAGTCAGGTTCCCAAGGCACAGTATTACACAATCTAAACAGATGGCATGTTCCAAGGCCACAGGATTTCAGAATCACGCCTCTGTCATGTTCCCTGGCCACAGGGTTCCAGAATCAAACCAATGTCTACTTCCCAGGCCATGGGTTTCAAGTATCAGGTCGCAGTCATGTTTCCAGGACAGAGGGTTCTACAATCAAACCTCAGTCATGTTGCCAGTCCACAGGGTTCCAGAACCAAGGCTCAGTCAGGTTACCAGGGCACAGTATTCCACAAACTAAACAGATGTCATGTTCCCAGGCCACATGGTTCCAGAATCAAACCTCACTCATATTCCCAGGCCACAGGTTTCCAAAATCAATCCGATTTCATGTTCCCAGGCAACAGGGTACCAGAATCCAAACCGATGTCATGTTCCCAAGCCACAGGATTCCACAATCTCACTTCAGGCATGTTCCCAGGCCAATGGTTTCCAGAATCAAACCTCAGTCATATTCCCAGGCCACATGGTTCCAGATTCAAACCTCAGTCATGTTCCCAGGACCCAGGGTTCCAGAATCAAACCTCAGTCATGTTCCCTGGACACAGGTTTCAAAAATAAAATCCCAGTCATGTTCTCAGGCCACAGGGTACCACAATTAAACCTCAGTCATATTCCCAGGCCAGAGGGTCCCACAATCAAACCTCAGTCCTTTTGCTAGGCCACGGTTCCACCAGCAAGCCTCAGTCATGTTCCCAGGCCAGAGTGTTCCACAATCAAACCTAAGTCATCTTTCCAGGCCACAGGGTTCCACCATCAACCCTCAGTCATGTTGCCTGGTCACAGGTTTCCACCATCAAACCTCAGACAAGTTTCCAGGACACAGGGTTCCAGAATCAAACCGTTCTCATGTCCCCTGGCCAGAGGGTTCCAGAATCCACCGATGTCATGTTCCCAGGCCACAGGGTTCCAGAATCCACCGATGTCATGTTCCCAGGCCACAGGGTTCCAGAATTAATCCTCAGTTATGTTCCCAGGCTACAGGGTTCCGGAATCAAACCTCAGTCATGTTCCCAGGGAACAGGGTTCCAGGAACAAACCTCAGTCATGTTGCCAAGCCACAGGTTTCCACCATCAAACCTCAGACATGTTCCCAGGCCACAGGGTTCCAGAATCAAACCGTTCTCATGTTCCCCGGCCACAGGGTTCCAGAATCCACTGATGTAATGTTCCCAGGCAACAGGATTCCAGTATCAATCCTCAGTTATATTCCCAGTCTACAGGGTTCCAGAATAAAACCTCAGTCATGTTCCCAGTCCACAGGGTTCCAGAACCAAGCCTCAGTTAGGTTCCCAGGGCACAGTATTCCACAATCTAAACAGATGTCATATTCCCAGGCCACAGGATTCCAGAATCACGCCTCAGTCATGTTCCCAGGACACAAGCATCCAGAATTAAACCTCAGTCATGTTGCCAGGCCATAGGGTACCACCATCAAACCTCAGTCATATTGCCAGACCACAGGTTTCCACAATCAAACCGATTTCATGTTCCCAGGCAACAGGGTACCAGAATCCAAACCGATGTCATGTTCCCAGGCCACAGGATTCCACAATCTAACATAAGTCATGTTCCCAGGACAATGCCCTCCAGAATCAAACCACAGTCATATACCCAGGCCACATGGTCCCAGAATCAATCCTCAGTCATGTTCCCAGTGCACAGGGTTCCAGAACCAAGCCTTCAGTCAGGTTCCCAGGGCACAGTATTCCACAATCTAAACACATGTCATGTTCCCAGGCCACAGGATTCCAGAATCACGCCTCTGTCATGTTCCCTGGCCACAGGGTTCCAGAATCAAACCAATGTCAAGTTCCCAGGCCATGGGTTTCAAGTATCAGGTCGCAGTCATGTTTCCAGGACAGAGGGTTCTACAATCAAACCTCAGTCATGTTGCCAGTCCACAGGTTTCTGCCATCAAACCTCAGTCAAGTTCCCAGGCCACAGATTTCCAGAATCAAACCTCAGTCATATTCCCATGACACATGGTTCCAGAATCAAACCTCAGTCATGTACGCAGGCCACAGGTTTCCACAATCAAAGCACGGTCATGTTCCCAGGACAAAGGTGTCCAGAAGCAAACCTCACTCATGTTCCCAGGGAACAGGGTTCCAGTAACAAACCTCAGTCATGTTGCCAGGCCACAGGTTTCCACCATCAAACCTCAGACATATTCCCAAGCCACAGGGTTCCAGAATCAAACCTTTCTCATGTTCCCAGGCCACAGGGTTTCAGAATCAGGCTTCAGTCATGTTGCCAGGCCACAGGGTTTCAAAATCCAGCCTCAGTCATTTTGCCAGTTAAGAGTGGTCCACCATCAAACCTCAGTCATGATCCCAGGCCACATGTTTCCACAATGAAACCTCAGTCATTATCCCAGGCCACAGGTTTCCAGAATCAAACCTCAGTCATATTCCCAGGACACATGTTTCCATTATCAAACCTCAGTCATGTTCGCAGGGCACAGGTTTCAACAATCAAACCTCATTCAATTTCCCAGAACACAGGTGTCCAGAATCCAACCTCAGTCATGTTCCCAGGGAACAGGCTTCCAGAAACAAACCTCAGTCATTTTCCCAGGCCACAGGGTTTCAGAATCAAACCACAGTCATGTTCCCAGGCCAGAGGGTTGCACAATCAAACCTCAGTCTTGTTCCCAGGCCACAGGATTCCAGAATCCAACCGATGTCATGTTCCCAGGCCACAGGGTTCCAGATTCAAACCACAGTCATGTTCCCAGGCCAGGGGGTTCCACAATCAAACCTCAGCCATGTTCCCAGGCCACAGGTTTCCAGAAGCAAACCTCAGTCATGTTCCCAGGACACAGGTTTCCAGAGTCAACCCGAGATCATGTTCCCTGGCCACAGTCTTCCAGAATTAAACCTCAGTCATGTTGCCAGGTCAGAGGTTTCCACCATCAAACCTCAGACAAGTTTCCAGGACACAGGGTTCCAGAATCAAACCGTTCTCATGTTCCCTGGCCACAGGGTTCCAGAATCCACCGATGTCATGTTCCCAGGCCACAGGGTTCCAGAATCAATCCTCAGTTATGTTCCCAGGCTACAGGGTTCCAGATTCAAACCTCAGTCATGTTGCCAGTCCACAGGGTTCCAGAACCAAGGCTCAGTCAGGTTACCGGGGCACAGTATTCCACAAACTAAACAGATGTCATGTTCCCAGGCCACATGGTTCCAGAATCAAACCTCACTCATATTCCCAGGCCACAGGTTTCCAGAATCAATCCGATTTCATGTTCCCAGGCAACAGAGTACCAGAATCCAAACCGATGTCATGTTCCCAAGCCACAGGATTCCACAATCTCACATCAGGCATGTTCCCAGGCCAATGGTTTCCAGAATCAAACCTCAGTCATATTCCCAGGCCACATGGTTCCAGATTCAAACCTCAGTCATGTTCCCAGGACCCAGGGTTCCAGAATCAAACCTCAGTCATGTTCCCTGGACACAGGTTTCAAAAATAAAATCCCAGTCATGTTCTCAGGCCACAGGGTACCACAACTAAACCTCAGTCATATTCCCAGGCCAGAGGGTTCCACAATCAAACCTCAGTCCTTTTGCTAGGCCACGGTTCCACCAGCAAGCCTCAGTCATGTTCCCAGGCCAGAGTGTTCCACAATCAAACCTAAGTCATCTTTCCAGGCCACAGGGTTCCACCATCAACCCTCAGTCATGTTGCCTGGTCACAGGTTTCCACCATCAAACCTCAGACAAGTTTCCAGGACACAGGGTTCCAGAATCAAACCGTTCTCATGTTCCCTGGCCACAGGGTTCCAGAATCCACCGATGTCATGTTCCCAGGCCACAGGGTTCCAGAATTAATCCTCAGTTATGTTCCCAGGCTACAGGGTTCCGGAATCAAACCTCAGTCATGTTCCCAGGGAACAGGGTTCCAGGAACAAACCTCAGTCATGTTGCCAAGCCACAGGTTTCCACCATCAAACCTCAGACATGTTCCCAGGCCACAGGGTTCCAGAATCAAACCGTTCTCATGTTCCCCGGCCACAGGGTTCCAGAATCCACTGATGTAATGTTCCCAGGCAACAGGGTTCCAGTATCAATCCTCAGTTATATTCCCAGTCTACAGGGTTCCAGAATAAAACCTCAGTCATGTTCCCAGTCCACAGGGTTCCAGAACCAAGCCTCAGTTAGGTTCCCAGGGCACAGTATTCCACAATCTAAACAGATGTCATATTCCCAGGCCACAGGATTCCAGAATCACGCCTCAGACATGTTCCCAGGCCACAGGGTTCCAGAATCAAACCGTTCTCATGTTCCCAGGCCACAGGGTTCCAGAATCCACTGATGTCATGTTCCCAGGCCACAGGATTCCAGAATAAAACTTCAGTCATGTTACCAGTGCACAGGGTTCCAGATCCAAGCCTCAGTCAGGTTCCCAAGGCACAGTATTACACAATCTAAACAGATGGCATGTTCCAAGGCCACAGGATTTCAGAATCACGCCTCTGTCATGTTCCCTGGCCACAGGGTTCCAGAATCAAACCAATGTCTACTTCCCAGGCCATGGGTTTCAAGTATCAGGTCGCAGTCATGTTTCCAGGACAGAGGGTTCTACAATCAAACCTCAGTCATGTTGCCAGTCCACAGGGTTCCAGAACCAAGGCTCAGTCAGGTTACCAGGGCACAGTATTCCACAAACTAAACAGATGTCATGTTCCCAGGCCACATGGTTCCAGAATCAAACCTCACTCATATTCCCAGGCCACAGGTTTCCAAAATCAATCCGATTTCATGTTCCCAGGCAACAGGGTACCAGAATCCAAACCGATGTCATGTTCCCAAGCCACAGGATTCCACAATCTCACTTCAGGCATGTTCCCAGGCCAATGGTTTCCAGAATCAAACCTCAGTCATATTCCCAGGCCACATGGTTCCAGATTCAAACCTCAGTCATGTTCCCAGGACCCAGGGTTCCAGAATCAAACCTCAGTCATGTTCCCTGGACACAGGTTTCAAAAATAAAATCCCAGTCATGTTCTCAGGCCACAGGGTACCACAATTAAACCTCAGTCATATTCCCAGGCCAGAGGGTCCCACAATCAAACCTCAGTCCTTTTGCTAGGCCACGGTTCCACCAGCAAGCCTCAGTCATGTTCCCAGGCCAGAGTGTTCCACAATCAAACCTAAGTCATCTTTCCAGGCCACAGGGTTCCACCATCAACCCTCAGTCATGTTGCCTGGTCACAGGTTTCCACCATCAAACCTCAGACAAGTTTCCAGGACACAGGGTTCCAGAATCAAACCGTTCTCATGTCCCCTGGCCAGAGGGTTCCAGAATCCACCGATGTCATGTTCCCAGGCCACAGGGTTCCAGAATCCACCGATGTCATGTTCCCAGGCCACAGGGTTCCAGAATTAATCCTCAGTTATGTTCCCAGGCTACAGGGTTCCGGAATCAAACCTCAGTCATGTTCCCAGGGAACAGGGTTCCAGGAACAAACCTCAGTCATGTTGCCAAGCCACAGGTTTCCACCATCAAACCTCAGACATGTTCCCAGGCCACAGGGTTCCAGAATCAAACCGTTCTCATGTTCCCCGGCCACAGGGTTCCAGAATCCACTGATGTAATGTTCCCAGGCAACAGGATTCCAGTATCAATCCTCAGTTATATTCCCAGTCTACAGGGTTCCAGAATAAAACCTCAGTCATGTTCCCAGTCCACAGGGTTCCAGAACCAAGCCTCAGTTAGGTTCCCAGGGCACAGTATTCCACAATCTAAACAGATGTCATATTCCCAGGCCACAGGATTCCAGAATCACGCCTCAGTCATGTTCCCAGGCCACAAGCATCCAGAATTAAACCTCAGTCATGTTGCCAGGCCATAGGGTACCACCATCAAACCTCAGTCATATTGCCAGACCACAGGTTTCCACAATCAAACCGATTTCATGTTCCCAGGCAACAGGGTACCAGAATCCAAACCGATGTCATGTTCCCAGGCCACAGGATTCCACAATCTAACATAAGTCATGTTCCCAGGACAATGCCCTCCAGAATCAAACCACAGTCATATACCCAGGCCACATGGTCCCAGAATCAATCCTCAGTCATGTTCCCAGTGCACAGGGTTCCAGAACCAAGCCTTCAGTCAGGTTCCCAGGGCACAGTATTCCACAATCTAAACACATGTCATGTTCCCAGGCCACAGGATTCCAGAATCACGCCTCTGTCATGTTCCCTGGCCACAGGGTTCCAGAATCAAACCAATGTCAAGTTCCCAGGCCATGGGTTTCAAGTATCAGGTCGCAGTCATGTTTCCAGGACAGAGGGTTCTACAATCAAACCTCAGTCATGTTGCCAGTCCACAGGTTTCTGCCATCAAACCTCAGTCAAGTTCCCAGGCCACAGATTTCCAGAATCAAACCTCAGTCATATTCCCATGACACATGGTTCCAGAATCAAACCTCAGTCATGTACGCAGGCCACAGGTTTCCACAATCAAAGCACGGTCATGTTCCCAGGACAAAGGTGTCCAGAAGCAAACCTCACTCATGTTCCCAGGGAACAGGGTTCCAGTAACAAACCTCAGTCATGTTGCCAGGCCACAGGTTTCCACCATCAAACCTCAGACATATTCCCAAGCCACAGGGTTCCAGAATCAAACCTTTCTCATGTTCCCAGGCCACAGGGTTTCAGAATCAGGCTTCAGTCATGTTGCCAGGCCACAGGGTTTCAAAATCCAGCCTCAGTCATTTTGCCAGTTAAGAGTGGTCCACCATCAAACCTCAGTCATGATCCCAGGCCACATGTTTCCACAATGAAACCTCAGTCATTATCCCAGGCCACAGGTTTCCAGAATCAAACCTCAGTCATATTCCCAGGACACATGTTTCCATTATCAAACCTCAGTCATGTTCGCAGGGCACAGGTTTCAACAATCAAACCTCATTCAATTTCCCAGAACACAGGTGTCCAGAATCCAACCTCAGTCATGTTCCCAGGGAACAGGCTTCCAGAAACAAACCTCAGTCATTTTCCCAGGCCACAGGGTTTCAGAATCAAACCACAGTCATGTTCCCAGGCCAGAGGGTTGCACAATCAAACCTCAGTCTTGTTCCCAGGCCACAGGATTCCAGAATCCAACCGATGTCATGTTCCCAGGCCACAGGGTTCCAGATTCAAACCACAGTCATGTTCCCAGGCCAGGGGGTTCCACAATCAAACCTCAGCCATGTTCCCAGGCCACAGGTTTCCAGAAGCAAACCTCAGTCATGTTCCCAGGACACAGGTTTCCAGAGTCAACCCGAGATCATGTTCCCTGGCCACAGTCTTCCAGAATTAAACCTCAGTCATGTTGCCAGGTCAGAGGTTTCCACCATCAAACCTCAGACAAGTTTCCAGGACACAGGGTTCCAGAATCAAACCGTTCTCATGTTCCCTGGCCACAGGGTTCCAGAATCCACCGATGTCATGTTCCCAGGCCACAGGGTTCCAGAATCAATCCTCAGTTATGTTCCCAGGCTACAGGGTTCCAGATTCAAACCTCAGTCATGTTCCCAGTCCACAGGGTTCCAGAACCAAGGCTCAGTCAGGTTACCGGGGCACAGTATTCCACAAACTAAACAGATGTCATGTTCCCAGGCCACATGGTTCCAGAATCAAACCTCACTCATATTCCCAGGCCACAGGTTTCCAGAATCAATCCGATTTCATGTTCCCAGGCAACAGGGTACCAGAATCCAAACCGATGTCATGTTCCCAAGCCACAGGATTCCACAATCTCACATCAGGCATGTTCCCAGGCCAATGGTTTCCAGAATCAAACCTCAGTCATATTCCCAGGCCACATGGTTCCAGATTCAAACCTCAGTCATGTTCCCAGGACCCAGGGTTCCAGAATCAAACCTCAGTCATGTTCCCTGGACACAGGTTTCAAAAATAAAATCCCAGTCATGTTCTCAGGCCACAGGGTACCACAACTAAACCTCAGTCATATTCCCAGGCCAGAGGGTTCCACAATCAAACCTCAGTCCTTTTGCTAGGCCACGGTTCCACCAGCAAGCCTCAGTCATGTTCCCAGGCCAGAGTGTTCCACAATCAAACCTAAGTCATCTTTCCAGGCCACAGGGTTCCACCATCAACCCTCAGTCATGTTGCCTGGTCACAGGTTTCCACCATCAAACCTCAGACAAGTTTCCAGGACACAGGGTTCCAGAATCAAACCGTTCTCATGTTCCCTGGCCAGAGGGTTCCAGAATCCACCGATGTCATGTTCCCAGGCCACAGGGTTCCAGAATCCACCGATGTCATGTTCCCAGGCCACAGGGTTCCAGAATTAATCCTCAGTTATGTTCCCAGGCTACAGGGTTCCGGAATCAAACCTCAGTCATGTTCCCAGGGAACAGGGTTCCAGGAACAAACCTCAGTCATGTTGCCAAGCCACAGGTTTCCACCATCAAACCTCAGACATGTTCCCAGGCCACAGGGTTCCAGAATCAAACCGTTCTCATGTTCCCCGGCCACAGGGTTCCAGAATCCACTGATGTAATGTTCCCAGGCAACAGGGTTCCAGTATCAATCCTCAGTTATATTCCCAGTCTACAGGGTTCCAGAATAAAACCTCAGTCATGTTCCCAGTCCACAGGGTTCCAGAACCAAGCCTCAGTTAGGTTCCCAGGGCACAGTATTCCACAATCTAAACAGATGTCATATTCCCAGGCCACAGGATTCCAGAATCACGCCTCAGACATGTTCCCAGGCCACAGGGTTCCAGAATCAAACCGTTCTCATGTTCCCAGGCCACAGGGTTCCAGAATCCACTGATGTCATGTTCCCAGGCCACAGGATTCCAGAATAAAACTTCAGTCATGTTCCCAGTGCACAGGGTTCCAGATCCAAGCCTCAGTCAGATTCCCAGGGCACAGTATTCCACAATCTAAACAGATGTCATGTTCCAAGGCCACAGGATTCCAGAATCACGCCTCTGTCATGTTCCCTGGCCACAGGGTTCCAGAATCAAAC
The DNA here is from genome assembly GCF_965194805.1 of Balaenoptera borealis. Classification (NCBI taxonomy): domain Eukaryota; kingdom Metazoa; phylum Chordata; class Mammalia; order Artiodactyla; family Balaenopteridae; genus Balaenoptera; species Balaenoptera borealis. The sequence continues at coordinate 38,551,582 of NC_138878.1, read as the reverse complement.
CAATGTCTAGTTCCCAGGCCATGGGTTTCAAGTATCAGGTCGCAGTCATGTTTCCAGGACAGAGGGTTCTACAATCAAACCTCAGTCATGTTGCCAGTCCACAGGGTTCCAGAACCAAGGCTCAGTCAGGTTACCGGGGCACAGTATTCCACAAACTAAACAGATGTCATGTTCCCAGGCCACATGGTTCCAGAATCAAACCTCACTCATATTCCCAGGCCACAGGTTTCCAGAATCAATCCGATTTCATGTTCCCAGGCAACAGGGTACCAGAATCCAAACCGATGTCATGTTCCCAAGCCACAGGATTCCACAATCTCACATCAGGCATGTTCTCAGGCCAATGGTTTCCAAAATCAAACCTCAGTCATATTCCCAGGCCACATGGTTCCAGATTCCAACCTCAGTCATGTTCCCAGGACCCAGGGTTCCAGAATCAAACCTCAGTCATGTTCCCTGGACACAGGTTTCAAAAATAAAATCGCAGTCATGTTCTCAGGCCACAGGGTACCACAATTAAACCTCAGTCATATTCCCAGGCCAGAGGGTCCCACAATCAAACCTCAGTCCTTTTGCTAGGCCACGGTTCCACCAGCAAGCCTCAGTCATGTTCCCAGGCCAGAGTGTTCCACAATCAAACCTAAGTCATCTTTCCAGGCCACAGGGTTCCACCATCAACCCTCAGTCATGTTGCCTGGTCACAGGTTTCCACCATCAAACCTCAGACAAGTTTCCAGGACACAGGGTTCCAGAATCAAACCGTTCTCATGTTCCCTGGCCAGAGGGTTCCAGAATCCACCGATGTAATGTTCCCAGGCCACAGGGTTCCAGAATCCACCGATGTCATGTTCCCAGGCCACAGGGTTCAAGAATTAATCCTCAGTTATGTTCCCAGGCTACAGGGTTCCGGAATCAAACCTCAGTCATGTTCCCAGGGAACAGGGTTCCAGAAACAAACCTCAGTCATGTTGCCAAGCCACAGGTTTCCACCATCAAACCTCAGACATGTTCCCAGGCCACAGGGTTCCAGAATCAAACCGTTCTCATGTTCCCCGGCCACAGGGTTCCAGAATCCACTGATGTAATGTTCCCAGGCAACAGGGTTCCAGTATCAATCCTCAGTTATATTCCCAGTCTACAGGGTTCCAGAATAAAACCTCAGTCATGTTCCCAGTCCACAGGGTTCCAGAACCAAGCCTCAGTTTGGTTCCCAGGGCACAGTATTCCACAATCTAAACAGATGTCATATTCCCAGGCCACAGGATTACAGAATCACGCCTCAGACATGTTCCCAGGCCACAGGGTTCCAGAATCAAACCGTTCTCATGTTCCCAGGCCACAGGGTTCCAGAATCCACTCATGTCATGTTCCCAGGCCACAGGATTCCAGAATAAAACTTCAGTCATGTTACCAGTGCACAGGGTTCCAGATCCAAGCCTCAGTCAGGTTCCCAAGGCACAGTATTACACAATCTAAACAGATGGCATGTTCCAAGGCCACAGGATTTCAGAATCACGCCTCTGTCATGTTCCCTGGCCACAGGGTTCCAGAATCAAACCAATGTCTACTTCCCAGGCCATGGGTTTCAAGTATCAGGTCGCAATCATGTTTCCAGGACAGAGGGTTCTACAATCAAACCTCAGTCATGTTGCCAGTCCACAGGGTTCCAGAACCAAGGCTCAGTCAGGTTACCAGGGCACAGTATTCCACAAACTAAACAGATGTCATGTTCCCAGGCCACATGGTTCCAGAATCAAACCTCACTCATATTCCCAGGCCACAGGTTTCCAAAATCAATCCGATTTCATGTTCCCAGGCAACAGGGTACCAGAATCCAAACCGATGTCATGTACCCAAGCCACAGGATTCCACAATCTCACTTCAGGCATGTTCCCAGGCCAATGGTTTCCAGAATCAAACCTCAGTCATATTCCCAGGCCACATGGTTCCAGATTCAAACCTCAGTCATGTTCCCAGGACCCAGGGTTCCAGAATCAAACCTCAGTCATGTTCCCTGGACACAGGTTTCAAAAATAAAATCCCAGTCATGTTCTCAGGCCACAGGGTACCACAACTAAACCTCAGTCATATTCCCAGGCCAGAGGGTCCCACAATCAAACCTCAGTCCTTTTGCTAGGCCACGGTTCCACCAGCAAGCCTCAGTCATGTTCCCAGGCCAGAGTGTTCCACAATCAAACCTAAGTCATCTTTCCAGGCCACAGGGTTCCACCATCAACCCTCAGTCATGTTGCCTGGTCAGAGGTTTCCACCATCAAACCTCAGACAAGTTTCCAGGACACAGGGTTCCAGAATCAAACCGTTCTCATGTTCCCTGGCCAGAGGGTTCCAGAATCCACCGATGTCATGTTCCCAGGCCACAGGGTTCCAGAATCCACCGATGTCATGTTCCCAGGCCACAGGGTTCCAGAATTAATCCTCAGTTATGTTCCCAGGCTACAGGGTTCCGGAATCAAACCTCAGTCATGTTCCCAGGGAACAGGGTTCCAGGAACAAACCTCAGTCATGTTGCCAAGCCACAGGTTTCCACCATCAAACCTCAGACATGTTCCCAGGCCACAGGGTTCCAGAATCAAACCGTTCTCATGTTCCCCGGCCACAGGGTTCCAGAATCCACTGATGTAATGTTCCCAGGCAACAGGGTTCCAGTATCAATCCTCAGTTATATTCCCAGTCTACAGGGTTCCAGAATAAAACCTCAGTCATGTTCCCAGTCCACAGGGTTCCAGAACCAAGCCTCAGTCAGGTTCCCAGGGCACAGTATTCCACAATCTAAACAGATGTCATATTCCCAGGCCACAGGATTCCAGAATCATGCCTCAGTCATGTTCCCAGGCCACAAGCATCCAGAATTAAACCTCAGTCATGTTGCCAGGCCATAGGGTACCACCATCAAACCTCAGTCATATTGCCAGACCACAGGTTTCCACAATCAAACCGATTTCATGTTCCCAGGCAACAGGGTACCAGAATCCAAACCGATGTCATGTTCCCAGGCCACAGGATTCCACAATCTAACATAAGTCATGTTCCCAGGACAATGCCCTCCAGAATCAAACCACAGTCATATACCCAGGCCACATGGTCCCAGAATCAATCCTCAGTCATGTTCCCAGTGCACAGGGTTCCAGAACCAAGCCTTCAGTCAGGTTCCCAGGGCACAGTATTCCACAATCTAAACAGATGTCATGTTCCCAGGCCACAGGTTTCCAGAATCACGCCTCAGTCATGTTCCCAGGCCACAGGGTTCCAGAATCAAACCAATGTCAAGTTCCTAGGCCATGGATTTCCAGTACCAGGCCGCAGTCATGTTTCCAGGGCACAGGGTTCTACAGTCAAACCTCAGTCATGTTGCCAGTCCACAGGTTTCTGCCATCAAACCTCAGTCAAGTTCCCAGGACACAGATTTCCAGAATCAAACCGCAGTCATATTCCCAGGTCACATGGTTCCAGAATCAAACCTCAGTCATGTTTGCAGGACCCATGGTTCCACAATCAAACCACAGTCATGTTCCCAGCACAAAGGTGTCCAGAATCAAACCTCAGTCATGTTCCCAGGGAACAGGGTTCCAGTAACAAACCTCAGTCATGTTGCCAAGCCACAGGTTTCCACCATGAAACCTCAGACATGTTCCCAGGCCATAGGGTTCCAGAATCAAACCGTTCTCATGTTCCCAGGCCACAGGGTTCCAGAATCCACTGATGTCATGTTCCCAGGCCACAGGATTCCAGAATAAAACCTCAGTCATGTTCCCAGTGCACAGGGTTCCAGAACCAAGCCTCAGTCAGGTTCCCATGGCACAGTATTCCACAATCTAAACAGATGTCATGTTCCCAGGCCACAGGTTTCCAGAATCACGCCTCAGTCATGTTCCCAGGCCACAGGGCTCCAGAATCAAACCAATGTCAAGTTCCTAGGCCATGGGTTTCCAGTACCAGGCCACAGTCATGTTTCCAGGGCACAGGGTTCTACAGTCAAACCTCAGACATGTTGCCAGTCCACAGGTTTCTGCCATCAAACCTCAGTCAAGTTCCCAGGACACAGATTTCCAGAATCAAACCGCAGTCATATTCCCAGGTCACATGGTTCCAGAATCAAACCTCAGTCATGTTTGCAGGACCCATGGTTCCACAATCAAACCACAGTCATGTTCCCAGCACAAAGGTGTCCAGAATCAAACCTCAGTCATGTTCCCAGGGAACAGGGTTCCAGTAACAAACCTCAGTCATGTTGCCAAGCCACAGGTTTCCACCATGAAACCTCAGACATGTTCCTAGGCCATAGGGTTCCAGAATCAAACCGTTCTCATGTTCCCAGGCCACAGGGTTCCAGAATCCACTGATGTCATGTTCCCAGGCCACAGGATTCCAGAATCACGCCTCTGTCATGTTCCTTGGCCACAGGGTTCCAGAATCAAACCAATGTCAAGTTCCCAGGCCATGGGTTTCAAGTATCAGGTCGCAGTCATGTTTCCAGGACAGAGGGTTCTACAATCAAACCTCAGTCATGTCGCCAGTCCACAGGTTTCTGCCATCAAACCTCAGTCAAGTTCCCAGGCCACAGATTTCCAGAATCAAACCTCAGTCATATTCCCATGACACATGGTTCCAGAATCAAACCTCAGTCATGTTCGCAGGCCACAGGTTTCCACAATCAAAGCACAGTCATGTTCCCAGGACAAAGGTGTCCAGAAGCAAACCTCACTCATGTTCCCAGGGAACAGGGTTCCAGTAACAAACCTCAGTCATGTTGCCAGGCCACAGGTTTCCACCATCAAACCTCAGACATATTCCCAAGCCACAGGGTTCCAGAATCAAACCTTTCTCATGTTCCCAGGCCACAGGGTTTCAGAATCAGGCTTCAGTCATGTTGCCAGGCCACAGGGTTTCAAAATCCAGCCTCAGTCATTTTGCCAGTCAAGAGTGGTCCACCATCAAACCTCAGTCATGATCCCAGGCCACATGTTTCCATTATCAAACCTCAGTCATGTTCGCAGGGCACAGGTTTCAACAATCAAACCTCATTCAATTTCCCAGAACACAGGTGTCCAGAATCCAACCTCAGTCATGTTCCCAGGGAACAGGCTTCCAGAAACAAACCTCAGTCATTTTCCCAGGCCACAGGGTTTCAGAATCAAACCACAGTCATGTTCCCAGGCCAGAGGGTTGCACAATCAAACCTCAGTCTTGTTCCCAGGCCACAGGATTCCAGAATCCAACCGATGTCATGTTCCCAGGCCACAGGGTTCCAGATTCAAACCACAGTCATGTTCCCAGGCCAGGGGGTTCCACAATCAAACCTCAGCCATGTTCCCAGGCCACAGGTTTCCAGAAGCAAACCTCAGTCATGTTCCCTGGCCACAGTCTTCCAGAATTAAAGCTCAGTCATGTTGCCAGGTCAGAGGTTTCCACCATCAAACCTCAGACAAGTTTCCAGGACACAGGGTTCCAGAATCAAACGGTTCTCATGTTCCCTGGCCACAGGGTTCCAGAATCCACCGATGTCATGTTCCCAGGCCACAGGGTTCCAGAATCAATCCTCAGATATGTTCCCTGGCTACAGGGTTCCAGAATCAAACCTCAGTCATGTTCCCAGTCCACAGGGTTCCAGAACCAAGGCTCAGTCAGGTTACCGGGGCACAGTATTCCACAAACTAAACAGATGTCATGTTCCCAGGCCACATGGTTCCAGAATCAAACCTCACTCATATTCCCAGGCCACAGGTTTCCAGAATCAATCCGATTTCATGTTCCCAGGCAACAGAGTACCAGAATCCAAACCGATGTCATGTTCCCAAGCCACAGGATTCCACAATCTCACATCAGGCATGTTCCCAGGCCAATGGTTTCCAGAATCAAACCTCAGTCATATTCCCAGGCCACATGGTTCCAGATTCAAACCTCAGTCATGTTCCCAGGACCCAGGGTTCCAGAATCAAACCTCAGTCATGTTCCCTGGACACAGGTTTCAAAAATAAAATCCCAGTCATGTTCTCAGGCCACAGGGTACCACAACTAAACCTCAGTCATATTCCCAGGCCAGAGGGTTCCACAATCAAACCTCAGTCCTTTTGCTAGGCCACGGTTCCACCAGCAAGCCTCAGTCATGTTCCCAGGCCAGAGTGTTCCACAATCAAACCTAAGTCATCTTTCCAGGCCACAGGGTTCCACCATCAACCCTCAGTCATGTTGCCTGGTCACAGGTTTCCACCATCAAACCTCAGACAAGTTTCCAGGACACAGGGTTCCAGAATCAAACCGTTCTCATGTTCCCTGGCCAGAGGGTTCCAGAATCCACCGATGTCATGTTCCCAGGCCACAGGGTTCCAGAATTAATCCTCAGTTATGTTCCCAGGCTACAGGGTTCCGGAATCAAACCTCAGTCATGTTCCCAGGGAACAGGGTTCCAGGAACAAACCTCAGTCATGTTGCCAAGACACAGGTTTCCACCATCAAACCTCAGACATGTTCCCAGGCCACAGGGTTCCAGAATCAAACCGTTCTCATGTTCCCCGGCCACAGGGTTCCAGAATCCACTGATGTAATGTTCCCAGGCAACAGGGTTCCAGTATCAATCCTCAGTTATATTCCCAGTCTACAGGGTTCCAGAATAAAACCTCAGTCATGTTCCCAGTCCACAGGGTTCCAGAACCAAGCCTCAGTTAGGTTCCCAGGGCACAGTATTCTACAATCTAAACAGATGTCATATTCCCAGGCCACAGGATTCCAGAATCACGCCTCAGACATGTTCCCAGGCCACAGGGTTCCAGAATCAAACCATTCTCATGTTCCCAGGCCACAGGGTTCCAGAATCCACTGATGTCATGTTCCCAGGCCACAGGATTCCAGAATAAAACTTCAGTCATGTTCCCAGTGCACAGGGTTCCAGATCCAAGCCTCAGTCAGATTCCCAGGGCACAGTATTCCACAATCTAAACAGATGTCATGTTCCAAGGCCACAGGATTCCAGAATCACGCCTCTGTCATGTTCCCTGGCCACAGGGTTCCAGAATCAAACCAATGTCTACTTCCCAGGCCATGGGTTTCAAGTATCAGGTCGCAGTCATGTTTCCAGGACAGAGGGTTCTACAATCAAACCTCAGTCATGTTGCCAGTCCACAGGGTTCCAGAACCAAGGCTCAGTCAGGTTACCAGGGCACAGTATTCCACAAACTAAACAGATGTCATGTTCCCAGGCCACATGGTTCCAGAATCAAACCTCACTCATATTCCCAGGCCACAGGTTTCCAAAATCAATCCGATTTCATGTTCCCAGGCAACAGGGTACCAGAATCCAAACCGATGTCATGTTCCCAAGCCACAGGATTCCACAATCTCACTTCAGGCATGTTCCCAGGCCAATGGTTTCCAGAATCAAACCTCAGTCATATTCCCAGGCCACATGGTTCCAGATTCAAACCTCAGTCATGTTCCCAGGACCCAGGGTTCCAGAATCAAACCTCAGTCATGTTCCCTGGACACAGGTTTCAAAAATAAAATCCCAGTCATGTTCTCAGGCCACAGGGTACCACAATTAAACCTCAGTCATATTCCCAGGCCAGAGGGTTCCACAATCAAACCTCAGTCCTTTTGCTAGGCCACGGTTCCACCAGCAAGCCTCAGTCATGTTCCCAGGCCAGAGTGTTCCACAATCAAACCTAAGTCATCTTTCCAGGCCACAGGGTTCCACCATCAACCCTCATTCATGTTGCCTGGTCACAGGTTTCCACCATCAAACCTCAGACAAGTTTCCAGGACACAGGGTTCCAGAATCAAACCGTTCTCATGTTCCCTGGCCAGAGGGTTCCAGAATCCACCGATGTCATGTTCCCAGGCCACAGGGTTCCAGAATCCACCGATGTCATGTTCCCAGGCCACAGGGTTCCAGAATTAATCCTCAGTTATGTTCCCAGGCTACAGGGTTCCGGAATCAAACCTCAGTCATGTTCCCAGGGAACAGGGTTCCAGGAACAAACCTCAGTCATGTTCGCAGGACACAGGTTTCCACAATCAAAGCACAGTCATGTTCCCAGGACAAAGGTGTCCAGAAGCAAACCTCACTCATGTTCCCAGGGAACAGGGTTCCAGTAACAAACCTCAGTCATGTTGCCAGGCCACAGGTTTCCACCATCAAACCTCAGACATATTCCCAAGCCACAGGGTTCCAGAATCAAACCTTTCTCATGTTCCCAGGCCACAGGGTTTCAGAATCAGGCTTCAGTCATGTTGCCAGGCCACAGGGTTTCAAAATCCAGCCTCAGTCATTTTGCCAGTCAAGAGTGGTCCACCATCAAACCTCAGTCATGATCCCAGGCCACATGTTTCCACAATGAAACCTCAGTCATTATCCCAGGCCACAGGTTTCCAGAATCAAACCTCAGTCATATTCCCAGGACACATGTTTCCATTATCAAACCTCAGTCATGTTCGCAGGGCACAGGTTTCAACAATCAAACCTCATTCAATTTCCCAGAACACAGGTGTCCAGAATCCAACCTCAGTCATGTTCCCAGGGAACAGGCTTCCAGAAACAAACCTCAATCATTTTCCCAGGCCACAGGGTTTCAGAATCAAACCACAGTCATGTTCCCAGGCCAGAGGGTTGCACAATCAAACCTCAGTCTTGTTCCCAGGCCACAGGATTCCAGAATCCAACCGATGTCATGTTCCCAGGCCACAGGGTTCCAGATTCAAACCACAGTCATGTTCCCAGGCCAGGGGGTTCCACAATCAAACCTCAGCCATGTTCCCAGGCCACAGGTTTCCAGAAGCAAACCTCAGTCATGTTCCCAGGACACAGGTTTCCAGAGTCAACCCGAGATCATGTTCCCTGGCCACAGTCTTCCAGAATTAAACCTCAGTCATGTTGCCAGGTCAGAGGTTTCCACCATCAAACCTCAGACAAGTTTCCAGGACACAGGGTTCCAGAACCAAGGCTCAGTCAGGTTACCGGGGCACAGTATTCCACAAACTAAACAGATGTCATGTTCCCAGGCCACATGGTTCCAGAATCAAACCTCACTCATATTCCCAGGCCACAGGTTTCCAGAATCAATCCGATTTCATGTTCCCAGGCAACAGGGTACCAGAATCCAAACCGATGTCATGTTCCCAAGCCACAGGATTCCACAATCTCACATCAGGCATGTTCCCAGGCCAATGGTTTCCAGAATCAAACCTCAGTCATATTCCCAGGCCAGGGGGTTCCACAATCAAACCTCAGTCCTTTTGCTAGGCCACGGTTCCACCAACAAGCCTCAGTCATGTTCCCAGGCCAGAGTGTTCCACAATCAAACCTAAGTCATCTTTCCAGGCCACAGGGTTCCACCATCAAACCTCAGACAAGTTTCCAGGACACAGGGTTCCAGAATCAAACCGTTCTCATGTTCCCTGGCCACAGTGTTCCAGAATCCACCGATGTCATGTTCCCAGGCCACAGGGTTCCAGAATCAATCCTCAGTTATGTTCCCAGGCTACAGGGTTCCAGATTCAAACCTCAGTCATGTTCCCAGTCCACAGGGTTCCAGAACCAAGGCTCAGTCAGGTTACCGGGGCACAGTATTCCACAAACTAAACAGATGTCATGTTCCCAGGCCACATGGTTCCAGAATCAAACCTCACTCATATTCCCAGGCCACAGGTTTCCAGAATCAATCCGATTTCATGTTCCCAGGCAACAGGGTACCAGAATCCAAACCGATGTCATGTTCCCAAGCCACAGGATTCCACAATCTCACATCAGGCATGTTCCCAGGCCAATGGTTTCCAGAATCAAACCTCAGTCATATTCCCAGGCCACATGGTTCCAGATTCAAACCTCAGTCATGTTCCCAGGACCCAGGGTTCCAGAATCAAACCTCAGTCATGTTCCCTGGACACAGGTTTCAAAAATAAAATCCCAGTCATGTTCTCAGGCCACAGGGTACCACAACTAAACCTCAGTCATATTCCCAGGCCAGAGGGTTCCACAATCAAACCTCAGTCCTTTTGCTAGGCCACGGTTCCACCAGCAAGCCTCAGTCATGTTCCCAGGCCAGAGTGTTCCACAATCAAACCTAAGTCATCTTTCCAGGCCACAGGGTTCCACCATCAACCCTCAGTCATGTTGCCTGGTCAGAGGTTTCCACCATCAAACCTCAGACAAGTTTCCAGGACACAGGGTTCCAGAATCAAACCGTTCTCATGTTCCCTGGCCAGAGGGTTCCAGAATCCACCGATGTAATGTTCCCAGGCCACAGGGTTCCAGAATCCACCGATGTCATGTTCCCAGGCCACAGGGTTCCAGAATTAATCCTCAGTTATGTTCCCAGGCTACAGGGTTCCGGAATCAAACCTCAGTCATGTTGCCAAGCCACAGGTTTCCACCATGAAACCTCAGACATGTTCCCAGGCCATAGGGTTCCAGAATCAAACCGTTCTCATGTTCCTAGGCCACAGGGTTCCAGAATCCACTGATGTCATGTTCCCAGGCCACAGGATTCCAGAATAAAACTTCAGTCATGTTCCCAGTGCACAGGGTTCCAGATCCAAGCCTCAGTCAGGTTCCCAGGGCACAGTATTCCACAATCTAAACAGATGTCATATTCCCAGGCCCCAGGTGTCCAGAATCACGCCTCAGTCATGTTCCCAGGCCACAAGCATCCAGAATTAAACCTCAGTCATGTTGCCAGGCCATAGGGTACCACCATCAAACCTCAGTCATATTGCCAGACCACAGGTTTCCACAATCAAACCGATTTCATGTTCCCAGGCAACAGGGTACCAGAATCCAAATCGATGTCATGTTCCCAGGCCACAGGATTCCACAATCTAACATAAGTCATGTTCCCAGGACAATGCCCTCCAGAATCAAACCACAGTCATATACCCAGGCCACATGGTCCCAGAATCAATCCTCAGTCATGTTCCCAGTCCACAGGATTCCAGAACCAAGCCTTCAGTCAGGTTCCCAGGGCACAGTATTCCACAATCTAAACAGATGTCATGTTCCCAGGCCACAGGTTTCCAGAATCACGCCTCAGTCATGTTCCCAGGCCACAGGGTTCCAGAATCAAACCAATGTCAAGTTCCTAGGCCATGGGTTTCCAGTACCAGGCCGCAGTCATGTTTCCAGGGCACAGGGTTCTACAGTCAAACCTCAGTCATGTTGCCAGTCCACAGGTTTCTGCCATCAAACCTCAGTCAAGTTCCCAGGACACAGATTTCCAGAATCAAACCGCAGTCATATTCCCAGGTCACATGGTTCCAGAATCAAACCTCAGTCATGTTTGCAGGACCCATGGTTCCACAATCAAACCACAGTCATGTTCCCAGCACAAAGGTGTCCAGAATCAAACCTCAGTCATGTTCCCAGGGAACAGGGTTCCAGTAACAAACCTCAGTCATGTTGCCAAGCCACAGGTTTCCACCATGAAACCTCAGACATGTTCCCAGGCCACAGGGTTCCAGAATCAAACCGTTCTCATGTTCCCTGGCCAGAGGGTTCCAGAATCCACCGATGTAATGTTCCCAGGCCACAGGGTTCCAGAATCCACCGATGTCATGTTCCCAGGCCACAGGGTTCCAGAATTAATCCTCAGTTATGTTCCCAGGCTACAGGGTTCCGGAATCAAACCTCAGTCATGTTCCCAGGGAACAGGGTTCCAGGAACAAACCTCAGTCATGTTGCCAAGCCACAGGTTTCCACCATCAAACCTCAGACATGTTCCCAGGCCACAGGGTTCCAGAATCAAACCGTTCTCATGTTCCCCGGCCACAGGGTTCCAGAATCCACTGATGTAATGTTCCCAGGCAACAGGGTTCCAGTATCAATCCTCAGTTATATTCCCAGTCTACAGGGTTCCAGAATAAAACCTCAGTCATGTTCCCAGTCCACAGGGTTCCAGAACCAAGCCTCAGTTAGGTTCCCAGGGCACAGTATTCCACAATCTAAACAGATGTCATATTCCCAGGCCACAGGATTCCAGAATCACGCCTCAGACATGTTCCCAGGCCACAGGGTTCCAGAATCAAACCGTTCTCATGTTCCCAGGCCACAGGGTTCCAGAATCCACTGATGTCATGTTCCCAGGCCACAGGATTCCAGAATAAAACTTCAGTCATGTTACCAGTGCACAGGGTTCCAGATCCAAGCCTCAGTCAGGTTCCCAAGGCACAGTATTACACAATCTAAACAGATGGCATGTTCCAAGGCCACAGGATTTCAGAATCACACCTCTGTCATGTTCCCTGGCCACAGGGTTCCAGAATCAAACCAATGTCTACTTCCCAGGCCATGGGTTTCAAGTATCAGGTCGCAGTCATGTTTCCAGGACAGAGGGTTCTACAATCAAACCTCAGTCATGTTGCCAGTCCACAGGGTTCCAGAACCAAGGCTCAGTCAGGTTACCAGGGCACAGTATTCCACAAACTAAACAGATGTCATGTTCCCAGGCCACATGGTTCCAGAATCAAACCTCACTCATATTCCCAGGCCACAGGTTTCCAAAATCAATCCGATTTCATGTTCCCAGGCAACAGGGTACCAGAATCCAAACCGATGTCATGTTCCCAAGCCACAGGATTCCACAATCTCACTTCAGGCATGTTCCCAGGCCAATGGTTTCCAGAATCAAACCTCAGTCATATTCCCAGGCCACATGGTTCCAGATTCAAACCTCAGTCATGTTCCCAGGACCCAGGGTTCCAGAATCAAACCTCAGTCATGTTCCCTGGACACAGGTTTCAAAAATAAAATCCCAGTCATGTTCTCAGGCCACAGGGTACCACAACTAAACCTCAGTCATATTCCCAGGCCAGAGGGTCCCACAATCAAACCTCAGTCCTTTTGCTAGGCCACGGTTCCACCAGCAAGCCTCAGTCATGTTCCCAGGCCAGAGTGTTCCACAATCAAACCTAAGTCATCTTTCCAGGCCACAGGGTTCCACCATCAACCCTCAGTCATGTTGCCTGGTCACAGGTTTCCACCATCAAACCTCAGACAAGTTTCCAGGACACAGGGTTCCAGAATCAAACCGTTCTCATGTTCCCTGGCCAGAGGGTTCCAGAATCCACCGATGTCATGTTCCCAGGCCACAGGGTTCCAGAATCCACCGATGTCATGTTCCCAGGCCACAGGGTTCCAGAATTAATCCTCAGTTATGTTCCCAGGCTACAGGGTTCCGGAATCAAACCTCAGTCATGTTCCCAGGGAACAGGGTTCCAGGAACAAACCTCAGTCATGTTGCCAAGCCACAGGTTTCCACCATCAAACCTCAGACATGTTCCCAGGCCACAGGGTTCCAGAATCAAACCGTTCTCATGTTCCCAGGCCACAGGGTTCCAGAATCCACTGATGTAATGTTCCCAGGCAACAGGGTTCCAGTATCAATCCTCAGTTATATTCCCAGTCTACAGGGTTCCAGAATAAAACCTCAGTCATGTTCCCAGTCCACAGGGTTCCAGAACCAAGCCTCAGTCAGGTTCCCATGGCACAGTATTCCACAATCTAAACAGATGTCATATTCCCAGGCCACAGGATTCCAGAATCATGCCTCAGTCATGTTCCCAGGCCACAAGCATCCAGAATTAAACCTCAGTCATGTTGCCAGGCCATAGGGTACCACCATCAAACCTCAGTCATATTGCCAGACCACAGGTTTCCACAATCAAACCGATTTCATGTTCCCAGGCAACAGGGTACCAGAATCCAAACCGATGTCATGTTCCCAGGCCACAGGATTCCACAATCTAACATAAGTCATGTTCCCAGGACAATGCCCTCCAGAATCAAACCACAGTCATATACCCAGGCCACATGGTCCCAGAATCAATCCTCAGTCATGTTCCCAGTGCACAGGGTTCCAGAACCAAGCCTTCAGTCAGGTTCCCAGGGCACAGTATTCCACAATCTAAACAGATGTCATGTTCCCAGGCCACAGGTTTCCAGAATCACGCCTCAGTCATGTTCCCAGGCCACAGGGTTCCAGAATCAAACCAATGTCAAGTTCCTAGGCCATGGATTTCCAGTACCAGGCCGCAGTCATGTTTCCAGGGCACAGGGTTCTACAGTCAAACCTCAGTCATGTTGCCAGTCCACAGGTTTCTGCCATCAAACCTCAGTCAAGTTCCCAGGACACAGATTTCCAGAATCAAACCGCAGTCATATTCCCAGGTCACATGGTTCCAGAATCAAACCTCAGTCATGTTTGCAGGACCCATGGTTCCACAATCAAACCACAGTCATGTTCCCAGCACAAAGGTGTCCAGAATCAAACCTCAGTCATGTTCCCAGGGAACAGGGTTCCAGTAACAAACCTCAGTCATGTTGCCAAGCCACAGGTTTCCACCATGAAACCTCAGACATGTTCCCAGGCCATAGGGTTCCAGAATCAAACCGTTCTCATGTTCCCAGGCCACAGGGTTCCAGAATCCACTGATGTCATGTTCCCAGGCCACAGGATTCCAGAATAAAACCTCAGTCATGTTCCCAGTGCACAGGGTTCCAGAACCAAGCCTCAGTCAGGTTCCCATGGCACAGTATTCCACAATCTAAACAGATGTCATGTTCCCAGGCCACAGGTTTCCAGAATCACGCCTCAGTCATGTTCCCAGGCCACAGGGCTCCAGAATCAAACCAATGTCAAGTTCCTAGGCCATGGGTTTCCAGTACCAGGCCACAGTCATGTTTCCAGGGCACAGGGTTCTACAGTCAAAGCTCAGTCATGTTGCCAGTCCACAGGTTTCTGCCATCAAACCTCAGTCAAGTTCCCAGGACACAGATTTCCAGAATCAAACCGCAGTCATATTCCCAGGTCACATGGTTCCAGAATCAAACCTCAGTCATGTTTGCAGGACCCATGGTTCCACAATCAAACCACAGTCATGTTCCCAGCACAAAGGTGTCCAGAATCAAACCTCAGTCATGTTCCCAGGGAACAGGGTTCCAGTAACAAACCTCAGTCATGTTGCCAAGCCACAGGTTTCCACCATGAAACCTCAGACATGTTCCTAGGCCATAGGGTTCCAGAATCAAACCGTTCTCATGTTCCCAGGCCACAGGGTTCCAGAATCCACTGATGTCATGTTCCCAGGCCACAGGATTCCAGAATCACGCCTCTGTCATGTTCCTTGGCCACAGGGTTCCAGAATCAAACCAATGTCAAGTTCCCAGGCCATGGGTTTCAAGTATCAGGTCGCAGTCATGTTTCCAGGACAGAGGGTTCTACAATCAAACCTCAGTCATGTCGCCAGTCCACAGGTTTCTGCCATCAAACCTCAGTCAAGTTCCCAGGCCACAGATTTCCAGAATCAAACCTCAGTCATATTCCCATGACACATGGTTCCAGAATCAAACCTCAGTCATGTACGCAGGCCACAGGTTTCCACAATCAAAGCACGGTCATGTTCCCAGGACAAAGGTGTCCAGAAGCAAACCTCACTCATGTTCCCAGGGAACAGGGTTCCAGTAACAAACCTCAGTCATGTTGCCAGGCCACAGGTTTCCACCATCAAACCTCAGACATATTCCCAAGCCACAGGGTTCCAGAATCAAACCTTTCTCATGTTCCCAGGCCACAGGGTTTCAGAATCAGGCTTCAGTCATGTTGCCAGGCCACAGGGTTTCAAAATCCAGCCTCAGTCATTTTGCCAGTTAAGAGTGGTCCACCATCAAACCTCAGTCATGATCCCAGGCCACATGTTTCCACAATGAAACCTCAGTCATTATCCCAGGCCACAGGTTTCCAGAATCAAACCTCAGTCATATTCCCAGGACACATGTTTCCATTATCAAACCTCAGTCATGTTCGCAGGGCACAGGTTTCAACAATCAAACCTCATTCAATTTCCCAGAACACAGGTGTCCAGAATCCAACCTCAGTCATGTTCCCAGGGAACAGGCTTCCAGAAACAAACCTCAGTCATTTTCCCAGGCCACAGGGTTTCAGAATCAAACCACAGTCATGTTCCCAGGCCAGAGGGTTGCACAATCAAACCTCAGTCTTGTTCCCAGGCCACAGGATTCCAGAATCCAACCGATGTCATGTTCCCAGGCCACAGGGTTCCAGATTCAAACCACAGTCATGTTCCCAGGCCAGGGGGTTCCACAATCAAACCTCAGCCATGTTCCCAGGCCACAGGTTTCCAGAAGCAAACCTCAGTCATGTTCCCTGGCCACAGTCTTCCAGAATTAAAGCTCAGTCATGTTGCCAGGTCAGAGGTTTCCACCATCAAACCTCAGACAAGTTTCCAGGACACAGGGTTCCAGAATCAAACGGTTCTCATGTTCCCTGGCCACAGGGTTCCAGAATCCACCGATGTCATGTTCCCAGGCCACAGGGTTCCAGAATCAATCCTCAGATATGTTCCCTGGCTACAGGGTTCCAGAATCAAACCTCAGTCATGTTCCCAGTCCACAGGGTTCCAGAACCAAGGCTCAGTCAGGTTACCGGGGCACAGTATTCCACAAACTAAACAGATGTCATGTTCCCAGGCCACATGGTTCCAGAATCAAACCTCACTCATATTCCCAGGCCACAGGTTTCCAGAATCAATCCGATTTCATGTTCCCAGGCAACAGAGTACCAGAATCCAAACCGATGTCATGTTCCCAAGCCACAGGATTCCACAATCTCACATCAGGCATGTTCCCAGGCCAATGGTTTCCAGAATCAAACCTCAGTCATATTCCCAGGCCACATGGTTCCAGATTCAAACCTCAGTCATGTTCCCAGGACCCAGGGTTCCAGAATCAAACCTCAGTCATGTTCCCTGGACACAGGTTTCAAAAATAAAATCCCAGTCATGTTCTCAGGCCACAGGGTACCACAACTAAACCTCAGTCATATTCCCAGGCCAGAGGGTTCCACAATCAAACCTCAGTCCTTTTGCTAGGCCACGGTTCCACCAGCAAGCCTCAGTCATGTTCCCAGGCCAGAGTGTTCCACAATCAAACCTAAGTCATCTTTCCAGGCCACAGGGTTCCACCATCAACCCTCAGTCATGTTGCCTGGTCACAGGTTTCCACCATCAAACCTCAGACAAGTTTCCAGGACACAGGGTTCCAGAATCAAACCGTTCTCATGTTCCCTGGCCAGAGGGTTCCAGAATCCACCGATGTCATGTTCCCAGGCCACAGGGTTCCAGAATTAATCCTCAGTTATGTTCCCAGGCTACAGGGTTCCGGAATCAAACCTCAGTCATGTTCCCAGGGAACAGGGTTCCAGGAACAAACCTCAGTCATGTTGCCAAGACACAGGTTTCCACCATCAAACCTCAGACATGTTCCCAGGCCACAGGGTTCCAGAATCAAACCGTTCTCATGTTCCCCGGCCACAGGGTTCCAGAATCCACTGATGTAATGTTCCCAGGCAACAGGGTTCCAGTATCAATCCTCAGTTATATTCCCAGTCTACAGGGTTCCAGAATAAAACCTCAGTCATGTTCCCAGTCCACAGGGTTCCAGAACCAAGCCTCAGTTAGGTTCCCAGGGCACAGTATTCTACAATCTAAACAGATGTCATATTCCCAGGCCACAGGATTCCAGAATCACGCCTCAGACATGTTCCCAGGCCACAGGGTTCCAGAATCAAACCATTCTCATGTTCCCAGGCCACAGGGTTCCAGAATCCACTGATGTCATGTTCCCAGGCCACAGGATTCCAGAATAAAACTTCAGTCATGTTCCCAGTGCACAGGGTTCCAGATCCAAGCCTCAGTCAGATTCCCAGGGCACAGTATTCCACAATCTAAACAGATGTCATGTTCCAAGGCCACAGGATTCCAGAATCACGCCTCTGTCATGTTCCCTGGCCACAGGGTTCCAGAATCAAACCAATGTCTACTTCCCAGGCCATGGGTTTCAAGTATCAGGTCGCAGTCATGTTTCCAGGACAGAGGGTTCTACAATCAAACCTCAGTCATGTTGCCAGTCCACAGGGTTCCAGAACCAAGGCTCAGTCAGGTTACCAGGGCACAGTATTCCACAAACTAAACAGATGTCATGTTCCCAGGCCACATGGTTCCAGAATCAAACCTCACTCATATTCCCAGGCCACAGGTTTCCAAAATCAATCCGATTTCATGTTCCCAGGCAACAGGGTACCAGAATCCAAACCGATGTCATGTTCCCAAGCCACAGGATTCCACAATCTCACTTCAGGCATGTTCCCAGGCCAATGGTTTCCAGAATCAAACCTCAGTCATATTCCCAGGCCACATGGTTCCAGATTCAAACCTCAGTCATGTTCCCAGGACCCAGGGTTCCAGAATCAAACCTCAGTCATGTTCCCTGGACACAGGTTTCAAAAATAAAATCCCAGTCATGTTCTCAGGCCACAGGGTACCACAATTAAACCTCAGTCATATTCCCAGGCCAGAGGGTCCCACAATCAAACCTCAGTCCTTTTGCTAGGCCACGGTTCCACCAGCAAGCCTCAGTCATGTTCCCAGGCCAGAGTGTTCCACAATCAAACCTAAGTCATCTTTCCAGGCCACAGGGTTCCACCATCAACCCTCATTCATGTTGCCTGGTCACAGGTTTCCACCATCAAACCTCAGACAAGTTTCCAGGACACAGGGTTCCAGAATCAAACCGTTCTCATGTTCCCTGGCCAGAGGGTTCCAGAATCCACCGATGTCATGTTCCCAGGCCACAGGGTTCCAGAATCCACCGATGTCATGTTCCCAGGCCACAGGGTTCCAGAATTAATCCTCAGTTATGTTCCCAGGCTACAGGGTTCCGGAATCAAACCTCAGTCATGTTCCCAGGGAACAGGGTTCCAGGAACAAACCTCAGTCATGTTCGCAGGACACAGGTTTCCACAATCAAAGCACAGTCATGTTCCCAGGACAAAGGTGTCCAGAAGCAAACCTCACTCATGTTCCCAGGGAACAGGGTTCCAGTAACAAACCTCAGTCATGTTGCCAGGCCACAGGTTTCCACCATCAAACCTCAGACATATTCCCAAGCCACAGGGTTCCAGAATCAAACCTTTCTCATGTTCCCAGGCCACAGGGTTTCAGAATCAGGCTTCAGTCATGTTGCCAGGCCACAGGGTTTCAAAATCCAGCCTCAGTCATTTTGCCAGTCAAGAGTGGTCCACCATCAAACCTCAGTCATGATCCCAGGCCACATGTTTCCACAATGAAACCTCAGTCATTATCCCAGGCCACAGGTTTCCAGAATCAAACCTCAGTCATATTCCCAGGACACATGTTTCCATTATCAAACCTCAGTCATGTTCGCAGGGCACAGGTTTCAACAATCAAACCTCATTCAATTTCCCAGAACACAGGTGTCCAGAATCCAACCTCAGTCATGTTCCCAGGGAACAGGCTTCCAGAAACAAACCTCAATCATTTTCCCAGGCCACAGGGTTTCAGAATCAAACCACAGTCATGTTCCCAGGCCAGAGGGTTGCACAATCAAACCTCAGTCTTGTTCCCAGGCCACAGGATTCCAGAATCCAACCGATGTCATGTTCCCAGGCCACAGGGTTCCAGATTCAAACCACAGTCATGTTCCCAGGCCAGGGGGTTCCACAATCAAACCTCAGCCATGTTCCCAGGCCACAGGTTTCCAGAAGCAAACCTCAGTCATGTTCCCAGGACACAGGTTTCCAGAGTCAACCCGAGATCATGTTCCCTGGCCACAGTCTTCCAGAATTAAACCTCAGTCATGTTGCCAGGTCAGAGGTTTCCACCATCAAACCTCAGACAAGTTTCCAGGACACAGGGTTCCAGAACCAAGGCTCAGTCAGGTTACCGGGGCACAGTATTCCACAAACTAAACAGATGTCATGTTCCCAGGCCACATGGTTCCAGAATCAAACCTCACTCATATTCCCAGGCCACAGGTTTCCAGAATCAATCCGATTTCATGTTCCCAGGCAACAGGGTACCAGAATCCAAACCGATGTCATGTTCCCAAGCCACAGGATTCCACAATCTCACATCAGGCATGTTCCCAGGCCAATGGTTTCCAGAATCAAACCTCAGTCATATTCCCAGGCCAGGGGGTTCCACAATCAAACCTCAGTCCTTTTGCTAGGCCACGGTTCCACCAACAAGCCTCAGTCATGTTCCCAGGCCAGAGTGTTCCACAATCAAACCTAAGTCATCTTTCCAGGCCACAGGGTTCCACCATCAAACCTCAGACAAGTTTCCAGGACACAGGGTTCCAGAATCAAACCGTTCTCATGTTCCCTGGCCACAGGGTTCCAGAATCCACCGATGTCATGTTCCCAGGCCACAGGGTTCCAGAATCAATCCTCAGTTATGTTCCCAGGCTACAGGGTTCCAGATTCAAACCTCAGTCATGTTCCCAGTCCACAGGGTTCCAGAACCAAGGCTCAGTCAGGTTACCGGGGCACAGTATTCCACAAACTAAACAGATGTCATGTTCCCAGGCCACATGGTTCCAGAATCAAACCTCACTCATATTCCCAGGCCACAGGTTTCCAGAATCAATCCGATTTCATGTTCCCAGGCAACAGGGTACCAGAATCCAAACCGATGTCATGTTCCCAAGCCACAGGATTCCACAATCTCACATCAGGCATGTTCCCAGGCCAATGGTTTCCAGAATCAAACCTCAGTCATATTCCCAGGCCACATGGTTCCAGATTCAAACCTCAGTCATGTTCCCAGGACCCAGGGTTCCAGAATCAAACCTCAGTCATGTTCCCTGGACACAGGTTTCAAAAATAAAATCCCAGTCATGTTCTCAGGCCACAGGGTACCACAACTAAACCTCAGTCATATTCCCAGGCCAGAGGGTTCCACAATCAAACCTCAGTCCTTTTGCTAGGCCACGGTTCCACCAGCAAGCCTCAGTCATGTTCCCAGGCCAGAGTGTTCCACAATCAAACCTAAGTCATCTTTCCAGGCCACAGGGTTCCACCATCAACCCTCAGTCATGTTGCCTGGTCAGAGGTTTCCACCATCAAACCTCAGACAAGTTTCCAGGACACAGGGTTCCAGAATCAAACCGTTCTCATGTTCCCTGGCCAGAGGGTTCCAGAATCCACCGATGTAATGTTCCCAGGCCACAGGGTTCCAGAATCCACCGATGTCATGTTCCCAGGCCACAGGGTTCCAGAATTAATCCTCAGTTATGTTCCCAGGCTACAGGGTTCCGGAATCAAACCTCAGTCATGTTGCCAAGCCACAGGTTTCCACCATGAAACCTCAGACATGTTCCCAGGCCATAGGGTTCCAGAATCAAACCGTTCTCATGTTCCTAGGCCACAGGGTTCCAGAATCCACTGATGTCATGTTCCCAGGCCACAGGATTCCAGAATAAAACTTCAGTCATGTTCCCAGTGCACAGGGTTCCAGATCCAAGCCTCAGTCAGGTTCCCAGGGCACAGTATTCCACAATCTAAACAGATGTCATATTCCCAGGCCCCAGGTGTCCAGAATCACGCCTCAGTCATGTTCCCAGGCCACAAGCATCCAGAATTAAACCTCAGTCATGTTGCCAGGCCATAGGGTACCACCATCAAACCTCAGTCATATTGCCAGACCACAGGTTTCCACAATCAAACCGATTTCATGTTCCCAGGCAACAGGGTACCAGAATCCAAATCGATGTCATGTTCCCAGGCCACAGGATTCCACAATCTAACATAAGTCATGTTCCCAGGACAATGCCCTCCAGAATCAAACCACAGTCATATACCCAGGCCACATGGTCCCAGAATCAATCCTCAGTCATGTTCCCAGTCCACAGGATTCCAGAACCAAGCCTTCAGTCAGGTTCCCAGGGCACAGTATTCCACAATCTAAACAGATGTCATGTTCCCAGGCCACAGGTTTCCAGAATCACGCCTCAGTCATGTTCCCAGGCCACAGGGTTCCAGAATCAAACCAATGTCAAGTTCCTAGGCCATGGGTTTCCAGTACCAGGCCGCAGTCATGTTTCCAGGGCACAGGGTTCTACAGTCAAACCTCAGTCATGTTGCCAGTCCACAGGTTTCTGCCATCAAACCTCAGTCAAGTTCCCAGGACACAGATTTCCAGAATCAAACCGCAGTCATATTCCCAGGTCACATGGTTCCAGAATCAAACCTCAGTCATGTTTGCAGGACCCATGGTTCCACAATCAAACCACAGTCATGTTCCCAGCACAAAGGTGTCCAGAATCAAACCTCAGTCATGTTCCCAGGGAACAGGGTTCCAGTAACAAACCTCAGTCATGTTGCCAAGCCACAGGTTTCCACCATGAAACCTCAGACATGTTCCCAGGCCACAGGGTTCCAGAATCAAACCGTTCTCATGTTCCCTGGCCAGAGGGTTCCAGAATCCACCGATGTAATGTTCCCAGGCCACAGGGTTCCAGAATCCACCGATGTCATGTTCCCAGGCCACAGGGTTCCAGAATTAATCCTCAGTTATGTTCCCAGGCTACAGGGTTCCGGAATCAAACCTCAGTCATGTTCCCAGGGAACAGGGTTCCAGGAACAAACCTCAGTCATGTTGCCAAGCCACAGGTTTCCACCATCAAACCTCAGACATGTTCCCAGGCCACAGGGTTCCAGAATCAAACCGTTCTCATGTTCCCCGGCCACAGGGTTCCAGAATCCACTGATGTAATGTTCCCAGGCAACAGGGTTCCAGTATCAATCCTCAGTTATATTCCCAGTCTACAGGGTTCCAGAATAAAACCTCAGTCATGTTCCCAGTCCACAGGGTTCCAGAACCAAGCCTCAGTTAGGTTCCCAGGGCACAGTATTCCACAATCTAAACAGATGTCATATTCCCAGGCCACAGGATTCCAGAATCACGCCTCAGACATGTTCCCAGGCCACAGGGTTCCAGAATCAAACCGTTCTCATGTTCCCAGGCCACAGGGTTCCAGAATCCACTGATGTCATGTTCCCAGGCCACAGGATTCCAGAATAAAACTTCAGTCATGTTACCAGTGCACAGGGTTCCAGATCCAAGCCTCAGTCAGGTTCCCAAGGCACAGTATTACACAATCTAAACAGATGGCATGTTCCAAGGCCACAGGATTTCAGAATCACACCTCTGTCATGTTCCCTGGCCACAGGGTTCCAGAATCAAACCAATGTCTACTTCCCAGGCCATGGGTTTCAAGTATCAGGTCGCAGTCATGTTTCCAGGACAGAGGGTTCTACAATCAAACCTCAGTCATGTTGCCAGTCCACAGGGTTCCAGAACCAAGGCTCAGTCAGGTTACCAGGGCACAGTATTCCACAAACTAAACAGATGTCATGTTCCCAGGCCACATGGTTCCAGAATCAAACCTCACTCATATTCCCAGGCCACAGGTTTCCAAAATCAATCCGATTTCATGTTCCCAGGCAACAGGGTACCAGAATCCAAACCGATGTCATGTTCCCAAGCCACAGGATTCCACAATCTCACTTCAGGCATGTTCCCAGGCCAATGGTTTCCAGAATCAAACCTCAGTCATATTCCCAGGCCACATGGTTCCAGATTCAAACCTCAGTCATGTTCCCAGGACCCAGGGTTCCAGAATCAAACCTCAGTCATGTTCCCTGGACACAGGTTTCAAAAATAAAATCCCAGTCATGTTCTCAGGCCACAGGGTACCACAACTAAACCTCAGTCATATTCCCAGGCCAGAGGGTCCCACAATCAAACCTCAGTCCTTTTGCTAGGCCACGGTTCCACCAGCAAGCCTCAGTCATGTTCCCAGGCCAGAGTGTTCCACAATCAAACCTAAGTCATCTTTCCAGGCCACAGGGTTCCACCATCAACCCTCAGTCATGTTGCCTGGTCACAGGTTTCCACCATCAAACCTCAGACAAGTTTCCAGGACACAGGGTTCCAGAATCAAACCGTTCTCATGTTCCCTGGCCAGAGGGTTCCAGAATCCACCGATGTCATGTTCCCAGGCCACAGGGTTCCAGAATTAATCCTCAGTTATGTTCCCAGGCTACAGGGTTCCGGAATCAAACCTCAGTCATGTTCCCAGGGAACAGGGTTCCAGGAACAAACCTCAGTCATGTTGCCAAGACACAGGTTTCCACCATCAAACCTCAGACATGTTCCCAGGCCACAGGGTTCCAGAATCAAACCGTTCTCATGTTCCCCGGCCACAGGGTTCCAGAATCCACTGATGTAATGTTCCCAGGCAACAGGGTTCCAGTATCAATCCTCAGTTATATTCCCAGTCTACAGGGTTCCAGAATAAAACCTCAGTCATGTTCCCAGTCCACAGGGTTCCAGAACCAAGCCTCAGTTAGGTTCCCAGGGCACAGTATTCTACAATCTAAACAGATGTCATATTCCCAGGCCACAGGATTCCAGAATCACGCCTCAGACATGTTCCCAGGCCACAGGGTTCCAGAATCAAACCATTCTCATGTTCCCAGGCCACAGGGTTCCAGAATCCACTGATGTCATGTTCCCAGGCCACAGGATTCCAGAATAAAACTTCAGTCATGTTCCCAGTGCACAGGGTTCCAGATCCAAGCCTCAGTCAGATTCCCAGGGCACAGTATTCCACAATCTAAACAGATGTCATGTTCCAAGGCCACAGGATTCCAGAATCACGCCTCTGTCATGTTCCCTGGCCACAGGGTTCCAGAATCAAACCAATGTCTACTTCCCAGGCCATGGGTTTCAAGTATCAGGTCGCAGTCATGTTTCCAGGACAGAGGGTTCTACAATCAAACCTCAGTCATGTTGCCAGTCCACAGGGTTCCAGAACCAAGGCTCAGTCAGGTTACCAGGGCACAGTATTCCACAAACTAAACAGATGTCATGTTCCCAGGCCACATGGTTCCAGAATCAAACCTCACTCATATTCCCAGGCCACAGGTTTCCAAAATCAATCCGATTTCATGTTCCCAGGCAACAGGGTACCAGAATCCAAACCGATGTCATGTTCCCAAGCCACAGGATTCCACAATCTCACTTCAGGCATGTTCCCAGGCCAATGGTTTCCAGAATCAAACCTCAGTCATATTCCCAGGCCACATGGTTCCAGATTCAAACCTCAGTCATGTTCCCAGGACCCAGGGTTCCAGAATCAAACCTCAGTCATGTTCCCTGGACACAGGTTTCAAAAATAAAATCCCAGTCATGTTCTCAGGCCACAGGGTACCACAATTAAACCTCAGTCATATTCCCAGGCCAGAGGGTTCCACAATCAAACCTCAGTCCTTTTGCTAGGCCACGGTTCCACCAGCAAGCCTCAGTCATGTTCCCAGGCCAGAGTGTTCCACAATCAAACCTAAGTCATCTTTCCAGGCCACAGGGTTCCACCATCAACCCTCATTCATGTTGCCTGGTCACAGGTTTCCACCATCAAACCTCAGACAAGTTTCCAGGACACAGGGTTCCAGAATCAAACCGTTCTCATGTTCCCTGGCCAGAGGGTTCCAGAATCCACCGATGTCATGTTCCCAGGCCACAGGGTTCCAGAATCCACCGATGTCATGTTCCCAGGCCACAGGGTTCCAGAATTAATCCTCAGTTATGTTCCCAGGCTACAGGGTTCCGGAATCAAACCTCAGTCATGTTCCCAGGGAACAGGGTTCCAGGAACAAACCTCAGTCATGTTCGCAGGACACAGGTTTCCACAATCAAAGCACAGTCATGTTCCCAGGACAAAGGTGTCCAGAAGCAAACCTCACTCATGTTCCCAGGGAACAGGGTTCCAGTAACAAACCTCAGTCATGTTGCCAGGCCACAGGTTTCCACCATCAAACCTCAGACATATTCCCAAGCCACAGGGTTCCAGAATCAAACCTTTCTCATGTTCCCAGGCCACAGGGTTTCAGAATCAGGCTTCAGTCATGTTGCCAGGCCACAGGGTTTCAAAATCCAGCCTCAGTCATTTTGCCAGTCAAGAGTGGTCCACCATCAAACCTCAGTCATGATCCCAGGCCACATGTTTCCACAATGAAACCTCAGTCATTATCCCAGGCCACAGGTTTCCAGAATCAAACCTCAGTCATATTCCCAGGACACATGTTTCCATTATCAAACCTCAGTCATGTTCGCAGGGCACAGGTTTCAACAATCAAACCTCATTCAATTTCCCAGAACACAGGTGTCCAGAATCCAACCTCAGTCATGTTCCCAGGGAACAGGCTTCCAGAAACAAACCTCAATCATTTTCCCAGGCCACAGGGTTTCAGAATCAAACCACAGTCATGTTCCCAGGCCAGAGGGTTGCACAATCAAACCTCAGTCTTGTTCCCAGGCCACAGGATTCCAGAATCCAACCGATGTCATGTTCCCAGGCCACAGGGTTCCAGATTCAAACCACAGTCATGTTCCCAGGCCAGGGGGTTCCACAATCAAACCTCAGCCATGTTCCCAGGCCACAGGTTTCCAGAAGCAAACCTCAGTCATGTTCCCAGGACACAGGTTTCCAGAGTCAACCCGAGATCATGTTCCCTGGCCACAGTCTTCCAGAATTAAACCTCAGTCATGTTGCCAGGTCAGAGGTTTCCACCATCAAACCTCAGACAAGTTTCCAGGACACAGGGTTCCAGAACCAAGGCTCAGTCAGGTTACCGGGGCACAGTATTCCACAAACTAAACAGATGTCATGTTCCCAGGCCACATGGTTCCAGAATCAAACCTCACTCATATTCCCAGGCCACAGGTTTCCAGAATCAATCCGATTTCATGTTCCCAGGCAACAGGGTACCAGAATCCAAACCGATGTCATGTTCCCAAGCCACAGGATTCCACAATCTCACATCAGGCATGTTCCCAGGCCAATGGTTTCCAGAATCAAACCTCAGTCATATTCCCAGGCCAGGGGGTTCCACAATCAAACCTCAGTCCTTTTGCTAGGCCACGGTTCCACCAACAAGCCTCAGTCATGTTCCCAGGCCAGAGTGTTCCACAATCAAACCTAAGTCATCTTTCCAGGCCACAGGGTTCCACCATCAAACCTCAGACAAGTTTCCAGGACACAGGGTTCCAGAATCAAACCGTTCTCATGTTCCCTGGCCACAGTGTTCCAGAATCCACCGATGTCATGTTCCCAGGCCACAGGGTTCCAGAATCAATCCTCAGTTATGTTCCCAGGCTACAGGGTTCCAGATTCAAACCTCAGTCATGTTCCCAGTCCACAGGGTTCCAGAACCAAGGCTCAGTCAGGTTACCGGGGCACAGTATTCCACAAACTAAACAGATGTCATGTTCCCAGGCCACATGGTTCCAGAATCAAACCTCACTCATATTCCCAGGCCACAGGTTTCCAGAATCAATCCGATTTCATGTTCCCAGGCAACAGGGTACCAGAATCCAAACCGATGTCATGTTCCCAAGCCACAGGATTCCACAATCTCACATCAGGCATGTTCCCAGGCCAATGGTTTCCAGAATCAAACCTCAGTCATATTCCCAGGCCACATGGTTCCAGATTCAAACCTCAGTCATGTTCCCAGGACCCAGGGTTCCAGAATCAAACCTCAGTCATGTTCCCTGGACACAGGTTTCAAAAATAAAATCCCAGTCATGTTCTCAGGCCACAGGGTACCACAACTAAACCTCAGTCATATTCCCAGGCCAGAGGGTTCCACAATCAAACCTCAGTCCTTTTGCTAGGCCACGGTTCCACCAGCAAGCCTCAGTCATGTTCCCAGGCCAGAGTGTTCCACAATCAAACCTAAGTCATCTTTCCAGGCCACAGGGTTCCACCATCAACCCTCAGTCATGTTGCCTGGTCAGAGGTTTCCACCATCAAACCTCAGACAAGTTTCCAGGACACAGGGTTCCAGAATCAAACCGTTCTCATGTTCCCTGGCCAGAGGGTTCCAGAATCCACCGATGTAATGTTCCCAGGCCACAGGGTTCCAGAATCCACCGATGTCATGTTCCCAGGCCACAGGGTTCCAGAATTAATCCTCAGTTATGTTCCCAGGCTACAGGGTTCCGGAATCAAACCTCAGTCATGTTGCCAAGCCACAGGTTTCCACCATGAAACCTCAGACATGTTCCCAGGCCATAGGGTTCCAGAATCAAACCGTTCTCATGTTCCTAGGCCACAGGGTTCCAGAATCCACTGATGTCATGTTCCCAGGCCACAGGATTCCAGAATAAAACTTCAGTCATGTTCCCAGTGCACAGGGTTCCAGATCCAAGCCTCAGTCAGGTTCCCAGGGCACAGTATTCCACAATCTAAACAGATGTCATATTCCCAGGCCCCAGGTGTCCAGAATCACGCCTCAGTCATGTTCCCAGGCCACAAGCATCCAGAATTAAACCTCAGTCATGTTGCCAGGCCATAGGGTACCACCATCAAACCTCAGTCATATTGCCAGACCACAGGTTTCCACAATCAAACCGATTTCATGTTCCCAGGCAACAGGGTACCAGAATCCAAATCGATGTCATGTTCCCAGGCCACAGGATTCCACAATCTAACATAAGTCATGTTCCCAGGACAATGCCCTCCAGAATCAAACCACAGTCATATACCCAGGCCACATGGTCCCAGAATCAATCCTCAGTCATGTTCCCAGTCCACAGGATTCCAGAACCAAGCCTTCAGTCAGGTTCCCAGGGCACAGTATTCCACAATCTAAACAGATGTCATGTTCCCAGGCCACAGGTTTCCAGAATCACGCCTCAGTCATGTTCCCAGGCCACAGGGTTCCAGAATCAAACCAATGTCAAGTTCCTAGGCCATGGGTTTCCAGTACCAGGCCGCAGTCATGTTTCCAGGGCACAGGGTTCTACAGTCAAACCTCAGTCATGTTGCCAGTCCACAGGTTTCTGCCATCAAACCTCAGTCAAGTTCCCAGGACACAGATTTCCAGAATCAAACCGCAGTCATATTCCCAGGTCACATGGTTCCAGAATCAAACCTCAGTCATGTTTGCAGGACCCATGGTTCCACAATCAAACCACAGTCATGTTCCCAGCACAAAGGTGTCCAGAATCAAACCTCAGTCATGTTCCCAGGGAACAGGGTTCCAGTAACAAACCTCAGTCATGTTGCCAAGCCACAGGTTTCCACCATGAAACCTCAGACATGTTCCCAGGCCACAGGGTTCCAGAATCAAACCGTTCTCATGTTCCCTGGCCAGAGGGTTCCAGAATCCACCGATGTAATGTTCCCAGGCCACAGGGTTCCAGAATCCACCGATGTCATGTTCCCAGGCCACAGGGTTCCAGAATTAATCCTCAGTTATGTTCCCAGGCTACAGGGTTCCGGAATCAAACCTCAGTCATGTTCCCAGGGAACAGGGTTCCAGGAACAAACCTCAGTCATGTTGCCAAGCCACAGGTTTCCACCATCAAACCTCAGACATGTTCCCAGGCCACAGGGTTCCAGAATCAAACCGTTCTCATGTTCCCCGGCCACAGGGTTCCAGAATCCACTGATGTAATGTTCCCAGGCAACAGGGTTCCAGTATCAATCCTCAGTTATATTCCCAGTCTACAGGGTTCCAGAATAAAACCTCAGTCATGTTCCCAGTCCACAGGGTTCCAGAACCAAGCCTCAGTTAGGTTCCCAGGGCACAGTATTCCACAATCTAAACAGATGTCATATTCCCAGGCCACAGGATTCCAGAATCACGCCTCAGACATGTTCCCAGGCCACAGGGTTCCAGAATCAAACCGTTCTCATGTTCCCAGGCCACAGGGTTCCAGAATCCACTGATGTCATGTTCCCAGGCCACAGGATTCCAGAATAAAACTTCAGTCATGTTACCAGTGCACAGGGTTCCAGATCCAAGCCTCAGTCAGGTTCCCAAGGCACAGTATTACACAATCTAAACAGATGGCATGTTCCAAGGCCACAGGATTTCAGAATCACACCTCTGTCATGTTCCCTGGCCACAGGGTTCCAGAATCAAACCAATGTCTACTTCCCAGGCCATGGGTTTCAAGTATCAGGTCGCAGTCATGTTTCCAGGACAGAGGGTTCTACAATCAAACCTCAGTCATGTTGCCAGTCCACAGGGTTCCAGAACCAAGGCTCAGTCAGGTTACCAGGGCACAGTATTCCACAAACTAAACAGATGTCATGTTCCCAGGCCACATGGTTCCAGAATCAAACCTCACTCATATTCCCAGGCCACAGGTTTCCAAAATCAATCCGATTTCATGTTCCCAGGCAACAGGGTACCAGAATCCAAACCGATGTCATGTTCCCAAGCCACAGGATTCCACAATCTCACTTCAGGCATGTTCCCAGGCCAATGGTTTCCAGAATCAAACCTCAGTCATATTCCCAGGCCACATGGTTCCAGATTCAAACCTCAGTCATGTTCCCAGGACCCAGGGTTCCAGAATCAAACCTCAGTCATGTTCCCTGGACACAGGTTTCAAAAATAAAATCCCAGTCATGTTCTCAGGCCACAGGGTACCACAACTAAACCTCAGTCATATTCCCAGGCCAGAGGGTCCCACAATCAAACCTCAGTCCTTTTGCTAGGCCACGGTTCCACCAGCAAGCCTCAGTCATGTTCCCAGGCCAGAGTGTTCCACAATCAAACCTAAGTCATCTTTCCAGGCCACAGGGTTCCACCATCAACCCTCAGTCATGTTGCCTGGTCACAGGTTTCCACCATCAAACCTCAGACAAGTTTCCAGGACACAGGGTTCCAGAATCAAACCGTTCTCATGTTCCCTGGCCAGAGGGTTCCAGAATCCACCGATGTCATGTTCCCAGGCCACAGGGTTCCAGAATCCACCGATGTCATGTTCCCAGGCCACAGGGTTCCAGAATTAATCCTCAGTTATGTTCCCAGGCTACAGGGTTCCGGAATCAAACCTCAGTCATGTTCCCAGGGAACAGGGTTCCAGGAACAAACCTCAGTCATGTTGCCAAGCCACAGGTTTCCACCATCAAACCTCAGACATGTTCCCAGGCCACAGGGTTCCAGAATCAAACCGTTCTCATGTTCCCAGGCCACAGGGTTCCAGAATCCACTGATGTAATGTTCCCAGGCAACAGGGTTCCAGTATCAATCCTCAGTTATATTCCCAGTCTACAGGGTTCCAGAATAAAACCTCAGTCATGTTCCCAGTCCACAGGGTTCCAGAACCAAGCCTCAGTCAGGTTCCCATGGCACAGTATTCCACAATCTAAACAGATGTCATATTCCCAGGCCACAGGATTCCAGAATCATGCCTCAGTCATGTTCCCAGGCCACAAGCATCCAGAATTAAACCTCAGTCATGTTGCCAGGCCATAGGGTACCACCATCAAACCTCAGTCATATTGCCAGACCACAGGTTTCCACAATCAAACCGATTTCATGTTCCCAGGCAACAGGGTACCAGAATCCAAACCGATGTCATGTTCCCAGGCCACAGGATTCCACAATCTAACATAAGTCATGTTCCCAGGACAATGCCCTCCAGAATCAAACCACAGTCATATACCCAGGCCACATGGTCCCAGAATCAATCCTCAGTCATGTTCCCAGTGCACAGGGTTCCAGAACCAAGCCTTCAGTCAGGTTCCCAGGGCACAGTATTCCACAATCTAAACAGATGTCATGTTCCCAGGCCACAGGTTTCCAGAATCACGCCTCAGTCATGTTCCCAGGCCACAGGGTTCCAGAATCAAACCAATGTCAAGTTCCTAGGCCATGGATTTCCAGTACCAGGCCGCAGTCATGTTTCCAGGGCACAGGGTTCTACAGTCAAACCTCAGTCATGTTGCCAGTCCACAGGTTTCTGCCATCAAACCTCAGTCAAGTTCCCAGGACACAGATTTCCAGAATCAAACCGCAGTCATATTCCCAGGTCACATGGTTCCAGAATCAAACCTCAGTCATGTTTGCAGGACCCATGGTTCCACAATCAAACCACAGTCATGTTCCCAGCACAAAGGTGTCCAGAATCAAACCTCAGTCATGTTCCCAGGGAACAGGGTTCCAGTAACAAACCTCAGTCATGTTGCCAAGCCACAGGTTTCCACCATGAAACCTCAGACATGTTCCCAGGCCATAGGGTTCCAGAATCAAACCGTTCTCATGTTCCCAGGCCACAGGGTTCCAGAATCCACTGATGTCATGTTCCCAGGCCACAGGATTCCAGAATAAAACCTCAGTCATGTTCCCAGTGCACAGGGTTCCAGAACCAAGCCTCAGTCAGGTTCCCATGGCACAGTATTCCACAATCTAAACAGATGTCATGTTCCCAGGCCACAGGTTTCCAGAATCACGCCTCAGTCATGTTCCCAGGCCACAGGGCTCCAGAATCAAACCAATGTCAAGTTCCTAGGCCATGGGTTTCCAGTACCAGGCCACAGTCATGTTTCCAGGGCACAGGGTTCTACAGTCAAAGCTCAGTCATGTTGCCAGTCCACAGGTTTCTGCCATCAAACCTCAGTCAAGTTCCCAGGACACAGATTTCCAGAATCAAACCGCAGTCATATTCCCAGGTCACATGGTTCCAGAATCAAACCTCAGTCATGTTTGCAGGACCCATGGTTCCACAATCAAACCACAGTCATGTTCCCAGCACAAAGGTGTCCAGAATCAAACCTCAGTCATGTTCCCAGGGAACAGGGTTCCAGTAACAAACCTCAGTCATGTTGCCAAGCCACAGGTTTCCACCATGAAACCTCAGACATGTTCCTAGGCCATAGGGTTCCAGAATCAAACCGTTCTCATGTTCCCAGGCCACAGGGTTCCAGAATCCACTGATGTCATGTTCCCAGGCCACAGGATTCCAGAATCACGCCTCTGTCATGTTCCTTGGCCACAGGGTTCCAGAATCAAACCAATGTCAAGTTCCCAGGCCATGGGTTTCAAGTATCAGGTCGCAGTCATGTTTCCAGGACAGAGGGTTCTACAATCAAACCTCAGTCATGTCGCCAGTCCACAGGTTTCTGCCATCAAACCTCAGTCAAGTTCCCAGGCCACAGATTTCCAGAATCAAACCTCAGTCATATTCCCATGACACATGGTTCCAGAATCAAACCTCAGTCATGTACGCAGGCCACAGGTTTCCACAATCAAAGCACGGTCATGTTCCCAGGACAAAGGTGTCCAGAAGCAAACCTCACTCATGTTCCCAGGGAACAGGGTTCCAGTAACAAACCTCAGTCATGTTGCCAGGCCACAGGTTTCCACCATCAAACCTCAGACATATTCCCAAGCCACAGGGTTCCAGAATCAAACCTTTCTCATGTTCCCAGGCCACAGGGTTTCAGAATCAGGCTTCAGTCATGTTGCCAGGCCACAGGGTTTCAAAATCCAGCCTCAGTCATTTTGCCAGTTAAGAGTGGTCCACCATCAAACCTCAGTCATGATCCCAGGCCACATGTTTCCACAATGAAACCTCAGTCATTATCCCAGGCCACAGGTTTCCAGAATCAAACCTCAGTCATATTCCCAGGACACATGTTTCCATTATCAAACCTCAGTCATGTTCGCAGGGCACAGGTTTCAACAATCAAACCTCATTCAATTTCCCAGAACACAGGTGTCCAGAATCCAACCTCAGTCATGTTCCCAGGGAACAGGCTTCCAGAAACAAACCTCAGTCATTTTCCCAGGCCACAGGGTTTCAGAATCAAACCACAGTCATGTTCCCAGGCCAGAGGGTTGCACAATCAAACCTCAGTCTTGTTCCCAGGCCACAGGATTCCAGAATCCAACCGATGTCATGTTCCCAGGCCACAGGGTTCCAGATTCAAACCACAGTCATGTTCCCAGGCCAGGGGGTTCCACAATCAAACCTCAGCCATGTTCCCAGGCCACAGGTTTCCAGAAGCAAACCTCAGTCATGTTCCCTGGCCACAGTCTTCCAGAATTAAAGCTCAGTCATGTTGCCAGGTCAGAGGTTTCCACCATCAAACCTCAGACAAGTTTCCAGGACACAGGGTTCCAGAATCAAACGGTTCTCATGTTCCCTGGCCACAGGGTTCCAGAATCCACCGATGTCATGTTCCCAGGCCACAGGGTTCCAGAATCAATCCTCAGATATGTTCCCTGGCTACAGGGTTCCAGAATCAAACCTCAGTCATGTTCCCAGTCCACAGGGTTCCAGAACCAAGGCTCAGTCAGGTTACCGGGGCACAGTATTCCACAAACTAAACAGATGTCATGTTCCCAGGCCACATGGTTCCAGAATCAAACCTCACTCATATTCCCAGGCCACAGGTTTCCAGAATCAATCCGATTTCATGTTCCCAGGCAACAGAGTACCAGAATCCAAACCGATGTCATGTTCCCAAGCCACAGGATTCCACAATCTCACATCAGGCATGTTCCCAGGCCAATGGTTTCCAGAATCAAACCTCAGTCATATTCCCAGGCCACATGGTTCCAGATTCAAACCTCAGTCATGTTCCCAGGACCCAGGGTTCCAGAATCAAACCTCAGTCATGTTCCCTGGACACAGGTTTCAAAAATAAAATCCCAGTCATGTTCTCAGGCCACAGGGTACCACAACTAAACCTCAGTCATATTCCCAGGCCAGAGGGTTCCACAATCAAACCTCAGTCCTTTTGCTAGGCCACGGTTCCACCAGCAAGCCTCAGTCATGTTCCCAGGCCAGAGTGTTCCACAATCAAACCTAAGTCATCTTTCCAGGCCACAGGGTTCCACCATCAACCCTCAGTCATGTTGCCTGGTCACAGGTTTCCACCATCAAACCTCAGACAAGTTTCCAGGACACAGGGTTCCAGAATCAAACCGTTCTCATGTTCCCTGGCCAGAGGGTTCCAGAATCCACCGATGTCATGTTCCCAGGCCACAGGGTTCCAGAATTAATCCTCAGTTATGTTCCCAGGCTACAGGGTTCCGGAATCAAACCTCAGTCATGTTCCCAGGGAACAGGGTTCCAGGAACAAACCTCAGTCATGTTGCCAAGACACAGGTTTCCACCATCAAACCTCAGACATGTTCCCAGGCCACAGGGTTCCAGAATCAAACCGTTCTCATGTTCCCCGGCCACAGGGTTCCAGAATCCACTGATGTAATGTTCCCAGGCAACAGGGTTCCAGTATCAATCCTCAGTTATATTCCCAGTCTACAGGGTTCCAGAATAAAACCTCAGTCATGTTCCCAGTCCACAGGGTTCCAGAACCAAGCCTCAGTTAGGTTCCCAGGGCACAGTATTCTACAATCTAAACAGATGTCATATTCCCAGGCCACAGGATTCCAGAATCACGCCTCAGACATGTTCCCAGGCCACAGGGTTCCAGAATCAAACCATTCTCATGTTCCCAGGCCACAGGGTTCCAGAATCCACTGATGTCATGTTCCCAGGCCACAGGATTCCAGAATAAAACTTCAGTCATGTTCCCAGTGCACAGGGTTCCAGATCCAAGCCTCAGTCAGATTCCCAGGGCACAGTATTCCACAATCTAAACAGATGTCATGTTCCAAGGCCACAGGATTCCAGAATCACGCCTCTGTCATGTTCCCTGGCCACAGGGTTCCAGAATCAAACCAATGTCTACTTCCCAGGCCATGGGTTTCAAGTATCAGGTCGCAGTCATGTTTCCAGGACAGAGGGTTCTACAATCAAACCTCAGTCATGTTGCCAGTCCACAGGGTTCCAGAACCAAGGCTCAGTCAGGTTACCAGGGCACAGTATTCCACAAACTAAACAGATGTCATGTTCCCAGGCCACATGGTTCCAGAATCAAACCTCACTCATATTCCCAGGCCACAGGTTTCCAAAATCAATCCGATTTCATGTTCCCAGGCAACAGGGTACCAGAATCCAAACCGATGTCATGTTCCCAAGCCACAGGATTCCACAATCTCACTTCAGGCATGTTCCCAGGCCAATGGTTTCCAGAATCAAACCTCAGTCATATTCCCAGGCCACATGGTTCCAGATTCAAACCTCAGTCATGTTCCCAGGACCCAGGGTTCCAGAATCAAACCTCAGTCATGTTCCCTGGACACAGGTTTCAAAAATAAAATCCCAGTCATGTTCTCAGGCCACAGGGTACCACAATTAAACCTCAGTCATATTCCCAGGCCAGAGGGTCCCACAATCAAACCTCAGTCCTTTTGCTAGGCCACGGTTCCACCAGCAAGCCTCAGTCATGTTCCCAGGCCAGAGTGTTCCACAATCAAACCTAAGTCATCTTTCCAGGCCACAGGGTTCCACCATCAACCCTCATTCATGTTGCCTGGTCACAGGTTTCCACCATCAAACCTCAGACAAGTTTCCAGGACACAGGGTTCCAGAATCAAACCGTTCTCATGTTCCCTGGCCAGAGGGTTCCAGAATCCACCGATGTCATGTTCCCAGGCCACAGGGTTCCAGAATCCACCGATGTCATGTTCCCAGGCCACAGGGTTCCAGAATTAATCCTCAGTTATGTTCCCAGGCTACAGGGTTCCGGAATCAAACCTCAGTCATGTTCCCAGGGAACAGGGTTCCAGGAACAAACCTCAGTCATGTTCGCAGGACACAGGTTTCCACAATCAAAGCACAGTCATGTTCCCAGGACAAAGGTGTCCAGAAGCAAACCTCACTCATGTTCCCAGGGAACAGGGTTCCAGTAACAAACCTCAGTCATGTTGCCAGGCCACAGGTTTCCACCATCAAACCTCAGACATATTCCCAAGCCACAGGGTTCCAGAATCAAACCTTTCTCATGTTCCCAGGCCACAGGGTTTCAGAATCAGGCTTCAGTCATGTTGCCAGGCCACAGGGTTTCAAAATCCAGCCTCAGTCATTTTGCCAGTCAAGAGTGGTCCACCATCAAACCTCAGTCATGATCCCAGGCCACATGTTTCCACAATGAAACCTCAGTCATTATCCCAGGCCACAGGTTTCCAGAATCAAACCTCAGTCATATTCCCAGGACACATGTTTCCATTATCAAACCTCAGTCATGTTCGCAGGGCACAGGTTTCAACAATCAAACCTCATTCAATTTCCCAGAACACAGGTGTCCAGAATCCAACCTCAGTCATGTTCCCAGGGAACAGGCTTCCAGAAACAAACCTCAATCATTTTCCCAGGCCACAGGGTTTCAGAATCAAACCACAGTCATGTTCCCAGGCCAGAGGGTTGCACAATCAAACCTCAGTCTTGTTCCCAGGCCACAGGATTCCAGAATCCAACCGATGTCATGTTCCCAGGCCACAGGGTTCCAGATTCAAACCACAGTCATGTTCCCAGGCCAGGGGGTTCCACAATCAAACCTCAGCCATGTTCCCAGGCCACAGGTTTCCAGAAGCAAACCTCAGTCATGTTCCCAGGACACAGGTTTC
The DNA here is from genome assembly GCF_965194805.1 of Balaenoptera borealis. Classification (NCBI taxonomy): domain Eukaryota; kingdom Metazoa; phylum Chordata; class Mammalia; order Artiodactyla; family Balaenopteridae; genus Balaenoptera; species Balaenoptera borealis. Next base: position 38,514,416 of record NC_138878.1, on the reverse strand, counting down.
CAGAGTCAACCCGAGATCATGTTCCCTGGCCACAGTCTTCCAGAATTAAACCTCAGTCATGTTGCCAGGTCAGAGGTTTCCACCATCAAACCTCAGACAAGTTTCCAGGACACAGGGTTCCAGAACCAAGGCTCAGTCAGGTTACCGGGGCACAGTATTCCACAAACTAAACAGATGTCATGTTCCCAGGCCACATGGTTCCAGAATCAAACCTCACTCATATTCCCAGGCCACAGGTTTCCAGAATCAATCCGATTTCATGTTCCCAGGCAACAGGGTACCAGAATCCAAACCGATGTCATGTTCCCAAGCCACAGGATTCCACAATCTCACATCAGGCATGTTCCCAGGCCAATGGTTTCCAGAATCAAACCTCAGTCATATTCCCAGGCCAGGGGGTTCCACAATCAAACCTCAGTCCTTTTGCTAGGCCACGGTTCCACCAACAAGCCTCAGTCATGTTCCCAGGCCAGAGTGTTCCACAATCAAACCTAAGTCATCTTTCCAGGCCACAGGGTTCCACCATCAAACCTCAGACAAGTTTCCAGGACACAGGGTTCCAGAATCAAACCGTTCTCATGTTCCCTGGCCACAGGGTTCCAGAATCCACCGATGTCATGTTCCCAGGCCACAGGGTTCCAGAATCAATCCTCAGTTATGTTCCCAGGCTACAGGGTTCCAGATTCAAACCTCAGTCATGTTCCCAGTCCACAGGGTTCCAGAACCAAGGCTCAGTCAGGTTACCGGGGCACAGTATTCCACAAACTAAACAGATGTCATGTTCCCAGGCCACATGGTTCCAGAATCAAACCTCACTCATATTCCCAGGCCACAGGTTTCCAGAATCAATCCGATTTCATGTTCCCAGGCAACAGGGTACCAGAATCCAAACCGATGTCATGTTCCCAAGCCACAGGATTCCACAATCTCACATCAGGCATGTTCCCAGGCCAATGGTTTCCAGAATCAAACCTCAGTCATATTCCCAGGCCACATGGTTCCAGATTCAAACCTCAGTCATGTTCCCAGGACCCAGGGTTCCAGAATCAAACCTCAGTCATGTTCCCTGGACACAGGTTTCAAAAATAAAATCCCAGTCATGTTCTCAGGCCACAGGGTACCACAACTAAACCTCAGTCATATTCCCAGGCCAGAGGGTTCCACAATCAAACCTCAGTCCTTTTGCTAGGCCACGGTTCCACCAGCAAGCCTCAGTCATGTTCCCAGGCCAGAGTGTTCCACAATCAAACCTAAGTCATCTTTCCAGGCCACAGGGTTCCACCATCAACCCTCAGTCATGTTGCCTGGTCAGAGGTTTCCACCATCAAACCTCAGACAAGTTTCCAGGACACAGGGTTCCAGAATCAAACCGTTCTCATGTTCCCTGGCCAGAGGGTTCCAGAATCCACCGATGTAATGTTCCCAGGCCACAGGGTTCCAGAATCCACCGATGTCATGTTCCCAGGCCACAGGGTTCCAGAATTAATCCTCAGTTATGTTCCCAGGCTACAGGGTTCCGGAATCAAACCTCAGTCATGTTGCCAAGCCACAGGTTTCCACCATGAAACCTCAGACATGTTCCCAGGCCATAGGGTTCCAGAATCAAACCGTTCTCATGTTCCTAGGCCACAGGGTTCCAGAATCCACTGATGTCATGTTCCCAGGCCACAGGATTCCAGAATAAAACTTCAGTCATGTTCCCAGTGCACAGGGTTCCAGATCCAAGCCTCAGTCAGGTTCCCAGGGCACAGTATTCCACAATCTAAACAGATGTCATATTCCCAGGCCCCAGGTGTCCAGAATCACGCCTCAGTCATGTTCCCAGGCCACAAGCATCCAGAATTAAACCTCAGTCATGTTGCCAGGCCATAGGGTACCACCATCAAACCTCAGTCATATTGCCAGACCACAGGTTTCCACAATCAAACCGATTTCATGTTCCCAGGCAACAGGGTACCAGAATCCAAATCGATGTCATGTTCCCAGGCCACAGGATTCCACAATCTAACATAAGTCATGTTCCCAGGACAATGCCCTCCAGAATCAAACCACAGTCATATACCCAGGCCACATGGTCCCAGAATCAATCCTCAGTCATGTTCCCAGTCCACAGGATTCCAGAACCAAGCCTTCAGTCAGGTTCCCAGGGCACAGTATTCCACAATCTAAACAGATGTCATGTTCCCAGGCCACAGGTTTCCAGAATCACGCCTCAGTCATGTTCCCAGGCCACAGGGTTCCAGAATCAAACCAATGTCAAGTTCCTAGGCCATGGGTTTCCAGTACCAGGCCGCAGTCATGTTTCCAGGGCACAGGGTTCTACAGTCAAACCTCAGTCATGTTGCCAGTCCACAGGTTTCTGCCATCAAACCTCAGTCAAGTTCCCAGGACACAGATTTCCAGAATCAAACCGCAGTCATATTCCCAGGTCACATGGTTCCAGAATCAAACCTCAGTCATGTTTGCAGGACCCATGGTTCCACAATCAAACCACAGTCATGTTCCCAGCACAAAGGTGTCCAGAATCAAACCTCAGTCATGTTCCCAGGGAACAGGGTTCCAGTAACAAACCTCAGTCATGTTGCCAAGCCACAGGTTTCCACCATGAAACCTCAGACATGTTCCCAGGCCACAGGGTTCCAGAATCAAACCGTTCTCATGTTCCCTGGCCAGAGGGTTCCAGAATCCACCGATGTAATGTTCCCAGGCCACAGGGTTCCAGAATCCACCGATGTCATGTTCCCAGGCCACAGGGTTCCAGAATTAATCCTCAGTTATGTTCCCAGGCTACAGGGTTCCGGAATCAAACCTCAGTCATGTTCCCAGGGAACAGGGTTCCAGGAACAAACCTCAGTCATGTTGCCAAGCCACAGGTTTCCACCATCAAACCTCAGACATGTTCCCAGGCCACAGGGTTCCAGAATCAAACCGTTCTCATGTTCCCCGGCCACAGGGTTCCAGAATCCACTGATGTAATGTTCCCAGGCAACAGGGTTCCAGTATCAATCCTCAGTTATATTCCCAGTCTACAGGGTTCCAGAATAAAACCTCAGTCATGTTCCCAGTCCACAGGGTTCCAGAACCAAGCCTCAGTTAGGTTCCCAGGGCACAGTATTCCACAATCTAAACAGATGTCATATTCCCAGGCCACAGGATTCCAGAATCACGCCTCAGACATGTTCCCAGGCCACAGGGTTCCAGAATCAAACCGTTCTCATGTTCCCAGGCCACAGGGTTCCAGAATCCACTGATGTCATGTTCCCAGGCCACAGGATTCCAGAATAAAACTTCAGTCATGTTACCAGTGCACAGGGTTCCAGATCCAAGCCTCAGTCAGGTTCCCAAGGCACAGTATTACACAATCTAAACAGATGGCATGTTCCAAGGCCACAGGATTTCAGAATCACACCTCTGTCATGTTCCCTGGCCACAGGGTTCCAGAATCAAACCAATGTCTACTTCCCAGGCCATGGGTTTCAAGTATCAGGTCGCAGTCATGTTTCCAGGACAGAGGGTTCTACAATCAAACCTCAGTCATGTTGCCAGTCCACAGGGTTCCAGAACCAAGGCTCAGTCAGGTTACCAGGGCACAGTATTCCACAAACTAAACAGATGTCATGTTCCCAGGCCACATGGTTCCAGAATCAAACCTCACTCATATTCCCAGGCCACAGGTTTCCAAAATCAATCCGATTTCATGTTCCCAGGCAACAGGGTACCAGAATCCAAACCGATGTCATGTTCCCAAGCCACAGGATTCCACAATCTCACTTCAGGCATGTTCCCAGGCCAATGGTTTCCAGAATCAAACCTCAGTCATATTCCCAGGCCACATGGTTCCAGATTCAAACCTCAGTCATGTTCCCAGGACCCAGGGTTCCAGAATCAAACCTCAGTCATGTTCCCTGGACACAGGTTTCAAAAATAAAATCCCAGTCATGTTCTCAGGCCACAGGGTACCACAACTAAACCTCAGTCATATTCCCAGGCCAGAGGGTCCCACAATCAAACCTCAGTCCTTTTGCTAGGCCACGGTTCCACCAGCAAGCCTCAGTCATGTTCCCAGGCCAGAGTGTTCCACAATCAAACCTAAGTCATCTTTCCAGGCCACAGGGTTCCACCATCAACCCTCAGTCATGTTGCCTGGTCACAGGTTTCCACCATCAAACCTCAGACAAGTTTCCAGGACACAGGGTTCCAGAATCAAACCGTTCTCATGTTCCCTGGCCAGAGGGTTCCAGAATCCACCGATGTCATGTTCCCAGGCCACAGGGTTCCAGAATCCACCGATGTCATGTTCCCAGGCCACAGGGTTCCAGAATTAATCCTCAGTTATGTTCCCAGGCTACAGGGTTCCGGAATCAAACCTCAGTCATGTTCCCAGGGAACAGGGTTCCAGGAACAAACCTCAGTCATGTTGCCAAGCCACAGGTTTCCACCATCAAACCTCAGACATGTTCCCAGGCCACAGGGTTCCAGAATCAAACCGTTCTCATGTTCCCAGGCCACAGGGTTCCAGAATCCACTGATGTAATGTTCCCAGGCAACAGGGTTCCAGTATCAATCCTCAGTTATATTCCCAGTCTACAGGGTTCCAGAATAAAACCTCAGTCATGTTCCCAGTCCACAGGGTTCCAGAACCAAGCCTCAGTCAGGTTCCCATGGCACAGTATTCCACAATCTAAACAGATGTCATATTCCCAGGTCACAGGATTCCAGAATCATGCCTCAGTCATGTTCCCAGGCCACAAGCATCCAGAATTAAACCTCAGTCATGTTGCCAGGCCATAGGGTACCACCATCAAACCTCAGTCATATTGCCAGACCACAGGTTTCCACAATCAAACCGATTTCATGTTCCCAGGCAACAGGGTACCAGAATCCAAACCGATGTCATGTTCCCAGGCCACAGGATTCCACAATCTAACATAAGTCATGTTCCCAGGACAATGCCCTCCAGAATCAAACCACAGTCATATACCCAGGCCACATGGTCCCAGAATCAATCCTCAGTCATGTTCCCAGTGCACAGGGTTCCAGAACCAAGCCTTCAGTCAGGTTCCCAGGGCACAGTATTCCACAATCTAAACAGATGTCATGTTCCCAGGCCACAGGTTTCCAGAATCACGCCTCAGTCGTGTTCCCAGGCCACAGGGTTCCAGAATCAAACCAATGTCAAGTTCCTAGGCCATGGATTTCCAGTACCAGGCCGCAGTCATGTTTCCAGGGCACAGGGTTCTACAGTCAAACCTCAGTCATGTTGCCAGTCCACAGGTTTCTGCCATCAAACCTCAGTCAAGTTCCCAGGACACAGATTTCCAGAATCAAACCGCAGTCATATTCCCAGGTCACATGGTTCCAGAATCAAACCTCAGTCATGTTTGCAGGACCCATGGTTCCACAATCAAACCACAGTCATGTTCCCAGCACAAAGGTGTCCAGAATCAAACCTCAGTCATGTTCCCAGGGAACAGGGTTCCAGTAACAAACCTCAGTCATGTTGCCAAGCCACAGGTTTCCACCATGAAACCTCAGACATGTTCCCAGGCCATAGGGTTCCAGAATCAAACCGTTCTCATGTTCCCAGGCCACAGGGTTCCAGAATCCACTGATGTCATGTTCCCAGGCCACAGGATTCCAGAATAAAACCTCAGTCATGTTCCCAGTGCACAGGGTTCCAGAACCAAGCCTCAGTCAGGTTCCCATGGCACAGTATTCCACAATCTAAACAGATGTCATGTTCCCAGGCCACAGGTTTCCAGAATCACGCCTCAGTCATGTTCCCAGGCCACAGGGCTCCAGAATCAAACCAATGTCAAGTTCCTAGGCCATGGGTTTCCAGTACCAGGCCACAGTCATGTTTCCAGGGCACAGGGTTCTACAGTCAAAGCTCAGTCATGTTGCCAGTCCACAGGTTTCTGCCATCAAACCTCAGTCAAGTTCCCAGGACACAGATTTCCAGAATCAAACCGCAGTCATATTCCCAGGTCACATGGTTCCAGAATCAAACCTCAGTCATGTTTGCAGGACCCATGGTTCCACAATCAAACCACAGTCATGTTCCCAGCACAAAGGTGTCCAGAATCAAACCTCAGTCATGTTCCCAGGGAACAGGGTTCCAGTAACAAACCTCAGTCATGTTGCCAAGCCACAGGTTTCCACCATGAAACCTCAGACATGTTCCTAGGCCATAGGGTTCCAGAATCAAACCGTTCTCATGTTCCCAGGCCACAGGGTTCCAGAATCCACTGATGTCATGTTCCCAGGCCACAGGATTCCAGAATCACGCCTCTGTCATGTTCCTTGGCCACAGGGTTCCAGAATCAAACCAATGTCAAGTTCCCAGGCCATGGGTTTCAAGTATCAGGTCGCAGTCATGTTTCCAGGACAGAGGGTTCTACAATCAAACCTCAGTCATGTCGCCAGTCCACAGGTTTCTGCCATCAAACCTCAGTCAAGTTCCCAGGCCACAGATTTCCAGAATCAAACCTCAGTCATATTCCCATGACACATGGTTCCAGAATCAAACCTCAGTCATGTTCGCAGGCCACAGGTTTCCACAATCAAAGCACAGTCATGTTCCCAGGACAAAGGTGTCCAGAAGCAAACCTCACTCATGTTCCCAGGGAACAGGGTTCCAGTAACAAACCTCAGTCATGTTGCCAGGCCACAGGTTTCCACCATCAAACCTCAGACATATTCCCAAGCCACAGGGTTCCAGAATCAAAACTTTCTCATGTTCCCAGGCCACAGGGTTTCAGAATCAGGCTTCAGTCATGTTGCCAGGCCACAGGGTTTCAAAATCCAGCCTCAGTCATTTTGCCAGTCAAGAGTGGTCCACCATCAAACCTCAGTCATGATCCCAGGCCACATGTTTCCATTATCAAACCTCAGTCATGTTCGCAGGGCACAGGTTTCAACAATCAAACCTCATTCAATTTCCCAGAACACAGGTGTCCAGAATCCAACCTCAGTCATGTTCCCAGGGAACAGGCTTCCAGAAACAAACCTCAGTCATTTTCCCAGGCCACAGGGTTTCAGAATCAAACCACAGTCATGTTCCCAGGCCAGAGGGTTGCACAATCAAACCTCAGTCTTGTTCCCAGGCCACAGGATTCCAGAATCCAACCGATGTCATGTTCCCAGGCCACAGGGTTCCAGATTCAAACCACAGTCATGTTCCCAGGCCAGGGGGTTCCACAATCAAACCTCAGCCATGTTCCCAGGCCACAGGTTTCCAGAAGCAAACCTCAGTCATGTTCCCTGGCCACAGTCTTCCAGAATTAAAGCTCAGTCATGTTGCCAGGTCAGAGGTTTCCACCATCAAACCTCAGACAAGTTTCCAGGACACAGGGTTCCAGAATCAAACGGTTCTCATGTTCCCTGGCCACAGGGTTCCAGAATCCACCGATGTCATGTTCCCAGGCCACAGGGTTCCAGAATCAATCCTCAGATATGTTCCCTGGCTACAGGGTTCCAGAATCAAACCTCAGTCATGTTCCCAGTCCACAGGGTTCCAGAACCAAGGCTCAGTCAGGTTACCGGGGCACAGTATTCCACAAACTAAACAGATGTCATGTTCCCAGGCCACATGGTTCCAGAATCAAACCTCACTCATATTCCCAGGCCACAGGTTTCCAGAATCAATCCGATTTCATGTTCCCAGGCAACAGAGTACCAGAATCCAAACCGATGTCATGTTCCCAAGCCACAGGATTCCACAATCTCACATCAGGCATGTTCCCAGGCCAATGGTTTCCAGAATCAAACCTCAGTCATATTCCCAGGCCACATGGTTCCAGATTCAAACCTCAGTCATGTTCCCAGGACCCAGGGTTCCAGAATCAAACCTCAGTCATGTTCCCTGGACACAGGTTTCAAAAATAAAATCCCAGTCATGTTCTCAGGCCACAGGGTACCACAACTAAACCTCAGTCATATTCCCAGGCCAGAGGGTTCCACAATCAAACCTCAGTCCTTTTGCTAGGCCACGGTTCCACCAGCAAGCCTCAGTCATGTTCCCAGGCCAGAGTGTTCCACAATCAAACCTAAGTCATCTTTCCAGGCCACAGGGTTCCACCATCAACCCTCAGTCATGTTGCCTGGTCACAGGTTTCCACCATCAAACCTCAGACAAGTTTCCAGGACACAGGGTTCCAGAATCAAACCGTTCTCATGTTCCCTGGCCAGAGGGTTCCAGAATCCACCGATGTCATGTTCCCAGGCCACAGGGTTCCAGAATTAATCCTCAGTTATGTTCCCAGGCTACAGGGTTCCGGAATCAAACCTCAGTCATGTTCCCAGGGAACAGGGTTCCAGGAACAAACCTCAGTCATGTTGCCAAGACACAGGTTTCCACCATCAAACCTCAGACATGTTCCCAGGCCACAGGGTTCCAGAATCAAACCGTTCTCATGTTCCCCGGCCACAGGGTTCCAGAATCCACTGATGTAATGTTCCCAGGCAACAGGGTTCCAGTATCAATCCTCAGTTATATTCCCAGTCTACAGGGTTCCAGAATAAAACCTCAGTCATGTTCCCAGTCCACAGGGTTCCAGAACCAAGCCTCAGTTAGGTTCCCAGGGCACAGTATTCTACAATCTAAACAGATGTCATATTCCCAGGCCACAGGATTCCAGAATCACGCCTCAGACATGTTCCCAGGCCACAGGGTTCCAGAATCAAACCATTCTCATGTTCCCAGGCCACAGGGTTCCAGAATCCACTGATGTCATGTTCCCAGGCCACAGGATTCCAGAATAAAACTTCAGTCATGTTCCCAGTGCACAGGGTTCCAGATCCAAGCCTCAGTCAGATTCCCAGGGCACAGTATTCCACAATCTAAACAGATGTCATGTTCCAAGGCCACAGGATTCCAGAATCACGCCTCTGTCATGTTCCCTGGCCACAGGGTTCCAGAATCAAACCAATGTCTAGTTCCCAGGCCATGGGTTTCAAGTATCAGGTCGCAGTCATGTTTCCAGGACAGAGGGTTCTACAATCAAACCTCAGTCATGTTGCCAGTCCACAGGGTTCCAGAACCAAGGCTCAGTCAGGTTACCAGGGCACAGTATTCCACAAACTAAACAGATGTCATGTTCCCAGGCCACATGGTTCCAGAATCAAACCTCACTCATATTCCCAGGCCACAGGTTTCCAAAATCAATCCGATTTCATGTTCCCAGGCAACAGGGTACCAGAATCCAAACCGATGTCATGTTCCCAAGCCACAGGATTCCACAATCTCACTTCAGGCATGTTCCCAGGCCAATGGTTTCCAGAATCAAACCTCAGTCATATTCCCAGGCCACATGGTTCCAGATTCAAACCTCAGTCATGTTCCCAGGACCCAGGGTTCCAGAATCAAACCTCAGTCATGTTCCCTGGACACAGGTTTCAAAAATAAAATCCCAGTCATGTTCTCAGGCCACAGGGTACCACAATTAAACCTCAGTCATATTCCCAGGCCAGAGGGTCCCACAATCAAACCTCAGTCCTTTTGCTAGGCCACGGTTCCACCAGCAAGCCTCAGTCATGTTCCCAGGCCAGAGTGTTCCACAATCAAACCTAAGTCATCTTTCCAGGCCACAGGGTTCCACCATCAACCCTCATTCATGTTGCCTGGTCACAGGTTTCCACCATCAAACCTCAGACAAGTTTCCAGGACACAGGGTTCCAGAATCAAACCGTTCTCATGTTCCCTGGCCAGAGGGTTCCAGAATCCACCGATGTCATGTTCCCAGGCCACAGGGTTCCAGAATCCACCGATGTCATGTTCCCAGGCCACAGGGTTCCAGAATTAATCCTCAGTTATGTTCCCAGGCTACAGGGTTCCGGAATCAAACCTCAGTCATGTTCCCAGGGAACAGGGTTCCAGGAACAAACCTCAGTCATGTTCGCAGGACACAGGTTTCCACAATCAAAGCACAGTCATGTTCCCAGGACAAAGGTGTCCAGAAGCAAACCTCACTCATGTTCCCAGGGAACAGGGTTCCAGTAACAAACCTCAGTCATGTTGCCAGGCCACAGGTTTCCACCATCAAACCTCAGACATATTCCCAAGCCACAGGGTTCCAGAATCAAACCTTTCTCATGTTCCCAGGCCACAGGGTTTCAGAATCAGGCTTCAGTCATGTTGCCAGGCCACAGGGTTTCAAAATCCAGCCTCAGTCATTTTGCCAGTCAAGAGTGGTCCACCATCAAACCTCAGTCATGATCCCAGGCCACATGTTTCCACAATGAAACCTCAGTCATTATCCCAGGCCACAGGTTTCCAGAATCAAACCTCAGTCATATTCCCAGGACACATGTTTCCATTATCAAACCTCAGTCATGTTCGCAGGGCACAGGTTTCAACAATCAAACCTCATTCAATTTCCCAGAACACAGGTGTCCAGAATCCAACCTCAGTCATGTTCCCAGGGAACAGGCTTCCAGAAACAAACCTCAATCATTTTCCCAGGCCACAGGGTTTCAGAATCAAACCACAGTCATGTTCCCAGGCCAGAGGGTTGCACAATCAAACCTCAGTCTTGTTCCCAGGCCACAGGATTCCAGAATCCAACCGATGTCATGTTCCCAGGCCACAGGGTTCCAGATTCAAACCACAGTCATGTTCCCAGGCCAGGGGGTTCCACAATCAAACCTCAGCCATGTTCCCAGGCCACAGGTTTCCAGAAGCAAACCTCAGTCATGTTCCCAGGACACAGGTTTCCAGAGTCAACCCGAGATCATGTTCCCTGGCCACAGTCTTCCAGAATTAAACCTCAGTCATGTTGCCAGGTCAGAGGTTTCCACCATCAAACCTCAGACAAGTTTCCAGGACACAGGGTTCCAGAACCAAGGCTCAGTCAGGTTACCGGGGCACAGTATTCCACAAACTAAACAGATGTCATGTTCCCAGGCCACATGGTTCCAGAATCAAACCTCACTCATATTCCCAGGCCACAGGTTTCCAGAATCAATCCGATTTCATGTTCCCAGGCAACAGGGTACCAGAATCCAAACCGATGTCATGTTCCCAAGCCACAGGATTCCACAATCTCACATCAGGCATGTTCCCAGGCCAATGGTTTCCAGAATCAAACCTCAGTCATATTCCCAGGCCAGGGGGTTCCACAATCAAACCTCAGTCCTTTTGCTAGGCCACGGTTCCACCAACAAGCCTCAGTCATGTTCCCAGGCCAGAGTGTTCCACAATCAAACCTAAGTCATCTTTCCAGGCCACAGGGTTCCACCATCAAACCTCAGACAAGTTTCCAGGACACAGGGTTCCAGAATCAAACCGTTCTCATGTTCCCTGGCCACAGGGTTCCAGAATCCACCGATGTCATGTTCCCAGGCCACAGGGTTCCAGAATCAATCCTCAGTTATGTTCCCAGGCTACAGGGTTCCAGATTCAAACCTCAGTCATGTTCCCAGTCCACAGGGTTCCAGAACCAAGGCTCAGTCAGGTTACCGGGGCACAGTATTCCACAAACTAAACAGATGTCATGTTCCCAGGCCACATGGTTCCAGAATCAAACCTCACTCATATTCCCAGGCCACAGGTTTCCAGAATCAATCCGATTTCATGTTCCCAGGCAACAGGGTACCAGAATCCAAACCGATGTCATGTTCCCAAGCCACAGGATTCCACAATCTCACATCAGGCATGTTCCCAGGCCAATGGTTTCCAGAATCAAACCTCAGTCATATTCCCAGGCCACATGGTTCCAGATTCAAACCTCAGTCATGTTCCCAGGACCCAGGGTTCCAGAATCAAACCTCAGTCATGTTCCCTGGACACAGGTTTCAAAAATAAAATCCCAGTCATGTTCTCAGGCCACAGGGTACCACAACTAAACCTCAGTCATATTCCCAGGCCAGAGGGTTCCACAATCAAACCTCAGTCCTTTTGCTAGGCCACGGTTCCACCAGCAAGCCTCAGTCATGTTCCCAGGCCAGAGTGTTCCACAATCAAACCTAAGTCATCTTTCCAGGCCACAGGGTTCCACCATCAACCCTCAGTCATGTTGCCTGGTCAGAGGTTTCCACCATCAAACCTCAGACAAGTTTCCAGGACACAGGGTTCCAGAATCAAACCGTTCTCATGTTCCCTGGCCAGAGGGTTCCAGAATCCACCGATGTAATGTTCCCAGGCCACAGGGTTCCAGAATCCACCGATGTCATGTTCCCAGGCCACAGGGTTCCAGAATTAATCCTCAGTTATGTTCCCAGGCTACAGGGTTCCGGAATCAAACCTCAGTCATGTTGCCAAGCCACAGGTTTCCACCATGAAACCTCAGACATGTTCCCAGGCCATAGGGTTCCAGAATCAAACCGTTCTCATGTTCCTAGGCCACAGGGTTCCAGAATCCACTGATGTCATGTTCCCAGGCCACAGGATTCCAGAATAAAACTTCAGTCATGTTCCCAGTGCACAGGGTTCCAGATCCAAGCCTCAGTCAGGTTCCCAGGGCACAGTATTCCACAATCTAAACAGATGTCATATTCCCAGGCCCCAGGTGTCCAGAATCACGCCTCAGTCATGTTCCCAGGCCACAAGCATCCAGAATTAAACCTCAGTCATGTTGCCAGGCCATAGGGTACCACCATCAAACCTCAGTCATATTGCCAGACCACAGGTTTCCACAATCAAACCGATTTCATGTTCCCAGGCAACAGGGTACCAGAATCCAAATCGATGTCATGTTCCCAGGCCACAGGATTCCACAATCTAACATAAGTCATGTTCCCAGGACAATGCCCTCCAGAATCAAACCACAGTCATATACCCAGGCCACATGGTCCCAGAATCAATCCTCAGTCATGTTCCCAGTCCACAGGATTCCAGAACCAAGCCTTCAGTCAGGTTCCCAGGGCACAGTATTCCACAATCTAAACAGATGTCATGTTCCCAGGCCACAGGTTTCCAGAATCACGCCTCAGTCATGTTCCCAGGCCACAGGGTTCCAGAATCAAACCAATGTCAAGTTCCTAGGCCATGGGTTTCCAGTACCAGGCCGCAGTCATGTTTCCAGGGCACAGGGTTCTACAGTCAAACCTCAGTCATGTTGCCAGTCCACAGGTTTCTGCCATCAAACCTCAGTCAAGTTCCCAGGACACAGATTTCCAGAATCAAACCGCAGTCATATTCCCAGGTCACATGGTTCCAGAATCAAACCTCAGTCATGTTTGCAGGACCCATGGTTCCACAATCAAACCACAGTCATGTTCCCAGCACAAAGGTGTCCAGAATCAAACCTCAGTCATGTTCCCAGGGAACAGGGTTCCAGTAACAAACCTCAGTCATGTTGCCAAGCCACAGGTTTCCACCATGAAACCTCAGACATGTTCCCAGGCCACAGGGTTCCAGAATCAAACCGTTCTCATGTTCCCTGGCCAGAGGGTTCCAGAATCCACCGATGTAATGTTCCCAGGCCACAGGGTTCCAGAATCCACCGATGTCATGTTCCCAGGCCACAGGGTTCCAGAATTAATCCTCAGTTATGTTCCCAGGCTACAGGGTTCCGGAATCAAACCTCAGTCATGTTCCCAGGGAACAGGGTTCCAGGAACAAACCTCAGTCATGTTGCCAAGCCACAGGTTTCCACCATCAAACCTCAGACATGTTCCCAGGCCACAGGGTTCCAGAATCAAACCGTTCTCATGTTCCCCGGCCACAGGGTTCCAGAATCCACTGATGTAATGTTCCCAGGCAACAGGGTTCCAGTATCAATCCTCAGTTATATTCCCAGTCTACAGGGTTCCAGAATAAAACCTCAGTCATGTTCCCAGTCCACAGGGTTCCAGAACCAAGCCTCAGTTAGGTTCCCAGGGCACAGTATTCCACAATCTAAACAGATGTCATATTCCCAGGCCACAGGATTCCAGAATCACGCCTCAGACATGTTCCCAGGCCACAGGGTTCCAGAATCAAACCGTTCTCATGTTCCCAGGCCACAGGGTTCCAGAATCCACTCATGTCATGTTCCCAGGCCACAGGATTCCAGAATAAAACTTCAGTCATGTTACCAGTGCACAGGGTTCCAGATCCAAGCCTCAGTCAGGTTCCCAAGGCACAGTATTACACAATCTAAACAGATGGCATGTTCCAAGGCCACAGGATTTCAGAATCACACCTCTGTCATGTTCCCTGGCCACAGGGTTCCAGAATCAAACCAATGTCTACTTCCCAGGCCATGGGTTTCAAGTATCAGGTCGCAGTCATGTTTCCAGGACAGAGGGTTCTACAATCAAACCTCAGTCATGTTGCCAGTCCACAGGGTTCCAGAACCAAGGCTCAGTCAGGTTACCAGGGCACAGTATTCCACAAACTAAACAGATGTCATGTTCCCAGGCCACATGGTTCCAGAATCAAACCTCACTCATATTCCCAGGCCACAGGTTTCCAAAATCAATCCGATTTCATGTTCCCAGGCAACAGGGTACCAGAATCCAAACCGATGTCATGTTCCCAAGCCACAGGATTCCACAATCTCACTTCAGGCATGTTCCCAGGCCAATGGTTTCCAGAATCAAACCTCAGTCATATTCCCAGGCCACATGGTTCCAGATTCAAACCTCAGTCATGTTCCCAGGACCCAGGGTTCCAGAATCAAACCTCAGTCATGTTCCCTGGACACAGGTTTCAAAAATAAAATCCCAGTCATGTTCTCAGGCCACAGGGTACCACAACTAAACCTCAGTCATATTCCCAGGCCAGAGGGTCCCACAATCAAACCTCAGTCCTTTTGCTAGGCCACGGTTCCACCAGCAAGCCTCAGTCATGTTCCCAGGCCAGAGTGTTCCACAATCAAACCTAAGTCATCTTTCCAGGCCACAGGGTTCCACCATCAACCCTCAGTCATGTTGCCTGGTCACAGGTTTCCACCATCAAACCTCAGACAAGTTTCCAGGACACAGGGTTCCAGAATCAAACCGTTCTCATGTTCCCTGGCCAGAGGGTTCCAGAATCCACCGATGTCATGTTCCCAGGCCACAGGGTTCCAGAATCCACCGATGTCATGTTCCCAGGCCACAGGGTTCCAGAATTAATCCTCAGTTATGTTCCCAGGCTACAGGGTTCCGGAATCAAACCTCAGTCATGTTCCCAGGGAACAGGGTTCCAGGAACAAACCTCAGTCATGTTGCCAAGCCACAGGTTTCCACCATCAAACCTCAGACATGTTCCCAGGCCACAGGGTTCCAGAATCAAACCGTTCTCATGTTCCCAGGCCACAGGGTTCCAGAATCCACTGATGTAATGTTCCCAGGCAACAGGGTTCCAGTATCAATCCTCAGTTATATTCCCAGTCTACAGGGTTCCAGAATAAAACCTCAGTCATGTTCCCAGTCCACAGGGTTCCAGAACCAAGCCTCAGTCAGGTTCCCATGGCACAGTATTCCACAATCTAAACAGATGTCATATTCCCAGGCCACAGGATTCCAGAATCATGCCTCAGTCATGTTCCCAGGCCACAAGCATCCAGAATTAAACCTCAGTCATGTTGCCAGGCCATAGGGTACCACCATCAAACCTCAGTCATATTGCCAGACCACAGGTTTCCACAATCAAACCGATTTCATGTTCCCAGGCAACAGGGTACCAGAATCCAAACCGATGTCATGTTCCCAGGCCACAGGATTCCACAATCTAACATAAGTCATGTTCCCAGGACAATGCCCTCCAGAATCAAACCACAGTCATATACCCAGGCCACATGGTCCCAGAATCAATCCTCAGTCATGTTCCCAGTGCACAGGGTTCCAGAACCAAGCCTTCAGTCAGGTTCCCAGGGCACAGTATTCCACAATCTAAACAGATGTCATGTTCCCAGGCCACAGGTTTCCAGAATCACGCCTCAGTCATGTTCCCAGGCCACAGGGTTCCAGAATCAAACCAATGTCAAGTTCCTAGGCCATGGATTTCCAGTACCAGGCCGCAGTCATGTTTCCAGGGCACAGGGTTCTACAGTCAAACCTCAGTCATGTTGCCAGTCCACAGGTTTCTGCCATCAAACCTCAGTCAAGTTCCCAGGACACAGATTTCCAGAATCAAACCGCAGTCATATTCCCAGGTCACATGGTTCCAGAATCAAACCTCAGTCATGTTTGCAGGACCCATGGTTCCACAATCAAACCACAGTCATGTTCCCAGCACAAAGGTGTCCAGAATCAAACCTCAGTCATGTTCCCAGGGAACAGGGTTCCAGTAACAAACCTCAGTCATGTTGCCAAGCCACAGGTTTCCACCATGAAACCTCAGACATGTTCCCAGGCCATAGGGTTCCAGAATCAAACCGTTCTCATGTTCCCAGGCCACAGGGTTCCAGAATCCACTGATGTCATGTTCCCAGGCCACAGGATTCCAGAATAAAACCTCAGTCATGTTCCCAGTGCACAGGGTTCCAGAACCAAGCCTCAGTCAGGTTCCCATGGCACAGTATTCCACAATCTAAACAGATGTCATGTTCCCAGGCCACAGGTTTCCAGAATCACGCCTCAGTCATGTTCCCAGGCCACAGGGCTCCAGAATCAAACCAATGTCAAGTTCCTAGGCCATGGGTTTCCAGTACCAGGCCACAGTCATGTTTCCAGGGCACAGGGTTCTACAGTCAAAGCTCAGTCATGTTGCCAGTCCACAGGTTTCTGCCATCAAACCTCAGTCAAGTTCCCAGGACACAGATTTCCAGAATCAAACCGCAGTCATATTCCCAGGTCACATGGTTCCAGAATCAAACCTCAGTCATGTTTGCAGGACCCATGGTTCCACAATCAAACCACAGTCATGTTCCCAGCACAAAGGTGTCCAGAATCAAACCTCAGTCATGTTCCCAGGGAACAGGGTTCCAGTAACAAACCTCAGTCATGTTGCCAAGCCACAGGTTTCCACCATGAAACCTCAGACATGTTCCTAGGCCATAGGGTTCCAGAATCAAACCGTTCTCATGTTCCCAGGCCACAGGGTTCCAGAATCCACTGATGTCATGTTCCCAGGCCACAGGATTCCAGAATCACGCCTCTGTCATGTTCCTTGGCCACAGGGTTCCAGAATCAAACCAATGTCAAGTTCCCAGGCCATGGGTTTCAAGTATCAGGTCGCAGTCATGTTTCCAGGACAGAGGGTTCTACAATCAAACCTCAGTCATGTCGCCAGTCCACAGGTTTCTGCCATCAAACCTCAGTCAAGTTCCCAGGCCACAGATTTCCAGAATCAAACCTCAGTCATATTCCCATGACACATGGTTCCAGAATCAAACCTCAGTCATGTTCGCAGGCCACAGGTTTCCACAATCAAAGCACAGTCATGTTCCCAGGACAAAGGTGTCCAGAAGCAAACCTCACTCATGTTCCCAGGGAACAGGGTTCCAGTAACAAACCTCAGTCATGTTGCCAGGCCACAGGTTTCCACCATCAAACCTCAGACATATTCCCAAGCCACAGGGTTCCAGAATCAAAACTTTCTCATGTTCCCAGGCCACAGGGTTTCAGAATCAGGCTTCAGTCATGTTGCCAGGCCACAGGGTTTCAAAATCCAGCCTCAGTCATTTTGCCAGTCAAGAGTGGTCCACCATCAAACCTCAGTCATGATCCCAGGCCACATGTTTCCATTATCAAACCTCAGTCATGTTCGCAGGGCACAGGTTTCAACAATCAAACCTCATTCAATTTCCCAGAACACAGGTGTCCAGAATCCAACCTCAGTCATGTTCCCAGGGAACAGGCTTCCAGAAACAAACCTCAGTCATTTTCCCAGGCCACAGGGTTTCAGAATCAAACCACAGTCATGTTCCCAGGCCAGAGGGTTGCACAATCAAACCTCAGTCTTGTTCCCAGGCCACAGGATTCCAGAATCCAACCGATGTCATGTTCCCAGGCCACAGGGTTCCAGATTCAAACCACAGTCATGTTCCCAGGCCAGGGGGTTCCACAATCAAACCTCAGCCATGTTCCCAGGCCACAGGTTTCCAGAAGCAAACCTCAGTCATGTTCCCTGGCCACAGTCTTCCAGAATTAAAGCTCAGTCATGTTGCCAGGTCAGAGGTTTCCACCATCAAACCTCAGACAAGTTTCCAGGACACAGGGTTCCAGAATCAAACGGTTCTCATGTTCCCTGGCCACAGGGTTCCAGAATCCACCGATGTCATGTTCCCAGGCCACAGGGTTCCAGAATCAATCCTCAGATATGTTCCCTGGCTACAGGGTTCCAGAATCAAACCTCAGTCATGTTCCCAGTCCACAGGGTTCCAGAACCAAGGCTCAGTCAGGTTACCGGGGCACAGTATTCCACAAACTAAACAGATGTCATGTTCCCAGGCCACATGGTTCCAGAATCAAACCTCACTCATATTCCCAGGCCACAGGTTTCCAGAATCAATCCGATTTCATGTTCCCAGGCAACAGAGTACCAGAATCCAAACCGATGTCATGTTCCCAAGCCACAGGATTCCACAATCTCACATCAGGCATGTTCCCAGGCCAATGGTTTCCAGAATCAAACCTCAGTCATATTCCCAGGCCACATGGTTCCAGATTCAAACCTCAGTCATGTTCCCAGGACCCAGGGTTCCAGAATCAAACCTCAGTCATGTTCCCTGGACACAGGTTTCAAAAATAAAATCCCAGTCATGTTCTCAGGCCACAGGGTACCACAACTAAACCTCAGTCATATTCCCAGGCCAGAGGGTTCCACAATCAAACCTCAGTCCTTTTGCTAGGCCACGGTTCCACCAGCAAGCCTCAGTCATGTTCCCAGGCCAGAGTGTTCCACAATCAAACCTAAGTCATCTTTCCAGGCCACAGGGTTCCACCATCAACCCTCAGTCATGTTGCCTGGTCACAGGTTTCCACCATCAAACCTCAGACAAGTTTCCAGGACACAGGGTTCCAGAATCAAACCGTTCTCATGTTCCCTGGCCAGAGGGTTCCAGAATCCACCGATGTCATGTTCCCAGGCCACAGGGTTCCAGAATTAATCCTCAGTTATGTTCCCAGGCTACAGGGTTCCGGAATCAAACCTCAGTCATGTTCCCAGGGAACAGGGTTCCAGGAACAAACCTCAGTCATGTTGCCAAGCCACAGGTTTCCACCATCAAACCTCAGACATGTTCCCAGGCCACAGGGTTCCAGAATCAAACCGTTCTCATGTTCCCCGGCCACAGGGTTCCAGAATCCACTGATGTAATGTTCCCAGGCAACAGGGTTCCAGTATCAATCCTCAGTTATATTCCCAGTCTACAGGGTTCCAGAATAAAACCTCAGTCATGTTCCCAGTCCACAGGGTTCCAGAACCAAGCCTCAGTTAGGTTCCCAGGGCACAGTATTCTACAATCTAAACAGATGTCATATTCCCAGGCCACAGGATTCCAGAATCACGCCTCAGACATGTTCCCAGGCCACAGGGTTCCAGAATCAAACCGTTCTCATGTTCCCAGGCCACAGGGTTCCAGAATCCACTGATGTCATGTTCCCAGGCCACAGGATTCCAGAATAAAACTTCAGTCATGTTCCCAGTGCACAGGGTTCCAGATCCAAGCCTCAGTCAGATTCCCAGGGCACAGTATTCCACAATCTAAACAGATGTCATGTTCCAAGGCCACAGGATTCCAGAATCACGCCTCTGTCATGTTCCCTGGCCACAGGGTTCCAGAATCAAACCAATGTCTAGTTCCCAGGCCATGGGTTTCAAGTATCAGGTCGCAGTCATGTTTCCAGGACAGAGGGTTCTACAATCAAACCTCAGTCATGTTGCCAGTCCACAGGGTTCCAGAACCAAGGCTCAGTCAGGTTACCAGGGCACAGTATTCCACAAACTAAACAGATGTCATGTTCCCAGGCCACATGGTTCCAGAATCAAACCTCACTCATATTCCCAGGCCACAGGTTTCCAAAATCAATCCGATTTCATGTTCCCAGGCAACAGGGTACCAGAATCCAAACCGATGTCATGTTCCCAAGCCACAGGATTCCACAATCTCACTTCAGGCATGTTCCCAGGCCAATGGTTTCCAGAATCAAACCTCAGTCATATTCCCAGGCCACATGGTTCCAGATTCAAACCTCAGTCATGTTCCCAGGACCCAGGGTTCCAGAATCAAACCTCAGTCATGTTCCCTGGACACAGGTTTCAAAAATAAAATCCCAGTCATGTTCTCAGGCCACAGGGTACCACAATTAAACCTCAGT
This sequence comes from Balaenoptera borealis, assembly GCF_965194805.1. Taxonomy (NCBI): domain Eukaryota; kingdom Metazoa; phylum Chordata; class Mammalia; order Artiodactyla; family Balaenopteridae; genus Balaenoptera; species Balaenoptera borealis. The sequence continues at coordinate 38,494,247 of NC_138878.1, read as the reverse complement.
CATATTCCCAGGCCAGAGGGTCCCACAATCAAACCTCAGTCCTTTTGCTAGGCCACGGTTCCACCAGCAAGCCTCAGTCATGTTCCCAGGCCAGAGTGTTCCACAATCAAACCTAAGTCATCTTTCCAGGCCACAGGGTTCCACCATCAACCCTCAGTCATGTTGCCTGGTCACAGGTTTCCACCATCAAACCTCAGACAAGTTTCCAGGACACAGGGTTCCAGAATCAAACCGTTCTCATGTTCCCTGGCCAGAGGGTTCCAGAATCCACCGATGTCATGTTCCCAGGCCACAGGGTTCCAGAATCAACCGATGTCATGTTCCCAGGCCACAGGGTTCCAGAATTAATCCTCAGTTATGTTCCCAGGCTACAGGGTTCCGGAATCAAACCTCAGTCATGTTCCCAGGGAACAGGGTTCCAGGAACAAACCTCAGTCATGTTCGCAGGACACAGGTTTCCACAATCAAAGCACAGTCGTGTTCCCAGGACAAAGGTGTCCAGAAGCAAACCTCACTCATGTTCCCAGGGAACAGGGTTCCAGTAACAAACCTCAGTCATGTTGCCAGGCCACAGGTTTCCACCATCAAACCTCAGACATATTCCCAAGCCACAGGGTTCCAGAATCAAACCTTTCTCATGTTCCCAGGCCACAGGGTTTCAGAATCAGGCTTCAGTCATGTTGCCAGGCCACAGGGTTTCAAAATCCAGCCTCAGTCATTTTGCCAGTCAAGAGTGGTCCACCATCAAACCTCAGTCATGATCCCAGGCCACATGTTTCCACAATGAAACCTCAGTCATTATCCCAGGCCACAGGTTTCCAGAATCAAACCTCAGTCATATTCCCAGGACACATGTTTCCATTATCAAACCTCAGTCATGTTCGCAGGGCACAGGTTTCAACAATCAAACCTCATTCAATTTCCCAGAACACAGGTGTCCAGAATCCAACCTCAGTCATGTTCCCAGGGAACAGGCTTCCAGAAACAAACCTCAGTCATTTTCCCAGGCCACAGGGTTTCAGAATCAAACCACAGTCATGTTCCCAGGCCAGAGGGTTGCACAATCAAACCTCAGTCTTGTTCCCAGGCCACAGGATTCCAGAATCCAACCGATGTCATGTTCCCAGGCCACAGGGTTCCAGATTCAAACCACAGTCATGTTCCCAGGCCAGGGGGTTCCACAATCAAACCTCAGCCATGTTCCCAGGCCACAGGTTTCCAGAAGCAAACCTCAGTCATGTTCCCAGGACACAGGTTTCCAGAGTCAACCCGAGATCATGTTCCCTGGCCACAGTCTTCCAGAATTAAACCTCAGTCATGTTGCCAGGTCAGAGGTTTCCACCATCAAACCTCAGACAAGTTTCCAGGACACAGGGTTCCAGAACCAAGGCTCAGTCAGGTTACCGGGGCACAGTATTCCACAAACTAAACAGATGTCATGTTCCCAGGCCACATGGTTCCAGAATCAAACCTCACTCATATTCCCAGGCCACAGGTTTCCAGAATCAATCCGATTTCATGTTCCCAGGCAACAGGGTACCAGAATCCAAACCGATGTCATGTTCCCAAGCCACAGGATTCCACAATCTCACATCAGGCATGTTCCCAGGCCAATGGTTTCCAGAATCAAACCTCAGTCATATTCCCAGGCCAGGGGGTTCCACAATCAAACCTCAGTCCTTTTGCTAGGCCACGGTTCCACCAACAAGCCTCAGTCATGTTCCCAGGCCAGAGTGTTCCACAATCAAACCTAAGTCATCTTTCCAGGCCACAGGGTTCCACCATCAAACCTCAGACAAGTTTCCAGGACACAGGGTTCCAGAATCAAACCGTTCTCATGTTCCCTGGCCACAGGGTTCCAGAATCCACCGATGTCATGTTCCCAGGCCACAGGGTTCCAGAATCAATCCTCAGTTATGTTCCCAGGCTACAGGGTTCCAGATTCAAACCTCAGTCATGTTCCCAGTCCACAGGGTTCCAGAACCAAGGCTCAGTCAGGTTACCGGGGCACAGTATTCCACAAACTAAACAGATGTCATGTTCCCAGGCCACATGGTTCCAGAATCAAACCTCACTCATATTCCCAGGCCACAGGTTTCCAGAATCAATCCGATTTCATGTTCCCAGGCAACAGGGTACCAGAATCCAAACCGATGTCATGTTCCCAAGCCACAGGATTCCACAATCTCACATCAGGCATGTTCCCAGGCCAATGGTTTCCAGAATCAAACCTCAGTCATATTCCCAGGCCACATGGTTCCAGATTCAAACCTCAGTCATGTTCCCAGGACCCAGGGTTCCAGAATCAAACCTCAGTCATGTTCCCTGGACACAGGTTTCAAAAATAAAATCCCAGTCATGTTCTCAGGCCACAGGGTACCACAACTAAACCTCAGTCATATTCCCAGGCCAGAGGGTTCCACAATCAAACCTCAGTCCTTTTGCTAGGCCACGGTTCCACCAGCAAGCCTCAGTCATGTTCCCAGGCCAGAGTGTTCCACAATCAAACCTAAGTCATCTTTCCAGGCCACAGGGTTCCACCATCAACCCTCAGTCATGTTGCCTGGTCACAGGTTTCCACCATCAAACCTCAGACAAGTTTCCAGGACACAGCGTTCCAGAATCAAACCGTTCTCATGTTCCCTGGCCACAGGGTTCCAGAATCCACCGATGTAATGTTCCCAGGCCACAGGGTTCCAGAATCCACCGATGTCATGTTCCCAGGCCACAGGGTTCCAGAATTAATCCTCAGTTATGTTCCCAGGCTACAGGGTTCTGGAATCAAACCTCAGTCATGTTCCCAGGGAACAGGGTTCCAGAAACAAACCTCAGTCATGTTGCCAAGCCACAGGATTCCACCATCAAACCTCAGACATGTTACCAGGCCACAGGGTTCCAGAATCAAACCGTTCTCATGTTCCCCGGCCACAGGGTTCCAGAATCCACTGATGTAATGTTCCCAGGCAACAGGGTTCCAGTATCAATCCTCAGTTATATTCCCAGTCTACAGGGTTCCAGAATAAAACCTCAGTCATGTTCCCAGTCCACAGGGTTCCAGAACCAAGCCTCAGTTAGGTTCCCAGGGCACAGTATTCCACAATCTAAACAGATGTCATATTCCCAGGCCACAGGATTCCAGAATCACGCCTCAGTCATGTTCCCAGGCCACAACCATCCAGAATAAAACCTCAGTCATGTTGCCTGGCCATAGGGTACCACCATCAAACCTCAGTCATATTGCCAGACCACAGGTTTCCACAATCAAACCGATTTCATGTTCCCAGGCAACAGGGTACCAGAATCCAAACCGATGTCATGTTCCCAGGCCACAGGATTCCACAATCTAACATAAGTCATGTTCCCAGGACAATGCCCTCCAGAATCAAACGACAGTCATATACCCAGGCCACATGGTCCCAGAATCAATCCTCAGTCATGTTCCCAGTGCACAGGGTTCCAGAACCAAGCCTTCAGTCAGGTTCCCAGGGCACAGTATTCCACAATCTAAACAGATGTCATGTTCCAAGGCCACAGGATTCCAGAATCACGCCTCTGTCATGTTCCCTGGCCACAGGGTTCCAGAATCAAACCAATGTCAAGTTCCCAGGCCATGGGTTTCAAGTATCAGGTCGCAGTCATGTTTCCAGGACAGAGGGTTCTACAATCAAACCTCAGTCATGTTGCCAGTCCACAGGTTTCTGCCATCAAACCTCAGTCAAGTTCCCAGGCCACAGATTTCCAGAATCAAACCTCAGTCATATTCCCATGACACATGGTTCCAGAATCAAACCTCAGTCATGTACGCAGGCCACAGGTTTCCACAATCAAAGCACGGTCATGTTCCCAGGACAAAGGTGTCCAGAAGCAAACCTCACTCATGTTCCCAGGGAACAGGGTTCCAGTAACAAACCTCAGTCATGTTGCCAGGCCACAGGTTTCCACCATCAAACCTCAGACATATTCCCAAGCCACAGGGTTTCAGAATCAAACCTTTCTCATGTTCCCAGTCCACAGGGTTCCAGAACCAAGCCTCAGTTAGGTTCCCAGGGCACAGTATTCCACAATCTAAACAGATGTCATATTCCCAGGCCACAGGATTCCAGAATCACGCCTCAGACATGTTCCCAGGCCACAGGGTTCCAGAATCAAACCGTTCTCATGTTCCCAGGCCACAGGGTTCCAGAATCCACTGATGTCATGTTCCCAGGCCACAGGATTCCAGAAAAAAACTTCAGTCATGTTCCCAGTGCACAGGGTTCCAGATCCAAGCCTCAGTCAGGTTCCCAGGGCACAGTATTCCACAATCTAAACAGATGTCATGTTCCAAGGCCACAGGATTCCAGAATCACGCCTCTGTCATGTTCCCTGGCCACAGGGTTCCAGAATCAAACCAATGTCTAGTTCCCAGGCCATGGGTTTCAAGTATCAGGTCGCAGTCATGTTTCCAGGACAGAGGGTTCTACAATCAAACCTCAGTCATGTTGCCAGTCCACAGGGTTCCAGAACCAAGGCTTAGTCAGGTTACCGGGGCACAGTATTCCACAAACTAAACAGATGTCATGTTCCCAGGCCACATGGTTCCAGAATCAAACCTCACTCATATTCCCAGGCCACAGGTTTCCAGAATCAATCCGATTTCATGTTCCCAGGCAACAGGGTACCAGAATCCAAACCGATGTCATGTTCCCAAGCCACAGGATTCCACAATCTCACATCAGGCATGTTCCCAGGCCAATGGTTTCCAGAATCAAACCTCAGTCATATTCCCAGGCCACATGGTTCCAGATTCAAACCTCAGTCATGTTCCCAGGACCCAGGGTTCCAGAATCAAACCTCAGTCATGTTCCCTGGACACAGGTTTCAAAAATAAAATCCCAGTCATGTTCTCAGGCCACAGGGTACCACAACTAAACCTCAGTCATATTCCCAGGCCAGAGGGTTCCACAATCAAACCTCAGTCCTTTTGCTAGGCCACGGTTCCACCAGCAAGCCTCAGTCATGTTCCCAGGCCAGAGTGTTCCACAATCAAACCTAAGTCATCTTTCCAGGCCACAGGGTTCCACCATCAACCCTCAGTCATGTTGCCTGGTCACAGGTTTCCACCATCAAACCTCAGACAAGTTTCCAGGACACAGCGTTCCAGAATCAAACCGTTCTCATGTTCCCTGGCCAGAGGGTTCCAGAATCCACCGATGTAATGTTCCCAGGCCACAGGGTTCCAGAATCCACCGATGTCATGTTCCCAGGCCACAGGGTTCCAGAATTAATCCTCAGTTATGTTCCCAGGCTACAGGGTTCCGGAATCAAACCTCAGTCATGTTGCCAAGCCACAGGTTTCCACCATGAAACCTCAGACATGTTCCCAGGCCATAGGGTTCCAGAATCAAACCGTTCTCATGTTCCTAGGCCACAGGGTTCCAGAATCCACTGATGTCATGTTCCCAGGCCACAGGATTCCAGAATAAAACTTCAGTCATGTTCCCAGTGCACAGGGTTCCAGATCCAAGCCTCAGTCAGGTTCCCAGGGCACAGTATTCCACAATCTAAACAGATGTCATATTCCCAGGCCCCAGGTGTCCAGAATCACGCCTCAGTCATGTTCCCAGGCCACAAGCATCCAGAATTAAACCTCAGTCATGTTGCCAGGCCATAGGGTACCACCATCAAACCTCAGTCATATTGCCAGACCACAGGTTTCCACAATCAAACCGATTTCATGTTCCCAGGCAACAGGGTACCAGAATCCAAATCGATGTCATGTTCCCAGGCCACAGGATTCCACAATCTAACATAAGTCATGTTCCCAGGACAATGCCCTCCAGAATCAAACCACAGTCATATACCCAGGCCACATGGTCCCAGAATCAATCCTCAGTCATGTTCCCAGTCCACAGGATTCCAGAACCAAGCCTTCAGTCAGGTTCCCAGGGCACAGTATTCCACAATCTAAACAGATGTCATGTTCCCAGGCCACAGGTTTCCAGAATCACGCCTCAGTCATGTTCCCAGGCCACAGGGTTCCAGAATCAAACCAATGTCAAGTTCCTAGGCCATGGGTTTCCAGTACCAGGCCGCAGTCATGTTTCCAGGGCACAGGGTTCTACAGTCAAACCTCAGTCATGTTGCCAGTCCACAGGTTTCTGCCATCAAACCTCAGTCAAGTTCCCAGGACACAGATTTCCAGAATCAAACCGCAGTCATATTCCCAGGTCACATGGTTCCAGAATCAAACCTCAGTCATGTTTGCAGGACCCATGGTTCCACAATCAAACCACAGTCATGTTCCCAGCACAAAGGTGTCCAGAATCAAACCTCAGTCATGTTCCCAGGGAACAGGGTTCCAGTAACAAACCTCAGTCATGTTGCCAAGCCACAGGTTTCCACCATGAAACCTCAGACATGTTCCCAGGCCACAGGGTTCCAGAATCAAACCGTTCTCATGTTCCCTGGCCAGAGGGTTCCAGAATCCACCGATGTAATGTTCCCAGGCCACAGGGTTCCAGAATCCACCGATGTCATGTTCCCAGGCCACAGGGTTCCAGAATTAATCCTCAGTTATGTTCCCAGGCTACAGGGTTCCGGAATCAAACCTCAGTCATGTTCCCAGGGAACAGGGTTCCAGGAACAAACCTCAGTCATGTTGCCAAGCCACAGGTTTCCACCATCAAACCTCAGACATGTTCCCAGGCCACAGGGTTCCAGAATCAAACCGTTCTCATGTTCCCCGGCCACAGGGTTCCAGAATCCACTGATGTAATGTTCCCAGGCAACAGGGTTCCAGTATCAATCCTCAGTTATATTCCCAGTCTACAGGGTTCCAGAATAAAACCTCAGTCATGTTCCCAGTCCACAGGGTTCCAGAACCAAGCCTCAGTTAGGTTCCCAGGGCACAGTATTCCACAATCTAAACAGATGTCATATTCCCAGGCCACAGGATTCCAGAATCACGCCTCAGACATGTTCCCAGGCCACAGGGTTCCAGAATCAAACCGTTCTCATGTTCCCAGGCCACAGGGTTCCAGAATCCACTGATGTCATGTTCCCAGGCCACAGGATTCCAGAATAAAACTTCAGTCATGTTACCAGTGCACAGGGTTCCAGATCCAAGCCTCAGTCAGGTTCCCAAGGCACAGTATTACACAATCTAAACAGATGGCATGTTCCAAGGCCACATGATTTCAGAATCACACCTCTGTCATGTTCCCTGGCCACAGGGTTCCAGAATCAAACCAATGTCTACTTCCCAGGCCATGGGTTTCAAGTATCAGGTCGCAGTCATGTTTCCAGGACAGAGGGTTCTACAATCAAACCTCAGTCATGTTGCCAGTCCACAGGGTTCCAGAACCAAGGCTCAGTCAGGTTACCAGGGCACAGTATTCCACAAACTAAACAGATGTCATGTTCCCAGGCCACATGGTTCCAGAATCAAACCTCACTCATATTCCCAGGCCACAGGTTTCCAAAATCAATCCGATTTCATGTTCCCAGGCAACAGGGTACCAGAATCCAAACCGATGTCATGTTCCCAAGCCACAGGATTCCACAATCTCACTTCAGGCATGTTCCCAGGCCAATGGTTTCCAGAATCAAACCTCAGTCATATTCCCAGGCCACATGGTTCCAGATTCAAACCTCAGTCATGTTCCCAGGACCCAGGGTTCCAGAATCAAACCTCAGTCATGTTCCCTGGACACAGGTTTCAAAAATAAAATCCCAGTCATGTTCTCAGGCCACAGGGTACCACAATTAAACCTCAGTCATATTCCCAGGCCAGAGGGTCCCACAATCAAACCTCAGTCCTTTTGCTAGGCCACGGTTCCACCAGCAAGCCTCAGTCATGTTCCCAGGCCAGAGTGTTCCACAATCAAACCTAAGTCATCTTTCCAGGCCACAGGGTTCCACCATCAACCCTCAGTCATGTTGCCTGGTCACAGGTTTCCACCATCAAACCTCAGACAAGTTTCCAGGACACAGGGTTCCAGAATCAAACCGTTCTCATGTCCCCTGGCCACAGGGTTCCAGAATCCACCGATGTCATGTTCCCAGGCCACAGGGTTCCAGAATCCACCGATGTCATGTTCCCAGGCCACAGGGTTCCAGAATTAATCCTCAGTTATGTTCCCAGGCTACAGGGTTCCGGAATCAAACCTCAGTCATGTTCCCAGGGAACAGGGTTCCAGGAACAAACCTCAGTCATGTTGCCAAGCCACAGGTTTCCACCATCAAACCTCAGACATGTTCCCAGGCCACAGGGTTCCAGAATCAAACCGTTCTCATGTTCCCCGGCCACAGGGTTCCAGAATCCACTGATGTAATGTTCCCAGGCAACAGGATTCCAGTATCAATCCTCAGTTATATTCCCAGTCTACAGGGTTCCAGAATAAAACCTCAGTCATGTTCCCAGTCCACAGGGTTCCAGAACCAAGCCTCAGTTAGGTTCCCAGGGCACAGTATTCCACAATCTAAACAGATGTCATATTCCCAGGCCACAGGATTCCAGAATCACGCCTCAGTCATGTTCCCAGGCCACAAGCATCCAGAATTAAACCTCAGTCATGTTGCCAGGCCATAGGGTACCACCATCAAACCTCAGTCATATTGCCAGACCACAGGTTTCCACAATCAAACCGATTTCATGTTCCCAGGCAACAGGGTACCAGAATCCAAACCGATGTCATGTTCCCAGGCCACAGGATTCCACAATCTAACATAAGTCATGTTCCCAGGACAATGCCCTCCAGAATCAAACCACAGTCATATACCCAGGCCACATGGTCCCAGAATCAATCCTCAGTCATGTTCCCAGTGCACAGGGTTCCAGAACCAAGCCTTCAGTCAGGTTCCCAGGGCACAGTATTCCACAATCTAAACACATGTCATGTTCCCAGGCCACAGGATTCCAGAATCACGCCTCTGTCATGTTCCCTGGCCACAGGGTTCCAGAATCAAACCAATGTCAAGTTCCCAGGCCATGGGTTTCAAGTATCAGGTCGCAGTCATGTTTCCAGGACAGAGGGTTCTACAATCAAACCTCAGTCATGTTGCCAGTCCACAGGTTTCTGCCATCAAACCTCAGTCAAGTTCCCAGGCCACAGATTTCCAGAATCAAACCTCAGTCATATTCCCATGACACATGGTTCCAGAATCAAACCTCAGTCATGTACGCAGGCCACAGGTTTCCACAATCAAAGCACGGTCATGTTCCCAGGACAAAGGTGTCCAGAAGCAAACCTCACTCATGTTCCCAGGGAACAGGGTTCCAGTAACAAACCTCAGTCATGTTGCCAGGCCACAGGTTTCCACCATCAAACCTCAGACATATTCCCAAGCCACAGGGTTCCAGAATCAAACCTTTCTCATGTTCCCAGGCCACAGGGTTTCAGAATCAGGCTTCAGTCATGTTGCCAGGCCACAGGGTTTCAAAATCCAGCCTCAGTCATTTTGCCAGTTAAGAGTGGTCCACCATCAAACCTCAGTCATGATCCCAGGCCACATGTTTCCACAATGAAACCTCAGTCATTATCCCAGGCCACAGGTTTCCAGAATCAAACCTCAGTCATATTCCCAGGACACATGTTTCCATTATCAAACCTCAGTCATGTTCGCAGGGCACAGGTTTCAACAATCAAACCTCATTCAATTTCCCAGAACACAGGTGTCCAGAATCCAACCTCAGTCATGTTCCCAGGGAACAGGCTTCCAGAAACAAACCTCAGTCATTTTCCCAGGCCACAGGGTTTCAGAATCAAACCACAGTCATGTTCCCAGGCCAGAGGGTTGCACAATCAAACCTCAGTCTTGTTCCCAGGCCACAGGATTCCAGAATCCAACCGATGTCATGTTCCCAGGCCACAGGGTTCCAGATTCAAACCACAGTCATGTTCCCAGGCCAGGGGGTTCCACAATCAAACCTCAGCCATGTTCCCAGGCCACAGGTTTCCAGAAGCAAACCTCAGTCATGTTCCCAGGACACAGGTTTCCAGAGTCAACCCGAGATCATGTTCCCTGGCCACAGTCTTCCAGAATTAAACCTCAGTCATGTTGCCAGGTCAGAGGTTTCCACCATCAAACCTCAGACAAGTTTCCAGGACACAGGGTTCCAGAATCAAACCGTTCTCATGTTCCCTGGCCACAGGGTTCCAGAATCCACCGATGTCATGTTCCCAGGCCACAGGGTTCCAGAATCAATCCTCAGTTATGTTCCCAGGCTACAGGGTTCCAGATTCAAACCTCAGTCATGTTCCCAGTCCACAGGGTTCCAGAACCAAGGCTCAGTCAGGTTACCGGGGCACAGTATTCCACAAACTAAACAGATGTCATGTTCCCAGGCCACATGGTTCCAGAATCAAACCTCACTCATATTCCCAGGCCACAGGTTTCCAGAATCAATCCGATTTCATGTACCCAGGCAACAGGGTACCAGAATCCAAACCGATGTCATGTTCCCAAGCCACAGGATTCCACAATCTCACATCAGGCATGTTCCCAGGCCAATGGTTTCCAGAATCAAACCTCAGTCATATTCCCAGGCCACATGGTTCCAGATTCAAACCTCAGTCATGTTCCCAGGACCCAGGGTTCCAGAATCAAACCTCAGTCATGTTCCCTGGACACAGGTTTCAAAAATAAAATCCCAGTCATGTTCTCAGGCCACAGGGTACCACAACTAAACCTCAGTCATATTCCCAGGCCAGAGGGTTCCACAATCAAACCTCAGTCCTTTTGCTAGGCCACGGTTCCACCAGCAAGCCTCAGTCATGTTCCCAGGCCAGAGTGTTCCACAATCAAACCTAAGTCATCTTTCCAGGCCACAGGGTTCCACCATCAACCCTCAGTCATGTTGCCTGGTCACAGGTTTCCACCATCAAACCTCAGACAAGTTTCCAGGACACAGCGTTCCAGAATCAAACCGTTCTCATGTTCCCTGGCCACAGGGTTCCAGAATCCACCGATGTAATGTTCCCAGGCCACAGGGTTCCAGAATCCACCGATGTCATGTTCCCAGGCCACAGGGTTCCAGAATTAATCCTCAGTTATGTTCCCAGGCTACAGGGTTCTGGAATCAAACCTCAGTCATGTTCCCAGGGAACAGGGTTCCAGAAACAAACCTCAGTCATGTTGCCAAGCCACAGGATTCCACCATCAAACCTCAGACATGTTACCAGGCCACAGGGTTCCAGAATCAAACCGTTCTCATGTTCCCCGGCCACAGGGTTCCAGAATCCACTGATGTAATGTTCCCAGGCAACAGGGTTCCAGTATCAATCCTCAGTTATATTCCCAGTCTACAGGGTTCCAGAATAAAACCTCAGTCATGTTCCCAGTCCACAGGGTTCCAGAACCAAGCCTCAGTTAGGTTCCCAGGGCACAGTATTCCACAATCTAAACAGATGTCATATTCCCAGGCCACAGGATTCCAGAATCACGCCTCAGTCATGTTCCCAGGCCACAACCATCCAGAATAAAACCTCAGTCATGTTGCCTGGCCATAGGGTACCACCATCAAACCTCAGTCATATTGCCAGACCACAGGTTTCCACAATCAAACCGATTTCATGTTCCCAGGCAACAGGGTACCAGAATCCAAACCGATGTCATGTTCCCAGGCCACAGGATTCCACAATCTAACATAAGTCATGTTCCCAGGACAATGCCCTCCAGAATCAAACCACAGTCATATACCCAGGCCACATGGTCCCAGAATCAATCCTCAGTCATGTTCCCAGTGCACAGGGTTCCAGAACCAAGCCTTCAGTCAGGTTCCCAGGGCACAGTATTCCACAATCTAAACAGATGTCATGTTCCAAGGCCACAGGATTTCAGAATCACGCCTCTGTCATGTTCCCTGGCCACAGGGTTCCAGAATCAAACCAATGTCTACTTCCCAGGCCATGGGTTTCAAGTATCAGGTCGCAGTCATGTTTCCAGGACAGAGGGTTCTACAATCAAACCTCAGTCATGTTGCCAGTCCACAGGTTTCTGCCATCAAACCTCAGTCAAGTTCCCAGGCCACAGATTTCCAGAATCAAACCTCAGTCATATTCCCATGACACATGGTTCCAGAATCAAACCTCAGTCATGTACGCAGGCCACAGGTTTCCACAATCAAAGCACGGTCATGTTCCCAGGACAAAGGTGTCCAGAAGCAAACCTCACTCATGTTCCCAGGGAACAGGGTTCCAGTAACAAACCTCAGTCATGTTGCCAGGCCACAGGTTTCCACCATCAAACCTCAGACATATTCCCAAGCCACAGGGTTTCAGAATCAAACCTTTCTCATGTTCCCAGTCCACAGGGTTCCAGAACCAAGCCTCAGTTAGGTTCCCAGGGCACAGTATTCCACAATCTAAACAGATGTCATATTCCCAGGCCACAGGATTCCAGAATCACGCCTCAGACATGTTCCCAGGCCACAGGGTTCCAGAATCAAACCGTTCTCATGTTCCCAGGCCACAGGGTTCCAGAATCCACTGATGTCATGTTCCCAGGCCACAGGATTCCAGAAAAAAACTTCAGTCATGTTCCCAGTGCACAGGGTTCCAGATCCAAGCCTCAGTCAGGTTCCCAGGGCACAGTATTCCACAACCTAAACAGATGTCATGTTCCAAGGCCACAGGATTCCAGAATCACGCCTCTGTCATGTTCCCTGGCCACAGGGTTCCAGAATCAAACCAATGTCTAGTTCCCAGGCCATGGGTTTCAAGTATCAGGTCGCAGTCATGTTTCCAGGACAGAGGGTTCTACAATCAAACCTCAGTCATGTTGCCAGTCCACAGGGTTCCAGAACCAAGGCTTAGTCAGGTTACCGGGGCACAGTATTCCACAAACTAAACAGATGTCATGTTCCCAGGCCACATGGTTCCAGAATCAAACCTCACTCATATTCCCAGGCCACAGGTTTCCAGAATCAATCCGATTTCATGTTCCCAGGCAACAGGGTACCAGAATCCAAACCGATGTCATGTTCCCAAGCCACAGGATTCCACAATCTCACATCAGGCATGTTCCCAGGCCAATGGTTTCCAGAATCAAACCTCAGTCATATTCCCAGGCCACATGGTTCCAGATTCAAACCTCAGTCATGTTCCCAGGACCCAGGGTTCCAGAATCAAACCTCAGTCATGTTCCCTGGACACAGGTTTCAAAAATAAAATCCCAGTCATGTTCTCAGGCCACAGGGTACCACAACTAAACCTCAGTCATATTCCCAGGCCAGAGGGTTCCACAATCAAACCTCAGTCCTTTTGCTAGGCCACGGTTCCACCAGCAAGCCTCAGTCATGTTCCCAGGCCAGAGTGTTCCACAATCAAACCTAAGTCATCTTTCCAGGCCACAGGGTTCCACCATCAACCCTCAGTCATGTTGCCTGGTCACAGGTTTCCACCATCAAACCTCAGACAAGTTTCCAGGACACAGCGTTCCAGAATCAAACCGTTCTCATGTTCCCTGGCCAGAGGGTTCCAGAATCCACCGATGTAATGTTCCCAGGCCACAGGGTTCCAGAATCCACCGATGTCATGTTCCCAGGCCACAGGGTTCCAGAATTAATCCTCAGTTATGTTCCCAGGCTACAGGGTTCCGGAATCAAACCTCAGTCATGTTGCCAAGCCACAGGTTTCCACCATGAAACCTCAGACATGTTCCCAGGCCATAGGGTTCCAGAATCAAACCGTTCTCATGTTCCTAGGCCACAGGGTTCCAGAATCCACTGATGTCATGTTCCCAGGCCACAGGATTCCAGAATAAAACTTCAGTCATGTTCCCAGTGCACAGGGTTCCAGATCCAAGCCTCAGTCAGGTTCCCAGGGCACAGTATTCCACAATCTAAACAGATGTCATATTCCCAGGCCCCAGGTGTCCAGAATCACGCCTCAGTCATGTTCCCAGGCCACAAGCATCCAGAATTAAACCTCAGTCATGTTGCCAGGCCATAGGGTACCACCATCAAACCTCAGTCATATTGCCAGACCACAGGTTTCCACAATCAAACCGATTTCATGTTCCCAGGCAACAGGGTACCAGAATCCAAATCGATGTCATGTTCCCAGGCCACAGGATTCCACAATCTAACATAAGTCATGTTCCCAGGACAATGCCCTCCAGAATCAAACCACAGTCATATACCCAGGCCACATGGTCCCAGAATCAATCCTCAGTCATGTTCCCAGTCCACAGGATTCCAGAACCAAGCCTTCAGTCAGGTTCCCAGGGCACAGTATTCCACAATCTAAACAGATGTCATGTTCCCAGGCCACAGGTTTCCAGAATCACGCCTCAGTCATGTTCCCAGGCCACAGGGTTCCAGAATCAAACCAATGTCAAGTTCCTAGGCCATGGGTTTCCAGTACCAGGCCGCAGTCATGTTTCCAGGGCACAGGGTTCTACAGTCAAACCTCAGTCATGTTGCCAGTCCACAGGTTTCTGCCATCAAACCTCAGTCAAGTTCCCAGGACACAGATTTCCAGAATCAAACCGCAGTCATATTCCCAGGTCACATGGTTCCAGAATCAAACCTCAGTCATGTTTGCAGGACCCATGGTTCCACAATCAAACCACAGTCATGTTCCCAGCACAAAGGTGTCCAGAATCAAACCTCAGTCATGTTCCCAGGGAACAGGGTTCCAGTAACAAACCTCAGTCATGTTGCCAAGCCACAGGTTTCCACCATGAAACCTCAGACATGTTCCCAGGCCACAGGGTTCCAGAATCAAACCGTTCTCATGTTCCCTGGCCAGAGGGTTCCAGAATCCACCGATGTAATGTTCCCAGGCCACAGGGTTCCAGAATCCACCGATGTCATGTTCCCAGGCCACAGGGTTCCAGAATTAATCCTCAGTTATGTTCCCAGGCTACAGGGTTCCGGAATCAAACCTCAGTCATGTTCCCAGGGAACAGGGTTCCAGGAACAAACCTCAGTCATGTTGCCAAGCCACAGGTTTCCACCATCAAACCTCAGACATGTTCCCAGGCCACAGGGTTCCAGAATCAAACCGTTCTCATGTTCCCCGGCCACAGGGTTCCAGAATCCACTGATGTAATGTTCCCAGGCAACAGGGTTCCAGTATCAATCCTCAGTTATATTCCCAGTCTACAGGGTTCCAGAATAAAACCTCAGTCATGTTCCCAGTCCACAGGGTTCCAGAACCAAGCCTCAGTTAGGTTCCCAGGGCACAGTATTCCACAATCTAAACAGATGTCATATTCCCAGGCCACAGGATTCCAGAATCACGCCTCAGACATGTTCCCAGGCCACAGGGTTCCAGAATCAAACCGTTCTCATGTTCCCAGGCCACAGGGTTCCAGAATCCACTGATGTCATGTTCCCAGGCCACAGGATTCCAGAATAAAACTTCAGTCATGTTACCAGTGCACAGGGTTCCAGATCCAAGCCTCAGTCAGGTTCCCAAGGCACAGTATTACACAATCTAAACAGATGGCATGTTCCAAGGCCACAGGATTTCAGAATCACACCTCTGTCATGTTCCCTGGCCACAGGGTTCCAGAATCAAACCAATGTCTACTTCCCAGGCCATGGGTTTCAAGTATCAGGTCGCAGTCATGTTTCCAGGACAGAGGGTTCTACAATCAAACCTCAGTCATGTTGCCAGTCCACAGGGTTCCAGAACCAAGGCTCAGTCAGGTTACCAGGGCACAGTATTCCACAAACTAAACAGATGTCATGTTCCCAGGCCACATGGTTCCAGAATCAAACCTCACTCATATTCCCAGGCCACAGGTTTCCAAAATCAATCCGATTTCATGTTCCCAGGCAACAGGGTACCAGAATCCAAACCGATGTCATGTTCCCAAGCCACAGGATTCCACAATCTCACTTCAGGCATGTTCCCAGGCCAATGGTTTCCAGAATCAAACCTCAGTCATATTCCCAGGCCACATGGTTCCAGATTCAAACCTCAGTCATGTTCCCAGGACCCAGGGTTCCAGAATCAAACCTCAGTCATGTTCCCTGGACACAGGTTTCAAAAATAAAATCCCAGTCATGTTCTCAGGCCACAGGGTACCACAATTAAACCTCAGTCATATTCCCAGGCCAGAGGGTCCCACAATCAAACCTCAGTCCTTTTGCTAGGCCACGGTTCCACCAGCAAGCCTCAGTCATGTTCCCAGGCCAGAGTGTTCCACAATCAAACCTAAGTCATCTTTCCAGGCCACAGGGTTCCACCATCAACCCTCAGTCATGTTGCCTGGTCACAGGTTTCCACCATCAAACCTCAGACAAGTTTCCAGGACACAGGGTTCCAGAATCAAACCGTTCTCATGTCCCCTGGCCACAGGGTTCCAGAATCCACCGATGTCATGTTCCCAGGCCACAGGGTTCCAGAATCCACCGATGTCATGTTCCCAGGCCACAGGGTTCCAGAATTAATCCTCAGTTATGTTCCCAGGCTACAGGGTTCCGGAATCAAACCTCAGTCATGTTCCCAGGGAACAGGGTTCCAGGAACAAACCTCAGTCATGTTGCCAAGCCACAGGTTTCCACCATCAAACCTCAGACATGTTCCCAGGCCACAGGGTTCCAGAATCAAACCGTTCTCATGTTCCCCGGCCACAGGGTTCCAGAATCCACTGATGTAATGTTCCCAGGCAACAGGATTCCAGTATCAATCCTCAGTTATATTCCCAGTCTACAGGGTTCCAGAATAAAACCTCAGTCATGTTCCCAGTCCACAGGGTTCCAGAACCAAGCCTCAGTTAGGTTCCCAGGGCACAGTATTCCACAATCTAAACAGATGTCATATTCCCAGGCCACAGGATTCCAGAATCACGCCTCAGTCATGTTCCCAGGCCACAAGCATCCAGAATTAAACCTCAGTCATGTTGCCAGGCCATAGGGTACCACCATCAAACCTCAGTCATATTGCCAGACCACAGGTTTCCACAATCAAACCGATTTCATGTTCCCAGGCAACAGGGTACCAGAATCCAAACCGATGTCATGTTCCCAGGCCACAGGATTCCACAATCTAACATAAGTCATGTTCCCAGGACAATGCCCTCCAGAATCAAACCACAGTCATATACCCAGGCCACATGGTCCCAGAATCAATCCTCAGTCATGTTCCCAGTGCACAGGGTTCCAGAACCAAGCCTTCAGTCAGGTTCCCAGGGCACAGTATTCCACAATCTAAACACATGTCATGTTCCCAGGCCACAGGATTCCAGAATCACGCCTCTGTCATGTTCCCTGGCCACAGGGTTCCAGAATCAAACCAATGTCAAGTTCCCAGGCCATGGGTTTCAAGTATCAGGTCGCAGTCATGTTTCCAGGACAGAGGGTTCTACAATCAAACCTCAGTCATGTTGCCAGTCCACAGGTTTCTGCCATCAAACCTCAGTCAAGTTCCCAGGCCACAGATTTCCAGAATCAAACCTCAGTCATATTCCCATGACACATGGTTCCAGAATCAAACCTCAGTCATGTACGCAGGCCACAGGTTTCCACAATCAAAGCACGGTCATGTTCCCAGGACAAAGGTGTCCAGAAGCAAACCTCACTCATGTTCCCAGGGAACAGGGTTCCAGTAACAAACCTCAGTCATGTTGCCAGGCCACAGGTTTCCACCATCAAACCTCAGACATATTCCCAAGCCACAGGGTTCCAGAATCAAACCTTTCTCATGTTCCCAGGCCACAGGGTTTCAGAATCAGGCTTCAGTCATGTTGCCAGGCCACAGGGTTTCAAAATCCAGCCTCAGTCATTTTGCCAGTTAAGAGTGGTCCACCATCAAACCTCAGTCATGATCCCAGGCCACATGTTTCCACAATGAAACCTCAGTCATTATCCCAGGCCACAGGTTTCCAGAATCAAACCTCAGTCATATTCCCAGGACACATGTTTCCATTATCAAACCTCAGTCATGTTCGCAGGGCACAGGTTTCAACAATCAAACCTCATTCAATTTCCCAGAACACAGGTGTCCAGAATCCAACCTCAGTCATGTTCCCAGGGAACAGGCTTCCAGAAACAAACCTCAGTCATTTTCCCAGGCCACAGGGTTTCAGAATCAAACCACAGTCATGTTCCCAGGCCAGAGGGTTGCACAATCAAACCTCAGTCTTGTTCCCAGGCCACAGGATTCCAGAATCCAACCGATGTCATGTTCCCAGGCCACAGGGTTCCAGATTCAAACCACAGTCATGTTCCCAGGCCAGGGGGTTCCACAATCAAACCTCAGCCATGTTCCCAGGCCACAGGTTTCCAGAAGCAAACCTCAGTCATGTTCCCAGGACACAGGTTTCCAGAGTCAACCCGAGATCATGTTCCCTGGCCACAGTCTTCCAGAATTAAACCTCAGTCATGTTGCCAGGTCAGAGGTTTCCACCATCAAACCTCAGACAAGTTTCCAGGACACAGGGTTCCAGAATCAAACCGTTCTCATGTTCCCTGGCCACAGGGTTCCAGAATCCACCGATGTCATGTTCCCAGGCCACAGGGTTCCAGAATCAATCCTCAGTTATGTTCCCTGGCTACAGGGTTCCAGATTCAAACCTCAGTCATGTTGCCAGTCCACAGGGTTCCAGAACCAAGGCTCAGTCAGGTTACCGGGGCACAGTATTCCACAAACTAAACAGATGTCATGTTCCCAGGCCACATGGTTCCAGAATCAAACCTCACTCATATTCCCAGGCCACAGGTTTCCAGAATCAATCCGATTTCATGTTCCCAGGCAACAGGGTACCAGAATCCAAACCGATGTCATGTTCCCAAGCCACAGGATTCCACAATCTCACATCAGGCATGTTCCCAGGCCAATGGTTTCCAGAATCAAACCTCAGTCATATTCCCAGGCCACATGGTTCCAGATTCAAACCTCAGTCATGTTCCCAGGACCCAGGGTTCCAGAATCAAACCTCAGTCATGTTCCCTGGACACAGGTTTCAAAAATAAAATCCCAGTCATGTTCTCAGGCCACAGGGTACCACAACTAAACCTCAGTCATATTCCCAGGCCAGAGGGTTCCACAATCAAACCTCAGTCCTTTTGCTAGGCCACGGTTCCACCAGCAAGCCTCAGTCATGTTCCCAGGCCAGAGTGTTCCACAATCAAACCTAAGTCATCTTTCCAGGCCACAGGGTTCCACCATCAACCCTCAGTCATGTTGCCTGGTCACAGGTTTCCACCATCAAACCTCAGACAAGTTTCCAGGACACAGGGTTCCAGAATCAAACCGTTCTCATGTTCCCTGGCCAGAGGGTTCCAGAATCCACCGATGTCATGTTCCCAGGCCACAGGGTTCCAGAATCCACCGATGTCATGTTCCCAGGCCACAGGGTTCCAGAATTAATCCTCAGTTATGTTCCCAGGCTACAGGGTTCCGGAATCAAACCTCAGTCATGTTCCCAGGGAACAGGGTTCCAGGAACAAACCTCAGTCATGTTGCCAAGCCACAGGTTTCCACCATCAAACCTCAGACATGTTCCCAGGCCACAGGGTTCCAGAATCAAACCGTTCTCATGTTCCCCGGCCACAGGGTTCCAGAATCCACTGATGTAATGTTCCCAGGCAACAGGGTTCCAGTATCAATCCTCAGTTATATTCCCAGTCTACAGGGTTCCAGAATAAAACCTCAGTCATGTTCCCAGTCCACAGGGTTCCAGAACCAAGCCTCAGTTAGGTTCCCAGGGCACAGTATTCTACAATCTAAACAGATGTCATATTCCCAGGCCACAGGATTCCAGAATCACGCCTCAGACATGTTCCCAGGCCACAGGGTTCCAGAATCAAACCGTTCTCATGTTCCCAGGCCACAGGGTTCCAGAATCCACTGATGTCATGTTCCCAGGCCACAGGATTCCAGAATAAAACTTCAGTCATGTTCCCAGTGCACAGGGTTCCAGATCCAAGCCTCAGTCAGATTCCCAGGGCACAGTATTCCACAATCTAAACAGATGTCATGTTCCAAGGCCACAGGATTCCAGAATCACGCCTCTGTCATGTTCCCTGGCCACAGGGTTCCAGAATCAAACCAATGTCTACTTCCCAGGCCATGGGTTTCAAGTATCAGGTCGCAGTCATGTTTCCAGGACAGAGGGTTCTACAATCAAACCTCAGTCATGTTGCCAGTCCACAGGGTTCCAGAACCAAGGCTCAGTCAGGTTACCAGGGCACAGTATTCCACAAACTAAACAGATGTCATGTTCCCAGGCCACATGGTTCCAGAATCAAACCTCACTCATATTCCCAGGCCACAGGTTTCCAAAATCAATCCGATTTCATGTTCCCAGGCAACAGGGTACCAGAATCCAAACCGATGTCATGTTCCCAAGCCACAGGATTCCACAATCTCACTTCAGGCATGTTCCCAGGCCAATGGTTTCCAGAATCAAACCTCAGTCATATTCCCAGGCCACATGGTTCCAGATTCAAACCTCAGTCATGTTCCCAGGACCCAGGGTTCCAGAATCAAACCTCAGTCATGTTCCCTGGACACAGGTTTCAAAAATAAAATCCCAGTCATGTTCTCAGGCCACAGGGTACCACAATTAAACCTCAGTCATATTCCCAGGCCAGAGGGTCCCACAATCAAACCTCAGTCCTTTTGCTAGGCCACGGTTCCACCAGCAAGCCTCAGTCATGTTCCCAGGCCAGAGTGTTCCACAATCAAACCTAAGTCATCTTTCCAGGCCACAGGGTTCCACCATCAACCCTCAGTCATGTTGCCTGGTCACAGGTTTCCACCATCAAACCTCAGACAAGTTTCCAGGACACAGGGTTCCAGAATCAAACCGTTCTCATGTTCCCTGGCCAGAGGGTTCCAGAATCCACCGATGTCATGTTCCCAGGCCACAGGGTTCCAGAATCCACCGATGTCATGTTCCCAGGACACAGGGTTCCAGAATTAATCCTCAGTTATGTTCCCAGGCTACAGGGTTCCGGAATCAAACCTCAGTCATGTTCCCAGGGAACAGGGTTCCAGGAACAAACCTCAGTCATGTTCGCAGGACACAGGTTTCCACAATCAAAGCACAGTCATGTTCCCAGGACAAAGGTGTCCAGAAGCAAACCTCACTCATGTTCCCAGGGAACAGGGTTCCAGTAACAAACCTCAGTCATGTTGCCAGGCCACAGGTTTCCACCATCAAACCTCAGACATATTCCCAAGCCACAGGGTTCCAGAATCAAACCTTTCTCATGTTCCCAGGCCACAGGGTTTCAGAATCAGGCTTCAGTCATGTTGCCAGGCCACAGGGTTTCAAAATCCAGCCTCAGTCATTTTGCCAGTCAAGAGTGGTCCACCATCAAACCTCAGTCATGATCCCAGGCCACATGTTTCCACAATGAAACCTCAGTCATTATCCCAGGCCACAGGTTTCCAGAATCAAACCTCAGTCATATTCCCAGGACACATGTTTCCATTATCAAACCTCAGTCATGTTCGCAGGGCACAGGTTTCAACAATCAAACCTCATTCAATTTCCCAGAACACAGGTGTCCAGAATCCAACCTCAGTCATGTTCCCAGGGAACAGGCTTCCAGAAACAAACCTCAGTCATTTTCCCAGGCCACAGGGTTTCAGAATCAAACCACAGTCATGTTCCCAGGCCAGAGGGTTGCACAATCAAACCTCAGTCTTGTTCCCAGGCCACAGGATTCCAGAATCCAACCGATGTCATGTTCCCAGGCCACAGGGTTCCAGATTCAAACCACAGTCATGTTCCCAGGCCAGGGGGTTCCACAATCAAACCTCAGCCATGTTCCCAGGCCACAGGTTTCCAGAAGCAAACCTCAGTCATGTTCCCAGGACACAGGTTTCCAGAGTCAACCCGAGATCATGTTCCCTGGCCACAGTCTTCCAGAATTAAACCTCAGTCATGTTGCCAGGTCAGAGGTTTCCACCATCAAACCTCAGACAAGTTTCCAGGACACAGGGTTCCAGAACCAAGGCTCAGTCAGGTTACCGGGGCACAGTATTCCACAAACTAAACAGATGTCATGTTCCCAGGCCACATGGTTCCAGAATCAAACCTCACTCATATTCCCAGGCCACAGGTTTCCAGAATCAATCCGATTTCATGTTCCCAGGCAACAGGGTACCAGAATCCAAACCGATGTCATGTTCCCAAGCCACAGGATTCCACAATCTCACATCAGGCATGTTCCCAGGCCAATGGTTTCCAGAATCAAACCTCAGTCATATTCCCAGGCCAGGGGGTTCCACAATCAAACCTCAGTCCTTTTGCTAGGCCACGGTTCCACCAACAAGCCTCAGTCATGTTCCCAGGCCAGAGTGTTCCACAATCAAACCTAAGTCATCTTTCCAGGCCACAGGGTTCCACCATCAAACCTCAGACAAGTTTCCAGGACACAGGGTTCCAGAATCAAACCGTTCTCATGTTCCCTGGCCACAGGGTTCCAGAATCCACCGATGTCATGTTCCCAGGCCACAGGGTTCCAGAATCAATCCTCAGTTATGTTCCCAGGCTACAGGGTTCCAGATTCAAACCTCAGTCATGTTCCCAGTCCACAGGGTTCCAGAACCAAGGCTCAGTCAGGTTACCGGGGCACAGTATTCCACAAACTAAACAGATGTCATGTTCCCAGGCCACATGGTTCCAGAATCAAACCTCACTCATATTCCCAGACCACAGGTTTCCAGAATCAATCCGATTTCATGTTCCCAGGCAACAGGGTACCAGAATCCAAACCGATGTCATGTTCCCAAGCCACAGGATTCCACAATCTCACATCAGGCATGTTCCCAGGCCAATGGTTTCCAGAATCAAACCTCAGTCATATTCCCAGGCCACATGGTTCCAGATTCAAACCTCAGTCATGTTCCCAGGACCCAGGGTTCCAGAATCAAACCTCAGTCATGTTCCCTGGACACAGGTTTCAAAAATAAAATCCCAGTCATGTTCTCAGGCCACAGGGTACCACAACTAAACCTCAGTCATATTCCCAGGCCAGAGGGTTCCACAATCAAACCTCAGTCCTTTTGCTAGGCCACGGTTCCACCAGCAAGCCTCAGTCATGTTCCCAGGCCAGAGTGTTCCACAATCAAACCTAAGTCATCTTTCCAGGCCACAGGGTTCCACCATCAACCCTCAGTCATGTTGCCTGGTCACAGGTTTCCACCATCAAACCTCAGACAAGTTTCCAGGACACAGCGTTCCAGAATCAAACCGTTCTCATGTTCCCTGGCCACAGGGTTCCAGAATCCACCGATGTAATGTTCCCAGGCCACAGGGTTCCAGAATCCACCGATGTCATGTTCCCAGGCCACAGGGTTCCAGAATTAATCCTCAGTTATGTTCCCAGGCTACAGGGTTCTGGAATCAAACCTCAGTCATGTTCCCAGGGAACAGGGTTCCAGAAACAAACCTCAGTCATGTTGCCAAGCCACAGGATTCCACCATCAAACCTCAGACATGTTCCCAGGCCACAGGGTTCCAGAATCAAACCGTTCTCATGTTCCCCGGCCACAGGGTTCCAGAATCCACTGATGTAATGTTCCCAGGCAACAGGGTTCCAGTATCAATCCTCAGTTATATTCCCAGTCTACAGGGTTCCAGAATAAAACCTCAGTCATGTTCCCAGTCCACAGGGTTCCAGAACCAAGCCTCAGTTAGGTTCCCAGGGCACAGTATTCCACAATCTAAACAGATGTCATATTCCCAGGCCACAGGATTCCAGAATCACGCCTCAGTCATGTTCCCAGGCCACAACCATCCAGAATAAAACCTCAGTCATGTTGCCTGGCCATAGGGTACCACCATCAAACCTCAGTCATATTGCCAGACCACAGGTTTCCACAATCAAACCGATTTCATGTTCCCAGGCAACAGGGTACCAGAATCCAAACCGATGTCATGTTCCCAGGCCACAGGATTCCACAATCTAACATAAGTCATGTTCCCAGGACAATGCCCTCCAGAATCAAACCACAGTCATATACCCAGGCCACATGGTCCCAGAATCAATCCTCAGTCATGTTCCCAGTGCACAGGGTTCCAGAACCAAGCCTTCAGTCAGGTTCCCAGGGCACAGTATTCCACAATCTAAACAGATGTCATGTTCCAAGGCCACAGGATTCCAGAATCACGCCTCTGTCATGTTCCCTGGCCACAGGGTTCCAGAATCAAACCAATGTCAAGTTCCCAGGCCATGGGTTTCAAGTATCAGGTCGCAGTCATGTTTCCAGGACAGAGGGTTCTACAATCAAACCTCAGTCATGTTGCCAGTCCACAGGTTTCTGCCATCAAACCTCAGTCAAGTTCCCAGGACACAGATTTCCAGAATCAAACCTCAGTCATATTCCCATGACACATGGTTCCAGAATCAAACCTCAGTCATGTACGCAGGCCACAGGTTTCCACAATCAAAGCACGGTCATGTTCCCAGGACAAAGGTGTCCAGAAGCAAACCTCACTCATGTTCCCAGGGAACAGGGTTCCAGTAACAAACCTCAGTCATGTTGCCAGGCCACAGGTTTCCACCATCAAACCTCAGACATATTCCCAAGCCACAGGGTTTCAGAATCAAACCTTTCTCATGTTCCCAGTCCACAGGGTTCCAGAACCAAGCCTCAGTTAGGTTCCCAGGGCACAGTATTCCACAATCTAAACAGATGTCATATTCCCAGGCCACAGGATTCCAGAATCACGCCTCAGACATGTTCCCAGGCCACAGGGTTCCAGAATCAAACCGTTCTCATGTTCCCAGGCCACAGGGTTCCAGAATCCACTGATGTCATGTTCCCAGGCCACAGGATTCCAGAAAAAAACTTCAGTCATGTTCCCAGTGCACAGGGTTCCAGATCCAAGCCTCAGTCAGGTTCCCAGGGCACAGTATTCCACAATCTAAACAGATGTCATGTTCCAAGGCCACAGGATTCCAGAATCACGCCTCTGTCATGTTCCCTGGCCACAGGGTTCCAGAATCAAACCAATGTCTAGTTCCCAGGCCATGGGTTTCAAGTATCAGGTCGCAGTCATGTTTCCAGGACAGAGGGTTCTACAATCAAACCTCAGTCATGTTGCCAGTCCACAGGGTTCCAGAACCAAGGCTTAGTCAGGTTACCGGGGCACAGTATTCCACAAACTAAACAGATGTCATGTTCCCAGGCCACATGGTTCCAGAATCAAACCTCACTCATATTCCCAGGCCACAGGTTTCCAGAATCAATCCGATTTCATGTTCCCAGGCAACAGGGTACCAGAATCCAAACCGATGTCATGTTCCCAAGCCACAGGATTCCACAATCTCACATCAGGCATGTTCCCAGGCCAATGGTTTCCAGAATCAAACCTCAGTCATATTCCCAGGCCACATGGTTCCAGATTCAAACCTCAGTCATGTTCCCAGGACCCAGGGTTCCAGAATCAAACCTCAGTCATGTTCCCTGGACACAGGTTTCAAAAATAAAATCCCAGTCATGTTCTCAGGCCACAGGGTACCACAACTAAACCTCAGTCATATTCCCAGGCCAGAGGGTTCCACAATCAAACCTCAGTCCTTTTGCTAGGCCACGGTTCCACCAGCAAGCCTCAGTCATGTTCCCAGGCCAGAGTGTTCCACAATCAAACCTAAGTCATCTTTCCAGGCCACAGGGTTCCACCATCAACCCTCAGTCATGTTGCCTGGTCACAGGTTTCCACCATCAAACCTCAGACAAGTTTCCAGGACACAGGGTTCCAGAATCAAACCGTTCTCATGTTCCCTGGCCAGAGGGTTCCAGAATCCACCGATGTAATGTTCCCAGGCCACAGGGTTCCAGAATCCACCGATGTCATGTTCCCAGGCCACAGGGTTCCAGAATTAATCCTCAGTTATGTTCCCAGGCTACAGGGTTCCGGAATCAAACCTCAGTCATGTTCCCAGGGAACAGGGTTCCAGAAACAAACCTCAGTCATGTTGCCAAGCCACAGGATTCCACCATCAAACCTCAGACATGTTACCAGGCCACAGGGTTCCAGAATCAAACCGTTCTCATGTTCCCCGGCCACAGGGTTCCAGAATCCACTGATGTTATGTTCCCAGGCAACAGGGTTCCAGTATCAATCCTCAGTTATATTCCCAGTCTACAGGGTTCCAGAATAAAACCTCAGTCATGTTCCCAGTCCACAGGGTTCCAGAACCAAGCCTCAGTTAGGTTCCCAGGGCACAGTATTCCACAATCTAAACAGATGTCATATTCCCAGGCCACAGGATTCCAGAATCACGCCTCAGTCATGTTCCCAGGCCACAACCATCCAGAATAAAACCTCAGTCATGTTGCCTGGCCATAGGGTACCACCATCAAACCTCAGTCATATTGCCAGACCACAGGTTTCCACAATCAAACCGATTTCATGTTCCCAGGCAACAGGGTACCAGAATCCAAACCGATGTCATGTTCCCAGGCCACAGGATTCCACAATCTAACATAAGTCATGTTCCCAGGACAATGCCCTCCAGAATCAAACCACAGTCATATACCCAGGCCACATGGTCCCAGAATCAATCCTCAGTCATGTTCCCAGTGCACAGGGTTCCAGAACCAAGCCTTCAGTCAGGTTCCCAGGGCACAGTATTCCACAATCTAAACAGATGTCATGTTCCAAGGCCACAGGATTCCAGAATCACGCCTCTGTCATGTTCCCTGGCCACAGGATTCCAGAATCAAACCAATGTCAAGTTCCCAGGCCATGGGTTTCAAGTATCAGGTCGCAGTCATGTTTCCAGGACAGAGGGTTCTACAATCAAACCTCAGTCATGTTGCCAGTCCACAGGTTTCTGCCATCAAACCTCAGTCAAGTTCCCAGGACACAGATTTCCAGAATCAAACCTCAGTCATATTCCCATGACACATGGTTCCAGAATCAAACCTCAGTCATGTACGCAGGCCACAGGTTTCCACAATCAAAGCACGGTCATGTTCCCAGGACAAAGGTGTCCAGAAGCAAACCTCACTCATGTTCCCAGGGAACAGGGTTCCAGTAACAAACCTCAGTCATGTTGCCAGGCCACAGGTTTCCACCATCAAACCTCAGACATATTCCCAAGCCACAGGGTTTCAGAATCAAACCTTTCTCATGTTCCCAGTCCACAGGGTTCCAGAACCAAGCCTCAGTTAGGTTCCCAGGGCACAGTATTCCACAATCTAAACAGATGTCATATTCCCAGGCCACAGGATTCCAGAATCACGCCTCAGACATGTTCCCAGGCCACAGGGTTCCAGAATCAAACCGTTCTCATGTTCCCAGGCCACAGGGTTCCAGAATCCACTGATGTCATGTTCCCAGGCCACAGGATTCCAGAAAAAAACTTCAGTCATGTTCCCAGTGCACAGGGTTCCAGATCCAACCCTCAGTCAGGTTCCCAGGGCACAGTATTCCACAATCTAAACAGATGTCATGTTCCAAGGCCACAGGATTCCAGAATCACGCCTCTGTCATGTTCCCTGGCCACAGGGTTCCAGAATCAAACCAATGTCTAGTTCCCAGGCCATGGGTTTCAAGTATCAGGTCGCAGTCATGTTTCCAGGACAGAGGGTTCTACAATCAAACCTCAGTCATGTTGCCAGTCCACAGGGTTCCAGAACCAAGGCTTAGTCAGGTTACCGGGGCACAGTATTCCACAAACTAAACAGATGTCATGTTCCCAGGCCACATGGTTCCAGAATCAAACCTCACTCATATTCCCAGGCCACAGGTTTCCAGAATCAATCCGATTTCATGTTCCCAGGCAACAGGGTACCAGAATCCAAACCGATGTCATGTTCCCAAGCCACAGGATTCCACAATCTCACATCAGGCATGTTCCCAGGCCAATGGTTTCCAGAATCAAACCTCAGTCATATTCCCAGGCCACATGGTTCCAGATTCAAACCTCAGTCATGTTCCCAGGACCCAGGGTTCCAGAATCAAACCTCAGTCATGTTCCCTGGACACAGGTTTCAAAAATAAAATCCCAGTCATGTTCTCAGGCCACAGGGTACCACAACTAAACCTCAGTCATATTCCCAGGCCAGAGGGTTCCACAATCAAACCTCAGTCCTTTTGCTAGGCCACGGTTCCACCAGCAAGCCTCAGTCATGTTCCCAGGCCAGAGTGTTCCACAATCAAACCTAAGTCATCTTTCCAGGCCACAGGGTTCCACCATCAACCCTCAGTCATGTTGCCTGGTCACAGGTTTCCACCATCAAACCTCAGACAAGTTTCCAGGACACAGCGTTCCAGAATCAAACCGTTCTCATGTTCCCTGGCCAGAGGGTTCCAGAATCCACCGATGTAATGTTCCCAGGCCACAGGGTTCCAGAATCCACCGATGTCATGTTCCCAGGCCACAGGGTTCCAGAATTAATCCTCAGTTATGTTCCCAGGCTACAGGGTTCCGGAATCAAACCTCAGTCATGTTGCCAAGCCACAGGTTTCCACCATGAAACCTCAGACATGTTCCCAGGCCATAGGGTTCCAGAATCAAACCGTTCTCATGTTCCTAGGCCACAGGGTTCCAGAATCCACTGATGTCATGTTCCCAGGCCACAGGATTCCAGAATAAAACTTCAGTCATGTTCCCAGTGCACAGGGTTCCAGATCCAAGCCTCAGTCAGGTTCCCAGGGCACAGTATTCCACAATCTAAACAGATGTCATATTCCCAGGCCCCAGGTGTCCAGAATCACGCCTCAGTCATGTTCCCAGGCCACAAGCATCCAGAATTAAACCTCAGTCATGTTGCCAGGCCATAGGGTACCACCATCAAACCTCAGTCATATTGCCAGACCACAGGTTTCCACAATCAAACCGATTTCATGTTCCCAGGCAACAGGGTACCAGAATCCAAATCGATGTCATGTTCCCAGGCCACAGGATTCCACAATCTAACATAAGTCATGTTCCCAGGACAATGCCCTCCAGAATCAAACCACAGTCATATACCCAGGCCACATGGTCCCAGAATCAATCCTCAGTCATGTTCCCAGTCCACAGGATTCCAGAACCAAGCCTTCAGTCAGGTTCCCAGGGCACAGTATTCCACAATCTAAACAGATGTCATGTTCCCAGGCCACAGGTTTCCAGAATCACGCCTCAGTCATGTTCCCAGGCCACAGGGTTCCAGAATCAAACCAATGTCAAGTTCCTAGGCCATGGGTTTCCAGTACCAGGCCGCAGTCATGTTTCCAGGGCACAGGGTTCTACAGTCAAACCTCAGTCATGTTGCCAGTCCACAGGTTTCTGCCATCAAACCTCAGTCAAGTTCCCAGGACACAGATTTCCAGAATCAAACCGCAGTCATATTCCCAGGTCACATGGTTCCAGAATCAAACCTCAGTCATGTTTGCAGGACCCATGGTTCCACAATCAAACCACAGTCATGTTCCCAGCACAAAGGTGTCCAGAATCAAACCTCAGTCATGTTCCCAGGGAACAGGGTTCCAGTAACAAACCTCAGTCATGTTGCCAAGCCACAGGTTTCCACCATGAAACCTCAGACATGTTCCCAGGCCACAGGGTTCCAGAATCAAACCGTTCTCATGTTCCCTGGCCAGAGGGTTCCAGAATCCACCGATGTAATGTTCCCAGGCCACAGGGTTCCAGAATCCACCGATGTCATGTTCCCAGGCCACAGGGTTCCAGAATTAATCCTCAGTTATGTTCCCAGGCTACAGGATTCCGGAATCAAACCTCAGTCATGTTCCCAGGGAACAGGGTTCCAGGAACAAACCTCAGTCATGTTGCCAAGCCACAGGTTTCCACCATCAAACCTCAGACATGTTCCCAGGCCACAGGGTTCCAGAATCAAACCGTTCTCATGTTCCCCGGCCACAGGGTTCCAGAATCCACTGATGTAATGTTCCCAGGCAACAGGGTTCCAGTATCAATCCTCAGTTATATTCCCAGTCTACAGGGTTCCAGAATAAAACCTCAGTCATGTTCCCAGTCCACAGGGTTCCAGAACCAAGCCTCAGTTAGGTTCCCAGGGCACAGTATTCCACAATCTAAACAGATGTCATATTCCCAGGCCACAGGATTCCAGAATCACGCCTCAGACATGTTCCCAGGCCACAGGGTTCCAGAATCAAACCGTTCTCATGTTCCCAGGCCACAGGGTTCCAGAATCCACTGATGTCATGTTCCCAGGCCACAGGATTCCAGAATAAAACTTCAGTCATGTTACCAGTGCACAGGGTTCCAGATCCAAGCCTCAGTCAGGTTCCCAAGGCACAGTATTACACAATCTAAACAGATGGCATGTTCCAAGGCCACAGGATTTCAGAATCACACCTCTGTCATGTTCCCTGGCCACAGGGTTCCAGAATCAAACCAATGTCTACTTCCCAGGCCATGGGTTTCAAGTATCAGGTCGCAGTCATGTTTCCAGGACAGAGGGTTCTACAATCAAACCTCAGTCATGTTGCCAGTCCACAGGGTTCCAGAACCAAGGCTCAGTCAGGTTACCAGGGCACAGTATTCCACAAACTAAACAGATGTCATGTTCCCAGGCCACATGGTTCCAGAATCAAACCTCACTCATATTCCCAGGCCACAGGTTTCCAAAATCAATCCGATTTCATGTTCCCAGGCAACAGGGTACCAGAATCCAAACCGATGTCATGTTCCCAAGCCACAGGATTCCACAATCTCACTTCAGGCATGTTCCCAGGCCAATGGTTTCCAGAATCAAACCTCAGTCATATTCCCAGGCCACATGGTTCCAGATTCAAACCTCAGTCATGTTCCCAGGACCCAGGGTTCCAGAATCAAACCTCAGTCATGTTCCCTGGACACAGGTTTCAAAAATAAAATCCCAGTCATGTTCTCAGGCCACAGGGTACCACAATTAAACCTCAGTCATATTCCCAGGCCAGAGGGTCCCACAATCAAACCTCAGTCCTTTTGCTAGGCCACGGTTCCACCAGCAAGCCTCAGTCATGTTCCCAGGCCAGAGTGTTCCACAATCAAACCTAAGTCATCTTTCCAGGCCACAGGGTTCCACCATCAACCCTCAGTCATGTTGCCTGGTCACAGGTTTCCACCATCAAACCTCAGACAAGTTTCCAGGACACAGGGTTCCAGAATCAAACCGTTCTCATGTCCCCTGGCCACAGGGTTCCAGAATCCACCGATGTCATGTTCCCAGGCCACAGGGTTCCAGAATCCACCGATGTCATGTTCCCAGGCCACAGGGTTCCAGAATTAATCCTCAGTTATGTTCCCAGGCTACAGGGTTCCGGAATCAAACCTCAGTCATGTTCCCAGGGAACAGGGTTCCAGGAACAAACCTCAGTCATGTTGCCAAGCCACAGGTTTCCACCATCAAACCTCAGACATGTTCCCAGGCCACAGGGTTCCAGAATCAAACCGTTCTCATGTTCCCCGGCCACAGGGTTCCAGAATCCACTGATGTAATGTTCCCAGGCAACAGGATTCCAGTATCAATCCTCAGTTATATTCCCAGTCTACAGGGTTCCAGAATAAAACCTCAGTCATGTTCCCAGTCCACAGGGTTCCAGAACCAAGCCTCAGTTAGGTTCCCAGGGCACAGTATTCCACAATCTAAACAGATGTCATATTCCCAGGCCACAGGATTCCAGAATCACGCCTCAGTCATGTTCCCAGGCCACAAGCATCCAGAATTAAACCTCAGTCATGTTGCCAGGCCATAGGGTACCACCATCAAACCTCAGTCATATTGCCAGACCACAGGTTTCCACAATCAAACCGATTTCATGTTCCCAGGCAACAGGGTACCAGAATCCAAACCGATGTCATGTTCCCAGGCCACAGGATTCCACAATCTAACATAAGTCATGTTCCCAGGACAATGCCCTCCAGAATCAAACCACAGTCATATACCCAGGCCACATGGTCCCAGAATCAATCCTCAGTCATGTTCCCAGTGCACAGGGTTCCAGAACCAAGCCTTCAGTCAGGTTCCCAGGGCACAGTATTCCACAATCTAAACACATGTCATGTTCCCAGGCCACAGGATTCCAGAATCACGCCTCTGTCATGTTCCCTGGCCACAGGGTTCCAGAATCAAACCAATGTCAAGTTCCCAGGCCATGGGTTTCAAGTATCAGGTCGCAGTCATGTTTCCAGGACAGAGGGTTCTACAATCAAACCTCAGTCATGTCGCCAGTCCACAGGGTTCCAGAACCAAGGCTTAGTCAGGTTACCGGGGCACAGTATTCCACAAACTAAACAGATGTCATGTTCCCAGGCCACATGGTTCCAGAATCAAACCTCACTCATATTCCCAGGCCACAGGTTTCCAGAATCAATCCGATTTCATGTTCCCAGGCAACAGGGTACCAGAATCCAAACCGATGTCATGTTCCCAAGCCACAGGATTCCACAATCTCACATCAGGCATGTTCCCAGGCCAATGGTTTCCAGAATCAAACCTCAGTCATATTCCCAGGCCACATGGTTCCAGATTCAAACCTCAGTCATGTTCCCAGGACCCAGGGTTCCAGAATCAAACCTCAGTCATGTTCCCTGGACACAGGTTTCAAAAATAAAATCCCAGTCATGTTCTCAGGCCACAGGGTACCACAACTAAACCTCAGTCATATTCCCAGGCCAGAGGGTTCCACAATCAAACCTCAGTCCTTTTGCTAGGCCACGGTTCCACCAGCAAGCCTCAGTCATGTTCCCAGGCCAGAGTGTTCCACAATCAAACCTAAGTCATCTTTCCAGGCCACAGGGTTCCACCATCAACCCTCAGTCATGTTGCCTGGTCACAGGTTTCCACCATCAAACCTCAGACAAGTTTCCAGGACACAGCGTTCCAGAATCAAACCGTTCTCATGTTCCCTGGCCAGAGGGTTCCAGAATCCACCGATGTAATGTTCCCAGGCCACAGGGTTCCAGAATCCACCGATGTCATGTTCCCAGGCCACAGGGTTCCAGAATTAATCCTCAGTTATGTTCCCAGGCTACAGGGTTCCGGAATCAAACCTCAGTCATGTTCCCAGGGAACAGGGTTCCAGAAACAAACCTCAGTCATGTTGCCAAGCCACAGGATTCCACCATCAAACCTCAGACATGTTACCAGGCCACAGGGTTCCAGAATCAAACCGTTCTCATGTTCCCCGGCCACAGGGTTCCAGAATCCACTGATGTTATGTTCCCAGGCAACAGGGTTCCAGTATCAATCCTCAGTTATATTCCCAGTCTACAGGGTTCCAGAATAAAACCTCAGTCATGTTCCCAGTCCACAGGGTTCCAGAACCAAGCCTCAGTTAGGTTCCCAGGGCACAGTATTCCACAATCTAAACAGATGTCATATTCCCAGGCCACAGGATTCCAGAATCACGCCTCAGTCATGTTCCCAGGCCACAACCATCCAGAATAAAACCTCAGTCATGTTGCCTGGCCATAGGGTACCACCATCAAACCTCAGTCATATTGCCAGACCACAGGTTTCCACAATCAAACCGATTTCATGTTCCCAGGCAACAGGGTACCAGAATCCAAACCGATGTCATGTTCCCAGGCCACAGGATTCCACAATCTAACATAAGTCATGTTCCCAGGACAATGCCCTCCAGAATCAAACCACAGTCATATACCCAGGCCACATGGTCCCAGAATCAATCCTCAGTCATGTTCCCAGTGCACAGGGTTCCAGAACCAAGCCTTCAGTCAGGTTCCCAGGGCACAGTATTCCACAATCTAAACAGATGTCATGTTCCAAGGCCACAGGATTCCAGAATCACGCCTCTGTCATGTTCCCTGGCCACAGGGTTCCAGAATCAAACCAATGTCAAGTTCCCAGGCCATGGGTTTCAAGTATCAGGTCGCAGTCATGTTTCCAGGACAGAGGGTTCTACAATCAAACCTCAGTCATGTTGCCAGTCCACAGGTTTCTGCCATCAAACCTCAGTCAAGTTCCCAGGACACAGATTTCCAGAATCAAACCTCAGTCATATTCCCATGACACATGGTTCCAGAATCAAACCTCAGTCATGTACGCAGGCCACAGGTTTCCACAATCAAAGCACGGTCATGTTCCCAGGACAAAGGTGTCCAGAAGCAAACCTCACTCATGTTCCCAGGGAACAGGGTTCCAGTAACAAACCTCAGTCATGTTGCCAGGCCACAGGTTTCCACCATCAAACCTCAGACATATTCCCAAGCCACAGGGTTTCAGAATCAAACCTTTCTCATGTTCCCAGTCCACAGGGTTCCAGAACCAAGACTCAGTTAGGTTCCCAGGGCACAGTATTCCACAATCTAAACAGATGTCATATTCCCAGGCCACAGGATTCCAGAATCACGCCTCAGACATGTTCCCAGGCCACAGGGTTCCAGAATCAAACCGTTCTCATGTTCCCAGGCCACAGGGTTCCAGAATCCACTGATGTCATGTTCCCAGGCCACAGGATTCCAGAAAAAAACTTCAGTCATGTTCCCAGTGCACAGGGTTCCAGATCCAACCCTCAGTCAGGTTCCCAGGGCACAGTATTCCACAATCTAAACAGATGTCATGTTCCAAGGCCACAGGATTCCAGAATCACGCCTCTGTCATGTTCCCTGGCCACAGGGTTCCAGAATCAAACCAATGTCTAGTTCCCAGGCCATGGGTTTCAAGTATCAGGTCGCAGTCATGTTTCCAGGACAGAGGGTTCTACAATCAAACCTCAGTCATGTTGCCAGTCCACAGGGTTCCAGAACCAAGGCTTAGTCAGGTTACCGGGGCACAGTATTCCACAAACTAAACAGATGTCATGTTCCCAGGCCACATGGTTCCAGAATCAAACCTCACTCATATTCCCAGGCCACAGGTTTCCAGAATCAATCCGATTTCATGTTCCCAGGCAACAGGGTACCAGAATCCAAACCGATGTCATGTTCCCAAGCCACAGGATTCCACAATCTCACATCAGGCATGTTCCCAGGCCAATGGTTTCCAGAATCAAACCTCAGTCATATTCCCAGGCCACATGGTTCCAGATTCAAACCTCAGTCATGTTCCCAGGACCCAGGGTTCCAGAATCAAACCTCAGTCATGTTCCCTGGACACAGGTTTCAAAAATAAAATCCCAGTCATGTTCTCAGGCCACAGGGTACCACAACTAAACCTCAGTCATATTCCCAGGCCAGAGGGTTCCACAATCAAACCTCAGTCCTTTTGCTAGGCCACGGTTCCACCAGCAAGCCTCAGTCATGTTCCCAGGCCAGAGTGTTCCACAATCAAACCTAAGTCATCTTTCCAGGCCACAGGGTTCCACCATCAACCCTCAGTCATGTTGCCTGGTCACAGGTTTCCACCATCAAACCTCAGACAAGTTTCCAGGACACAGCGTTCCAGAATCAAACCGTTCTCATGTTCCCTGGCCAGAGGGTTCCAGAATCCACCGATGTAATGTTCCCAGGCCACAGGGTTCCAGAATCCACCGATGTCATGTTCCCAGGCCACAGGGTTCCAGAATTAATCCTCAGTTATGTTCCCAGGCTACAGGGTTCCGGAATCAAACCTCAGTCATGTTGCCAAGCCACAGGTTTCCACCATGAAACCTCAGACATGTTCCCAGGCCATAGGGTTCCAGAATCAAACCGTTCTCATGTTCCTAGGCCACAGGGTTCCAGAATCCACTGATGTCATGTTCCCAGGCCCCAGGTGTCCAGAATCACGCATCAGTCATGTTCCCAGGCCACAGGGTTCCAGAATCACGCCTCAGTCATGTTCCCAGGCCACAGGGTTCCAGAATCAAACCAATGTCAAGTTCCTAGGCCATGGGTTTCCAGTACCAGGCCGCAGTCATGTTTCCAGGGCACAGGGTTCTACAGTCAAACCTCAGTCATGTTGCCAGTCCACAGGTTTCTGCCATCAAACCTCAGTCAAGTTCCCAGGACACAGATTTCCAGAATCAAACCGCAGTCATATTCCCAGGTCACATGGTTCCAGAATCAAACCTCAGTCATGTTTGCAGGACCCATGGTTCCACAATCAAACCACAGTCATGTTCCCAGCACAAAGGTGTCCAGAATCAAACCTCAGTCATGTTCCCAGGGAACAGGGTTCCAGTAACAAACCTCAGTCATGTTGCCAAGCCACAGGTTTCCACCATGAAACCTCAGACATGTTCCCAGGCCACAGGGTTCCAGAATCAAACCGTTCTCATGTTCCCTGGCCAGAGGGTTCCAGAATCCACCGATGTAATGTTCCCAGGCCACAGGGTTCCAGAATCCACCGATGTCATGTTCCCAGGCCACAGGGTTCCAGAATTAATCCTCAGTTATGTTCCCAGGCTACAGGGTTCCGGAATCAAACCTCAGTCATGTTCCCAGGGAACAGGGTTCCAGGAACAAACCTCAGTCATGTTGCCAAGCCACAGGTTTCCACCATCAAACCTCAGACATGTTCCCAGGCCACAGGGTTCCAGAATCAAACCGTTCTCATGTTCCCCGGCCACAGGGTTCCAGAATCCACTGATGTAATGTTCCCAGGCAACAGGGTTCCAGTATCAATCCTCAGTTATATTCCCAGTCTACAGGGTTCCAGAATAAAACCTCAGTCATGTTCCCAGTCCACAGGGTTCCAGAACCAAGCCTCAGTTAGGTTCCCAGGGCACAGTATTCCACAATCTAAACAGATGTCATATTCCCAGGCCACAGGATTCCAGAATCACGCCTCAGACATGTTCCCAGGCCACAGGGTTCCAGAATCAAACCGTTCTCATGTTCCCAGGCCACAGGGTTCCAGAATCCACTGATGTCATGTTCCCAGGCCACAGGATTCCAGAATAAAACTTCAGTCATGTTACCAGTGCACAGGGTTCCAGATCCAAGCCTCAGTCAGGTTCCCAAGGCACAGTATTACACAATCTAAACAGATGGCATGTTCCAAGGCCACAGGATTTCAGAATCACACCTCTGTCATGTTCCCTGGCCACAGGGTTCCAGAATCAAACCAATGTCTACTTCCCAGGCCATGGGTTTCAAGTATCAGGTCGCAGTCATGTTTCCAGGACAGAGGGTTCTACAATCAAACCTCAGTCATGTTGCCAGTCCACAGGGTTCCAGAACCAAGGCTCAGTCAGGTTACCAGGGCACAGTATTCCACAAACTAAACAGATGTCATGTTCCCAGGCCACATGGTTCCAGAATCAAACCTCACTCATATTCCCAGGCCACAGGTTTCCAAAATCAATCCGATTTCATGTTCCCAGGCAACAGGGTACCAGAATCCAAACCGATGTCATGTTCCCAAGCCACAGGATTCCACAATCTCACTTCAGGCATGTTCCCAGGCCAATGGTTTCCAGAATCAAACCTCAGTCATATTCCCAGGCCACATGGTTCCAGATTCAAACCTCAGTCATGTTCCCAGGACCCAGGGTTCCAGAATCAAACCTCAGTCATGTTCCCTGGACACAGGTTTCAAAAATAAAATCCCAGTCATGTTCTCAGGCCACAGGGTACCACAATTAAACCTCAGTCATATTCCCAGGCCAGAGGGTCCCACAATCAAACCTCAGTCCTTTTGCTAGGCCACGGTTCCACCAGCAAGCCTCAGTCATGTTCCCAGGCCAGAGTGTTCCACAATCAAACCTAAGTCATCTTTCCAGGCCACAGGGTTCCACCATCAACCCTCAGTCATGTTGCCTGGTCACAGGTTTCCACCATCAAACCTCAGACAAGTTTCCAGGACACAGGGTTCCAGAATCAAACCGTTCTCATGTCCCCTGGCCACAGGGTTCCAGAATCCACCGATGTCATGTTCCCAGGCCACAGGGTTCCAGAATCCACCGATGTCATGTTCCCAGGCCACAGGGTTCCAGAATTAATCCTCAGTTATGTTCCCAGGCTACAGGGTTCCGGAATCAAACCTCAGTCATGTTCCCAGGGAACAGGGTTCCAGGAACAAACCTCAGTCATGTTGCCAAGCCACAGGTTTCCACCATCAAACCTCAGACATGTTCCCAGGCCACAGGGTTCCAGAATCAAACCGTTCTCATGTTCCCCGGCCACAGGGTTCCAGAATCCACTGATGTAATGTTCCCAGGCAACAGGGTTCCAGTATCAATCCTCAGTTATATTCCCAGTCTACAGGGTTCCAGAATAAAACCTCAGTCATGTTCCCAGTCCACAGGGTTCCAGAACCAAGCCTCAGTTAGGTTCCCAGGGCACAGTATTCCACAATCTAAACAGATGTCATATTCCCAGGCCACAGGATTCCAGAATCACGCCTCAGTCATGTTCCCAGGCCACAAGCATCCAGAATTAAACCTCAGTCATGTTGCCAGGCCATAGGGTACCACCATCAAACCTCAGTCATATTGCCAGACCACAGGTTTCCACAATCAAACCGATTTCATGTTCCCAGGCAACAGGGTACCAGAATCCAAACCGATGTCATGTTCCCAGGCCACAGGATTCCACAATCTAACATAAGTCATGTTCCCAGGACAATGCCCTCCAGAATCAAACCACAGTCATATACCCAGGCCACATGGTCCCAGAATCAATCCTCAGTCATGTTCCCAGTGCACAGGGTTCCAGAACCAAGCCTTCAGTCAGGTTCCCAGGGCACAGTATTCCACAATCTAAACACATGTCATGTTCCCAGGCCACAGGATTCCAGAATCACGCCTCTGTCATGTTCCCTGGCCACAGGGTTCCAGAATCAAACCAATGTCAAGTTCCCAGGCCATGGGTTTCAAGTATCAGGTCGCAGTCATGTTTCCAGGACAGAGGGTTCTACAATCAAACCTCAGTCATGTTGCCAGTCCACAGGTTTCTGCCATCAAACCTCAGTCAAGTTCCCAGGCCACAGATTTCCAGAATCAAACCTCAGTCATATTCCCATGACACATGGTTCCAGAATCAAACCTCAGTCATGTACGCAGGCCACAGGTTTCCACAATCAAAGCACGGTCATGTTCCCAGGACAAAGGTGTCCAGAAGCAAACCTCACTCATGTTCCCAGGGAACAGGGTTCCAGTAACAAACCTCAGTCATGTTGCCAGGCCACAGGTTTCCACCATCAAACCTCAGACATATTCCCAAGCCACAGGGTTCCAGAATCAAACCTTTCTCATGTTCCCAGGCCACAGGGTTTCAGAATCAGGCTTCAGTCATGTTGCCAGGCCACAGGGTTTCAAAATCCAGCCTCAGTCATTTTGCCAGTTAAGAGTGGTCCACCATCAAACCTCAGTCATGATCCCAGGCCACATGTTTCCACAATGAAACCTCAGTCATTATCCCAGGCCACAGGTTTCCAGAATCAAACCTCAGTCATATTCCCAGGACACATGTTTCCATTATCAAACCTCAGTCATGTTCGCAGGGCACAGGTTTCAACAATCAAACCTCATTCAATTTCCCAGAACACAGGTGTCCAGAATCCAACCTCAGTCATGTTCCCAGGGAACAGGCTTCCAGAAACAAACCTCAGTCATTTTCCCAGGCCACAGGGTTTCAGAATCAAACCACAGTCATGTTCCCAGGCCAGAGGGTTGCACAATCAAACCTCAGTCTTGTTCCCAGGCCACAGGATTCCAGAATCCAACCGATGTCATGTTCCCAGGCCACAGGGTTCCAGATTCAAACCACAGTCATGTTCCCAGGCCAGGGGGTTCCACAATCAAACCTCAGCCATGTTCCCAGGCCACAGGTTTCCAGAAGCAAACCTCAGTCATGTTCCCAGGACACAGGTTTCCAGAGTCAACCCGAGATCATGTTCCCTGGCCACAGTCTTCCAGAATTAAACCTCAGTCATGTTGCCAGGTCAGAGGTTTCCACCATCAAACCTCAGACAAGTTTCCAGGACACAGGGTTCCAGAATCAAACCGTTCTCATGTTCCCTGGCCACAGGGTTCCAGAATCCACCGATGTCATGTTCCCAGGCCACAGGGTTCCAGAATCAATCCTCAGTTATGTTCCCAGGCTACAGGGTTCCAGATTCAAACCTCAGTCATGTTCCCAGTCCACAGGGTTCCAGAACCAAGGCTCAGTCAGGTTACCGGGGCACAGTATTCCACAAACTAAACAGATGTCATGTTCCCAGGCCACATGGTTCCAGAATCAAACCTCACTCATATTCCCAGGCCACAGGTTTCCAGAATCAATCCGATTTCATGTACCCAGGCAACAGGGTACCAGAATCCAAACCGATGTCATGTTCCCAAGCCACAGGATTCCACAATCTCACATCAGGCATGTTCCCAGGCCAATGGTTTCCAGAATCAAACCTCAGTCATATTCCCAGGCCACATGGTTCCAGATTCAAACCTCAGTCATGTTCCCAGGACCCAGGGTTCCAGAATCAAACCTCAGTCATGTTCCCTGGACACAGGTTTCAAAAATAAAATCCCAGTCATGTTCTCAGGCCACAGGGTACCACAACTAAACCTCAGTCATATTCCCAGGCCAGAGGGTTCCACAATCAAACCTCAGTCCTTTTGCTAGGCCACGGTTCCACCAGCAAGCCTCAGTCATGTTCCCAGGCCAGAGTGTTCCACAATCAAACCTAAGTCATCTTTCCAGGCCACAGGGTTCCACCATCAACCCTCAGTCATGTTGCCTGGTCACAGGTTTCCACCATCAAACCTCAGACAAGTTTCCAGGACACAGCGTTCCAGAATCAAACCGTTCTCATGTTCCCTGGCCACAGGGTTCCAGAATCCACCGATGTAATGTTCCCAGGCCACAGGGTTCCAGAATCCACCGATGTCATGTTCCCAGGCCACAGGGTTCCAGAATTAATCCTCAGTTATGTTCCCAGGCTACAGAGTTCTGGAATCAAACCTCAGTCATGTTCCCAGGGAACAGGGTTCCAGAAACAAACCTCAGTCATGTTGCCAAGCCACAGGATTCCACCATCAAACCTCAGACATGTTACCAGGCCACAGGGTTCCAGAATCAAACCGTTCTCATGTTCCCCGGCCACAGGGTTCCAGAATCCACTGATGTAATGTTCCCAGGCAACAGGGTTCCAGTATCAATCCTCAGTTATATTCCCAGTCTACAGGGTTCCAGAATAAAACCTCAGTCATGTTCCCAGTCCACAGGGTTCCAGAACCAAGCCTCAGTTAGGTTCCCAGGGCACAGTATTCCACAATCTAAACAGATGTCATATTCCCAGGCCACAGGATTCCAGAATCACGCCTCAGTCATGTTCCCAGGCCACAACCATCCAGAATAAAACCTCAGTCATGTTGCCTGGCCATAGGGTACCACCATCAAACCTCAGTCATATTGCCAGACCACAGGTTTCCACAA
The DNA here is from genome assembly GCF_965194805.1 of Balaenoptera borealis. Taxonomy (NCBI): domain Eukaryota; kingdom Metazoa; phylum Chordata; class Mammalia; order Artiodactyla; family Balaenopteridae; genus Balaenoptera; species Balaenoptera borealis. Next base: position 38,453,068 of record NC_138878.1, on the reverse strand, counting down.
TCAAACCGATTTCATGTTCCCAGGCAACAGGGTACCAGAATCCAAACCGATGTCATGTTCCCAGGCCACAGGATTCCACAATCTAACATAAGTCATGTTCCCAGGACAATGCCCTCCAGAATCAAACCACAGTCATATACCCAGGCCACATGGTCCCAGAATCAATCCTCAGTCATGTTCCCAGTGCACAGGGTTCCAGAACCAAGCCTTCAGTCAGGTTCCCAGGGCACAGTATTCCACAATCTAAACAGATGTCATGTTCCAAGGCCACAGGATTTCAGAATCACGCCTCTGTCATGTTCCCTGGCCACAGGGTTCCAGAATCAAACCAATGTCTACTTCCCAGGCCATGGGTTTCAAGTATCAGGTCGCAGTCATGTTTCCAGGACAGAGGGTTCTACAATCAAACCTCAGTCATGTTGCCAGTCCACAGGTTTCTGCCATCAAACCTCAGTCAAGTTCCCAGGCCACAGATTTCCAGAATCAAACCTCAGTCATATTCCCATGACACATGGTTCCAGAATCAAACCTCAGTCATGTACGCAGGCCACAGGTTTCCACAATCAAAGCACGGTCATGTTCCCAGGACAAAGGTGTCCAGAAGCAAACCTCACTCATGTTCCCAGGGAACAGGGTTCCAGTAACAAACCTCAGTCATGTTGCCAGGCCACAGGTTTCCACCATCAAACCTCAGACATATTCCCAAGCCACAGGGTTTCAGAATCAAACCTTTCTCATGTTCCCAGTCCACAGGGTTCCAGAACCAAGCCTCAGTTAGGTTCCCAGGGCACAGTATTCCACAATCTAAACAGATGTCATATTCCCAGGCCACAGGATTCCAGAATCACGCCTCAGACATGTTCCCAGGCCACAGGGTTCCAGAATCAAACCGTTCTCATGTTCCCAGGCCACAGGGTTCCAGAATCCACTGATGTCATGTTCCCAGGCCACAGGATTCCAGAAAAAAACTTCAGTCATGTTCCCAGTGCACAGGGTTCCAGATCCAAGCCTCAGTCAGGTTCCCAGGGCACAGTATTCCACAATCTAAACAGATGTCATGTTCCAAGGCCACAGGATTCCAGAATCACGCCTCTGTCATGTTCCCTGGCCACAGGGTTCCAGAATCAAACCAATGTCTAGTTCCCAGGCCATGGGTTTCAAGTATCAGGTCGCAGTCATGTTTCCAGGACAGAGGGTTCTACAATCAAACCTCAGTCATGTTGCCAGTCCACAGGGTTCCAGAACCAAGGCTCAGTCAGGTTACCGGGGCACAGTATTCCACAAACTAAACAGATGTCATGTTCCCAGGCCACATGGTTCCAGAATCAAACCTCACTCATATTCCCAGGCCACAGGTTTCCAGAATCAATCCGATTTCATGTTCCCAGGCAACAGGGTACCAGAATCCAAACCGATGTCATGTTCCCAAGCCACAGGATTCCACAATCTCACATCAGGCATGTTCCCAGGCCAATGGTTTCCAGAATCAAACCTCAGTCATATTCCCAGGCCACATGGTTCCAGATTCAAACCTCAGTCATGTTCCCAGGACCCAGGGTTCCAGAATCAAACCTCAGTCATGTTCCCTGGACACAGGTTTCAAAAATAAAATCCCAGTCATGTTCTCAGGCCACAGGGTACCACAACTAAACCTCAGTCATATTCCCAGGCCAGAGGGTTCCACAATCAAACCTCAGTCCTTTTGCTAGGCCACGGTTCCACCAGCAAGCCTCAGTCATGTTCCCAGGCCAGAGTGTTCCACAATCAAACCTAAGTCATCTTTCCAGGCCACAGGGTTCCACCATCAACCCTCAGTCATGTTGCCTGGTCACAGGTTTCCACCATCAAACCTCAGACAAGTTTCCAGGACACAGCGTTCCAGAATCAAACCGTTCTCATGTTCCCTGGCCAGAGGGTTCCAGAATCCACCGATGTAATGTTCCCAGGCCACAGGGTTCCAGAATCCACCGATGTCATGTTCCCAGGCCACAGGGTTCCAGAATTAATCCTCAGTTATGTTCCCAGGCTACAGGGTTCCGGAATCAAACCTCAGTCATGTTGCCAAGCCACAGGTTTCCACCATGAAACCTCAGACATGTTCCCAGGCCATAGGGTTCCAGAATCAAACCGTTCTCATGTTCCTAGGCCACAGGGTTCCAGAATCCACTGATGTCATGTTCCCAGGCCACAGGATTCCAGAATAAAACTTCAGTCATGTTCCCAGTGCACAGGGTTCCAGATCCAAGCCTCAGTCAGGTTCCCAGGGCACAGTATTCCACAATCTAAACAGATGTCATATTCCCAGGCCCCAGGTGTCCAGAATCACGCCTCAGTCATGTTCCCAGGCCACAAGCATCCAGAATTAAACCTCAGTCATGTTGCCAGGCCATAGGGTACCACCATCAAACCTCAGTCATATTGCCAGACCACAGGTTTCCACAATCAAACCGATTTCATGTTCCCAGGCAACAGGGTACCAGAATCCAAATCGATGTCATGTTCCCAGGCCACAGGATTCCACAATCTAACATAAGTCATGTTCCCAGGACAATGCCCTCCAGAATCAAACCACAGTCATATACCCAGGCCACATGGTCCCAGAATCAATCCTCAGTCATGTTCCCAGTCCACAGGATTCCAGAACCAAGCCTTCAGTCAGGTTCCCAGGGCACAGTATTCCACAATCTAAACAGATGTCATGTTCCCAGGCCACAGGTTTCCAGAATCACGCCTCAGTCATGTTCCCAGGCCACAGGGTTCCAGAATCAAACCAATGTCAAGTTCCTAGGCCATGGGTTTCCAGTACCAGGCCGCAGTCACGTTTCCAGGGCACAGGGTTCTACAGTCAAACCTCAGTCATGTTGCCAGTCCACAGGTTTCTGCCATCAAACCTCAGTCAAGTTCCCAGGACACAGATTTCCAGAATCAAACCGCAGTCATATTCCCAGGTCACATGGTTCCAGAATCAAACCTCAGTCATGTTTGCAGGACCCATGGTTCCACAATCAAACCACAGTCATGTTCCCAGCACAAAGGTGTCCAGAATCAAACCTCAGTCATGTTCCCAGGGACAGGGTTCCAGTAACAAACCTCAGTCATGTTGCCAAGCCACAGGTTTCCACCATGAAACCTCAGACATGTTCCCAGGCCACAGGGTTCCAGAATCAAACCGTTCTCATGTTCCCTGGCCAGAGGGTTCCAGAATCCACCGATGTAATGTTCCCAGGCCACAGGGTTCCAGAATCCACCGATGTCATGTTCCCAGGCCACAGGGTTCCAGAATTAATCCTCAGTTATGTTCCCAGGCTACAGGGTTCCGGAATCAAACCTCAGTCATGTTCCCAGGGAACAGGGTTCCAGGAACAAACCTCAGTCATGTTGCCAAGCCACAGGTTTCCACCATCAAACCTCAGACATGTTCCCAGGCCACAGGGTTCCAGAATCAAACCGTTCTCATGTTCCCCGGCCACAGGGTTCCAGAATCCACTGATGTAATGTTCCCAGGCAACAGGGTTCCAGTATCAATCCTCAGTTATATTCCCAGTCTACAGGATTCCAGAATAAAACCTCAGTCATGTTCCCAGTGCACAGGGTTCCAGAACCAAGCCTCAGTCAGGTTCCCATGGCACAGTATTCCACAATCTAAACAGATGTCATGTTCCCAGGCCACAGGATTCCAGAATCACGCCTCTGTCATGTTCCCTGGCCACAGGGTTCCAGAATCAAACCAATGTCTAGTTCCCAGGCCATGGGTTTCAAGTATCAGGTCGCAGTCATGTTTCCAGGACAGAGGGTTCTACAATCAAACCTCAGTCATGTTGCCAGTCCACAGGGTTCCAGAACCAAGGCTCAGTCAGGTTACCGGGGCACAGTATTCCACAAACTAAACAGATGTCATGTTCCCAGGCCACATGGTTCCAGAATCAAACCTCACTCATATTCCCAGGCCACAGGTTTCCAGAATCAATCCGATTTCATGTTCCCAGGCAACAGGGTACCAGAATCCAAACCGATGTCATGTTCCCAAGCCACAGGATTCCACAATCTCACATCAGGCATGTTCTCAGGCCAATGGTTTCCAAAATCAAACCTCAGTCATATTCCCAGGCCACATGGTTCCAGATTCCAACCTCAGTCATGTTCCCAGGACCCAGGGTTCCAGAATCAAACCTCAGTCATGTTCCCTGGACACAGGTTTCAAAAATAAAATCGCAGTCATGTTCTCAGGCCACAGGGTACCACAATTAAACCTCAGTCATATTCCCAGGCCAGAGGGTCCCACAATCAAACCTCAGTCCTTTTGCTAGGCCACGGTTCCACCAGCAAGCCTCAGTCATGTTCCCAGGCCAGAGTGTTCCACAATCAAACCTAAGTCATCTTTCCAGGCCACAGGGTTCCACCATCAACCCTCAGTCATGTTGCCTGGTCACAGGTTTCCACCATCAAACCTCAGACAAGTTTCCAGGACACAGGGTTCCAGAATCAAACCGTTCTCATGTTCCCTGGCCAGAGGGTTCCAGAATCCACCGATGTAATGTTCCCAGGCCACAGGGTTCCAGAATCCACCGATGTCATGTTCCCAGGCCACAGGGTTCAAGAATTAATCCTCAGTTATGTTCCCAGGCTACAGGGTTCCGGAATCAAACCTCAGTCATGTTCCCAGGGAACAGGGTTCCAGAAACAAACCTCAGTCATGTTGCCAAGCCACAGGTTTCCACCATCAAACCTCAGACATGTTCCCAGGCCACAGGGTTCCAGAATCAAACCGTTCTCATGTTCCCCGGCCACAGGGTTCCAGAATCCACTGATGTAATGTTCCCAGGCAACAGGGTTCCAGTATCAATCCTCAGTTATATTCCCAGTCTACAGGGTTCCAGAATAAAACCTCAGTCATGTTCCCAGTCCACAGGGTTCCAGAACCAAGCCTCAGTTTGGTTCCCAGGGCACAGTATTCCACAATCTAAACAGATGTCATATTCCCAGGCCACAGGATTACAGAATCACGCCTCAGACATGTTCCCAGGCCACAGGGTTCCAGAATCAAACCGTTCTCATGTTCCCAGGCCACAGGGTTCCAGAATCCACTCATGTCATGTTCCCAGGCCACAGGATTCCAGAATAAAACTTCAGTCATGTTACCAGTGCACAGGGTTCCAGATCCAAGCCTCAGTCAGGTTCCCAAGGCACAGTATTACACAATCTAAACAGATGGCATGTTCCAAGGCCACAGGATTTCAGAATCACGCCTCTGTCATGTTCCCTGGCCACAGGGTTCCAGAATCAAACCAATGTCTACTTCCCAGGCCATGGGTTTCAAGTATCAGGTCGCAGTCATGTTTCCAGGACAGAGGGTTCTACAATCAAACCTCAGTCATGTTGCCAGTCCACAGGGTTCCAGAACCAAGGCTCAGTCAGGTTACCAGGGCACAGTATTCCACAAACTAAACAGATGTCATGTTCCCAGGCCACATGGTTCCAGAATCAAACCTCACTCATATTCCCAGGCCACAGGTTTCCAAAATCAATCCGATTTCATGTTCCCAGGCAACAGGGTACCAGAATCCAAACCGATGTCATGTACCCAAGCCACAGGATTCCACAATCTCACTTCAGGCATGTTCCCAGGCCAATGGTTTCCAGAATCAAACCTCAGTCATATTCCCAGGCCACATGGTTCCAGATTCAAACCTCAGTCATGTTCCCAGGACCCAGGGTTCCAGAATCAAACCTCAGTCATGTTCCCTGGACACAGGTTTCAAAAATAAAATCCCAGTCATGTTCTCAGGCCACAGGGTACCACAATTAAACCTCAGTCATATTCCCAGGCCAGAGGGTCCCACAATCAAACCTCAGTCCTTTTGCTAGGCCACGGTTCCACCAGCAAGCCTCAGTCATGTTCCCAGGCCAGAGTGTTCCACAATCAAACCTAAGTCATCTTTCCAGGCCACAGGGTTCAACCATCAACCCTCAGTCATGTTGCCTGGTCACAGGTTTCCACCATCAAACCTCAGACAAGTTTCCAGGACACAGGGTTCCAGAATCAAACCGTTCTCATGTTCCCTGGCCAGAGGGTTCCAGAATCCACCGATGTCATGTTCCCAGGCCACAGGGTTCCAGAATCCACCGATGTCATGTTCCCAGGCCACAGGGTTCCAGAATTAATCCTCAGTTATGTTCCCAGGCTACAGGGTTCCGGAATCAAACCTCAGTCATGTTCCCAGGGAACAGGGTTCCAGGAACAAACCTCAGTCATGTTGCCAAGCCACAGGTTTCCACCATCAAACCTCAGACATGTTCCCAGGCCACAGGGTTCCAGAATCAAACCGTTCTCATGTTCCCCGGCCACAGGGTTCCAGAATCCACTGATGTAATGTTCCCAGGCAACAGGGTTCCAGTATCAATCCTCAGTTATATTCCCAGTCTACAGGGTTCCAGAATAAAACCTCAGTCATGTTCCCAGTCCACAGGGTTCCAGAACCAAGCCTCAGTTAGGTTCCCAGGGCACAGTATTCCACAATCTAAACAGATGTCATATTCCCAGGCCACAGGATTCCAGAATCACGCCTCAGTCATGTTCCCAGGCCACAAGCATCCAGAATTAAACCTCAGTCATGTTGCCAGGCCATAGGGTACCACCATCAAACCTCAGTCATATTGCCAGACCACAGGTTTCCACAATCAAACCGATTTCATGTTCCCAGGCAACAGGGTACCAGAATCCAAACCGATGTCATGTTCCCAGGCCACAGGATTCCACAATCTAACATAAGTCATGTTCCCAGGACAATGCCCTCCAGAATCAAACCACAGTCATATACCCAGGCCACATGGTCCCAGAATCAATCCTCAGTCATGTTCCCAGTGCACAGGGTTCCAGAACCAAGCCTTCAGTCAGGTTCCCAGGGCACAGTATTCCACAATCTAAACAGATGTCATGTTCCCAGGCCACAGGATTCCAGAATCACGCCTCTGTCATGTTCCCTGGCCACAGGGTTCCAGAATCAAACCAATGTCAAGTTCCCAGGCCATGGGTTTCAAGTATCAGGTCGCAGTCATGTTTCCAGGACAGAGGGTTCTACAATCAAACCTCAGTCATGTTGCCAGTCCACAGGTTTCTGCCATCAAACCTCAGTCAAGTTCCCAGGCCACAGATTTCCAGAATCAAACCTCAGTCATATTCCCATGACACATGGTTCCAGAATCAAACCTCAGTCATGTACGCAGGCCACAGGTTTCCACAATCAAAGCACGGTCATGTTCCCAGGACAAAGGTGTCCAGAAGCAAACCTCACTCATGTTCCCAGGGAACAGGGTTCCAGTAACAAACCTCAGTCATGTTGCCAGGCCACAGGTTTCCACCATCAAACCTCAGACATATTCCCAAGCCACAGGGTTCCAGAATCAAACCTTTCTCATGTTCCCAGGCCACAGGGTTTCAGAATCAGGCTTCAGTCATGTTGCCAGGCCACAGGGTTTCAAAATCCAGCCTCAGTCATTTTGCCAGTTAAGAGTGGTCCACCATCAAACCTCAGTCATGATCCCAGGCCACATGTTTCCACAATGAAACCTCAGTCATTATCCCAGGCCACAGGTTTCCAGAATCAAACCTCAGTCATATTCCCAGGACACATGTTTCCATTATCAAACCTCAGTCATGTTCGCAGGGCACAGGTTTCAACAATCAAACCTCATTCAATTTCCCAGAACACAGGTGTCCAGAATCCAACCTCAGTCATGTTCCCAGGGAACAGGCTTCCAGAAACAAAACTCAGTCATTTTCCCAGGCCACAGGGTTTCAGAATAAAACCACAGTCATGTTCCCAGGCCAGAGGGTTGCACAATCAAACCTCAGTCTTGTTCCCAGGCCACAGGATTCCAGAATCCAACCGATGTCATGTTCCCAGGCCACAGGGTTCCAGATTCAAACCACAGTCATGTTCCCAGGCCAGGGGGTTCCACAATCAAACCTCAGCCATGTTCCCAGGCCACAGGTTTCCAGAAGCAAACCTCAGTCATGTTCCCAGGACACAGGTTTCCAGAGTCAACCCGAGATCATGTTCCCTGGCCACAGTCTTCCAGAATTAAACCTCAGTCATGTTGCCAGGTCAGAGGTTTCCACCATCAAACCTCAGACAAGTTTCCAGGACACAGGGTTCCAGAATCAAACCGTTCTCATGTTCCCTGGCCACAGGGTTCCAGAATCCACCGATGTCATGTTCCCAGGCCACAGGGTTCCAGAATCAATCCTCAGTTATGTTCCCAGGCTACAGGGTTCCAGATTCAAACCTCAGTCATGTTGCCAGTCCACAGGGTTCCAGAACCAAGGCTCAGTCAGGTTACCGGGGCACAGTATTCCACAAACTAAACAGATGTCATGTTCCCAGGCCACATGGTTCCAGAATCAAACCTCACTCATATTCCCAGGCCACAGGTTTCCAGAATCAATCCGATTTCATGTTCCCAGGCAACAGGGTACCAGAATCCAAACCGATGTCATGTTCCCAAGCCACAGGATTCCACAATCTCACATCAGGCATGTTCCCAGGCCAATGGTTTCCAGAATCAAACCTCAGTCATATTCCCAGGCCACATGGTTCCAGATTCAAACCTCAGTCATGTTCCCAGGACCCAGGGTTCCAGAATCAAACCTCAGTCATGTTCCCTGGACACAGGTTTCAAAAATAAAATCCCAGTCATGTTCTCAGGCCACAGGGTACCACAACTAAACCTCAGTCATATTCCCAGGCCAGAGGGTTCCACAATCAAACCTCAGTCCTTTTGCTAGGCCACGGTTCCACCAGCAAGCCTCAGTCATGTTCCCAGGCCAGAGTGTTCCACAATCAAACCTAAGTCATCTTTCCAGGCCACAGGTTTCCACCATGAACCCTCAGTCATGTTGCCTGGTCACAGGTTTCCACCATCAAACCTCAGACAAGTTTCCAGGACACAGGGTTCCAGAATCAAACCGTTCTCATGTTCCCTGGCCACAGGGTTCCAGAATCCACCGATGTAATGTTCCCAGGCCACAGGGTTCCAGAATCCACCGATGTCATGTTCCCAGGCCACAGGGTTCCAGAATTAATCCTCAGTTATGTTCCCAGGCTACAGGGTTCCGGAATCAAACCTCAGTCATGTTCCCAGGGAACAGGGTTCCAGAAACAAACCTCAGTCATGTTGCCAAGCCACAGGTTTCCACCATCAAACCTCAGACATGTTCCCAGGCCACAGGGTTCCAGAATCAAACCGTTCTCATGTTCCCCGGCCACAGGGTTCCAGAATCCACTGATGTAATGTTCCCAGGCAACAGGGTTCCAGTATCAATCCTCAGTTATATTCCCAGTCTACAGGGTTCCAGAATAAAACCTCAGTCATGTTCCCAGTCCACAGGGTTCCAGAACCAAGCCTCAGTCAGGTTCCCATGGCACAGTATTCCACAATCTAAACAGATGTCATATTCCCAGGCCACAGGATTCCAGAATCATGCCTCAGTCATGTTCCCAGGCCACAAGCATCCAGAATTAAACCTCAGTCATGTTGCCAGGCCATAGGGTACCACCATCAAACCTCAGTCATATTGCCAGACCACAGGTTTCCACAATCAAACCGATTTCATGTTCCCAGGCAACAGGGTACCAGAATCCAAACCGATGTCATGTTCCCAGGCCACAGGATTCCACAATCTAACATAAGTCATGTTCCCAGGACAATGCCCTCCAGAATCAAACCACAGTCATATACCCAGGCCACATGGTCCCAGAATCAATCCTCAGTCATGTTCCCAGTGCACAGGGTTCCAGAACCAAGCCTTCAGTCAGGTTCCCAGGGCACAGTATTCCACAATCTAAACAGATGTCATGTTCCCAGGCCACAGGTTTCCAGAATCACGCCTCAGTCATGTTCCCAGGCCACAGGGTTCCAGAATCAAACCAATGTCAAGTTCCTAGGCCATGGATTTCCAGTACCAGGCCGCAGTCATGTTTCCAGGGCACAGGGTTCTACAGTCAAACCTCAGTCATGTTGCCAGTCCACAGGTTTCTGCCATCAAACCTCAGTCAAGTTCCCAGGACACAGATTTCCAGAATCAAACCGCAGTCATATTCCCAGGTCACATGGTTCCAGAATCAAACCTCAGTCATGTTTGCAGGACCCATGGTTCCACAATCAAACCACAGTCATGTTCCCAGCACAAAGGTGTCCAGAATCAAACCTCAGTCATGTTCCCAGGGAACAGGGTTCCAGTAACAAACCTCAGTCATGTTGCCAAGCCACAGGTTTCCACCATGAAACCTCAGACATGTTCCCAGGCCATAGGGTTCCAGAATCAAACCGTTCTCATGTTCCCAGGCCACAGGGTTCCAGAATCCACTGATGTCATGTTCCCAGGCCACAGGATTCCAGAATAAAACCTCAGTCATGTTCCCAGTGCACAGGGTTCCAGAACCAAGCCTCAGTCAGGTTCCCATGGCACAGTATTCCACAATCTAAACAGATGTCATGTTCCCAGGCCACAGGTTTCCAGAATCACGCCTCAGTCATGTTCCCAGGCCACAGGGCTCCAGAATCAAACCAATGTCAAGTTCCTAGGCCATGGGTTTCCAGTACCAGGCCACAGTCATGTTTCCAGGGCACAGGGTTCTACAGTCAAACCTCAGTCATGTTGCCAGTCCACAGGTTTCTGCCATCAAACCTCAGTCAAGTTCCCAGGACACAGATTTCCAGAATCAAACCGCAGTCATATTCCCAGGTCACATGGTTCCAGAATCAAACCTCAGTCATGTTTGCAGGACCCATGGTTCCACAATCAAACCACAGTCATGTTCCCAGCACAAAGGTGTCCAGAATCAAACCTCAGTCATGTTCCCAGGGAACAGGGTTCCAGTAACAAACCTCAGTCATGTTGCCAAGCCACAGGTTTCCACCATGAAACCTCAGACATGTTCCTAGGCCATAGGGTTCCAGAATCAAACCGTTCTCATGTTCCCAGGCCACAGGGTTCCAGAATCCACTGATGTCATGTTCCCAGGCCACAGGATTCCAGAATCACGCCTCTGTCATGTTCCTTGGCCACAGGGTTCCAGAATCAAACCAATGTCAAGTTCCCAGGCCATGGGTTTCAAGTATCAGGTCGCAGTCATGTTTCCAGGACAGAGGGTTCTACAATCAAACCTCAGTCATGTCGCCAGTCCACAGGTTTCTGCCATCAAACCTCAGTCAAGTTCCCAGGCCACAGATTTCCAGAATCAAACCTCAGTCATATTCCCATGACACATGGTTCCAGAATCAAACCTCAGTCATGTTCGCAGGCCACAGGTTTCCACAATCAAAGCACAGTCATGTTCCCAGGACAAAGGTGTCCAGAAGCAAACCTCACTCATGTTCCCAGGGAACAGGGTTCCAGTAACAAACCTCAGTCATGTTGCCAGGCCACAGGTTTCCACCATCAAACCTCAGACATATTCCCAAGCCACAGGGTTCCAGAATCAAACCTTTCTCATGTTCCCAGGCCACAGGGTTTCAGAATCAGGCTTCAGTCATGTTGCCAGGCCACAGGGTTTCAAAATCCAGCCTCAGTCATTTTGCCAGTCAAGAGTGGTCCACCATCAAACCTCAGTCATGATCCCAGGCCACATGTTTCCATTATCAAACCTCAGTCATCTTCGCAGGGCACAGGTTTCAACAATCAAACCTCATTCAATTTCCCAGAACACAGGTGTCCAGAATCCAACCTCAGTCATGTTCCCAGGGAACAGGCTTCCAGAAACAAACCTCAGTCATTTTCCCAGGCCACAGGGTTTCAGAATAAAACCACAGTCATGTTCCCAGGCCAGAGGGTTGCACAATCAAACCTCAGTCTTGTTCCCAGGCCACAGGATTCCAGAATCCAACCGATGTCATGTTCCCAGGCCACAGGGTTCCAGATTCAAACCACAGTCATGTTCCCAGGCCAGGGGGTTCCACAATCAAACCTCAGCCATGTTCCCAGGCCACAGGTTTCCAGAAGCAAACCTCAGTCATGTTCCCTGGCCACAGTCTTCCAGAATTAAAGCTCAGTCATGTTGCCAGGTCAGAGGTTTCCACCATCAAACCTCAGACAAGTTTCTAGGACACAGGGTTCCAGAATCAAACGGTTCTCATGTTCCCTGGCCACAGGGTTCCAGAATCCACCGATGTCATGTTCCCAGGCCACAGGGTTCCAGAATCAATCCTCAGATATGTTCCCTGGCTACAGGGTTCCAGAATCAAACCTCAGTCATGTTCCCAGTCCACAGGGTTCCAGAACCAAGGCTCAGTCAGGTTACCGGGGCACAGTATTCCACAAACTAAACAGATGTCATGTTCCCAGGCCACATGGTTCCAGAATCAAACCTCACTCATATTCCCAGGCCACAGGTTTCCAGAATCAATCCGATTTCATGTTCCCAGGCAACAGAGTACCAGAATCCAAACCGATGTCATGTTCCCAAGCCACAGGATTCCACAATCTCACATCAGGCATGTTCCCAGGCCAATGGTTTCCAGAATCAAACCTCAGTCATATTCCCAGGCCACATGGTTCCAGATTCAAACCTCAGTCATGTTCCCAGGACCCAGGGTTCCAGAATCAAACCTCAGTCATGTTCCCTGGACACAGGTTTCAAAAATAAAATCCCAGTCATGTTCTCAGGCCACAGGGTACCACAACTAAACCTCAGTCATATTCCCAGGCCAGAGGGTTCCACAATCAAACCTCAGTCCTTTTGCTAGGCCACGGTTCCACCAGCAAGCCTCAGTCATGTTCCCAGGCCAGAGTGTTCCACAATCAAACCTAAGTCATCTTTCCAGGCCACAGGGTTCCACCATCAACCCTCAGTCATGTTGCCTGGTCACAGGTTTCCACCATCAAACCTCAGACAAGTTTCCAGGACACAGGGTTCCAGAATCAAACCGTTCTCATGTTCCCTGGCCAGAGGGTTCCAGAATCCACCGATGTCATGTTCCCAGGCCACAGGGTTCCAGAATTAATCCTCAGTTATGTTCCCAGGCTACAGGGTTCCGGAATCAAACCTCAGTCATGTTCCCAGGGAACAGGGTTCCAGGAACAAACCTCAGTCATGTTGCCAAGCCACAGGTTTCCACCATCAAACCTCAGACATGTTCCCAGGCCACAGGGTTCCAGAATCAAACCGTTCTCATGTTCCCCGGCCACAGGGTTCCAGAATCCACTGATGTAATGTTCCCAGGCAACAGGGTTCCAGTATCAATCCTCAGTTATATTCCCAGTCTACAGGGTTCCAGAATAAAACCTCAGTCATGTTCCCAGTCCACAGGGTTCCAGAACCAAGCCTCAGTTAGGTTCCCAGGGCACAGTATTCTACAATCTAAACAGATGTCATATTCCCAGGCCACAGGATTCCAGAATCACGCCTCAGACATGTTCCCAGGCCACAGGGTTCCAGAATCAAACCGTTCTCATGTTCCCAGGCCACAGGGTTCCAGAATCCACTGATGTCATGTTCCCAGGCCACAGGATTCCAGAATAAAACTTCAGTCATGTTCCCAGTGCACAGGGTTCCAGATCCAAGCCTCAGTCAGATTCCCAGGGCACAGTATTCCACAATCTAAACAGATGTCATGTTCCAAGGCCACAGGATTCCAGAATCACGCCTCTGTCATGTTCCCTGGCCACAGGGTTCCAGAATCAAACCAATGTCTAGTTCCCAGGCCATGGGTTTCAAGTATCAGGTCGCAGTCATGTTTCCAGGACAGAGGGTTCTACAATCAAGCCTCAGTCATGTTGCCAGTCCACAGGGTTCCAGAACCAAGGCTCAGTCAGGTTACCGGGGCACAGTATTCCACAAACTAAACAGATGTCATGTTCCCAGGCCACATGGTTCCAGAATCAAACCTCACTCATATTCCCAGGCCACAGGTTTCCAGAATCAATCCGATTTCATGTTCCCAGGCAACAGGGTACCAGAATCCAAACCGATGTCATGTTCCCAAGCCACAGGATTCCACAATCTCACATCAGGCATGTTCTCAGGCCAATGGTTTCCAAAATCAAACCTCAGTCATATTCCCAGGCCACATGGTTCCAGATTCAAGCCTCAGTCATGTTCCCAGGACCCAGGGTTCCAGAATCAAACCTCAGTCATGTTCCCTGGACACAGGTTTCAAAAATAAAATCCCAGTCATGTTCTCAGGCCACAGGGTACCACAACTAAACCTCAGTCATATTCCCAGGCCAGAGGGTCCCACAATCAAACCTCAGTCCTTTTGCTAGGCCACGGTTCCACCAGCAAGCCTCAGTCATGTTCCCAGGCCAGAGTGTTCCACAATCAAACCTAAGTCATCTTTCCAGGCCACAGGGTTCCACCATCAACCCTCAGTCATGTTGCCTGGTCACAGGTTTCCACCATCAAACCTCAGACAAGTTTCCAGGACACAGGGTTCCAGAATCAAACCGTTCTCATGTTCCCTGGCCAGAGGGTTCCAGAATCCACCGATGTAATGTTCCCAGGCCACAGGGTTCCAGAATCCACCGATGTCATGTTCCCAGGCCACAGGGTTCCAGAATTAATCCTCAGTTATGTTCCCAGGCTACAGGGTTCCGGAATCAAACCTCAGTCATGTTCCCAGGGAACAGGGTTCCAGGAACAAACCTCAGTCATGTTGCCAAGCCACAGGTTTCCACCATCAAACCTCAGACATGTTCCCAGGCCACAGGGTTCCAGAATCAAACCGTTCTCATGTTCCCCGGCCACAGGGTTCCAGAATCCACTGATGTAATGTTCCCAGGCAACAGGGTTCCAGTATCAATCCTCAGTTATATTCCCAGTCTACAGGGTTCCAGAATAAAACCTCAGTCATGTTCCCAGTCCACAGGGTTCCAGAACCAAGCCTCAGTTTGGTTCCCAGGGCACAGTATTCCACAATCTAAACAGATGTCATATTCCCAGGCCACAGGATTACAGAATCACGCCTCAGACATGTTCCCAGGCCACAGGGTTCCAGAATCAAACCGTTCTCATGTTCCCAGGCCACAGGGTTCCAGAATCCACTCATGTCATGTTCCCAGGCCACAGGATTCTAGAATAAAACTTCAGTCATGTTACCAGTGCACAGGGTTCCAGATCCAAGCCTCAGTCAGGTTCCCAAGGCACAGTATTACACAATCTAAACAGATGTCATGTTCCAAGGCCACAGGATTTCAGAATCACGCCTCTGTCATGTTCCCTGGCCACAGGGTTCCAGAATCAAACCAATGTCTACTTCCCAGGCCATGGGTTTCAAGTATCAGGTCGCAGTCATGTTTCCAGGACAGAGGGTTCTACAATCAAACCTCAGTCATGTTGCCAGTCCACAGGGTTCCAGAACCAAGGCTCAGTCAGGTTACCAGGGCACAGTATTCCACAAACTAAACAGATGTCATGTTCCCAGGCCACATGGTTCCAGAATCAAACCTCACTCATATTCCCAGGCCACAGGTTTCCAGAATCAATCCGATTTCATGTTCCCAGGCAACAGGGTACCAGAATCCAAACCGATGTCATGTTCCCAAGCCACAGGATTCCACAATCTCACTTCAGGCATGTTCCCAGGCCAATGGTTTCCAGAATCAAACCTCAGTCATATTCCCAGGCCACATGGTTCCAGATTCAAACCTCAGTCATGTTCCCAGGACCCAGGGTTCCAGAATCAAACCTCAGTCATGTTCCCTGGACACAGGTTTCAAAAATAAAATCCCAGTCATGTTCTCAGGCCACAGGGTACCACAATTAAACCTCAGTCATATTCCCAGGCCAGAGGGTCCCACAATCAAACCTCAGTCCTTTTGCTAGGCCACGGTTCCACCAGCAAGCCTCAGTCATGTTCCCAGGCCAGAGTGTTCCACAATCAAACCTAAGTCATCTTTCCAGGCCACAGGGTTCCACCATCAACCCTCAGTCATGTTGCCTGGTCACAGGTTTCCACCATCAAACCTCAGACAAGTTTCCAGGACACAGGGTTCCAGAATCAAACCGTTCTCATGTTCCCTGGCCAGAGGGTTCCAGAATCCACCGATGTAATGTTCCCAGGCCACAGGGTTCCAGAATCCACCGATGTCATGTTCCCAGGCCACAGGGTTCCAGAATTAATCCTCAGTTATGTTCCCAGGCTACAGGGTTCCGGAATCAAACCTCAGTCATGTTCCCAGGGAACAGGGTTCCAGGAACAAACCTCAGTCATGTTCGCAGGACACAGGTTTCCACAATCAAAGCACAGTCATGTTCCCAGGACAAAGGTGTCCAGAAGCAAACCTCACTCATGTTCCCAGGGAACAGGGTTCCAGTAACAAACCTCAGTCATGTTGCCAGGCCACAGGTTTCCACCATCAAACCTCAGACATATTCCCAAGCCACAGGGTTCCAGAATCAAACCTTTCTCATGTTCCCAGGCCACAGGGTTTCAGAATCAGGCTTCAGTCATGTTGCCAGGCCACAGGGTTTCAAAATCCAGCCTCAGTCATTTTGCCAGTCAAGAGTGGTCCACCATCAAACCTCAGTCATGATCCCAGGCCACATGTTTCCACAATGAAACCTCAGTCATTATCCCAGGCCACAGGTTTCCAGAATCAAACCTCAGTCATATTCCCAGGACACATGTTTCCATTATCAAACCTCAGTCATGTTCGCAGGGCACAGGTTTCAACAATCAAACCTCATTCAATTTCCCAGAACACAGGTGTCCAGAATCCAACCTCAGTCATGTTCCCAGGGAACAGGCTTCCAGAAACAAACCTCAGTCATTTTCCCAGGCCACAGGGTTTCAGAATCAAACCACAGTCATGTTCCCAGGCCAGAGGGTTGCACAATCAAACCTCAGTCTTGTTCCCAGGCCACAGGATTCCAGAATCCAACCGATGTCATGTTCCCAGGCCACAGGGTTCCAGATTCAAACCACAGTCATGTTCCCAGGCCAGGGGGTTCCACAATCAAACCTCAGCCATGTTCCCAGGCCACAGGTTTCCAGAAGCAAACCTCAGTCATGTTCCCAGGACACAGGTTTCCAGAGTCAACCCGAGATCATGTTCCCTGGCCACAGTCTTCCAGAATTAAACCTCAGTCATGTTGCCAGGTCAGAGGTTTCCACCATCAAACCTCAGACAAGATTCCAGGACACAGGGTTCCAGAACCAAGGCTCAGTCAGGTTACCGGGGCACAGTATTCCACAAACTAAACAGATGTCATGTTCCCAGGCCACATGGTTCCAGAATCAAACCTCACTCATATTCCCAGGCCACAGGTTTCCAGAATCAATCCGATTTCATGTTCCCAGGCAACAGGGTACCAGAATCCAAACCGATGTCATGTTCCCAAGCCACAGGATTCCACAATCTCACATCAGGCATGTTCCCAGGCCAATGGTTTCCAGAATCAAACCTCAGTCATATTCCCAGGCCAGGGGGTTCCACAATCAAACCTCAGTCCTTTTGCTAGGCCACGGTTCCACCAACAAGCCTCAGTCATGTTCCCAGGCCAGAGTGTTCCACAATCAAACCTAAGTCATCTTTCCAGGCCACAGGGTTCCACCATCAAACCTCAGACAAGTTTCCAGGACACAGGGTTCCAGAATCAAACCGTTCTCATGTTCCCTGGCCACAGGGTTCCAGAATCCACCGATGTCATGTTCCCAGGCCACAGGGTTCCAGAATCAATCCTCAGTTATGTTCCCAGGCTACAGGGTTCCAGATTCAAACCTCAGTCATGTTCCCAGTCCACAGGGTTCCAGAACCAAGGCTCAGTCAGGTTACCGGGGCACAGTATTCCACAAACTAAACAGATGTCATGTTCCCAGGCCACATGGTTCCAGAATCAAACCTCACTCATATTCCCAGGCCACAGGTTTCCAGAATCAATCCGATTTCATGTTCCCAGGCAACAGGGTACCAGAATCCAAACCGATGTCATGTTCCCAAGCCACAGGATTCCACAATCTCACATCAGGCATGTTCCCAGGCCAATGGTTTCCAGAATCAAACCTCAGTCATATTCCCAGGCCACATGGTTCCAGATTCAAACCTCAGTCATGTTCCCAGGACCCAGGGTTCCAGAATCAAACCTCAGTCATGTTCCCTGGACACAGGTTTCAAAAATAAAATCCCAGTCATGTTCTCAGGCCACAGGGTACCACAACTAAACCTCAGTCATATTCCCAGGCCAGAGGGTTCCACAATCAAACCTCAGTCCTTTTGCTAGGCCACGGTTCCACCAGCAAGCCTCAGTCATGTTCCCAGGCCAGAGTGTTCCACAATCAAACCTAAGTCATCTTTCCAGGCCACAGGGTTCCACCATCAACCCTCAGTCATGTTGCCTGGTCACAGGTTTCCACCATCAAACCTCAGACAAGTTTCCAGGACACAGCGTTCCAGAATCAAACCGTTCTCATGTTCCCTGGCCACAGGGTTCCAGAATCCACCGATGTAATGTTCCCAGGCCACAGGGTTCCAGAATCCACCGATGTCATGTTCCCAGGCCACAGGGTTCCAGAATTAATCCTCAGTTATGTTCCCAGGCTACAGGGTTCTGGAATCAAACCTCAGTCATGTTCCCAGGGAACAGGGTTCCAGAAACAAACCTCAGTCATGTTGCCAAGCCACAGGATTCCACCATCAAACCTCAGACATGTTACCAGGCCACAGGGTTCCAGAATCAAACCGTTCTCATGTTCCCCGGCCACAGGGTTCCAGAATCCACTGATGTAATGTTCCCAGGCAACAGGGTTCCAGTATCAATCCTCAGTTATATTCCCAGTCTACAGGGTTCCAGAATAAAACCTCAGTCATGTTCCCAGTCCACAGGGTTCCAGAACCAAGCCTCAGTTAGGTTCCCAGGGCACAGTATTCCACAATCTAAACAGATGTCATATTCCCAGGCCACAGGATTCCAGAATCACGCCTCAGTCATGTTCCCAGGCCACAAGCATCCAGAATAAAACCTCAGTCATGTTGCCAGGCCATAGGGTACCACCATCAAACCTCAGTCATATTGCCAGACCACAGGTTTCCACAATCAAACCGATTTCATGTTCCCAGGCAACAGGGTACCAGAATCCAAACCGATGTCATGTTCCCAGGCCACAGGATTCCACAATCTAACATAAGTCATGTTCCCAGGACAATGCCCTCCAGAATCAAACCACAGTCATATACCCAGGCCACATGGTCCCAGAATCAATCCTCAGTCATGTCCCAGTGCACAGGGTTCCAGAACCAAGCCTTCAGTCAGGTTCCCAGGGCACAGTATTCCACAATCTAAACAGATGTCATGTTCCAAGGCCACAGGATTCCAGAATCACGCCTCTGTCATGTTCCCTGGCCACAGGGTTCCAGAATCAAACCAATGTCAAGTTCCCAGGCCATGGGTTTCAAGTATCAGGTCGCAGTCATGTTTCCAGGACAGAGGGTTCTACAATCAAACCTCAGTCATGTTGCCAGTCCACAGGTTTCTGCCATCAAACCTCAGTCAAGTTCCCAGGCCACAGATTTCCAGAATCAAACCTCAGTCATATTCCCATGACACATGGTTCCAGAATCAAACCTCAGTCATGTACGCAGGCCACAGGTTTCCACAATCAAAGCACGGTCATGTTCCCAGGACAAAGGTGTCCAGAAGCAAACCTCACTCATGTTCCCAGGGAACAGGGTTCCAGTAACAAACCTCAGTCATGTTGCCAGGCCACAGGTTTCCACCATCAAACCTCAGACATATTCCCAAGCCACAGGGTTTCAGAATCAAACCTTTCTCATGTTCCCAGGCCACAGGGTTTCAGAATCAGGCTTCAGTCATGTTGCCAGGCCACAGGGTTCCAAAATCCAGCCTCAGTCATTTTGCCAGTCAAGAGTGGTCCACCATCAAACCTCAGTCATGATCCCAGGCCACATGTTTCCACAATGAAACCTCAGTCATTATCCCAGGCCACAGGTTTCCAGAATCAAACCTCAGTCATATTCCCAGGACACATGTTTCCATTATCAAACCTCAGTCATGTTCGCAGGGCACAGGTTTCAACAATCAAACCTCATTCAATTTCCCAGAACACAGGTGTCCAGAATCCAACCTCAGTCATGTTCCCAGGGAACAGGGTTCCAGGAACAAACCTCAGTCATGTTCGCAGGACACAGGTTTCCACAATCAAAGCACAGTCATGTTCCCAGGACAAAGGTGTCCAGAAGCAAACCTCACTCATGTTCCCAGGGAACAGGGTTCCAGTAACAAACCTCAGTCATGTTGCCAGGCCACAGGTTTCCACCATCAAACCTCAGACATATTCCCAAGCCACAGGGTTCCAGAATCAAACCTTTCTCATGTTCCCAGGCCACAGGGTTTCAGAATCAGGCTTCAGTCATGTTGCCAGGCCACAGGGTTTCAAAATCCAGCCTCAGTCATTTTGCCAGTCAAGAGTGGTCCACCATCAAACCTCAGTCATGATCCCAGGCCACATGTTTCCACAATGAAACCTCAGTCATTATCCCAGGCCACAGGTTTCCAGAATCAAACCTCAGTCATATTCCCAGGACACATGTTTCCATTATCAAACCTCAGTCATGTTCGCAGGGCACAGGTTTCAACAATCAAACCTCATTCAATTTCCCAGAACACAGGTGTCCAGAATCCAACCTCAGTCATGTTCCCAGGGAACAGGCTTCCAGAAACAAACCTCAGTCATTTTCCCAGGCCACAGGGTTTCAGAATCAAACCACAGTCATGTTCCCAGGCCAGAGGGTTGCACAATCAAACCTCAGTCTTGTTCCCAGGCCACAGGATTCCAGAATCCAACCGATGTCATGTTCCCAGGCCACAGGGTTCCAGATTCAAACCACAGTCATGTTCCCAGGCCAGGGGGTTCCACAATCAAACCTCAGCCATGTTCCCAGGCCACAGGTTTCCAGAAGCAAACCTCAGTCATGTTCCCAGGACACAGGTTTCCAGAGTCAACCCGAGATCATGTTCCCTGGCCACAGTCTTCCAGAATTAAACCTCAGTCATGTTGCCAGGTCAGAGGTTTCCACCATCAAACCTCAGACAAGTTTCCAGGACACAGGGTTCCAGAACCAAGGCTCAGTCAGGTTACCGGGGCACAGTATTCCACAAACTAAACAGATGTCATGTTCCCAGGCCACATGGTTCCAGAATCAAACCTCACTCATATTCCCAGGCCACAGGTTTCCAGAATCAATCCGATTTCATGTTCCCAGGCAACAGGGTACCAGAATCCAAACCGATGTCATGTTCCCAAGCCACAGGATTCCACAATCTCACATCAGGCATGTTCCCAGGCCAATGGTTTCCAGAATCAAACCTCAGTCATATTCCCAGGCCAGGGGGTTCCACAATCAAACCTCAGTCCTTTTGCTAGGCCACGGTTCCACCAACAAGCCTCAGTCATGTTCCCAGGCCAGAGTGTTCCACAATCAAACCTAAGTCATCTTTCCAGGCCACAGGGTTCCACCATCAAACCTCAGACAAGTTTCCAGGACACAGGGTTCCAGAATCAAACCGTTCTCATGTTCCCTGGCCACAGGGTTCCAGAATCCACCGATGTCATGTTCCCAGGCCACAGGGTTCCAGAATCAATCCTCAGTTATGTTCCCAGGCTACAGGGTTCCAGATTCAAACCTCAGTCATGTTCCCAGTCCACAGGGTTCCAGAACCAAGGCTCAGTCAGGTTACCGGGGCACAGTATTCCACAAACTAAACAGATGTCATGTTCCCAGGCCACATGGTTCCAGAATCAAACCTCACTCATATTCCCAGGCCACAGGTTTCCAGAATCAATCCGATTTCATGTTCCCAGGCAACAGGGTACCAGAATCCAAACCGATGTCATGTTCCCAAGCCACAGGATTCCACAATCTCACATCAGGCATGTTCCCAGGCCAATGGTTTCCAGAATCAAACCTCAGTCATATTCCCAGGCCACATGGTTCCAGATTCAAACCTCAGTCATGTTCCCAGGACCCAGGGTTCCAGAATCAAACCTCAGTCATGTTCCCTGGACACAGGTTTCAAAAATAAAATCCCAGTCATGTTCTCAGGCCACAGGGTACCACAACTAAACCTCAGTCATATTCCCAGGCCAGAGGGTTCCACAATCAAACCTCAGTCCTTTTGCTAGGCCACGGTTCCACCAGCAAGCCTCAGTCATGTTCCCAGGCCAGAGTGTTCCACAATCAAACCTAAGTCATCTTTCCAGGCCACAGGGTTCCACCATCAACCCTCAGTCATGTTGCCTGGTCACAGGTTTCCACCATCAAACCTCAGACAAGTTTCCAGGACACAGCGTTCCAGAATCAAACCGTTCTCATGTTCCCTGGCCACAGGGTTCCAGAATCCACCGATGTAATGTTCCCAGGCCACAGGGTTCCAGAATCCACCGATGTCATGTTCCCAGGCCACAGGGTTCCAGAATTAATCCTCAGTTATGTTCCCAGGCTACAGGGTTCTGGAATCAAACCTCAGTCATGTTCCCAGGGAACAGGGTTCCAGAAACAAACCTCAGTCATGTTGCCAAGCCACAGGATTCCACCATCAAACCTCAGACATGTTACCAGGCCACAGGGTTCCAGAATCAAACCGTTCTCATGTTCCCCGGCCACAGGGTTCCAGAATCCACTGATGTAATGTTCCCAGGCAACAGGGTTCCAGTATCAATCCTCAGTTATATTCCCAGTCTACAGGGTTCCAGAATAAAACCTCAGTCATGTTCCCAGTCCACAGGGTTCCAGAACCAAGCCTCAGTTAGGTTCCCAGGGCACAGTATTCCACAATCTAAACAGATGTCATATTCCCAGGCCACAGGATTCCAGAATCACGCCTCAGTCATGTTCCCAGGCCACAAGCATCCAGAATAAAACCTCAGTCATGTTGCCAGGCCATAGGGTACCACCATCAAACCTCAGTCATATTGCCAGACCACAGGTTTCCACAATCAAACCGATTTCATGTTCCCAGGCAACAGGGTACCAGAATCCAAACCGATGTCATGTTCCCAGGCCACAGGATTCCACAATCTAACATAAGTCATGTTCCCAGGACAATGCCCTCCAGAATCAAACCACAGTCATATACCCAGGCCACATGGTCCCAGAATCAATCCTCAGTCATGTCCCAGTGCACAGGGTTCCAGAACCAAGCCTTCAGTCAGGTTCCCAGGGCACAGTATTCCACAATCTAAACAGATGTCATGTTCCAAGGCCACAGGATTCCAGAATCACGCCTCTGTCATGTTCCCTGGCCACAGGGTTCCAGAATCAAACCAATGTCAAGTTCCCAGGCCATGGGTTTCAAGTATCAGGTCGCAGTCATGTTTCCAGGACAGAGGGTTCTACAATCAAACCTCAGTCATGTTGCCAGTCCACAGGTTTCTGCCATCAAACCTCAGTCAAGTTCCCAGGCCACAGATTTCCAGAATCAAACCTCAGTCATATTCCCATGACACATGGTTCCAGAATCAAACCTCAGTCATGTACGCAGGCCACAGGTTTCCACAATCAAAGCACGGTCATGTTCCCAGGACAAAGGTGTCCAGAAGCAAACCTCACTCATGTTCCCAGGGAACAGGGTTCCAGTAACAAACCTCAGTCATGTTGCCAGGCCACAGGTTTCCACCATCAAACCTCAGACATATTCCCAAGCCACAGGGTTTCAGAATCAAACCTTTCTCATGTTCCCAGGCCACAGGGTTTCAGAATCAGGCTTCAGTCATGTTGCCAGGCCACAGGGTTCCAAAATCCAGCCTCAGTCATTTTGCCAGTCAAGAGTGGTCCACCATCAAACCTCAGTCATGATCCCAGGCCACATGTTTCCACAATGAAACCTCAGTCATTATCCCAGGCCACAGGTTTCCAGAATCAAACCTCAGTCATATTCCCAGGACACATGTTTCCATTATCAAACCTCAGTCATGTTCGCAGGGCACAGGTTTCAACAATCAAACCTCATTCAATTTCCCAGAACACAGGTGTCCAGAATCCAACCTCAGTCATGTTCCCAGGGAACAGGCTTCCAGAAACAAACCTCAGTCATTTTCCCAGGCCACAGGGTTTCAGAATCAAACCACAGTCATGTTCCCAGGCCAGAGGGTTGCACAATCAAACCTCAGGCTTGTTCCCAGGCCACAGGATTCCAGAATCCAACCGATGTCATGTTCCCAGGCCACAGGGTTCCAGATTCAAACCACAGTCATGTTCCCAGACCAGGGGGTTCCACAATCAAACCTCAGCCATGTTCCCAGGCCACAGGTTTCCAGAAGCAAACCTCAGTCATGTTCCCAGGACACAGGTTTCCAGAGTCAACCCGAGATCATGTTCCCTGGCCACAGTCTTCCAGAATTAAACCTCAGTCATGTTGCCAGGTCAGAGGTTTCCACCATCAAACCTCAGACAAGTTTCCAGGACACAGGGTTCCAGAATCAAACCGTTCTCATGTTCCCTGGCCACAGGGTTCCAGAATCCACCGATGTCATGTTCCCAGGCCACAGGGTTCCAGAACCAAGGCTCAGTCAGGTTACCGGGGCACAGTATTCCACAAACTAAACAGATGTCATGTTCCCAGGCCACATGGTTCCAGAATCAAACCTCACTCATATTCCCAGGCCACAGGTTTCCAGAATCAATCCGATTTCATGTTCCCAGGCAACAGGGTACCAGAATCCAAACCGATGTCATGTTCCCAAGCCACAGGATTCCACAATCTCACATCAGGCATGTTCCCAGGCCAATGGTTTCCAGAATCAAACCTCAGTCATATTCCCAGGCCACATGGTTCCAGATTCAAACCTCAGTCATGTTCCCAGGACCCAGGGTTCCAGAATCAAACCTCAGTCATGTTCCCTGGACACAGGTTTCAAAAATAAAATCCCAGTCATGTTCTCAGGCCACAGGGTACCACAACTAAACCTCAGTCATATTCCCAGGCCAGAGGGTTCCACAATCAAACCTCAGTCCTTTTGCTAGGCCACGGTTCCACCAGCAAGCCTCAGTCATGTTCCCAGGCCAGAGTGTTCCACAATCAAACCTAAGTCATCTTTCCAGGCCACAGGGTTCCACCATCAACCCTCAGTCATGTTGCCTGGTCACAGGTTTCCACCATCAAACCTCAGACAAGTTTCCAGGACACAGGGTTCCAGAATCAAACCGTTCTCATGTTCCCTGGCCACAGGGTTCCAGAATCCACCGATGTAATGTTCCCAGGCCACAGGGTTCCAGAATCCACCGATGTCATGTTCCCAGGCCACAGGGTTCCAGAATTAATCCTCAGTTATGTTCCCAGGCTACAGGGTTCCGGAATCAAACCTCAGTCATGTTCACAGGGAACAGGGTTCCAGGAACAAACCTCAGTCATGTTGCCAAGCCACAGGTTTCCACCATCAAACCTCAGACAAGTTTCCAGGACACAGGGTTCCAGAATCAAACCGTTCTCATGTTCCCTGGCCAGAGGGTTCCAGAATCCACCGATGTAATGTTCCCAGGCCACAGGGTTCCAGAATCCACCGATGTCATGTTCCCAGGCCACAGGGTTCCAGAATTAATCCTCAGTTATGTTCCCAGGCTACAGGGTTCCGGAATCAAACCTCAGTCATGTTCCCAGGGAACAGGGTTCCAGGAACAAACCTCAGTCATGTTGCCAAGCCACAGGTTTCCACCATCAAACCTCAGACATGTTCCCAGGCCACAGGGTTCCAGAATCAAACCGTTCTCATGTTCCCCGGCCACAGGGTTCCAGAATCCACTGATGTAATGTTCCCAGGCAACAGGGTTCCAGTATCAATCCTCAGTTATATTCCCAGTCTACAGGGTTCCAGAATAAAACCTCAGTCATGTTCCCAGTCCACAGGGTTCCAGAACCAAGCCTCAGTTAGGTTCCCAGGGCACAGTATTCCACAATCTAAACAGATGTCATATTCCCAGGCCACAGGATTCCAGAATCACGCCTCAGACATGTTCCCAGGCCACAGGGTTCCAGAATCAAACCGTTCTCATGTTCCCAGGCCACAGGGTTCCAGAATCCACTGATGTCATGTTCCCAGGCCACAGGATTCCAGAAAAAAACTTCAGTCATGTTCCCAGTGCACAGGGTTCCAGATCCAAGCCTCAGTCAGGTTCCCAGGGCACAGTATTCCACAATCTAAACAGATGTCATGTTCCAAGGCCACAGGATTCCAGAATCACGCCTCTGTCATGTTCCCTGGCCACAGGGTTCCAGAATCAAACCAATGTCTAGTTCCCAGGCCATGGGTTTCAAGTATCAGGTCGCAGTCATGTTTCCAGGACAGAGGGTTCTACAATCAAACCTCAGTCATGTTGCCAGTCCACAGGGTTCCAGAACCAAGGCTTAGTCAGGTTACCGGGGCACAGTATTCCACAAACTAAACAGATGTCATGTTCCCAGGCCACATGGTTCCAGAATCAAACCTCACTCATATTCCCAGGCCACAGGTTTCCAGAATCAATCCGATTTCATGTTCCCAGGCAACAGGGTACCAGAATCCAAACCGATGTCATGTTCCCAAGCCACAGGATTCCACAATCTCACATCAGGCATGTTCCCAGGCCAATGGTTTCCAGAATCAAACCTCAGTCATATTCCCAGGCCACATGGTTCCAGATTCAAACCTCAGTCATGTTCCCAGGACCCAGGGTTCCAGAATCAAACCTCAGTCATGTTCCCTGGACACAGGTTTCAAAAATAAAATCCCAGTCATGTTCTCAGGCCACAGGGTACCACAACTAAACCTCAGTCATATTCCCAGGCCAGAGGGTTCCACAATCAAACCTCAGTCCTTTTGCTAGGCCACGGTTCCACCAGCAAGCCTCAGTCATGTTCCCAGGCCAGAGTGTTCCACAATCAAACCTAAGTCATCTTTCCAGGCCACAGGGTTCCACCATCAACCCTCAGTCATGTTGCCTGGTCACAGGTTTCCACCATCAAACCTCAGACAAGTTTCCAGGACACAGCGTTCCAGAATCAAACCGTTCTCATGTTCCCTGGCCAGAGGGTTCCAGAATCCACCGATGTAATGTTCCCAGGCCACAGGGTTCCAGAATCCACCGATGTCATGTTCCCAGGCCACAGGGTTCCAGAATTAATCCTCAGTTATGTTCCCAGGCTACAGGGTTCCGGAATCAAACCTCAGTCATGTTGCCAAGCCACAGGTTTCCACCATGAAACCTCAGACATGTTCCCAGGCCATAGGGTTCCAGAATCAAACCGTTCTCATGTTCCTAGGCCACAGGGTTCCAGAATCCACTGATGTCATGTTCCCAGGCCACAGGATTCCAGAATAAAACTTCAGTCATGTTCCCAGTGCACAGGGTTCCAGATCCAAGCCTCAGTCAGGTTCCCAGGGCACAGTATTCCACAATCTAAACAGATGTCATATTCCCAGGCCCCAGGTGTCCAGAATCACGCCTCAGTCATGTTCCCAGGCCACAAGCATCCAGAATTAAACCTCAGTCATGTTGCCAGGCCATAGGGTACCACCATCAAACCTCAGTCATATTGCCAGACCACAGGTTTCCACAATCAAACCGATTTCATGTTCCCAGGCAACAGGGTACCAGAATCCAAATCGATGTCATGTTCCCAGGCCACAGGATTCCACAATCTAACATAAGTCATGTTCCCAGGACAATGCCCTCCAGAATCAAACCACAGTCATATACCCAGGCCACATGGTCCCAGAATCAATCCTCAGTCATGTTCCCAGTCCACAGGATTCCAGAACCAAGCATTCAGTCAGGTTCCCAGGGCACAGTATTCCACAATCTAAACAGATGTCATGTTCCCAGGCCACAGGTTTCCAGAATCACGCCTCAGTCATGTTCCCAGGCCACAGGGTTCCAGAATCAAACCAATGTCAAGTTCCTAGGCCATGGGTTTCCAGTACCAGGCCGCAGTCATGTTTCCAGGGCACAGGGTTCTACAGTCAAACCTCAGTCATGTTGCCAGTCCACAGGTTTCTGCCATCAAACCTCAGTCAAGTTCCCAGGACACAGATTTCCAGAATCAAACCGCAGTCATATTCCCAGGTCACATGGTTCCAGAATCAAACCTCAGTCATGTTTGCAGGACCCATGGTTCCACAATCAAACCACAGTCATGTTCCCAGCACAAAGGTGTCCAGAATCAAACCTCAGTCATGTTCCCAGGGAACAGGGTTCCAGTAACAAACCTCAGTCATGTTGCCAAGCCACAGGTTTCCACCATGAAACCTCAGACATGTTCCCAGGCCATAGGGTTCCAGAATCAAACCGTTCTCATGTTCCCAGGCCACAGGGTTCCAGAATCCACTGATGTCATGTTCCCAGGCCACAGGATTCCAGAATAAAACCTCAGTCATGTTCCCAGTCCACAGGGTTCCAGAACCAAGCCTCAGTCAGGTTCCCATGGCACAGTATTCCACAATCTAAACAGATGTCATGTTTCCAGGCCACAGGATTCCAGAATCACGCCTCTGTCATGTTCCCTGGCCACAGGGTTCCAGAATCAAACCAATGTCAAGTTCCCAGGCCATGGGTTTCAAGTATCAGGTCGCAGTCATGTTTCCAGGACAGAGGGTTCTACAATCAAACCTCAGTCATGTCGCCAGTCCACAGGTTTCTGCCATCAAACCTCAGTCAAGTTCCCAGGCCACAGATTTCCAGAATCAAACCTCAGTCATATTCCCATGACACATGGTTCCAGAATCAAACCTCAGTCATGTTCGCAGGCCACAGGTTTCCACAATCAAAGCACGGTCATGTTCCCAGGACAAAGGTGTCCAGAAGCAAACCTCACTCATGTTCCCAGGGAACAGGGTTCCAGTAACAAACCTCAGTCATGTTGCCAGGCCACAGGTTTCCACCATCAAACCTCAGACATATTCCCAAGCCACAGGGTTCCAGAATCAAACCTTTCTCATGTTCCCAGGCCACAGGGTTTCAGAATCAGGCTTCAGTCATGTTGCCAGGCCACAGGGTTCCAAAATCCAGCCTCAGTCATTTTGCCAGTCAAGAGTGGTCCACCATCAAACCTCAGTCATGATCCCAGGCCACATGTTTCCACAATGAAACCTCAGTCATTATCCCAGGCCACAGGTTTCCAGAATCAAACCTCAGTCATATTCCCAGGACACATGTTTCCATTATCAAACCTCAGTCATGTTCGCAGGGCACAGGTTTCAACAATCAAACCTCATTCAATTTCCCAGAACACAGGTGTCCAGAATCCAACCTCAGTCATGTTCCCAGGGAACAGGCTTCCAGAAACAAACCTCAGTCATTTTCCCAGGCCACAGGGTTTCAGAATCAAACCACAGTCATGTTCCCAGGCCAGAGGGTTGCACAATCAAACCTCAGTCTTGTTCCCAGGCCACAGGATTCCAGAATCCAACCAATGTCATGTTCCCAGGCCACAGGGTTCCAGATTCAAACCACAGTCATGTTCCCAGGCCAGGGGGTTCCACAATCAAACCTCAGCCATGTTCCCAGGCCACAGGTTTCCAGAAGCAAACCTCAGTCATGTTCCCAGGACACAGGTTTCCAGAGTCAACCCGAGATCATGTTCCCTGGCCACAGTCTTCCAGAATTAAACCTCAGTCATGTTGCCAGGTCAGAGGTTTCCACCATCAAACCTCAGACAAGTTTCCAGGACACAGGGTTCCAGAATCAAACCGTTCTCATGTTCCCTGGCCACAGGGTTCCAGAATCCACCGATGTCATGTTCCCAGGCCACAGGGTTCCAGAATCAATCCTCAGTTATGTTCCCTGGCTACAGGGTTCCAGAATCAAACCTCAGTCATGTTCCCAGTCCACAGGGTTCCAGAACCAAGGCTCAGTCAGGTTACCGGGGCACAGTATTCCACAAACTAAACAGATGTCATGTTCCCAGGCCACATGGTTCCAGAATCAAACCTCACTCATATTCCCAGGCCACAGGTTTCCAGAATCAATCCGATTTCATGTTCCCAGGCAACAGGGTACCAGAATCCAAACCGATGTCATGTTCCCAAGCCACAGGATTCCACAATCTCACATCAGGCATGTTCCCAGGCCAATGGTTTCCAGAATCAAACCTCAGTCATATTCCCAGGCCACATGGTTCCAGATTCAAACCTCAGTCATGTTCCCAGGACCCAGGGTTCCAGAATCAAACCTCAGTCATGTTCCCTGGACACAGGTTTCAAAAATAAAATCCCAGTCATGTTCTCAGGCCACAGGGTACCACAACTAAACCTCAGTCATATTCCCAGGCCAGAGGGTCCCACAATCAAACCTCAGTCCTTTTGCTAGGCCACGGTTCCACCAGCAAGCCTCAGTCATGTTCCCAGGCCAGAGTGTTCCACAATCAAACCTAAGTCATCTTTCCAGGCCACAGGGTTCCACCATCAACCCTCAGTCATGTTGCCTGGTCACAGGTTTCCACCATCAAACCTCAGACAAGTTTCCAGGACACAGCGTTCCAGAATCAAACCGTTCTCATGTTCCCTGGCCACAGGGTTCCAGAATCCACCGATGTAATGTTCCCTGGCCACAGGGTTCCAGAATCCACCGATGTCATGTTCCCAGGCCACAGGGTTCCAGAATTAATCCTCAGTTATGTTCCCAGGCTACAGGGTTCCGGAATCAAACCTCAGTCATGTTCCCAGGGAACAGGGTTCCAGAAACAAACCTCAGTCATGTTGCCAAGCCACAGGTTTCCACCATCAAACCTGAGACATGTTCCCAGGCCACAGGGTTCCAGAATCAAACCGTTCTCATGTTCCCAGGCCACAGGGTTCCAGAATCCACTGATGTAATGTTCCCAGGCAACAGGGTTCCAGTATCAATCCTCAGTTATATTCCCAGTCTACAGGGTTCCAGAATAAAACCTCAGTCATGTTCCCAGTCCACAGGGTTCCAGAACCAAGCCTCAGTCAGGTTCCCATGGCACAGTATTCCACAATCTAAACAGATGTCATATTCCCAGGCCACAGGATTCCAGAATCACGCCTCAGTCATGTTCCCAGGCCACAAGCATCCAGAATTAAACCTCAGTCATGTTGCCAGGCCATAGGGTACCACCATCAAACCTCAGTCATATTGCCAGACCACAGGTTTCCACAATCAAACCGATTTCATGTTCCCAGGCAACAGGGTACCAGAATCCAAACCGATGTCATGTTCCCAGGCCACAGGATTCCACAATCTAACATAAGTCATGTTCCCAGGACAATGCCCTCCAGAATCAAACCACAGTCATATACCCAGGCCACATGGTCCCAGAATCAATCCTCAGTCATGTTCCCAGTGCACAGGGTTCCAGAACCAAGCCTTCAGTCAGGTTCCCAGGGCACAGTATTCCACAATCTAAACAGATGTCATGTTCCCAGGCCACAGGTTTCCAGAATCACGCCTCAGTCATGTTCCCAGGCCACAGGGCTCCAGAATCAAACCAATGTCAAGTTCCTAGGCCATGGGTTTCCAGTACCAGGCCACAGTCATGTTTCCAGGGCACAGGGTTCTACAGTCAAACCTCAGTCATGTTGCCAGTCCACAGGTTTCTGCCATCAAACCTCAGTCAAGTTCCCAGGACACAGATTTCCAGAATCAAACCGCAGTCATATTCCCAGGTCACATGGTTCCAGAATCAAACCTCAGTCATGTTTGCAGGACCCATGGTTCCACAATCAAACCACAGTCATGTTCCCAGCACAAAGGTGTCCAGAATCAAACCTCAGTCATGTTCCCAGGGAACAGGGTTCCAGTAACAAACCTCAGTCATGTTGCCAAGCCACAGGTTTCCACCATGAAACCTCAGACATGTTCCCAGGCCATAGGGTTCCAGAATCAAACCGTTCTCATGTTCCCAGGCCACAGGGTTCCAGAATCCACTGATGTCATGTTCCCAGGCCACAGGATTCCAGAATCACGCCTCTGTCATGTTCCCTGGCCACAGGGTTCCAGAATCAAACCAATGTCAAGTTCCCAGGCCATTGGTTTCAAGTATCAGGTCGCAGTCATGTTTCCAGGACAGAGGGTTCTACAATCAAACCTCAGTCATGTCGCCAGTCCACAGGTTTCTGCCATCAAACCTCAGTCAAGTTCCCAGGCCACAGATTTCCAGAATCAAACCTCAGTCATATTCCCATGACACATGGTTCCAGAATCAAACCTCAGTCATGTTCGCAGGCCACAGGTTTCCACAATCAAAGCACAGTCATGTTCCCAGGACAAAGGTGTCCAGAAGCAAACCTCACTCATGTTCCCAGGGAACAGGGTTCCAGTAACAAACCTCAGTCATGTTGCCAGGCCACAGGTTTCCACCATCAAACCTCAGACATATTCCCAAGCCACAGGGTTCCAGAATCAAACCTTTCTCATGTTCCCAGGCCACAGGGTTTCAGAATCAGGCTTCAGTCATGTTGCCAGGCCACAGGGTTTCAAAATCCAGCCTCAGTCATTTTGCCAGTCAAGAGTGGTCCACCATCAAACCTCAGTCATGATCCCAGGCCACATGTTTCCATTATCAAACCTCAGTCATGTTCGCAGGGCACAGGTTTCAACAATCAAACCTCATTCAATTTCCCAGAACACAGGTGTCCAGAATCCAACCTCAGTCATGTTCCCAGGGAACAGGCTTCCAGAAACAAACCTCAGTCATTTTCCCAGGCCACAGGGTTTCAGAATCAAACCACAGTCATGTTCCCAGGCCAGAGGGTTGCACAATCAAACCTCAGTCTTGTTCCCAGGCCACAGGATTCCAGAATCCAACCGATGTCATGTTCCCAGGCCACAGGGTTCCAGATTCAAACCACAGTCATGTTCCCAGGCCAGGGGGTTCCACAATCAAACCTCAGCCATGTTCCCAGGCCACAGGTTTCCAGAAGCAAACCTCAGTCATGTTCCCAGGACACAGGTTTCCAGAGTCAACCCGAGATCATGTTCCCTGGCCACAGTCTTCCAGAATTAAACCTCAGTCATGTTGCCAGGTCAGAGGTTTCCACCATCAAACCTCAGACAAGTTTCCAGGACACAGGGTTCCAGAATCAAACCGTTCTCATGTTCCCTGGCCACAGGGTTCCAGAATCCACCGATGTCATGTTCCCAGGCCACAGGGTTCCAGAATCAATCCTCAGATATGTTCCCTGGCTACAGGGTTCCAGAATCAAACCTCAGTCATGTTCCCAGTCCACAGGGTTCCAGAACCAAGGCTCAGTCAGGTTACCGGGGCACAGTATTCCACAAACTAAACAGATGTCATGTTCCCAGGCCACATGGTTCCAGAATCAAACCTCACTCATATTCCCAGGCCACAGGTTTCCAGAATCAATCCGATTTCATGTTCCCAGGCAACAGGGTACCAGAATCCAAACCGATGTCATGTTCCCAAGCCACAGGATTCCACAATCTCACATCAGGCATGTTCCCAGGCCAATGGTTTCCAGAATCAAACCTCAGTCATATTCCCAGGCCACATGGTTCCAGATTCAAACCTCAGTCATGTTCCCAGGACCCAGGGTTCCAGAATCAAACCTCAGTCATGTTCCCTGGACACAGGTTTCAAAAATAAAATCCCAGTCATGTTCTCAGGCCACAGGGTACCACAACTAAACCTCAGTCATATTCCCAGGCCAGAGGGTTCCACAATCAAACCTCAGTCCTTTTGCTAGGCCACGGTTCCACCAGCAAGCCTCAGTCATGTTCCCAGGCCAGAGTGTTCCACAATCAAACCTAAGTCATCTTTCCAGGCCACAGGGTTCCACCATCAACCCTCAGTCATGTTGCCTGGTCACAGGTTTCCACCATCAAACCTCAGACAAGTTTCCAGGACACAGGGTTCCAGAATCAAACCGTTCTCATGTTCCATGGCCAGAGGGTTCCAGAATCCACCGATGTCATGTTCCCAGGCCACAGGGTTCCAGAATTAATCCTCAGTTATGTTCCCAGGCTACAGGGTTCCGGAATCAAACCTCAGTCATGTTCCCAGGGAACAGGGTTCCAGGAACAAACCTCAGTCATGTTGCCAAGCCACAGGTTTCCACCATCAAACCTCAGACATGTTCCCAGGCCACAGGGTTCCAGAATCAAACCGTTCTCATGTTCCCCGGCCACAGGGTTCCAGAATCCACTGATGTAATGTTCCCAGGCAACAGGGTTCCAGTATCAATCCTCAGTTATATTCCCAGTCTACAGGGTTCCAGAATAAAACCTCAGTCATGTTCCCAGTCCACAGGGTTCCAGAACCAAGCCTCAGTTAGGTTCCCAGGGCACAGTATTCCACAATCTAAACAGATGTCATATTCCCAGGCCACAGGATTCCAGAATCACTCCTCAGACATGTTCCCAGGCCACAGGGTTCCAGAATCAAACCGTTCTCATGTTCCCAGGCCACAGGGTTCCAGAATCCACTGATGTCATGTTCCCAGGCCACAGGATTCCAGAATAAAACTTCAGTCATGTTCCCAGTGCACAGGGTTCCAGATCCAAGCCTCAGTCAGATTCCCAGGGCAGAGTATTCCACAATCTAAACAGATGTCATGTTCCAAGGTCACAGGATTCCAGAATCACGCCTCTGTCATGTTCCCTGGCCACAGGGTTCCAGAATCAAACCAATGTCTAGTTCCCAGGCCATGGGTTTCAAGTATCAGGTCGCAGTCATGTTTCCAGGACAGAGGGTTCTACAATCAAGCCTCAGTCATGTTGCCAGTCCACAGGGTTCCAGAACCAAGGCTCAGTCAGGTTACCGGGGCACAGTATTCCACAAACTAAACAGATGTCATGTTCCCAGGCCACATGGTTCCAGAATCAAACCTCACTCATATTCCCAGGCCACAGGTTTCCAGAATCAATCCGATTTCATGTTCCCAGGCAACAGGGTACCAGAATCCAAACCGATGTCATGTTCCCAAGCCACAGGATTCCACAATCTCACATCAGGCATGTTCTCAGGCCAATGGTTTCCAAAATCAAACCTCAGTCATATTCCCAGGCCACATGGTTCCAGATTCAAGCCTCAGTCATGTTCCCAGGACCCAGGGTTCCAGAATCAAACCTCAGTCATGTTCCCTGGACACAGGTTTCAAAAATAAAATCCCAGTCATGTTCTCAGGCCACAGGGTACCACAATTAAACCTCAGTCATATTCCCAGGCCAGAGGGTCCCACAATCAAACCTCAGTCCTTTTGCTAGGCCACGGTTCCACCAGCAAGCCTCAGTCATGTTCCCAGGCCAGAGTGTTCCACAATCAAACCTAAGTCATCTTTCCAGGCCACAGGGTTCCACCATCAACCCTCAGTCATGTTGCCTGGTCACAGGTTTCCACCATCAAACCTCAGACAAGTTTCCAGGACACAGGGTTCCAGAATCAAACCGTTCTCATGTTCCCTGGCCAGAGGGTTCCAGAATCCACCGATGTAATGTTCCCAGGCCACAGGGTTCCAGAATCCACCGATGTCATGTTCCCAGGCCACAGGGTTCAAGAATTAATCCTCAGTTATGTTCCCAGGCTACAGGGTTCCGGAATCAAACCTCAGTCATGTTCCCAGGGAACAGGGTTCCAGAAACAAACCTCAGTCATGTTGCCAAGCCACAGGTTTCCACCATCAAACCTCAGACATGTTCCCAGGCCACAGGGTTCCAGAATCAAACCGTTCTCATGTTCCCCGGCCACAGGGTTCCAGAATCCACTGATGTAATGTTCCCAGGCAACAGGGTTCCAGTATCAATCCTCAGTTATATTCCCAGTCTACAGGGTTCCAGAATAAAACCTCAGTCATGTTCCCAGTCCACAGGGTTCCAGAACCAAGCCTCAGTTAGGTTCCCAGGGCACAGTATTCCACAATCTAAACAGATGTCATATTCCCAGGCCACAGGATTCCAGAATCACGCCTCAGACATGTTCCCAGGCCACAGGGTTCCAGAATCAAACCGTTCTCATGTTCCCAGGCCACAGGGTTCCAGAATCCACTCATGTCATGTTCCCAGGCCACAGGATTCCAGAATAAAACTTCAGTCATGTTACCAGTGCACAGGGTTCCAGATCCAAGCCTCAGTCAGGTTCCCAAGGCACAGTATTACACAATCTAAACAGATGGCATGTTCCAAGGCAACAGGATTTCAGAATCACGCCTCTGTCATGTTCCCTGGCCACAGGGTTCCAGAATCAAACCAATGTCTACTTCCCAGGCCATGGGTTTCAAGTATCAGGTCGCAGTCATGTTTCCAGGACAGAGGGTTCTACAATCAAACCTCAGTCATGTTGCCAGTCCACAGGGTTCCAGAACCAAGGCTCAGTCAGGTTACCAGGGCACAGTATTCCACAAACTAAACAGATGTCATGTTCCCAGGCCACATGGTTCCAGAATCAAACCTCACTCATATTCCCAGGCCACAGGTTTCCAAAATCAATCCGATTTCATGTTCCCAGGCAACAGGGTACCAGAATCCAAACCGATGTCATGTTCCCAAGCCACAGGATTCCACAATCTCACTTCAGGCATGTTCCCAGGCCAATGGTTTCCAGAATCAAACCTCAGTCATATTCCCAGGCCACATGGTTCCAGATTCAAACCTCAGTCATGTTCCCAGGACCCAGGGTTCCAGAATCAAACCTCAGTCATGTTCCCTGGACACAGGTTTCAAAAATAAAATCCCAGTCATGTTCTCAGGCCACAGGGTACCACAATTAAACCTCAGTCATATTCCCAGGCCAGAGGGTCCCACAATCAAACCTCAGTCCTTTTGCTAGGCCACGGTTCCACCAGCAAGCCTCAGTCATGTTCCCAGGCCAGAGTGTTCCACAATCAAACCTAAGTCATCTTTCCAGGCCACAGGGTTCCACCATCAACCCTCAGTCATGTTGCCTGGTCACAGGTTTCCACCATCAAACCTCAGACAAGTTTCCAGGACACAGGGTTCCAGAATCAAACCGTTCTCATGTTCCCTGGCCAGAGGGTTCCAGAATCCACCGATGTAATGTTCCCAGGCCACAGGGTTCCAGAATCCACCGATGTCATGTTCCCAGGCCACAGGGTTCCAGAATTAATCCTCAGTTATGTTCCCAGGCTACAGGGTTCCGGAATCAAACGTCAGTCATGTTCCCAGGGAACAGGGTTCCAGGAACAAACCTCAGTCATGTTCGCAGGACACAGGTTTCCACAATCAAAGCACAGTCATGTTCCCAGGACAAAGGTGTCCAGAAGCAAACCTCACTCATGTTCCCAGGGAACAGGGTTCCAGTAACAAACCTCAGTCATGTTGCCAGGCCACAGGTTTCCACCATCAAACCTCAGACATATTCCCAAGACACAGGGTTCCAGAATCAAACCTTTCTCATGTTCCCAGGCCACAGGGTTTCAGAATCAGGCTTCAGTCATGTTGCCAGGCCACAGGGTTTCAAAATCCAGCCTCAGTCATTTTGCCAGTCAAGAGTGGTCCACCATCAAACCTCAGTCATGATCCCAGGCCACATGTTTCCACAATGAAACCTCAGTCATTATCCCAGGCCACAGGTTTCCAGAATCAAACCTCAGTCATATTCCCAGGACACATGTTTCCATTATCAAACCTCAGTCATGTTCGCAGGGCACAGGTTTCAACAATCAAACCTCATTCAATTTCCCAGAACACAGGTGTCCAGAATCCAACCTCAGTCATGTTCCCAGGGAACAGGCTTCCAGAAACAAACCTCAGTCATTTTCCCAGGCCACAGGGTTTCAGAATCAAACCACAGTCATGTTCCCAGGCCAGAGGGTTGCACAATCAAACCTCAGTCTTGTTCCCAGGCCACAGGATTCCAGAATCCAACCGATGTCATGTTCCCAGGCCACAGGTTTCCAGATTCAAACCACAGTCATGTTCCCAGGCCAGGGGGTTCCACAATCAAACCTCAGCCATGTTCCCAGGCCACAGGTTTCCAGAAGCAAACCTCAGTCATGTTCCCAGGACACAGGTTTCCAGAGTCAACCCGAGATCATGTTCCCTGGCCACAGTCTTCCAGAATTAAACCTCAGTCATGTTGCCAGGTCAGAGGTTTCCACCATCAAACCTCAGACAAGTTTCCAGGACACAGGGTTCCAGAATCAAACCGTTCTCATGTTCCCTGGCCACAGGGTTCCAGAATCCACCGATGTCATGTTCCCAGGCCACAGGGTTCCAGAATCAATCCTCAGTTATGTTCCCTGGCTACAGGGTTCCAGAATCAAACCTCAGTCATGTTCCCAGTCCACAGGGTTCCAGAACCAAGGCTCAGTCAGGTTACCGGGGCACAGTATTCCACAAACTAAACAGATGTCATGTTCCCAGGCCACATGGTTCCAGAATCAAACCTCACTCATATTCCCAGGCCACAGGTTTCCAGAATCAATCCGATTTCATGTTCCCAGGCAACAGGGTACCAGAATCCAAACCGATGTCATGTTCCCAAGCCACAGGATTCCACAATCTCACATCAGGCATGTTCCCAGGCCAATGGTTTCCAGAATCAAACCTCAGTCATATTCCCAGGCCAGAGGGTTCCACAATCAAACCTCAGTCCTTTTGCTAGGCCACGGTTCCACCAGCAAGCCTCAGTCATGTTCCCAGGCCAGAGTGTTCCACAATCAAACCTAAGTCATCTTTCCAGGCCACAGGGTTCCACCATCAACCCTCAGTCATGTTGCCTGGTCACAGGTTTCCACCATCAAACCTCAGACAAGTTTCCAGGACACAGCGTTCCAGAATCAAACCGTTCTCATGTTCCCTGGCCACAGGGTTCCAGAATCCACCGATGTCATGTTCCCAGGCCACAGGGTTCCAGAATCCACCGATGTCATGTTCCCAGGCCACAGGGTTCCAGAATTAATCCTCAGTTATGTTCCCAGGCTACAGGGTTCTGGAATCAAACCTCAGTCATGTTCCCAGGGAACAGGGTTCCAGAAACAAACCTCAGTCATGTTGCCAAGCCACAGGATTCCACCATCAAACCTCAGACATGTTACCAGGCCACAGGGTTCCAGAATCAAACCGTTCTCATGTTCCCCGGCCACAGGGTTCCAGAATCCACTGATGTAATGTTCCCAGGCAACAGGGTTCCAGTATCAATCCTCAGTTATATTCCCAGTCTACAGGGTTCCAGAATAAAACCTCAGTCATGTTCCCAGTCCACAGGGTTCCAGAACCAAGCCTCAGTTAGGTTCCCAGGGCACAGTATTCCACAATCTAAACAGATGTCATATTCCCAGGCCCCAGGATTCCAGAATCACGCCTCAGTCATGTTCCCAGGCCACAAGCATCCAGAATTAAACCTCAGTCATGTTGCCAGGCCATAGGGTACCACCATCAAACCTCAGTCATATTGCCAGACCACAGGTTTCCACAATCAAACCGATTTCATGTTCCCAGGCAACAGGGTACCAGAATCCAAACCGATGTCATGTTCCCAGGCCACAGGATTCCACAATCTAACATAAGTCATGTTCCCAGGACAATGCCCTCCAGAATCAAACCACAGTCATATACCCAGGCCACATGGTCCCAGAATCAATCCTCAGTCATGTTCCCAGTGCACAGGGTTCCAGAACCAAGCCTTCAGTCAGGTTCCCAGGGCACAGTATTCCACAATCTAAACAGATGTCATGTTCCAAGGCCACAGGATTCCAGAATCACGCCTCTGTCATGTTCCCTGGCCACAGGGTTCCAGAATCAAACCAATGTCAAGTTCCCAGGCCATGGGTTTCAAGTATCAGGTCGCAGTCATGTTTCCAGGACAGAGGGTTCTACAATCAAACCTCAGTCATGTTGCCAGTCCACAGGTTTCTGCCATCAAACCTCAGTCAAGTTCCCAGGCCACAGATTTCCAGAATCAAACCTCAGTCATATTCCCATGACACATGGTTCCAGAATCAAACCTCAGTCATGTACGCAGGCCACAGGTTTCCACAATCAAAGCACGGTCATGTTCCCAGGACAAAGGTGTCCAGAAGCAAACCTCACTCATGTTCCCAGGGAACAGGGTTCCAGTAACAAACCTCAGTCATGTTGCCAGGCCACAGGTTTCCACCATCAAACCTCAGGCATATTCCCAAGCCACAGGGTTCCAGAATCAAACCGTTCTCATGTTCCCAGGCCACAGGGTTCCAGAATCCACTGATGTCATGTTCCCAGGCCACAGGATTCCAGAATAAAACTTCAGTCATGTTCCCAGTGCACAGGGTTCCAGATCCAAGCCTCAGTCAGGTTCCCAGGGCACAGTATTCCACAATCTAAACAGATGTCATATTCCCAGGCCCCAGGTGTCCAGAATCACGCCTCAGTCATGTTCCCAGGCCACAAGCATCCAGAATTAAACCTCAGTCATGTTGCCAGGCCACAGGTTTCCACCATCAAACCTCAGACATATTCCCAAGCCACAGGGTTCCAGAATCAAACCTTTCTCATGTTCCCAGGCCACAGGGTTTCAGAATCAGGCTTCAGTCATGTTGCCAGGCCACAGGGTTCCAAAATCCAGCCTCAGTCATTTTGCCAGTCAAGAGTGGTCCACCATCAAACCTCAGTCATGATCCCAGGCCACATGTTTCCACAATGAAACCTCAGTCATTATCCCAGGCCACAGGTTT
This sequence comes from Balaenoptera borealis, assembly GCF_965194805.1. Lineage (NCBI taxonomy): Eukaryota > Metazoa > Chordata > Mammalia > Artiodactyla > Balaenopteridae > Balaenoptera > Balaenoptera borealis. The sequence goes on along the minus strand of NC_138878.1, from coordinate 38,412,493 downwards.
CCAGAATCAAACCTCAGTCATATTCCCAGGACACATGTTTCCATTATCAAACCTCAGTCATGTTCGCAGGGCACAGGTTTCAACAATCAAACCTCATTCAATTTCCCAGAACACAGGTGTCCAGAATCCAACCTCAGTCATGTTCCCAGGGAACAGGCTTCCAGAAACAAACCTCAGTCATTTTCCCAGGCCACAGGGTTTCAGAATCAAACCACAGTCATGTTCCCAGGCCAGAGGGTTGCACAATCAAACCTCAGTCTTGTTCCCAGGCCACAGGATTCCAGAATCCAACCGATGTCATGTTCCCAGGCCACAGGGTTCCAGATTCAAACCACAGTCATGTTCCCAGACCAGGGGGTTCCACAATCAAACCTCAGCCATGTTCCCAGGCCACAGGTTTCCAGAAGCAAACCTCAGTCATGTTCCCAGGACACAGGTTTCCAGAGTCAACCCGATATCATGTTCCCTGGCCACAGTCTTCCAGAATTAAACCTCAGTCATGTTGCCAGGTCAGAGGTTTCCACCATCAAACCTCAGACAAGTTTCCAGGACACAGGGTTCCAGAATCAAACCGTTCTCATGTTCCCTGGCCACAGGGTTCCAGAATCCACCGATGTCATGTTCCCAGGCCACAGGGTTCCAGAATCAATCCTCAGTTATGTTCCCTGGCTACAGGGTTCCAGAATCAAACCTCAGTCATGTTCCCAGTCCACAGGATTCCAGAACCAAGGCTCAGTCAGGTTACCGGGGCACAGTATTCCACAAACTAAACAGATGTCATGTTCCCAGGCCACATGGTTCCAGAATCAAACCTCACTCATATTCCCAGGCCACAGGTTTCCAGAATCAATCCGATTTCATGTTCCCAGGCAACAGGGTACCAGAATCCAAACCGATGTCATGTTCCCAAGCCACAGGATTCCACAATCTCACATCAGGCATGTTCCCAGGCCAATGGTTTCCAGAATCAAACCTCAGTCATATTCCCAGGCCACATGGTTCCAGATTCAAACCTCAGTCATGTTCCCAGGACCCAGGGTTCCAGAATCAAACCTCAGTCATGTTCCCTGGACACAGGTTTCAAAAATAAAATCCCAGTCATGTTCTCAGGCCACAGGGTACCACAACTAAACCTCAGTCATATTCCCAGGCCAGAGGGTTCCACAATCAAACCTCAGTCCTTTTGCTAGGCCACGGTTCCACCAGCAAGCCTCAGTCATGTTCCCAGGCCAGAGTGTTCCACAATCAAACCTAAGTCATCTTTCCAGGCCACAGGGTTCCACCATCAACCCTCAGTCATGTTGCCTGGTCACAGGTTTCCACCATCAAACCTCAGACAAGTTTCCAGGACACAGGGTTCCAGAATCAAACCGTTCTCATGTTCCCTGGCCAGAGGGTTCCAGAATCCACCGATGTCATGTTCCCAGGCCACAGGGTTCCAGAATCCACCGATGTCATGTTCCCAGGCCACAGGGTTCCAGAATTAATCCTCAGTTATGTTCCCAGGCTACAGGGTTCCGGAATCAAACCTCAGTCATGTTCCCAGGGAACAGGGTTCCAGGAACAAACCTCAGTCATGTTGCCAAGCCACAGGTTTCCACCATCAAACCTCAGACATGTTCCCAGGCCACAGGGTTCCAGAATCAAACCGTTCTCATGTTCCCCGGCCACAGGGTTCCAGAATCCACTGATGTAATGTTCCCAGGCAACAGGGTTCCAGTATCAATCCTCAGTTATATTCCCAGTCTACAGGGTTCCAGAATAAAACCTCAGTCATGTTCCCAGTCCACAGGGTTCCAGAACCAAGCCTCAGTTAGGTTCCCAGGGCACAGTATTCCACAATCTAAACAGATGTCATATTCCCAGGCCACAGGATTCCAGAATCACGCCTCAGACATGTTCCCAGGCCACAGGGTTCCAGAATCAAACCGTTCTCATGTTCCCAGGCCACAGGGTTCCAGAATCCACTGATGTCATGTTCCCAGGCCACAGGGTTCCAGAATCAAACCAATGTCTAGTTCCCAGGCCATGGGTTTCAAGTATCAGGTCGCAGTCATGTTTCCAGGACAGAGGGTTCTACAATCAAACCTCAGTCATGTTGCCAGTCCACAGGGTTCCAGAACCAAGCCTTAGTCAGGTTACCGGGGCACAGTATTCCACAAACTAAACAGATGTCATGTTCCCAGGCCACATGGTTCCAGAATCAAACCTCACTCATATTCCCAGGCCACAGGTTTCCAGAATCAATCCGATTTCATGTTCCCAGGCAACAGGGTACCAGAATCCAAACCGATGTCATGTTCCCAAGCCACAGGATTCCACAATCTCACATCAGGCATGTTCCCAGGCCAATGGTTTCCAGAATCAAACCTCAGTCATATTCCCAGGCCACATGGTTCCAGATTCAAACCTCAGTCATGTTCCCAGGACCCAGGGTTCCAGAATCAAACCTCAGTCATGTTCCCTGGACACAGGTTTCAAAAATAAAATCCCAGTCATGTTCTCAGGCCACAGGGTACCACAATTAAACCTCAGTCATATTCCCAGGCCAGAGGGTTCCACAATCAAACCTCAGTCCTTTTGCTAGGCCACGGTTCCACCAGCAAGCCTCAGTCATGTTCCCAGGCCAGAGTGTTCCACAATCAAACCTAAGTCATCTTTCCAGGCCACAGGGTTCCACCATCAACCCTCAGTCATGTTGCCTGGTCACAGGTTTCCACCATCAAACCTCAGACAAGTTTCCAGGACACAGCGTTCCAGAATCAAACCGTTCTCATGTTCCCTGGCCAGAGGGTTCCAGAATCCACCGATGTAATGTTCCCAGGCCACAGGGTTCCAGAATCCACCGATGTCATGTTCCCAGGCCACAGGGTTCCAGAATTAATCCTCAGTTATGTTCCCAGGCTACAGGGTTCCGGAATCAAACCTCAGTCATGTTCCCAGGGAACAGGGTTCCAGGAACAAACCTCAGTCATGTTGCCAAGCCACAGGTTTCCACCATCAAACCTCAGACATGTTCCCAGGCCACAGGGTTCCAGAATCAAACCGTTCTCATGTTCCCCGGCCACAGGGTTCCAGAATCCACTGATGTAATGTTCCCAGGCAACAGGGTTCCAGTATCAATCCTCAGTTATATTCCCAGTCTACAGGGTTCCAGAATAAAACCTCAGTCATGTTCCCAGTCCACAGGGTTCCAGAACCAAGCCTCAGTTAGGTTCCCAGGGCACAGTATTCCACAATCTAAACAGATGTCATATTCCCAGGCCACAGGATTCCAGAATCACGCCTCAGACATGTTCCCAGGCCACAGGGTTCCAGAATCAAACCGTTCTCATGTTCCCAGTCCACAGGGTTCCAGAATCCACTGATGTCATGTTCCCAAGCCACAGGATTCCAGAATAAAACTTCAGTCATGTTCCCAGTGCACAGGGTTCCAGATCCAAGCCTCAGTCAGGTTCCCAGGGCACAGTATTCCACAATCTAAACAGATGTCATATTCCCAGGCCCCAGGAGTCCAGAATCACGCCTCAGTCATGTTCCCAGGCCACAAGCATCCAGAATTAAACCTCAGTCATGTTGCCAGGCCATAGGGTACCACCATCAAACCTCAGTCATATTGCCAGACCACAGGTTTCCACAATCAAACCGATTTCATGTTCCCAGGCAACAGGGTACCAGAATCCAAACCGATGTCATGTTCCCAGGCCACAGGATTCCACAATCTAACATAAGTCATGTTCCCAGGACAATGCCCTCCAGAATCAAACCACAGTCATATACCCAGGCCACATGGTCCCAGAATCAATACTCAGTCATGTTCCCAGTCCACAGGATTCCAGAACCAAGCCTTCAGTCAGGTTCCCAGGGCACAGTATTCCACAATCTAAACAGATGTCATGTTCCCAGGCCACAGGTTTCCAGAATCACGCCTCAGTCGTGTTCCCAGGCCACAGGGTTCCAGAATCAAACCAATGTCAAGTTCCTAGGCCATGGGTTTCCAGTACCAGGCCGCAGTCATGTTTCCAGGGCACAGGGTTCTACAGTCAAACCTCAGTCATGTCGCCAGTCCACAGGTTTCTGCCATCAAACCTCAGTCAAGTTCCCAGGACACAGATTTCCAGAATCAAACCGCAGTCATATTCCCAGGTCACATGGTTCCAGAATCAAACCTCAGTCATGTTTGCAGGACCCATGGTTCCACAATCAAACCACAGTCATGTTCCCAGCACAAAGGTGTCCAGAATCAAACCTCAGTCATGTTCCCAGGGAACAGGGTTCCATTAACAAACCTCAGTCATGTTGCCAAGCCACAGGTTTCCACCATGAAACCTCAGACATGTTCCCAGGCCATAGGGTTCCAGAATCAAACCGTTCTCATGTTCCCAGGCCACAGGGTTCCAGAATCCACTGATGTCATGTTCCCAGGCCACAGGATTCCAGAATAAAACCTCAGTCATGTTCCCAGTGCACAGGGTTCCAGAACCAAGCCTCAGTCAGGTTCCCATGGCACAGTATTCCACAATCTAAACAGATGTCATGTTCCCAGGCCACAGGATTCCAGAATCACGCCTCTGTCATGTTCCCTGGCCACAGGGTTCCAGAATCAAACCAATGTCAAGTTCCCAGGCCATGGGTTTCAAGTATCAGGTCGCAGTCATGTTTCCAGGACAGAGGGTTCTACAATCAAACCTCAGTCATGTCGCCAGTCCACAGGTTTCTGCCATCAAACCTCAGTCAAGTTCCCAGGCCACAGATTTCCAGAATCAAACCTCAGTCATATTCCCATGACACATGGTTCCAGAATCAAACCTCAGTCATGTTCGCAGGCCACAGGTTTCCACAATCAAAGCACGGTCATGTTCCCAGGACAAAGGTGTCCAGAAGCAAACCTCACTCATGTTCCCAGGGAACAGGGTTCCAGTAACAAACCTCAGTCATGTTGCCAGGCCACAGGTTTCCACCATCAAACCTCAGACATATTCCCAAGCCACAGGGTTCCAGAATCAAACCTTTCTCATGTTCCCAGGCCACAGGGTTTCAGAATCAGGCTTCAGTCATGTTGCCAGGCCACAGGGTTCCAAAATCCAGCCTCAGTCATTTTGCCAGTCAAGAGTGGTCCACCATCAAACCTCAGTCATGATCCCAGGCCACATGTTTCCACAATGAAACCTCAGTCATTATCCCAGGCCACAGGTTTCCAGAATCAAACCTCAGTCATATTCCCAGGACACATGTTTCCATTATCAAACCTCAGTCATGTTCGCAGGGCACAGGTTTCAACAATCAAACCTCATTCAATTTCCCAGAACACAGGTGTCCAGAATCCAACCTCAGTCATGTTCCCAGGGAACAGGCTTCCAGAAACAAACCTCAGTCATTTTCCCAGGCCACAGGGTTTCAGAATCAAACCACAGTCATGTTCCCAGGCCAGAGGGTTGCACAATCAAACCTCAGTCTTGTTCCCAGGCCACAGGATTCCAGAATCCAACCGATGTCATGTTCCCAGGCCACAGGTTTCCAGATTCAAACCACAGTCATGTTCCCAGGCCAGGGGGTTCCACAATCAAACCTCAGCCATGTTCCCAGGCCACAGGTTTCCAGAAGCAAACCTCAGTCATGTTCCCAGGACACAGGTTTCCAGAGTCAACCCGAGATCATGTTCCCTGGCCACAGTCTTCCAGAATTAAACCTCAGTCATGTTGCCAGGTCAGAGGTTTCCACCATCAAACCTCAGACAAGTTTCCAGGACACAGGGTTCCAGAATCAAACCGTTCTCATGTTCCCTGGCCACAGGGTTCCAGAATCCACCGATGTCATGTTCCCAGGCCACAGGGTTCCAGAATCAATCCTCAGTTATGTTCCCTGGCTACAGGGTTCCAGAATCAAACCTCAGTCATGTTCCCAGTCCACAGGGTTCCAGAACCAAGGCTCAGTCAGGTTACCGGGGCACAGTATTCCACAAACTAAACAGATGTCATGTTCCCAGGCCACATGGTTCCAGAATCAAACCTCACTCATATTCCCAGGCCACAGGTTTCCAGAATCAATCCGATTTCATGTTCCCAGGCAACAGGGTACCAGAATCCAAACCGATGTCATGTTCCCAAGCCACAGGATTCCACAATCTCACATCAGGCATGTTCCCAGGCCAATGGTTTCCAGAATCAAACCTCAGTCATATTCCCAGGCCACATGGTTCCAGATTCAAACCTCAGTCATGTTCCCAGGACCCAGGGTTCCAGAATCAAACCTCAGTCATGTTCCCTGGACACAGGTTTCAAAAATAAAATCCCAGTCATGTTCTCAGGCCACAGGTTACCACAACTAAACCTCAGTCATATTCCCAGGCCAGAGGGTCCCACAATCAAACCTCAGTCCTTTTGCTAGGCCACGGTTCCACCAGCAAGCCTCAGTCATGTTCCCAGGCCAGAGTGTTCCACAATCAAACCTAAGTCATCTTTCCAGGCCACAGGGTTCCACCATCAACCCTCAGTCATGTTGCCTGGTCACAGGTTTCCACCATCAAACCTCAGACAAGTTTCCAGGACACAGCGTTCCAGAATCAAACCGTTCTCATGTTCCCTGGCCAGAGGGTTCCAGAATCCACCGATGTAATGTTCCCAGGCCACAGGGTTCCAGAATCCACCGATGTCATGTTCCAAGGCCACAGGGTTCCAGAATTAATCCTCAGTTATGTTCCCAGGCTACAGGGTTCCGGAATCAAACCTCAGTCATGTTCCCAGGGAACAGGGTTCCAGGAACAAACCTCAGTCATGTTGCCAAGCCACAGGTTTCGACCATCAAACCTCAGACATGTTCCCAGGCCACAGGGTTCCAGAATCAAACCGTTCTCATGTTCCCCGGCCACAGGGTTCCAGAATCCACTGATGTAATGTTCCCAGGCAACAGGGTTCCAGTATCAATCCTCAGTTATATTCCCAGTCTACAGGGTTCCAGAATAAAACCTCAGTCATGTTCCCAGTCCACAGGGTTCCAGAACCAAGCCTCAGTTAGGTTCCCAGGGCACAGTATTCCACAATCTAAACAGATGTCATATTCCCAGGCCACAGGATTCCAGAATCACGCCTCAGTCATGTTCCCAGGCCACAAGCATCCAGAATTAAACCTCAGTCATGTTGCCAGGCCATAGGGTACCACCATCAAACCTCAGTCATATTGCCAGACCACAGGTTTCCACAATCAAACCGATTTCATGTTCCCAGGCAACAGGGTACCAGAATCCAAACCGATGTCATGTTCCCAGGCCACAGGATTCCACAATCTAACATAAGTCATGTTCCCAGGACAATGCCCTCCAGAATCAAACCACAGTCATATACCCAGGCCACATGGTCCCAGAATCAATCCTCAGTCATGTTCCCAGTCCACAGGATTCCAGAACCAAGCCTCAGTTAGGTTCCCAGGGCACAGTATTCCACAATCTAAACAGATGTCATGTTCCCAGGCCACAGGTTTCCAGAATCACGCCTCAGTCATGTTCCCAGGCCACAGGGTTCCAGAATCAAACCAATGTCAAGTTCCTAGGCCATGGGTTTCCAGTACCAGGCCGCAGTCATGTTTCCAGGGCACAGGGTTCTACAGTCAAACCTCAGTCATGTTGCCAGTCCACAGGTTTCTGCCATCAAACCTCAGTCAAGTTCCCAGGACACAGATTTCCAGAATCAAACCGCAGTCATATTCCCAGGTCACATGGTTCCAGAATCAAACCTCAGTCATGTTTGCAGGACCCATGGTTCCACAATCAAACCACAGTCATGTTCCCAGCACAAAGGTGTCCAGAATCAAACCTCAGTCATGTTCCCAGGGAACAGGGTTCCAGAAACAAACCTCAGTCATGTTGCCAAGCCACAGGTTTCCACCATCAAACCTCAGGCATGTTCCCAGGCCATAGGGTTCCAGAATCAAACCGTTCTCATGTTCCCAGGCCACAGGGTTCCAGAATCCACTGATGTCATGTTCCCAGGCCACAGGATTCCAGAATAAAACCTCAGTCATGTTCCCAGTGCACAGGGTTCCAGAACCAAGCCTCAGTCAGGTTCCCATGGCACAGTATTCCACAATCTAAACAGATGTCATGTTCCCAGGCCACAGGATTCCAGAATCACGCCTCTGTCATGTTCCCTGGCCACAGGGTTCCAGAATCAAACCAATGTCAAGTTCCCAGGCCATGGGTTTCAAGTATCAGGTCGCAGTCATGTTTCCAGGACAGAGGGTTCTACAATCAAACCTCAGTCATGTCGCCAGTCCACAGGTTTCTGCCATCAAACCTCAGTCAAGTTCCCAGGCCACAGATTTCCAGAATCAAACCTCAGTCATATTCCCATGACACATGGTTCCAGAATCAAACCTCAGTCATGTTCGCAGGCCACAGGTTTCCACAATCAAAGCACGGTCATGTTCCCAGGACAAAGGTGTCCAGAAGCAAACCTCACTCATGTTCCCAGGGAACAGGGTTCCAGTAACAAACCTCAGTCATGTTGCCAGGCCACAGGTTTCCACCATCAAACCTCAGACATATTCCCAAGCCACAGGGTTCCAGAATCAAACCTTTCTCATGTTCCCAGGCCACAGGGTTTCAGAATCAGGCTTCAGTCATGTTGCCAGGCCACAGGGTTTCAAAATCCAGCCTCAGTCATTTTGCCAGTCAAGAGTGGTCCACCATCAAACCTCAGTCATGATCCCAGGCCACATGTTTCCACAATGAAACCTCAGTCATTATCCCAGGCCACAGGTTTCCAGAATCAAACCTCAGTCATATTCCCAGGACACATGTTTCCATTATCAAACCTCAGTCATGTTCGCAGGGCACAGGTTTCAACAATCAAACCTCATTCAATTTCCCAGAACACAGGTGTCCAGAATCCAACCTCAGTCATGTTCCCAGGGAACAGGCTTCCAGAAACAAACCTCAGTCATTTTCCCAGGCCACAGGGTTTCAGAATCAAACCACAGTCATGTTCCCAGGCCAGAGGGTTGCACAATCAAACCTCAGTCTTGTTCCCAGGCCACAGGATTCCAGAATCCAACCGATGTCATGTTCCCAGGCCACAGGGTTCCAGATTCAAACCACAGTCATGTTCCCAGGCCAGAGGGTTCCACAATCAAACCTCAGCCATGTTCCCAGGCCACAGGTTTCCAGAAGCAAACCTCAGTCATGTTCCCAGGACACAGGTTTCCAGAGTCAACCCGATATCATGTTCCCTGGCCACAGTCTTCCAGAATTAAACCTCAGTCATGTTGCCAGGTCAGAGGTTTCCACCATCAAACCTCAGACAAGTTTCCAGGACACAGGGTCCCAGAATCAAACCGTTCTCATGTTCCCTGGCCACAGGGTTCCAGAATCCACCGATGTCATGTTCCCAGGCCACAGGGTTCCAGAATCAATCCTCAGTTATGTTCCCTGGCTACAGGGTTCCAGAATCAAACCTCAGTCATGTTGCCAGTCCACAGGGTTCCAGAACCAAGGCTCAGTCAGGTTACCGGGGCACAGTATTCCACAAACTAAACAGATGTCATGTTCCCAGGCCACATGGTTCCAGAATCAAACCTCACTCATATTCCCAGGCCACAGGTTTCCAGAATCATTCCGATTTCATGTTCCCAGGCAACAGGGTACCAGAATCCAAACCGATGTCATGTTCCCAAGCCACAGGATTCCACAATCTCACATCAGGCATGTTCCCAGGCCAATGGTTTCCAGAATCAAACCTCAGTCATATTCCCAGGCCACATGGTTCCAGATTCAAACCTCAGTCATGTTCCCAGGACCCAGGGTTCCAGAATCAAACCTCAGTCTTGTTCCCTGGACACAGGTTTCAAAAATAAAATCCCAGTCATGTTCTCAGGCCACAGGGTACCACAACTAAACCTCAGTCATATTCCCAGGCCAGAGGGTTCCACAATCAAACCTCAGTCCTTTTGCTAGGCCACGGTTCCACCAGCAAGCCTCAGTCATGTTCCCAGGCCAGAGTGTTCCACAATCAAACCTAAGTCATCTTTCCAGGCCACAGGGTTCCACCATCAACCCTCAGTCATGTTGCCTGGTCACAGGTTTCCACCATCAAACCTCAAACAAGTTTCCAGGCCACAGGGTTCCAGAATCAAACCGTTCTCATGTTCCCAGGCCACAGGGTTCCAGAATCCACTGATGTCATGTTCCCAGGCCACAGGATTCCAGAATAAAACCTCAGTCATGTTCCCAGTGCACAGGGTTCCAGAACCAAGCCTCAGTCAGGTTCCCATGGCACAGTATTCCACAATCTAAACAGATGTCATGTTCCCAGGCCACAGGATTCCAGAATCACGCCTCTGTCATGTTCCCTGGCCACAGGGTTCCAGAATCAAACCAATGTCAAGTTCCCAGGCCATGGGTTTCAAGTATCAGGTCGCAGTCATGTTTCCAGGACAGAGGGTTCTACAATCAAACCTCAGTCATGTCGCCAGTCCACAGGTTTCTGCCATCAAACCTCAGTCAAGTTCCCAGGCCACAGATTTCCAGAATCAAACCTCAGTCATATTCCCATGACACATGGTTCCAGAATCAAACCTCAGTCATGTTCGCAGGCCACAGGTTTCCACAATCAAAGCACGGTCATGTTCCCAGGACAAAGGTGTCCAGAAGCAAACCTCACTCATGTTCCCAGGGAACAGGGTTCCAGTAACAAACCTCAGTCATGTTGCCAGGCCACAGGTTTCCACCATCAAACCTCAGACATATTCCCAAGCCACAGGGTTCCAGAATCAAACCTTTCTCATGTTCCCAGGCCACAGGGTTTCAGAATCAGGCTTCAGTCATGTTGCCAGGCCACAGGGTTTCAAAATCCAGCCTCAGTCATTTTGCCAGTCAAGAGTGGTCCACCATCAAACCTCAGTCATGATCCCAGGCCACATGTTTCCACAATGAAACCTCAGTCATTATCCCAGGCCACAGGTTTCCAGAATCAAACCTCAGTCATATTCCCAGGACACATGTTTCCATTATCAAACCTCAGTCATGTTCGCAGGGCACAGGTTTCAACAATCAAACCTCATTCAATTTCCCAGAACACAGGTGTCCAGAATCCAACCTCAGTCATGTTCCCAGGGAACAGGCTTCCAGAAACAAACCTCAGTCATTTTCCCAGGCCACAGGGTTTCAGAATCAAACCACAGTCATGTTCCCAGGCCAGAGGGTTGCACAATCAAACCTCAGTCTTGTTCCCAGGCCACAGGATTCCAGAATCCAACCGATGTCATGTTCCCAGGCCACAGGGTTCCAGATTCAAACCACAGTCATGTTCCCAGGCCAGAGGGTTCCACAATCAAACCTCAGCCATGTTCCCAGGCCACAGGTTTCCAGAAGCAAACCTCAGTCATGTTCCCAGGACACAGGTTTCCAGAGTCAACCCGATATCATGTTCCCTGGCCACAGTCTTCCAGAATTAAACCTCAGTCATGTTGCCAGGTCAGAGGTTTCCACCATCAAACCTCAGACAAGTTTCCAGGACACAGGGTCCCAGAATCAAACCGTTCTCATGTTCCCTGGCCACAGGGTTCCAGAATCCACCGATGTCATGTTCCCAGGCCACAGGGTTCCAGAATCAATCCTCAGTTATGTTCCCTGGCTACAGGGTTCCAGAATCAAACCTCAGTCATGTTCCCAGTCCACAGGGTTCCAGAACCAAGGCTCAGTCAGGTTACCGGGGCACAGTATTCCACAAACTAAACAGATGTCATGTTCCCAGGCCACATGGTTCCAGAATCAAACCTCACTCATATTCCCAGGCCACAGGTTTCCAGAATCAATCCGATTTCATGTTCCCAGGCAACAGGGTACCAGAATCCAAACCGATGTCATGTTCCCAAGCCACAGGATTCCACAATCTCACATCAGGCATGTTCCCAGGCCAATGGTTTCCAGAATCAAACCTCAGTCATATTCCCAGGCCACATGGTTCCAGATTCAAACCTCAGTCATGTTCCCAGGACCCAGGGTTCCAGAATCAAACCTCAGTCATGTTCCCTGGACACAGGTTTCAAAAATAAAATCCCAGTCATGTTCTCAGGCCACAGGGTACCACAACTAAACCTCAGTCATATTCCCAGGCCAGAGGGTTCCACAATCAAACCTCAGTCCTTTTGCTAGGCCACGGTTCCACCAGCAAGCCTCAGTCATGTTCCCAGGCCAGAGTGTTCCACAATCAAACCTAAGTCATCTTTCCAGGCCACAGGGTTCCACCATCAACCCTCAGTCATGTTGCCTGGTCACAGGTTTCCACCATCAAACCTCAGACAAGTTTCCAGGACACAGGGTTCCAGAATCAAACCGTTCTCATGTTCCCTGGCCACAGGGTTCCAGAATCCACCGATGTCATGTTCCCAGGCCACAGGGTTCCAGAATCCACCGATGTCATGTTCCCAGGCCACAGGGTTCCAGAATTAATCCTCAGTTATGTTCCCAGGCTACAGGGTTCCGGAATCAAACCTCAGTCATGTTCCCAGGGAACAGGGTTCCAGGAACAAACCTCAGTCATGTTGCCAAGCCACAGGTTTCCACCATCAAACCTCAGACATGTTCCCAGGCCACAGGGTTCCAGAATCAAACCGTTCTCATGTTCCCCGGCCACAGGGTTCCAGAATCCACTGATGTAATGTTCCCAGGCAACAGGGTTCCAGTATCAATCCTCAGTTATATTCCCAGTCTACAGGGTTCCAGAATAAAACCTCAGTCATGTTCCCAGTCCACAGGGTTCCAGAACCAAGCCTCAGTTAGGTTCCCAGGGCACAGTATTCCACAATCTAAACAGATGTCATATTCCCAGGCCACAGGATTCCAGAATCACGCCTCAGTCATGTTCCCAGGCCACAAGCATCCAGAATTAAACCTCAGTCATGTTGCCAGGCCATAGGGTACCACCATCAAACCTCAGTCATATTGCCAGACCACAGGTTTCCACAATCAAACCGATTTCATGTTCCCAGGCAACAGGGTACCAGAATCCAAACCGATGTCATGTTCCCAGGCCACAGGATTCCACAATCTAACATAAGTCATGTTCCCAGGACAATGCACTCCAGAATCAAACCACAGTCATATACCCAGGCCACATGGTCCCAGAATCAATCCTCAGTCATGTTCCCAGTCCACAGGATTCCAGAACCAAGCCTTCAGTCAGGTTCCCAGGGCACAGTATTCCACAATCTAAACAGATGTCATGTTCCCAGGCCACAGGTTTCCAGAATCACGCCTCAGTCGTGTTCCCAGGCCACAGGGTTCCAGAATCAAACCAATGTCAAGTTCCTAGGCCATGGGTTTCCAGTACCAGGCCGCAGTCATGTTTCCAGGGCACAGGGTTCTACAGTCAAACCTCAGTCATGTTGCCAGTCCACAGGTTTCTGCCATCAAACCTCAGTCAAGTTCCCAGGACACAGATTTCCAGAATCAAACCGCAGTCATATTCCCAGGTCACATGGTTCCAGAATCAAACCTCAGTCATGTTTGCAGGACCCATGGTTCCACAATCAAACCACAGTCATGTTCCCAGCACAAAGGTGTCCAAATCAAACCTCAGTCATGTTCCCAGGGAACAGGGTTCCAGAAACAAACCTCAGTCATGTTGCCAAGCCACAGGTTTCCACCATCAAACCTCAGACATGTTCCCAGGCCATAGGGTTCCAGAATCAAACCGTTCTCATGTTCCCAGGCCACAGGGTTCCAGAATCCACTGATGTCATGTTCCCAGGCCACAGGATTCCAGAATAAAACCTCAGTCATGTTCCCAGTGCACAGGGTTCCAGAACCAAGCCTCAGTCAGGTTCCCAGGGCACAGTATTCCACAATCTAAACAGATGTCATGTTCCCAGGCCACAGGATTCCAGAATCACGCCTCTGTCATGTTCCCTGGCCACAGGGTTCCAGAATCAAACCAATGTCAAGTTCCCAGGCCATGGGTTTCAAGTATCAGGTCGCAGTCATGTTTCCAGGACAGAGGGTTCTACAATCAAACCTCAGTCATGTCGCCAGTCCACAGGTTTCTGCCATCAAACCTCAGTCAAGTTCCCAGGCCACAGATTTCCAGAATCAAACCTCAGTCATATTCCCATGACACATGGTTCCAGAATCAAACCTCAGTCATGTTCGCAGGCCACAGGTTTCCACAATCAAAGCACGGTCATGTTCCCAGGACAAAGGTGTCCAGAAGCAAACCTCACTCATGTTCCCAGGGAACAGGGTTCCAGTAACAAACCTCAGTCATGTTGCCAGGCCACAGGTTTCCACCATCAAACCTCAGGCATATTCCCAAGCCACAGGGTTCCAGAATCAAACCGTTCTCATGTTCCCAGGCCACAGGGTTCCAGAATCCACTGATGTCATGTTCCCAGGCCACAGGATTCCAGAATAAAACTTCAGTCATGTTCCCAGTGCACAGGGTTCCAGATCCAAGCCTCAGTCAGGTTCCCAGGGCACAGTATTCCACAATCTAAACAGATGTCATATTCCCAGGCCCCAGGTGTCCAGAATCACGCCTCAGTCATGTTCCCAGGCCACAAGCATCCAGAATTAAACCTCAGTCATGTTGCCAGGCCACAGGTTTCCACCATCAAACCTCAGACATATTCCCAAGCCACAGGGTTCCAGAATCAAACCTTTCTCATGTTCCCAGGCCACAGGGTTTCAGAATCAGGCTTCAGTCATGTTGCCAGGCCACAGGGTTCCAAAATCCAGCCTCAGTCATTTTGCCAGTCAAGAGTGGTCCACCATCAAACCTCAGTCATGATCCCAGGCCACATGTTTCCACAATGAAACCTCAGTCATTATCCCAGGCCACAGGTTTCCAGAATCAAACCTCAGTCATATTCCCAGGACACATGTTTCCATTATCAAACCTCAGTCATGTTCGCAGGGCACAGGTTTCAACAATCAAACCTCATTCAATTTCCCAGAACACAGGTGTCCAGAATCCAACCTCAGTCATGTTCCCAGGGAACAGGCTTCCAGAAACAAACCTCAGTCATTTTCCCAGGCCACAGGGTTTCAGAATCAAACCACAGTCATGTTCCCAGGCCAGAGGGTTGCACAATCAAACCTCAGTCTTGTTCCCAGGCCACAGGATTCCAGAATCCAACCGATGTCATGTTCCCAGGCCACAGGGTTCCAGATTCAAACCACAGTCATGTTCCCAGACCAGGGGGTTCCACAATCAAACCTCAGCCATGTTCCCAGGCCACAGGTTTCCAGAAGCAAACCTCAGTCATGTTCCCAGGACACAGGTTTCCAGAGTCAACCCGATATCATGTTCCCTGGCCACAGTCTTCCAGAATTAAACCTCAGTCATGTTGCCAGGTCAGAGGTTTCCACCATCAAACCTCAGACAAGTTTCCAGGACACAGGGTTCCAGAATCAAACCGTTCTCATGTTCCCTGGCCACAGGGTTCCAGAATCCACCGATGTCATGTTCCCAGGCCACAGGGTTCCAGAATCAATCCTCAGTTATGTTCCCTGGCTACAGGGTTCCAGAATCAAACCTCAGTCATGTTCCCAGTCCACAGGATTCCAGAACCAAGGCTCAGTCAGGTTACCGGGGCACAGTATTCCACAAACTAAACAGATGTCATGTTCCCAGGCCACATGGTTCCAGAATCAAACCTCACTCATATTCCCAGGCCACAGGTTTCCAGAATCAATCCGATTTCATGTTCCCAGGCAACAGGGTACCAGAATCCAAACCGATGTCATGTTCCCAAGCCACAGGATTCCACAATCTCACATCAGGCATGTTCCCAGGCCAATGGTTTCCAGAATCAAACCTCAGTCATATTCCCAGGCCACATGGTTCCAGATTCAAACCTCAGTCATGTTCCCAGGACCCAGGGTTCCAGAATCAAACCTCAGTCATGTTCCCTGGACACAGGTTTCAAAAATAAAATCCCAGTCATGTTCTCAGGCCACAGGGTACCACAACTAAACCTCAGTCATATTCCCAGGCCAGAGGGTTCCACAATCAAACCTCAGTCCTTTTGCTAGGCCACGGTTCCACCAGCAAGCCTCAGTCATGTTCCCAGGCCAGAGTGTTCCACAATCAAACCTAAGTCATCTTTCCAGGCCACAGGGTTCCACCATCAACCCTCAGTCATGTTGCCTGGTCACAGGTTTCCACCATCAAACCTCAGACAAGTTTCCAGGACACAGGGTTCCAGAATCAAACCGTTCTCATGTTCCCTGGCCAGAGGGTTCCAGAATCCACCGATGTCATGTTCCCAGGCCACAGGGTTCCAGAATCCACCGATGTCATGTTCCCAGGCCACAGGGTTCCAGAATTAATCCTCAGTTATGTTCCCAGGCTACAGGGTTCCGGAATCAAACCTCAGTCATGTTCCCAGGGAACAGGGTTCCAGGAACAAACCTCAGTCATGTTGCCAAGCCACAGGTTTCCACCATCAAACCTCAGACATGTTCCCAGGCCACAGGGTTCCAGAATCAAACCGTTCTCATGTTCCCCGGCCACAGGGTTCCAGAATCCACTGATGTAATGTTCCCAGGCAACAGGGTTCCAGTATCAATCCTCAGTTATATTCCCAGTCTACAGGGTTCCAGAATAAAACCTCAGTCATGTTCCCAGTCCACAGGGTTCCAGAACCAAGCCTCAGTTAGGTTCCCAGGGCACAGTATTCCACAATCTAAACAGATGTCATATTCCCAGGCCACAGGATTCCAGAATCACGCCTCAGACATGTTCCCAGGCCACAGGGTTCCAGAATCAAACCGTTCTCATGTTCCCAGGCCACAGGGTTCCAGAATCCACTGATGTCATGTTCCCAGGCCACAGGGTTCCAGAATCAAACCAATGTCTAGTTCCCAGGCCATGGGTTTCAAGTATCAGGTCGCAGTCATGTTTCCAGGACAGAGGGTTCTACAATCAAACCTCAGTCATGTTGCCAGTCCACAGGGTTCCAGAACCAAGCCTTAGTCAGGTTACCGGGGCACAGTATTCCACAAACTAAACAGATGTCATGTTCCCAGGCCACATGGTTCCAGAATCAAACCTCACTCATATTCCCAGGCCACAGGTTTCCAGAATCAATCCGATTTCATGTTCCCAGGCAACAGGGTACCAGAATCCAAACCGATGTCATGTTCCCAAGCCACAGGATTCCACAATCTCACATCAGGCATGTTCCCAGGCCAATGGTTTCCAGAATCAAACCTCAGTCATATTCCCAGGCCACATGGTTCCAGATTCAAACCTCAGTCATGTTCCCAGGACCCAGGGTTCCAGAATCAAACCTCAGTCATGTTCCCTGGACACAGGTTTCAAAAATAAAATCCCAGTCATGTTCTCAGGCCACAGGGTACCACAATTAAACCTCAGTCATATTCCCAGGCCAGAGGGTTCCACAATCAAACCTCAGTCCTTTTGCTAGGCCACGGTTCCACCAGCAAGCCTCAGTCATGTTCCCAGGCCAGAGTGTTCCACAATCAAACCTAAGTCATCTTTCCAGGCCACAGGGTTCCACCATCAACCCTCAGTCATGTTGCCTGGTCACAGGTTTCCACCATCAAACCTCAGACAAGTTTCCAGGACACAGCGTTCCAGAATCAAACCGTTCTCATGTTCCCTGGCCAGAGGGTTCCAGAATCCACCGATGTAATGTTCCCAGGCCACAGGGTTCCAGAATCCACCGATGTCATGTTCCCAGGCCACAGGGTTCCAGAATTAATCCTCAGTTATGTTCCCAGGCTACAGGGTTCCGGAATCAAACCTCAGTCATGTTCCCAGGGAACAGGGTTCCAGGAACAAACCTCAGTCATGTTGCCAAGCCACAGGTTTCCACCATCAAACCTCAGACATGTTCCCAGGCCACAGGGTTCCAGAATCAAACCGTTCTCATGTTCCCCGGCCACAGGGTTCCAGAATCCACTGATGTAATGTTCCCAGGCAACAGGGTTCCAGTATCAATCCTCAGTTATATTCCCAGTCTACAGGGTTCCAGAATAAAACCTCAGTCATGTTCCCAGTCCACAGGGTTCCAGAACCAAGCCTCAGTTAGGTTCCCAGGGCACAGTATTCCACAATCTAAACAGATGTCATATTCCCAGGCCACAGGATTCCAGAATCACGCCTCAGACATGTTCCCAGGCCACAGGGTTCCAGAATCAAACCGTTCTCATGTTCCCAGTCCACAGGGTTCCAGAATCCACTGATGTCATGTTCCCAAGCCACAGGATTCCAGAATAAAACTTCAGTCATGTTCCCAGTGCACAGGGTTCCAGATCCAAGCCTCAGTCAGGTTCCCAGGGCACAGTATTCCACAATCTAAACAGATGTCATATTCCCAGGCCCCAGGAGTCCAGAATCACGCCTCAGTCATGTTCCCAGGCCACAAGCATCCAGAATTAAACCTCAGTCATGTTGCCAGGCCATAGGGTACCACCATCAAACCTCAGTCATATTGCCAGACCACAGGTTTCCACAATCAAACCGATTTCATGTTCCCAGGCAACAGGGTACCAGAATCCAAACCGATGTCATGTTCCCAGGCCACAGGATTCCACAATCTAACATAAGTCATGTTCCCAGGACAATGCCCTCCAGAATCAAACCACAGTCATATACCCAGGCCACATGGTCCCAGAATCAATACTCAGTCATGTTCCCAGTCCACAGGATTCCAGAACCAAGCCTTCAGTCAGGTTCCCAGGGCACAGTATTCCACAATCTAAACAGATGTCATGTTCCCAGGCCACAGGTTTCCAGAATCACGCCTCAGTCGTGTTCCCAGGCCACAGGGTTCCAGAATCAAACCAATGTCAAGTTCCTAGGCCATGGGTTTCCAGTACCAGGCCGCAGTCATGTTTCCAGGGCACAGGGTTCTACAGTCAAACCTCAGTCATGTCGCCAGTCCACAGGTTTCTGCCATCAAACCTCAGTCAAGTTCCCAGGACACAGATTTCCAGAATCAAACCGCAGTCATATTCCCAGGTCACATGGTTCCAGAATCAAACCTCAGTCATGTTTGCAGGACCCATGGTTCCACAATCAAACCACAGTCATGTTCCCAGCACAAAGGTGTCCAGAATCAAACCTCAGTCATGTTCCCAGGGAACAGGGTTCCATTAACAAACCTCAGTCATGTTGCCAAGCCACAGGTTTCCACCATGAAACCTCAGACATGTTCCCAGGCCATAGGGTTCCAGAATCAAACCGTTCTCATGTTCCCAGGCCACAGGGTTCCAGAATCCACTGATGTCATGTTCCCAGGCCACAGGATTCCAGAATAAAACCTCAGTCATGTTCCCAGTGCACAGGGTTCCAGAACCAAGCCTCAGTCAGGTTCCCATGGCACAGTATTCCACAATCTAAACAGATGTCATGTTCCCAGGCCACAGGATTCCAGAATCACGCCTCTGTCATGTTCCCTGGCCACAGGGTTCCAGAATCAAACCAATGTCAAGTTCCCAGGCCATGGGTTTCAAGTATCAGGTCGCAGTCATGTTTCCAGGACAGAGGGTTCTACAATCAAACCTCAGTCATGTCGCCAGTCCACAGGTTTCTGCCATCAAACCTCAGTCAAGTTCCCAGGCCACAGATTTCCAGAATCAAACCTCAGTCATATTCCCATGACACATGGTTCCAGAATCAAACCTCAGTCATGTTCGCAGGCCACAGGTTTCCACAATCAAAGCACGGTCATGTTCCCAGGACAAAGGTGTCCAGAAGCAAACCTCACTCATGTTCCCAGGGAACAGGGTTCCAGTAACAAACCTCAGTCATGTTGCCAGGCCACAGGTTTCCACCATCAAACCTCAGACATATTCCCAAGCCACAGGGTTCCAGAATCAAACCTTTCTCATGTTCCCAGGCCACAGGGTTTCAGAATCAGGCTTCAGTCATGTTGCCAGGCCACAGGGTTCCAAAATCCAGCCTCAGTCATTTTGCCAGTCAAGAGTGGTCCACCATCAAACCTCAGTCATGATCCCAGGCCACATGTTTCCACAATGAAACCTCAGTCATTATCCCAGGCCACAGGTTTCCAGAATCAAACCTCAGTCATATTCCCAGGACACATGTTTCCATTATCAAACCTCAGTCATGTTCGCAGGGCACAGGTTTCAACAATCAAACCTCATTCAATTTCCCAGAACACAGGTGTCCAGAATCCAACCTCAGTCATGTTCCCAGGGAACAGGCTTCCAGAAACAAACCTCAGTCATTTTCCCAGGCCACAGGGTTTCAGAATCAAACCACAGTCATGTTCCCAGGCCAGAGGGTTGCACAATCAAACCTCAGTCTTGTTCCCAGGCCACAGGATTCCAGAATCCAACCGATGTCATGTTCCCAGGCCACAGGTTTCCAGATTCAAACCACAGTCATGTTCCCAGGCCAGGGGGTTCCACAATCAAACCTCAGCCATGTTCCCAGGCCACAGGTTTCCAGAAGCAAACCTCAGTCATGTTCCCAGGACACAGGTTTCCAGAGTCAACCCGAGATCATGTTCCCTGGCCACAGTCTTCCAGAATTAAACCTCAGTCATGTTGCCAGGTCAGAGGTTTCCACCATCAAACCTCAGACAAGTTTCCAGGACACAGGGTTCCAGAATCAAACCGTTCTCATGTTCCCTGGCCACAGGGTTCCAGAATCCACCGATGTCATGTTCCCAGGCCACAGGGTTCCAGAATCAATCCTCAGTTATGTTCCCTGGCTACAGGGTTCCAGAATCAAACCTCAGTCATGTTCCCAGTCCACAGGGTTCCAGAACCAAGGCTCAGTCAGGTTACCGGGGCACAGTATTCCACAAACTAAACAGATGTCATGTTCCCAGGCCACATGGTTCCAGAATCAAACCTCACTCATATTCCCAGGCCACAGGTTTCCAGAATCAATCCGATTTCATGTTCCCAGGCAACAGGGTACCAGAATCCAAACCGATGTCATGTTCCCAAGCCACAGGATTCCACAATCTCACATCAGGCATGTTCCCAGGCCAATGGTTTCCAGAATCAAACCTCAGTCATATTCCCAGGCCACATGGTTCCAGATTCAAACCTCAGTCATGTTCCCAGGACCCAGGGTTCCAGAATCAAACCTCAGTCATGTTCCCTGGACACAGGTTTCAAAAATAAAATCCCAGTCATGTTCTCAGGCCACAGGTTACCACAATTAAACCTCAGTCATATTCCCAGGCCAGAGGGTCCCACAATCAAACCTCAGTCCTTTTGCTAGGCCACGGTTCCACCAGCAAGCCTCAGTCATGTTCCCAGGCCAGAGTGTTCCACAATCAAACCTAAGTCATCTTTCCAGGCCACAGGGTTCCACCATCAACCCTCAGTCATGTTGCCTGGTCACAGGTTTCCACCATCAAACCTCAGACAAGTTTCCAGGACACAGCGTTCCAGAATCAAACCGTTCTCATGTTCCCTGGCCAGAGGGTTCCAGAATCCACCGATGTAATGTTCCCAGGCCACAGGGTTCCAGAATCCACCGATGTCATGTTCCCAGGCCACAGGGTTCCAGAATTAATCCTCAGTTATGTTCCCAGGCTACAGGGTTCCGGAATCAAACCTCAGTCATGTTCCCAGGGAACAGGGTTCCAGGAACAAACCTCAGTCATGTTGCCAAGCCACAGGTTTCGACCATCAAACCTCAGACATGTTCCCAGGCCACAGGGTTCCAGAATCAAACCGTTCTCATGTTCCCCGGCCACAGGGTTCCAGAATCCACTGATGTAATGTTCCCAGGCAACAGGGTTCCAGTATCAATCCTCAGTTATATTCCCAGTCTACAGGGTTCCAGAATAAAACCTCAGTCATGTTCCCAGTCCACAGGGTTCCAGAACCAAGCCTCAGTTAGGTTCCCAGGGCACAGTATTCCACAATCTAAACAGATGTCATATTCCCAGGCCACAGGATTCCAGAATCACGCCTCAGTCATGTTCCCAGGCCACAAGCATCCAGAATTAAACCTCAGTCATGTTGCCAGGCCATAGGGTACCACCATCAAACCTCAGTCATATTGCCAGACCACAGGTTTCCACAATCAAACCGATTTCATGTTCCCAGGCAACAGGGTACCAGAATCCAAACCGATGTCATGTTCCCAGGCCACAGGATTCCACAATCTAACATAAGTCATGTTCCCAGGACAATGCCCTCCAGAATCAAACCACAGTCATATACCCAGGCCACATGGTCCCAGAATCAATCCTCAGTCATGTTCCCAGTCCACAGGATTCCAGAACCAAGCCTCAGTTAGGTTCCCAGGGCACAGTATTCCACAATCTAAACAGATGTCATGTTCCCAGGCCACAGGTTTCCAGAATCACGCCTCAGTCATGTTCCCAGGCCACAGGGTTCCAGAATCAAACCAATGTCAAGTTCCTAGGCCATGGGTTTCCAGTACCAGGCCGCAGTCATGTTTCCAGGGCACAGGGTTCTACAGTCAAACCTCAGTCATGTTGCCAGTCCACAGGTTTCTGCCATCAAACCTCAGTCAAGTTCCCAGGACACAGATTTCCAGAATCAAACCGCAGTCATATTCCCAGGTCACATGGTTCCAGAATCAAACCTCAGTCATGTTTGCAGGACCCATGGTTCCACAATCAAACCACAGTCATGTTCCCAGCACAAAGGTGTCCAGAATCAAACCTCAGTCATGTTCCCAGGGAACAGGGTTCCAGAAACAAACCTCAGTCATGTTGCCAAGCCACAGGTTTCCACCATCAAACCTCAGGCATGTTCCCAGGCCATAGGGTTCCAGAATCAAACCGTTCTCATGTTCCCAGGCCACAGGGTTCCAGAATCCACTGATGTCATGTTCCCAGGCCACAGGATTCCAGAATAAAACCTCAGTCATGTTCCCAGTGCACAGGGTTCCAGAACCAAGCCTCAGTCAGGTTCCCATGGCACAGTATTCCACAATCTAAACAGATGTCATGTTCCCAGGCCACAGGATTCCAGAATCACGCCTCTGTCATGTTCCCTGGCCACAGGGTTCCAGAATCAAACCAATGTCAAGTTCCCAGGCCATGGGTTTCAAGTATCAGGTCGCAGTCATGTTTCCAGGACAGAGGGTTCTACAATCAAACCTCAGTCATGTCGCCAGTCCACAGGTTTCTGCCATCAAACCTCAGTCAAGTTCCCAGGCCACAGATTTCCAGAATCAAACCTCAGTCATATTCCCATGACACATGGTTCCAGAATCAAACCTCAGTCATGTTCGCAGGCCACAGGTTTCCACAATCAAAGCACGGTCATGTTCCCAGGACAAAGGTGTCCAGAAGCAAACCTCACTCATGTTCCCAGGGAACAGGGTTCCAGTAACAAACCTCAGTCATGTTGCCAGGCCACAGGTTTCCACCATCAAACCTCAGACATATTCCCAAGCCACAGGGTTCCAGAATCAAACCTTTCTCATGTTCCCAGGCCACAGGGTTTCAGAATCAGGCTTCAGTCATGTTGCCAGGCCACAGGGTTTCAAAATCCAGCCTCAGTCATTTTGCCAGTCAAGAGTGGTCCACCATCAAACCTCAGTCATGATCCCAGGCCACATGTTTCCACAATGAAACCTCAGTCATTATCCCAGGCCACAGGTTTCCAGAATCAAACCTCAGTCATATTCCCAGGACACATGTTTCCATTATCAAACCTCAGTCATGTTCGCAGGGCACAGGTTTCAACAATCAAACCTCATTCAATTTCCCAGAACACAGGTGTCCAGAATCCAACCTCAGTCATGTTCCCAGGGAACAGGCTTCCAGAAACAAACCTCAGTCATTTTCCCAGGCCACAGGGTTTCAGAATCAAACCACAGTCATGTTCCCAGGCCAGAGGGTTGCACAATCAAACCTCAGTCTTGTTCCCAGGCCACAGGATTCCAGAATCCAACCGATGTCATGTTCCCAGGCCACAGGGTTCCAGATTCAAACCACAGTCATGTTCCCAGGCCAGAGGGTTCCACAATCAAACCTCAGCCATGTTCCCAGGCCACAGGTTTCCAGAAGCAAACCTCAGTCATGTTCCCAGGACACAGGTTTCCAGAGTCAACCCGATATCATGTTCCCTGGCCACAGTCTTCCAGAATTAAACCTCAGTCATGTTGCCAGGTCAGAGGTTTCCACCATCAAACCTCAGACAAGTTTCCAGGACACAGGGTCCCAGAATCAAACCGTTCTCATGTTCCCTGGCCACAGGGTTCCAGAATCCACCGATGTCATGTTCCCAGGCCACAGGGTTCCAGAATCAATCCTCAGTTATGTTCCCTGGCTACAGGGTTCCAGAATCAAACCTCAGTCATGTTGCCAGTCCACAGGGTTCCAGAACCAAGGCTCAGTCAGGTTACCGGGGCACAGTATTCCACAAACTAAACAGATGTCATGTTCCCAGGCCACATGGTTCCAGAATCAAACCTCACTCATATTCCCAGGCCACAGGTTTCCAGAATCATTCCGATTTCATGTTCCCAGGCAACAGGGTACCAGAATCCAAACCGATGTCATGTTCCCAAGCCACAGGATTCCACAATCTCACATCAGGCATGTTCCCAGGCCAATGGTTTCCAGAATCAAACCTCAGTCATATTCCCAGGCCACATGGTTCCAGATTCAAACCTCAGTCATGTTCCCAGGACCCAGGGTTCCAGAATCAAACCTCAGTCTTGTTCCCTGGACACAGGTTTCAAAAATAAAATCCCAGTCATGTTCTCAGGCCACAGGGTACCACAACTAAACCTCAGTCATATTCCCAGGCCAGAGGGTTCCACAATCAAACCTCAGTCCTTTTGCTAGGCCACGGTTCCACCAGCAAGCCTCAGTCATGTTCCCAGGCCAGAGTGTTCCACAATCAAACCTAAGTCATCTTTCCAGGCCACAGGGTTCCACCATCAACCCTCAGTCATGTTGCCTGGTCACAGGTTTCCACCATCAAACCTCAAACAAGTTTCCAGGCCACAGGGTTCCAGAATCAAACCGTTCTCATGTTCCCAGGCCACAGGGTTCCAGAATCCACTGATGTCATGTTCCCAGGCCACAGGATTCCAGAATAAAACCTCAGTCATGTTCCCAGTGCACAGGGTTCCAGAACCAAGCCTCAGTCAGGTTCCCATGGCACAGTATTCCACAATCTAAACAGATGTCATGTTCCCAGGCCACAGGATTCCAGAATCACGCCTCTGTCATGTTCCCTGGCCACAGGGTTCCAGAATCAAACCAATGTCAAGTTCCCAGGCCATGGGTTTCAAGTATCAGGTCGCAGTCATGTTTCCAGGACAGAGGGTTCTACAATCAAACCTCAGTCATGTCGCCAGTCCACAGGTTTCTGCCATCAAACCTCAGTCAAGTTCCCAGGCCACAGATTTCCAGAATCAAACCTCAGTCATATTCCCATGACACATGGTTCCAGAATCAAACCTCAGTCATGTTCGCAGGCCACAGGTTTCCACAATCAAAGCACGGTCATGTTCCCAGGACAAAGGTGTCCAGAAGCAAACCTCACTCATGTTCCCAGGGAACAGGGTTCCAGTAACAAACCTCAGTCATGTTGCCAGGCCACAGGTTTCCACCATCAAACCTCAGACATATTCCCAAGCCACAGGGTTCCAGAATCAAACCTTTCTCATGTTCCCAGGCCACAGGGTTTCAGAATCAGGCTTCAGTCATGTTGCCAGGCCACAGGGTTTCAAAATCCAGCCTCAGTCATTTTGCCAGTCAAGAGTGGTCCACCATCAAACCTCAGTCATGATCCCAGGCCACATGTTTCCACAATGAAACCTCAGTCATTATCCCAGGCCACAGGTTTCCAGAATCAAACCTCAGTCATATTCCCAGGACACATGTTTCCATTATCAAACCTCAGTCATGTTCGCAGGGCACAGGTTTCAACAATCAAACCTCATTCAATTTCCCAGAACACAGGTGTCCAGAATCCAACCTCAGTCATGTTCCCAGGGAACAGGCTTCCAGAAACAAACCTCAGTCATTTTCCCAGGCCACAGGGTTTCAGAATCAAACCACAGTCATGTTCCCAGGCCAGAGGGTTGCACAATCAAACCTCAGTCTTGTTCCCAGGCCACAGGATTCCAGAATCCAACCGATGTCATGTTCCCAGGCCACAGGGTTCCAGATTCAAACCACAGTCATGTTCCCAGGCCAGAGGGTTCCACAATCAAACCTCAGCCATGTTCCCAGGCCACAGGTTTCCAGAAGCAAACCTCAGTCATGTTCCCAGGACACAGGTTTCCAGAGTCAACCCGATATCATGTTCCCTGGCCACAGTCTTCCAGAATTAAACCTCAGTCATGTTGCCAGGTCAGAGGTTTCCACCATCAAACCTCAGACAAGTTTCCAGGACACAGGGTCCCAGAATCAAACCGTTCTCATGTTCCCTGGCCACAGGGTTCCAGAATCCACCGATGTCATGTTCCCAGGCCACAGGGTTCCAGAATCAATCCTCAGTTATGTTCCCTGGCTACAGGGTTCCAGAATCAAACCTCAGTCATGTTCCCAGTCCACAGGGTTCCAGAACCAAGGCTCAGTCAGGTTACCGGGGCACAGTATTCCACAAACTAAACAGATGTCATGTTCCCAGGCCACATGGTTCCAGAATCAAACCTCACTCATATTCCCAGGCCACAGGTTTCCAGAATCAATCCGATTTCATGTTCCCAGGCAACAGGGTACCAGAATCCAAACCGATGTCATGTTCCCAAGCCACAGGATTCCACAATCTCACATCAGGCATGTTCCCAGGCCAATGGTTTCCAGAATCAAACCTCAGTCATATTCCCAGGCCACATGGTTCCAGATTCAAACCTCAGTCATGTTCCCAGGACCCAGGGTTCCAGAATCAAACCTCAGTCATGTTCCCTGGACACAGGTTTCAAAAATAAAATCCCAGTCATGTTCTCAGGCCACAGGGTACCACAACTAAACCTCAGTCATATTCCCAGGCCAGAGGGTTCCACAATCAAACCTCAGTCCTTTTGCTAGGCCACGGTTCCACCAGCAAGCCTCAGTCATGTTCCCAGGCCAGAGTGTTCCACAATCAAACCTAAGTCATCTTTCCAGGCCACAGGGTTCCACCATCAACCCTCAGTCATGTTGCCTGGTCACAGGTTTCCACCATCAAACCTCAGACAAGTTTCCAGGACACAGGGTTCCAGAATCAAACCGTTCTCATGTTCCCTGGCCACAGGGTTCCAGAATCCACCGATGTCATGTTCCCAGGCCACAGGGTTCCAGAATCCACCGATGTCATGTTCCCAGGCCACAGGGTTCCAGAATTAATCCTCAGTTATGTTCCCAGGCTACAGGGTTCCGGAATCAAACCTCAGTCATGTTCCCAGGGAACAGGGTTCCAGGAACAAACCTCAGTCATGTTGCCAAGCCACAGGTTTCCACCATCAAACCTCAGACATGTTCCCAGGCCACAGGGTTCCAGAATCAAACCGTTCTCATGTTCCCCGGCCACAGGGTTCCAGAATCCACTGATGTAATGTTCCCAGGCAACAGGGTTCCAGTATCAATCCTCAGTTATATTCCCAGTCTACAGGGTTCCAGAATAAAACCTCAGTCATGTTCCCAGTCCACAGGGTTCCAGAACCAAGCCTCAGTTAGGTTCCCAGGGCACAGTATTCCACAATCTAAACAGATGTCATATTCCCAGGCCACAGGATTCCAGAATCACGCCTCAGTCATGTTCCCAGGCCACAAGCATCCAGAATTAAACCTCAGTCATGTTGCCAGGCCATAGGGTACCACCATCAAACCTCAGTCATATTGCCAGACCACAGGTTTCCACAATCAAACCGATTTCATGTTCCCAGGCAACAGGGTACCAGAATCCAAACCGATGTCATGTTCCCAGGCCACAGGATTCCACAATCTAACATAAGTCATGTTCCCAGGACAATGCACTCCAGAATCAAACCACAGTCATATACCCAGGCCACATGGTCCCAGAATCAATCCTCAGTCATGTTCCCAGTCCACAGGATTCCAGAACCAAGCCTTCAGTCAGGTTCCCAGGGCACAGTATTCCACAATCTAAACAGATGTCATGTTCCCAGGCCACAGGTTTCCAGAATCACGCCTCAGTCGTGTTCCCAGGCCACAGGGTTCCAGAATCAAACCAATGTCAAGTTCCTAGGCCATGGGTTTCCAGTACCAGGCCGCAGTCATGTTTCCAGGGCACAGGGTTCTACAGTCAAACCTCAGTCATGTTGCCAGTCCACAGGTTTCTGCCATCAAACCTCAGTCAAGTTCCCAGGACACAGATTTCCAGAATCAAACCGCAGTCATATTCCCAGGTCACATGGTTCCAGAATCAAACCTCAGTCATGTTTGCAGGACCCATGGTTCCACAATCAAACCACAGTCATGTTCCCAGCACAAAGGTGTCCAAATCAAACCTCAGTCATGTTCCCAGGGAACAGGGTTCCAGAAACAAACCTCAGTCATGTTGCCAAGCCACAGGTTTCCACCATCAAACCTCAGACATGTTCCCAGGCCATAGGGTTCCAGAATCAAACCGTTCTCATGTTCCCAGGCCACAGGGTTCCAGAATCCACTGATGTCATGTTCCCAGGCCACAGGATTCCAGAATAAAACCTCAGTCATGTTCCCAGTGCACAGGGTTCCAGAACCAAGCCTCAGTCAGGTTCCCAGGGCACAGTATTCCACAATCTAAACAGATGTCATGTTCCCAGGCCACAGGATTCCAGAATCACGCCTCTGTCATGTTCCCTGGCCACAGGGTTCCAGAATCAAACCAATGTCAAGTTCCCAGGCCATGGGTTTCAAGTATCAGGTCGCAGTCATGTTTCCAGGACAGAGGGTTCTACAATCAAACCTCAGTCATGTCGCCAGTCCACAGGTTTCTGCCATCAAACCTCAGTCAAGTTCCCAGGCCACAGATTTCCAGAATCAAACCTCAGTCATATTCCCATGACACATGGTTCCAGAATCAAACCTCAGTCATGTTCGCAGGCCACAGGTTTCCACAATCAAAGCACGGTCATGTTCCCAGGACAAAGGTGTCCAGAAGCAAACCTCACTCATGTTCCCAGGGAACAGGGTTCCAGTAACAAACCTCAGTCATGTTGCCAGGCCACAGGTTTCCACCATCAAACCTCAGACATATTCCCAAGCCACAGGGTTCCAGAATCAAACCTTTCTCATGTTCCCAGGCCACAGGGTTTCAGAATCAGGCTTCAGTCATGTTGCCAGGCCACAGGGTTTCAAAATCCAGTCTCAGTCATTTTGCCAGTCAAGAGTGGTCCACCATCAAACCTCAGTCATGATCCCAGGCCACATGTTTCCACAATGAAACCTCAGTCATTATCCCAGGCCACAGGTTTCCAGAATCAAACCTCAGTCATATTCCCAGGACACATGTTTCCATTATCAAACCTCAGTCATGTTCGCAGGGCACAGGTTTCAACAATCAAACCTCATTCAATTTCCCAGAACACAGGTGTCCAGAATCCAACCTCAGTCATGTTCCCAGGGAACAGGCTTCCAGAAACAAACCTCAGTCATTTTCCCAGGCCACAGGGTTTCAGAATCAAACCACAGTCATGTTCCCAGGCCAGAGGGTTGCACAATCAAACCTCAGTCTTGTTCCCAGGCCACAGGATTCCAGAATCCAACCGATGTCATGTTCCCAGGCCACAGGGTTCCAGATTCAAACCACAGTCATGTTCCCAGGCCAGGGGGTTCCACAATCAAACCTCAGCCATGTTCCCAGGCCACAGGTTTCCAGAAGCAAACCTCAGTCATGTTCCCAGGACACAGGTTTCCAGAGTCAACCCGATATCATGTTCCCTGGCCACAGTCTTCCAGAATTAAACCTCAGTCATGTTGCCAGGTCAGAGGTTTCCACCATCAAACCTCAGACAAGTTTCCAGGACACAGGGTCCCAGAATCAAACCGTTCTCATGTTCCCTGGCCACAGGTTTCCAGAATCCACCGATGTCATGTTCCCAGGCCACAGGGTTCCAGAATCAATCCTCAGTTATGTTCCCTGGCTACAGGGTGCCAGAATCAAACCTCAGTCATGTTCCCAGTCCACAGGGTTCCAGAACCAAGGCTCAGTCAGGTTACCGGGGCACAGTATTCCACAAACTAAACAGATGTCATGTTCCCAGGCCACATGGTTCCAGAATCAAACCTCACTCATATTCCCAGGCCACAGGTTTCCAGAATCAATCCGATTTCATGTTCCCAGGCAACAGGGTACCAGAATCCAAACCGATGTCATGTTCCCAAGCCACAGGATTCCACAATCTCACATCAGGCATGTTCCCAGGCCAATGGTTTCCAGAATCAAACCTCAGTCATATTCCCAGGCCACATGGTTCCAGATTCAAACCTCAGTCATGTTCCCAGGACCCAGGGTTCCAGAATCAAACCTCAGTCATGTTCCCTGGACACAGGTTTCAAAACTAAAATCCCAGTCATGTTCTCAGGCCACAGGGTACCACAACTAAACCTCAGTCATATTCCCAGGCCAGAGGGTTCCACAATCAAACCTCAGTCCTTTTGCTAGGCCACGGTTCCACCAGCAAGCCTCAGTCATGTTCCCAGGCCAGAGTGTTCCACAATCAAACCTAAGTCATCTTTCCAGGCCACAGGGTTCCACCATCAACCCTCAGTCATGTTGCCTGGTCACAGGTTTCCACCATCAAACCTCAGACAAGTTTCCAGGACACAGCGTTCCAGAATCAAACCGTTCTCATGTTCCCTGGCCACAGGGTTCCAGAATCCACCGATGTAATGTTCCCAGGCCACAGGGTTCCAGAATCCACCGATGTCATGTTCCCAGGCCACAGGGTTCCAGAATTAATCCTCAGTTATGTTCCCAGGCTACAGGGTTCTGGAATCAAACCTCAGTCATGTTCCCAGGGAACAGGGTTCCAGAAACAAACCTCAGTCATGTTGCCAAGCCACAGGATTCCACCATCAAACCTCAGACATGTTACCAGGCCACAGGGTTCCAGAATCAAACCGTTCTCATGTTCCCCGGCCACAGGGTTCCAGAATCCACTGATGTAATGTTCCCAGGCAACAGGGTTCCATTATCAATCCTCAGTTATATTCCCAGTCTACAGGGTTCCAGAATAAAACCTCAGTCATGTTCCCAGTCCACAGGGTTCCAGAACCAAGCCTCAGTTAGGTTCCCAGGGCACAGTATTCCACAATCTAAACAGATGTCATATTCCCAGGCCACAGGATTCCAGAATCACGCCTCAGTCATGTTCCCAGGCCACAACCATCCAGAATAAAACCTCAGTCATGTTGCCTGGCCATAGGGTACCACCATCAAACCTCAGTCATATTGCCAGACCACAGGTTTCCACAATCAAACCGATTTCATGTTCCCAGGCAACAGGGTACCAGAATCCAAACCGATGTCATGTTCCCAGGCCACAGGATTCCACAATCTAACATAAGTCATGTTCCCAGGACAATGCCCTCCAGAATCAAACCACAGTCATATACCCAGGCCACATGGTCCCAGAATCAATCCTCAGTCATGTTCCCAGTGCACAGGGTTCCAGAACCAAGCCTTCAGTCAGGTTCCCAGGGCACAGTATTCCACAATCTAAACAGATGTCATGTTCCAAGGCCACAGAATTCCAGAATCACGCCTCTGTCATGTTCCCTGGCCACAGGGTTCCAGAATCAAACCAATGTCTAGTTCCCAGGCCATGGGTTTCAAGTATCAGGTCGCAGTCATGTTTCCAGGACAGAGGGTTCTACAATCAAACCTCAGTCATGTTGCCAGTCCACAGGTTTCTGCCATCAAACCTCAGTCAAGTTCCCAGGCCACAGATTTCCAGAATCAAACCTCAGTCATATTCCCATGACACATGGTTCCAGAATCAAACCTCAGTCATGTACGCAGGCCACAGGTTTCCACAATCAAAGCACGGTCATGTTCCCAGGACAAAGGTGTCCAGAAGCAAACCTCACTCATGTTCCCAGGGAACAGGGTTCCAGTAACAAACCTCAGTCATGTTGCCAGGCCACAGGTTTCCACCATCAAACCTCAGACATATTCCCAAGCCACAGGGTTTCAGAATCAAACCTTTCTCATGTTCCCAGTCCACAGGGTTCCAGAACCAAGCCTCAGTTAGGTTCCCAGGGCACAGTATTCCACAATCTAAACAGATGTCATATTCCCAGGCCACAGGATTCCAGAATCACGCCTCAGACATGTTCCCAGGCCACAGGGTTCCAGAATCAAACCGTTCTCATGTTCCCAGGCCACAGGGTTCCAGAATCCACTGATGTCATGTTCCCAGGCCACAGGATTCCAGAAAAAAACTTCAGTCATGTTCCCAGTGCACAGGGTTCCAGATCCAAGCCTCAGTCAGGTTCCCAGGGCACAGTATTCCACAATCTAAACAGATGTCATGTTCCAAGGCCACAGGATTCCAGAATCACGCCTCTGTCATGTTCCCTGGCCACAGGGTTCCAGAATCAAACCAATGTCTAGTTCCCAGGCCATGGGTTTCAAGTATCAGGTCGCAGTCATGTTTCCAGGACAGAGGGTTCTACAATCAAACCTCAGTCATGTTGCCAGTCCACAGGGTTCCAGAACCAAGGCTTAGTCAGGTTACCGGGGCACAGTATTCCACAAACTAAACAGATGTCATGTTCCCAGGCCACATGGTTCCAGAATCAAACCTCACTCATATTCCCAGGCCACAGGTTTCCAGAATCAATCCGATTTCATGTTCCCAGGCAACAGGGTACCAGAATCCAAACCGATGTCATGTTCCCAAGCCACAGGATTCCACAATCTCACATCAGGCATGTTCCCAGGCCAATGGTTTCCAGAATCAAACCTCAGTCATATTCCCAGGCCACATGGTTCCAGATTCAAACCTCAGTCATGTTCCCAGGACCCAGGGTTCCAGAATCAAACCTCAGTCATGTTCCCTGGACACAGGTTTCAAAAATAAAATCCCAGTCATGTTCTCAGGCCACAGGGTACCACAACTAAACCTCAGTCATATTCCCAGGCCAGAGGGTTCCACAATCAAACCTCAGTCCTTTTGCTAGGCCACGGTTCCACCAGCAAGCCTCAGTCATGTTCCCAGGCCAGAGTGTTCCACAATCAAACCTAAGTCATCTTTCCAGGCCACAGGGTTCCACCATCAACCCTCAGTCATGTTGCCTGGTCACAGGTTTCCACCATCAAACCTCAGACAAGTTTCCAGGACACAGCGTTCCAGAATCAAACCGTTCTCATGTTCCCTGGCCAGAGGGTTCCAGAATCCACCGATGTAATGTTCCCAGGCCACAGGGTTCCAGAATCCACCGATGTCATGTTCCCAGGCCACAGGGTTCCAGAATTAATCCTCAGTTATGTTCCCAGGCTACAGGGTTCCGGAATCAAACCTCAGTCATGTTGCCAAGCCACAGGTTTCCACCATGAAACCTCAGACATGTTCCCAGGCCATAGGGTTCCAGAATCAAACCGTTCTCATGTTCCTAGGCCACAGGGTTCCAGAATCCACTGATGTCATGTTCCCAGGCCACAGGATTCCAGAATAAAACTTCAGTCATGTTCCCAGTGCACAGGGTTCCAGATCCAAGCCTCAGTCAGGTTCCCAGGGCACAGTATTCCACAATCTAAACAGATGTCATATTCCCAGGCCCCAGGTGTCCAGAATCACGCCTCAGTCATGTTCCCTGGCCACAGGGTTCCAGAATCAAACCAATGTCAAGTTCCCAGGCCATGGGTTTCAAGTATCAGGTCGCAGTCATGTTTCCAGGACAGAGGGTTCTACAATCAAACCTCAGTCATGTCGCCAGTCCACAGGTTTCTGCCATCAAACCTCAGTCAAGTTCCCAGGCCACAGATTTCCAGAATCAAACCTCAGTCATATTCCCATGACACATGGTTCCAGAATCAAACCTCAGTCATGTTCGCAGGCCACAGGTTTCCACAATCAAAGCACGGTCATGTTCCCAGGACAAAGGTGTCCAGAAGCAAACCTCACTCATGTTCCCAGGGAACAGGGTTCCAGTAACAAACCTCAGTCATGTTGCCAGGCCACAGGTTTCCACCATCAAACCTCAGACATATTCCCAAGCCACAGGGTTCCAGAATCAAACCTTTCTCATGTTCCCAGGCCACAGGGTTTCAGAATCAGGCTTCAGTCATGTTGCCAGGCCACAGGGTTTCAAAATCCAGTCTCAGTCATTTTGCCAGTCAAGAGTGGTCCACCATCAAACCTCAGTCATGATCCCAGGCCACATGTTTCCACAATGAAACCTCAGTCATTATCCCAGGCCACAGGTTTCCAGAATCAAACCTCAGTCATATTCCCAGGACACATGTTTCCATTATCAAACCTCAGTCATGTTCGCAGGGCACAGGTTTCAACAATCAAACCTCATTCAATTTCCCAGAACACAGGTGTCCAGAATCCAACCTCAGTCATGTTCCCAGGGAACAGGCTTCCAGAAACAAACCTCAGTCATTTTCCCAGGCCACAGGGTTTCAGAATCAAACCACAGTCATGTTCCCAGGCCAGAGGGTTGCACAATCAAACCTCAGTCTTGTTCCCAGGCCACAGGATTCCAGAATCCAACCGATGTCATGTTCCCAGGCCACAGGGTTCCAGATTCAAACCACAGTCATGTTCCCAGGCCAGGGGGTTCCACAATCAAACCTCAGCCATGTTCCCAGGCCACAGGTTTCCAGAAGCAAACCTCAGTCATGTTCCCAGGACACAGGTTTCCAGAGTCAACCCGAGATCATGTTCCCTGGCCACAGTCTTCCAGAATTAAACCTCAGTCATGTTGCCAGGTCAGAGGTTTCCACCATCAAACCTCAGACAAGTTTCCAGGACACAGGGTTCCAGAATCAAACCGTTCTCATGTTCCCTGGCCACAGGGTTCCAGAATCCACCGATGTCATGTTCCCAGGCCACAGGGTTCCAGAATCAATCCTCAGTTATGTTCCCTGGCTACAGGGTTCCAGAATCAAACCTCAGTCATGTTCCCAGTCCACAGGGTTCCAGAACCAAGGCTCAGTCAGGTTACCGGGGCACAGTATTCCACAAACTAAACAGATGTCATGTTCCCAGGCCACATGGTTCCAGAATCAAACCTCACTCATATTCCCAGGCCACAGGTTTCCAGAATCAATCCGATTTCATGTTCCCAGGCAACAGGGTACCAGAATCCAAACCGATGTCATGTTCCCAAGCCACAGGATTCCACAATCTCACATCAGGCATGTTCCCAGGCCAATGGTTTCCAGAATCAAACCTCAGTCATATTCCCAGGCCACATGGTTCCAGATTCAAACCTCAGTCATGTTCCCAGGACCCAGGGTTCCAGAATCAAACCTCAGTCATGTTCCCTGGACACAGGTTTCAAAACTAAAATCCCAGTCATGTTCTCAGGCCACAGGGTACCACAACTAAACCTCAGTCATATTCCCAGGCCAGAGGGTTCCACAATCAAACCTCAGTCCTTTTGCTAGGCCACGGTTCCACCAGCAAGCCTCAGTCATGTTCCCAGGCCAGAGTGTTCCACAATCAAACCTAAGTCATCTTTCCAGGCCACAGGGTTCCACCATCAACCCTCAGTCATGTTGCCTGGTCACAGGTTTCCACCATCAAACCTCAGACAAGTTTCCAGGACACAGCGTTCCAGAATCAAACCGTTCTCATGTTCCCTGGCCACAGGGTTCCAGAATCCACCGATGTAATGTTCCCAGGCCACAGGGTTCCAGAATCCACCGATGTCATGTTCCCAGGCCACAGGGTTCCAGAATTAATCCTCAGTTATGTTCCCAGGCTACAGGGTTCTGGAATCAAACCTCAGTCATGTTCCCAGGGAACAGGGTTCCAGAAACAAACCTCAGTCATGTTGCCAAGCCACAGGATTCCACCATCAAACCTCAGACATGTTACCAGGCCACAGGGTTCCAGAATCAAACCGTTCTCATGTTCCCCGGCCACAGGGTTCCAGAATCCACTGATGTAATGTTCCCAGGCAACAGGGTTCCAGTATCAATCCTCAGTTATATTCCCAGTCTACAGGGTTCCAGAATAAAACCTCAGTCATGTTCCCAGTCCACAGGGTTCCAGAACCAAGCCTCAGTTAGGTTCCCAGGGCACAGTATTCCACAATCTAAACAGATGTCATATTCCCAGGCCACAGGATTCCAGAATCACGCCTCAGTCATGTTCCCAGGCCACAACCATCCAGAATAAAACCTCAGTCATGTTGCCTGGCCATAGGGTACCACCATCAAACCTCAGTCATATTGCCAGACCACAGGTTTCCACAATCAAACCGATTTCATGTTCCCAGGCAACAGGGTACCAGAATCCAAACCGATGTCATGTTCCCAGGCCACAGGATTCCACAATCTAACATAAGTCATGTTCCCAGGACAATGCCCTCCAGAATCAAACCACAGTCATATACCCAGGCCACATGGTCCCAGAATCAATCCTCAGTCATGTTCCCAGTGCACAGGGTTCCAGAACCAAGCCTTCAGTCAGGTTCCCAGGGCACAGTATTCCACAATCTAAACAGATGTCATGTTCCAAGGCCACAGAATTCCAGAATCACGCCTCTGACATGTTCCCTGGCCACAGGGTTCCAGAATCAAACCAATGTCTAGTTCCCAGGCCATGGGTTTCAAGTATCAGGTCGCAGTCATGTTTCCAGGACAGAGGGTTCTACAATCAAACCTCAGTCATGTTGCCAGTCCACAGGTTTCTGCCATCAAACCTCAGTCAAGTTCCCAGGCCACAGATTTCCAGAATCAAACCTCAGTCATATTCCCATGACACATGGTTCCAGAATCAAACCTCAGTCATGTACGCAGGCCACAGGTTTCCACAATCAAAGCACGGTCATGTTCCCAGGACAAAGGTGTCCAGAAGCAAACCTCACTCATGTTCCCAGGGAACAGGGTTCCAGTAACAAACCTCAGTCATGTTGCCAGGCCACAGGTTTCCACCATCAAACCTCAGACATATTCCCAAGCCACAGGGTTTCAGAATCAAACCTTTCTCATGTTCCCAGTCCACAGGGTTCCAGAACCAAGCCTCAGTTAGGTTCCCAGGGCACAGTATTCCACAATCTAAACAGATGTCATATTCCCAGGCCACAGGATTCCAGAATCACGCCTCAGACATGTTCCCAGGCCACAGGGTTCCAGAATCAAACCGTTCTCATGTTCCCAGGCCACAGGGTTCCAGAATCCACTGATGTCATGTTCCCAGGCCACAGGATTCCAGAAAAAAACTTCAGTCATGTTCCCAGTGCACAGGGTTCCAGATCCAAGCCTCAGTCAGGTTCCCAGGGCACAGTATTCCACAATCTAAACAGATGTCATGTTCCAAGGCCACAGGATTCCAGAATCACGCCTCTGTCATGTTCCCTGGCCACAGGGTTCCAGAATCAAACCAATGTCTAGTTCCCAGGCCATGGGTTTCAAGTATCAGGTCGCAGTCATGTTTCCAGGACAGAGGGTTCTACAATCAAACCTCAGTCATGTTGCCAGTCCACAGGGTTCCAGAACCAAGGCTTAGTCAGGTTACCGGGGCACAGTATTCCACAAACTAAACAGATGTCATGTTCCCAGGCCACATGGTTCCAGAATCAAACCTCACTCATATTCCCAGGCCACAGGTTTCCAGAATCAATCCGATTTCATGTTCCCAGGCAACAGGGTACCAGAATCCAAACCGATGTCATGTTCCCAAGCCACAGGATTCCACAATCTCACATCAGGCATGTTCCCAGGCCAATGGTTTCCAGAATCAAACCTCAGTCATATTCCCAGGCCACATGGTTCCAGATTCAAACCTCAGTCATGTTCCCAGGACCCAGGGTTCCAGAATCAAACCTCAGTCATGTTCCCTGGACACAGGTTTCAAAAATAAAATCCCAGTCATGTTCTCAGGCCACAGGGTACCACAACTAAACCTCAGTCATATTCCCAGGCCAGAGGGTTCCACAATCAAACCTCAGTCCTTTTGCTAGGCCACGGTTCCACCAGCAAGCCTCAGTCATGTTCCCAGGCCAGAGTGTTCCACAATCAAACCTAAGTCATCTTTCCAGGCCACAGGGTTCCACCATCAACCCTCAGTCATGTTGCCTGGTCACAGGTTTCCACCATCAAACCTCAGACAAATTTCCAGGACACAGCGTTCCAGAATCAAACCGTTCTCATGTTCCCTGGCCAGAGGGTTCCAGAATCCACCGATGTAATGTTCCCAGGCCACAGGGTTCCAGAATCCACCGATGTCATGTTCCCAGGCCAAAGGGTTCCAGAATTAATCCTCAGTTATGTTCCCAGGCTACAGGGTTCCGGAATCAAACCTCAGTCATGTTGCCAAGCCACAGGTTTCCACCATGAAACCTCAGACATGTTCCCAGGCCATAGGGTTCCAGAATCAAACCGTTCTCATGTTCCTAGGCCACAGGGTTCCAGAATCCACTGATGTCATGTTCCCAGGCCACAGGATTCCAGAATAAAACTTCAGTCATGTTCCCAGTGCACAGGGTTCCAGATCCAAGCCTCAGTCAGGTTCCCAGGGCACAGTATTCCACAATCTAAACAGATGTCATATTCCCAGGCCCCAGGTGTCCAGAATCACGCCTCAGTCATGTTCCCAGGCCACAAGCATCCAGAATTAAACCTCAGTCATGTTGCCAGGCCATAGGGTACCACCATCAAACCTCAGTCATATTGCCAGACCACAGGTTTCCACAATCAAACCGATTTCATGTTCCCAGGCAACAGGGTACCAGAATCCAAATCGATGTCATGTTCCCAGGCCAAAGGATTCCACAATCTAACATAAGTCATGTTCCCAGGACAATGCCCTCCAGAATCAAACCACAGTCATATACCCAGGCCACATGGTCCCAGAATCAATCCTCAGTCATGTTCCCAGTCCACAGGATTCCAGAACCAAGCCTTCAGTCAGGTTCCCAGGGCACAGTATTCCACAATCTAAACAGATGTCATGTTCCCAGGCCACAGGTTTCCAGAATCACGCCTCAGTCATGTTCCCAGGCCACAGGGTTCCAGAATCAAACCAATGTCAAGTTCCTAGGCCATGGGTTTCCAGTACCAGGCCGCAGTCATGTTTCCAGGGCACAGGGTTCTACAGTCAAACCTCAGTCATGTTGCCAGTCCACAGGTTTCTGCCATCAAACCTCAGTCAAGTTCCCAGGACACAGATTTCCAGAATCAAACCGCAGTCATATTCCCAGGTCACATGGTTCCAGAATCAAACCTCAGTCATGTTTGCAGGACCCATGGTTCCACAATCAAACCACAGTCATGTTCCCAGCACAAAGGTGTCCAGAATCAAACCTCAGTCATGTTCCCAGGGAACAGGGTTCCAGTAACAAACCTCAGTCATGTTGCCAAGCCACAGGTTTCCACCATGAAACCTCAGACATGTTCCCAGGCCACAGGGTTCCAGAATCAAACCGTTCTCATGTTCCCTGGCCAGAGGGTTCCAGAATCCACCGATGTAATGTTCCCAGGCCACAGGGTTCCAGAATCCACCGATGTCATGTTCCCAGGCCACAGGGTTCCAGAATTAATCCTCAGTTATGTTCCCAGGCTACAGGGTTCCGGAATCAAACCTCAGTCATGTTCCCAGGGAACAGGGTTCCAGGAACAAACCTCAGTCATGTTGCCAAGCCACAGGTTTCCACCATCAAACCTCAGACATGTTCCCAGGCCACAGGGTTCCAGAATCAAACCGTTCTCATGTTCCCCGGCCACAGGGTTCCAGAATCCACTGATGTAATGTTCCCAGGCAACAGGGTTCCAGTATCAATCCTCAGTTATATTCCCAGTCTACAGGGTTCCAGAATAAAACCTCAGTCATGTTCCCAGTCCACAGGGTTCCAGAACCAAGCCTCAGTTAGGTTCCCAGGGCACAGTATTCCACAATCTAAACAGATGTCATATTCCCAGGCCACAGGATTCCAGAATCACGCCTCAGACATGTTCCCAGGCCACAGGGTTCCAGAATCAAACCGTTCTCATGTTCCCAGGCCACAGGGTTCCAGAATCCACTGATGTCATGTTCCCAGGCCACAGGATTCCAGAATAAAACTTCAGTCATGTTACCAGTGCACAGGGTTCCAGATCCAAGCCTCAGTCAGGTTCCCAAGGCACAGTATTACACAATCTAAACAGATGGCATGTTCCAAGGCCACAGGATTTCAGAATCACACCTCTGTCATGTTCCCTGGCCACAGGGTTCCAGAATCAAACCAATGTCTACTTCCCAGGCCATGGGTTTCAAGTATCAGGTCGCAGTCATGTTTCCAGGACAGAGGGTTCTACAATCAAACCTCAGTCATGTTGCCAGTCCACAGGGTTCCAGAACCAAGGCTCAGTCAGGTTACCAGGGCACAGTATTCCACAAACTAAACAGATGTCATGTTCCCAGGCCACATGGTTCCAGAATCAAACCTCACTCATATTCCCAGGCCACAGGTTTCCAAAATCAATCCGATTTCATGTTCCCAGGCAACAGGGTACCAGAATCCAAACCGATGTCATGTTCCCAAGCCACAGGATTCCACAATCTCACTTCAGGCATGTTCCCAGGCCAATGGTTTCCAGAATCAAACCTCAGTCATATTCCCAGGCCACATGGTTCCAGATTCAAACCTCAGTCATGTTCCCAGGACCCAGGGTTCCAGAATCAAACCTCAGTCATGTTCCCTGGACACAGGTTTCAAAAATAAAATCCCAGTCATGTTCTCAGGCCACAGGGTACCACAATTAAACCTCAGTCATATTCCCAGGCCAGAGGGTCCCACAATCAAACCTCAGTCCTTTTGCTAGGCCACGGTTCCACCAGCAAGCCTCAGTCATGTTCCCAGGCCAGAGTGTTCCACAATCAAACCTAAGTCATCTTTCCAGGCCACAGGGTTCCACCATCAACCCTCAGTCATGTTGCCTGGTCACAGGTTTCCACCATCAAACCTCAGACAAGTTTCCAGGACACAGGGTTCCAGAATCAAACCGTTCTCATGTCCCCTGGCCACAGGGTTCCAGAATCCACCGATGTCATGTTCCCAGGCCACAGGGTTCCAGAATCCACCGATGTCATGTTCCCAGGCCACAGGGTTCCAGAATTAATCCTCAGTTATGTTCCCAGGCTACAGGGTTCCGGAATCAAACCTCAGTCATGTTCCCAGGGAACAGGGTTCCAGGAACAAACCTCAGTCATGTTGCCAAGCCACAGGTTTCCACCATCAAACCTCAGACATGTTCCCAGGCCACAGGGTTCCAGAATCAAACCGTTCTCATGTTCCCCGGCCACAGGGTTCCAGAATCCACTGATGTAATGTTCCCAGGCAACAGGGTTCCAGTATCAATCCTCAGTTATATTCCCAGTCTACAGGGTTCCAGAATAAAACCTCAGTCATGTTCCCAGTCCACAGGGTTCCAGAACCAAGCCTCAGTTAGGTTCCCAGGGCACAGTATTCCACAATCTAAACAGATGTCATATTCCCAGGCCACAGGATTCCAGAATCACGCCTCAGTCATGTTCCCAGGCCACAAGCATCCAGAATTAAACCTCAGTCATGTTGCCAGGCCATAGGGTACCACCATCAAACCTCAGTCATATTGCCAGACCACAGGTTTCCACAATCAAACCGATTTCATGTTCCCAGGCAACAGGGTACCAGAATCCAAACCGATGTCATGTTCCCAGGCCACAGGATTCCACAATCTAACATAAGTCATGTTCCCAGGACAATGCCCTCCAGAATCAAACCACAGTCATATACCCAGGCCACATGGTCCCAGAATCAATCCTCAGTCATGTTCCCAGTGCACAGGGTTCCAGAACCAAGCCTTCAGTCAGGTTCCCAGGGCACAGTATTCCACAATCTAAACACATGTCATGTTCCCAGGCCACAGGATTCCAGAATCACGCCTCTGTCATGTTCCCTGGCCACAGGGTTCCAGAATCAAACCAATGTCAAGTTCCCAGGCCATGGGTTTCAAGTATCAGGTCGCAGTCATGTTTCCAGGACAGAGGGTTCTACAATCAAACCTCAGTCATGTTGCCAGTCCACAGGTTTCTGCCATCAAACCTCAGTCAAGTTCCCAGGCCACAGATTTCCAGAATCAAACCTCAGTCATATTCCCATGACACATGGTTCCAGAATCAAACCTCAGTCATGTACGCAGGCCACAGGTTTCCACAATCAAAGCACGGTCATGTTCCCAGGACAAAGGTGTCCAGAAGCAAACCTCACTCATGTTCCCAGGGAACAGGGTTCCAGTAACAAACCTCAGTCATGTTGCCAGGCCACAGGTTTCCACCATCAAACCTCAGACATATTCCCAAGCCACAGGGTTCCAGAATCAAACCTTTCTCATGTTCCCAGGCCACAGGGTTTCAGAATCAGGCTTCAGTCATGTTGCCAGGCCACAGGGTTTCAAAATCCAGCCTCAGTCATTTTGCCAGTCAAGAGTGGTCCACCATCAAACCTCAGTCATGATCCCAGGCCACATGTTTCCACAATGAAACCTCAGTCATTATCCCAGGCCACAGGTTTCCAGAATCAAACCTCAGTCATATTCCCAGGACACATGTTTCCATTATCAAACCTCAGTCATGTTCGCAGGGCACAGGTTTCAACAATCAAACCTCATTCAATTTCCCAGAACACAGGTGTCCAGAATCCAACCTCAGTCATGTTCCCAGGGAACAGGCTTCCAGAAACAAACCTCAGTCATTTTCCCAGGCCACAGGGTTTCAGAATCAAACCACAGTCATGTTCCCAGGCCAGAGGGTTGCACAATCAAACCTCAGTCTTGTTCCCAGGCCACAGGATTCCAGAATCCAACCGATGTCATGTTCCCAGGCCACAGGGTTCCAGATTCAAACCACAGTCATGTTCCCAGGCCAGGGGGTTCCACAATCAAACCTCAGCCATGTTCCCAGGCCACAGGTTTCCATAAGCAAACCTCAGTCATGTTCCCAGGACACAGGTTTCCAGAGTCAACCCGAGATCATGTTCCCTGGCCACAGTCTTCCAGAATTAAACCTCAGTCATGTTGCCAGGTCAGAGGTTTCCACCATCAAACCTCAGACAAGTTTCCAGGACACAGGGTTCCAGAATCAAACCGTTCTCATGTTCCCTGGCCACAGGGTTCCAGAATCCACCGATGTCATGTTCCCAGGCCACAGGGTTCCAGAATCAATCCTCAGTTATGTTCCCAGGCTACAGGGTTCCAGATTCAAACCTCAGTCATGTTCCCAGTCCACAGGGTTCCAGAACCAAGGCTCAGTCAGGTTACCGGGGCACAGTATTCCACAAACTAAACAGATGTCATGTTCCCAGGCCACATGGTTCCAGAATCAAACCTCACTCATATTCCCAGGCCACAGGTTTCCAGAATCAATCCGATTTCATGTTCCCAGGCAACAGGGTACCAGAATCCAAACCGATGTCATGTTCCCAAGCCACAGGATTCCACAATCTCACATCAGGCATGTTCCCAGGCCAATGGTTTCCAGAATCAAACCTCAGTCATATTCCCAGGCCACATGGTTCCAGATTCAAACCTCAGTCATGTTCCCAGGACCCAGGGTTCCAGAATCAAACCTCAGTCATGTTCCCTGGACACAGGTTTCAAAAATAAAATCCCAGTCATGTTCTCAGGCCACAGGGTACCACAACTAAACCTCAGTCATATTCCCAGGCCAGAGGGTTCCACAATCAAACCTCAGTCCTTTTGCTAGGCCACGGTTCCACCAGCAAGCCTCAGTCATGTTCCCAGGCCAGAGTGTTCCACAATCAAACCTAAGTCATCTTTCCAGGCCACAGGGTTCCACCATCAACCCTCAGTCATGTTGCCTGGTCACAGGTTTCCACCATCAAACCTCAGACAAGTTTCCAGGACACAGGGTTCCAGAATCAAACCGTTCTCATGTTCCCTGGCCAGAGGGTTCCAGAATCCACCGATGTCATGTTCCCAGGCCACAGGGTTCCAGAATCCACCGATGTCATGTTCCCAGGCCACAGGGTTCCAGAATTAATCCTCAGTTATGTTCCCAGGCTACAGGGTTCCGGAATCAAACCTCAGTCATGTTCCCAGGGAACAGGGTTCCAGGAACAAACCTCAGTCATGTTGCCAAGCCACAGGTTTCCACCATCAAACCTCAGACATGTTCCCAGGCCACAGGGTTCCAGAATCAAACCGTTCTCATGTTCCCCGGCCACAGGGTTCCAGAATCCACTGATGTAATGTTCCCAGGCAACAGGGTTCCAGTATCAATCCTCAGTTATATTCCCAGTCTACAGGGTTCCAGAATAAATCCTCAGTCATGTTCCCAGTCCACAGGGTTCCAGAACCAAGCCTCAGTTAGGTTCCCAGGGCACAGTATTCCACAATCTAAACAGATGTCATATTCCCAGGCCACAGGATTCCAGAATCACGCCTCAGACATGTTCCCAGGCCACAGGGTTCCAGAATCAAACCGTTCTCATGTTCCCAGGCCACAGGGTTCCAGAATCCACTGATGTCATGTTCCCAGGCCACAGGATTCCAGAATAAAACTTCAGTCATGT
This sequence comes from Balaenoptera borealis, assembly GCF_965194805.1. Lineage (NCBI taxonomy): Eukaryota > Metazoa > Chordata > Mammalia > Artiodactyla > Balaenopteridae > Balaenoptera > Balaenoptera borealis. The sequence goes on along the minus strand of NC_138878.1, from coordinate 38,367,886 downwards.
TCCCAGTGCACAGGGTTCCAGATCCAAGCCTCAGTCAGATTCCCAGGGCACAGTATTCCACAATCTAAACAGATGTCATGTTCCAAGGCCACAGGATTCCAGAATCACGCCTCTGTCATGTTCCCTGGCCACAGGGTTCCAGAATCAAACCAATGTCTAGTTCCCAGGCCATGGGTTTCAAGTATCAGGTCGCAGTCATGTTTCCAGGACAGAGGGTTCTACAATCAAACCTCAGTCATGTTGCCAGTCCACAGGGTTCCAGAACCAAGGCTCAGTCAGGTTACCGGGGCACAGTATTCCACAAACTAAACAGATGTCATGTTCCCAGGCCACATGGTTCCAGAATCAAACCTCACTCATATTCCCAGGCCACAGGTTTCCAGAATCAATCCGATTTCATGTTCCCAGGCAACAGGGTACCAGAATCCAAACCGATGTCATGTTCCCAAGCCACAGGATTCCACAATCTCACATCAGGCATGTTCTCAGGCCAATGGTTTCCAAAATCAAACCTCAGTCATATTCCCAGGCCACATGGTTCCAGATTCCAACCTCAGTCATGTTCCCAGGACCCAGGGTTCCAGAATCAAACCTCAGTCATGTTCCCTGGACACAGGTTTCAAAAATAAAATCGCAGTCATGTTCTCAGGCCACAGGGTACCACAATTAAACCTCAGTCATATTCCAAGGCCAGAGGGTTCCACAATCAAACCTCAGTCCTTTTGCTAGGCCACGGTTCCACCAGCAAGCCTCAGTCATGTTCCCAGGCCAGAGTGTTCCACAATCAAACCTAAGTCATCTTTCCAGGCCACAGGGTTCCACCATCAACCCTCAGTCATGTTGCCTGGTCACAGGTTTCCACCATCAAACCTCAGACAAGTTTCCAGGACACAGCGTTCCAGAATCAAACCGTTCTCATGTTCCCTGGCCACAGGGTTCCAGAATCCACCGATGTAATGTTCCCAGGCCACAGGGTTCCAGAATCCACCGATGTCATGTTCCCAGGCCACAGGGTTCCAGAATTAATCCTCAGTTATGTTCCCAGGCTACAGGGTTCTGGAATCAAACCTCAGTCATGTTCCCAGGGAACAGGGTTCCAGAAACAAACCTCAGTCATGTTGCCAAGCCACAGGATTCCACCATCAAACCTCAGACATGTTACCAGGCCACAGGGTTCCAGAATCAAACCGTTCTCATGTTCCCCGGCCACAGGGTTCCAGAATCCACTGATGTAATGTTCCCAGGCAACAGGGTTCCAGTATCAATCCTCAGTTATATTCCCAGTCTACAGGGTTCCAGAATAAAACCTCAGTCATGTTCCCAGTCCACAGGGTTCCAGAACCAAGCCTCAGTTAGGTTCCCAGGGCACAGTATTCCACAATCTAAACAGATGTCATATTCCCAGGCCACAGGATTCCAGAATCACGCCTCAGTCATGTTCCCAGGCCACAACCATCCAGAATAAAACCTCAGTCATGTTGCCTGGCCATAGGGTACCACCATCAAACCTCAGTCATATTGCCAGACCACAGGTTTCCACAATCAAACCGATTTCATGTTCCCAGGCAACAGGGTACCAGAATCCAAACCGATGTCATGTTCCCAGGCCACAGGATTCCACAATCTAACATAAGTCATGTTCCCAGGACAATGCCCTCCAGAATCAAACCACAGTCATATACCCAGGCCACATGGTCCCAGAATCAATCCTCAGTCATGTTCCCAGTGCACAGGGTTCCAGAACCAAGCCTTCAGTCAGGTTCCCAGGGCACAGTATTCCACAATCTAAACAGATGTCATGTTCCAAGGCCACAGAATTCCAGAATCACGCCTCTGTCATGTTCCCTGGCCACAGGGTTCCAGAATCAAACCAATGTCTAGTTCCCAGGCCATGGGTTTCAAGTATCAGGTCGCAGTCATGTTTCCAGGACAGAGGGTTCTACAATCAAACCTCAGTCATGTTGCCAGTCCACAGGTTTCTGCCATCAAACCTCAGTCAAGTTCCCAGGCCACAGATTTCCAGAATCAAACCTCAGTCATATTCCCATGACACATGGTTCCAGAATCAAACCTCAGTCATGTACGCAGGCCACAGGTTTCCACAATCAAAGCACGGTCATGTTCCCAGGACAAAGGTGTCCAGAAGCAAACCTCACTCATGTTCCCAGGGAACAGGGTTCCAGTAACAAACCTCAGTCATGTTGCCAGGCCACAGGTTTCCACCATCAAACCTCAGACATATTCCCAAGCCACAGGGTTTCAGAATCAAACCTTTCTCATGTTCCCAGTCCACAGGGTTCCAGAACCAAGCCTCAGTTAGGTTCCCAGGGCACAGTATTCCACAATCTAAACAGATGTCATATTCCCAGGCCACAGGATTCCAGAATCACGCCTCAGACATGTTCCCAGGCCACAGGGTTCCAGAATCAAACCGTTCTCATGTTCCCAGGCCACAGGGTTCCAGAATCCACTGATGTCATGTTCCCAGGCCACAGGATTCCAGAAAAAAACTTCAGTCATGTTCCCAGTGCACAGGGTTCCAGATCCAAGCCTCAGTCAGGTTCCCAGGGCACAGTATTCCACAATCTAAACAGATGTCATGTTCCAAGGCCACAGGATTCCAGAATCACGCCTCTGTCATGTTCCCTGGCCACAGGGTTCCAGAATCAAACCAATGTCTAGTTCCCAGGCCATGGGTTTCAAGTATCAGGTCGCAGTCATGTTTCCAGGACAGAGGGTTCTACAATCAAACCTCAGTCATGTTGCCAGTCCACAGGGTTCCAGAACCAAGGCTTAGTCAGGTTACCGGGGCACAGTATTCCACAAACTAAACAGATGTCATGTTCCCAGGCCACATGGTTCCAGAATCAAACCTCACTCATATTCCCAGGCCACAGGTTTCCAGAATCAATCCGATTTCATGTTCCCAGGCAACAGGGTACCAGAATCCAAACCGATGTCATGTTCCCAAGCCACAGGATTCCACAATCTCACATCAGGCATGTTCCCAGGCCAATGGTTTCCAGAATCAAACCTCAGTCATATTCCCAGGCCACATGGTTCCAGATTCAAACCTCAGTCATGTTCCCAGGACCCAGGGTTCCAGAATCAAACCTCAGTCATGTTCCCTGGACACAGGTTTCAAAAATAAAATCCCAGTCATGTTCTCAGGCCACAGGGTACCACAACTAAACCTCAGTCATATTCCCAGGCCAGAGGGTTCCACAATCAAACCTCAGTCCTTTTGCTAGGCCACGGTTCCACCAGCAAGCCTCAGTCATGTTCCCAGGCCAGAGTGTTCCACAATCAAACCTAAGTCATCTTTCCAGGCCACAGGGTTCCACCATCAACCCTCAGTCATGTTGCCTGGTCACAGGTTTCCACCATCAAACCTCAGACAAGTTTCCAGGACACAGCGTTCCAGAATCAAACCGTTCTCATGTTCCCTGGCCAGAGGGTTCCAGAATCCACCGATGTAATGTTCCCAGGCCACAGGGTTCCAGAATCCACCGATGTCATGTTCCCAGGCCACAGGGTTCCAGAATTAATCCTCAGTTATGTTCCCAGGCTACAGGGTTCCGGAATCAAACCTCAGTCATGTTGCCAAGCCACAGGTTTCCACCATGAAACCTCAGACATGTTCCCAGGCCATAGGGTTCCAGAATCAAACCGTTCTCATGTTCCTAGGCCACAGGGTTCCAGAATCCACTGATGTCATGTTCCCAGGCCACAGGATTCCAGAATAAAACTTCAGTCATGTTCCCAGTGCACAGGGTTCCAGATCCAAGCCTCAGTCAGGTTCCCAGGGCACAGTATTCCACAATCTAAACAGATGTCATATTCCCAGGCCCCAGGTGTCCAGAATCACGCCTCAGTCATGTTCCCTGGCCACAGGGTTCCAGAATCACGCCTCTGTCATGTTCCCTGGCCACAGGGTTCCAGAATCAAACCAATGTCAAGTTCCCAGGCCATGGGTTTCAAGTATCAGGTCGCAGTCATGTTTCCAGGACAGAGGGTTCTACAATCAAACCTCAGTCATGTCGCCAGTCCACAGGTTTCTGCCATCAAACCTCAGTCAAGTTCCCAGGCCACAGATTTCCAGAATCAAACCTCAGTCATATTCCCATGACACATGGTTCCAGAATCAAACCTCAGTCATGTTCGCAGGCCACAGGTTTCCACAATCAAAGCACGGTCATGTTCCCAGGACAAAGGTGTCCAGAAGCAAACCTCACTCATGTTCCCAGGGAACAGGGTTCCAGTAACAAACCTCAGTCATGTTGCCAGGCCACAGGTTTCCACCATCAAACCTCAGACATATTCCCAAGCCACAGGGTTCCAGAATCAAACCTTTCTCATGTTCCCAGGCCACAGGGTTTCAGAATCAGGCTTCAGTCATGTTGCCAGGCCACAGGGTTTCAAAATCCAGTCTCAGTCATTTTGCCAGTCAAGAGTGGTCCACCATCAAACCTCAGTCATGATCCCAGGCCACATGTTTCCACAATGAAACCTCAGTCATTATCCCAGGCCACAGGTTTCCAGAATCAAACCTCAGTCATATTCCCAGGACACATGTTTCCATTATCAAACCTCAGTCATGTTCGCAGGGCACAGGTTTCAACAATCAAACCTCATTCAATTTCCCAGAACACAGGTGTCCAGAATCCAACCTCAGTCATGTTCCCAGGGAACAGGCTTCCAGAAACAAACCTCAGTCATTTTCCCAGGCCACAGGGTTTCAGAATCAAACCACAGTCATGTTCCCAGGCCAGAGGGTTGCACAATCAAACCTCAGTCTTGTTCCCAGGCCACAGGATTCCAGAATCCAACCGATGTCATGTTCCCAGGCCACAGGGTTCCAGATTCAAACCACAGTCATGTTCCCAGGCCAGGGGGTTCCACAATCAAACCTCAGCCATGTTCCCAGGCCACAGGTTTCCAGAAGCAAACCTCAGTCATGTTCCCAGGACACAGGTTTCCAGAGTCAACCCGATATCATGTTCCCTGGCCACAGTCTTCCAGAATTAAACCTCAGTCATGTTGCCAGGTCAGAGGTTTCCACCATCAAACCTCAGACAAGTTTCCAGGACACAGGGTTCCAGAATCAAACCGTTCTCATGTTCCCTGGCCACAGGGTTCCAGAATCCACCGATGTCATGTTCCCAGGCCACAGGGTTCCAGAATCAATCCTCAGTTATGTTCCCTGGCTACAGGGTTCCAGAATCAAACCTCAGTCATGTTCCCAGTCCACAGGGTTCCAGAACCAAGGCTCAGTCAGGTTACCGGGGCACAGTATTCCACAAACTAAACAGATGTCATGTTCCCAGGCCACATGGTTCCAGAATCAAACCTCACTCATATTCCCAGGCCACAGGTTTCCAGAATCAATCCGATTTCATGTTCCCAGGCAACAGGGTACCAGAATCCAAACCGATGTCATGTTCCCAAGCCACAGGATTCCACAATCTCACATCAGGCATGTTCCCAGGCCAATGGTTTCCAGAATCAAACCTCAGTCATATTCCCAGGCCACATGGTTCCAGATTCAAACCTCAGTCATGTTCCCAGGACCCAGGGTTCCAGAATCAAACCTCAGTCATGTTCCCTGGACACAGGTTTCAAAACTAAAATCCCAGTCATGTTCTCAGGCCACAGGGTACCACAACTAAACCTCAGTCATATTCCCAGGCCAGAGGGTTCCACAATCAAACCTCAGTCCTTTTGCTAGGCCACGGTTCCACCAGCAAGCCTCAGTCATGTTCCCAGGCCAGAGTGTTCCACAATCAAACCTAAGTCATCTTTCCAGGCCACAGGGTTCCACCATCAACCCTCAGTCATGTTGCCTGGTCACAGGTTTCCACCATCAAACCTCAGACAAGTTTCCAGGACACAGCGTTCCAGAATCAAACCGTTCTCATGTTCCCTGGCCACAGGGTTCCAGAATCCACCGATGTAATGTTCCCAGGCCACAGGGTTCCAGAATCCACCGATGTCATGTTCCCAGGCCACAGGGTTCCAGAATTAATCCTCAGTTATGTTCCCAGGCTACAGGGTTCTGGAATCAAACCTCAGTCATGTTCCCAGGGAACAGGGTTCCAGAAACAAACCTCAGTCATGTTGCCAAGCCACAGGATTCCACCATCAAACCTCAGACATGTTACCAGGCCACAGGGTTCCAGAATCAAACCGTTCTCATGTTCCCCGGCCACAGGGTTCCAGAATCCACTGATGTAATGTTCCCAGGCAACAGGGTTCCAGTATCAATCCTCAGTTATATTCCCAGTCTACAGGGTTCCAGAATAAAACCTCAGTCATGTTCCCAGTCCACAGGGTTCCAGAACCAAGCCTCAGTTAGGTTCCCAGGGCACAGTATTCCACAATCTAAACAGATGTCATATTCCCAGGCCACAGGATTCCAGAATCACGCCTCAGTCATGTTCCCAGGCCACAACCATCCAGAATAAAACCTCAGTCATGTTGCCTGGCCATAGGGTACCACCATCAAACCTCAGTCATATTGCCAGACCACAGGTTTCCACAATCAAACCGATTTCATGTTCCCAGGCAACAGGGTACCAGAATCCAAACCGATGTCATGTTCCCAGGCCACAGGATTCCACAATCTAACATAAGTCATGTTCCCAGGACAATGCCCTCCAGAATCAAACCACAGTCATATACCCAGGCCACATGGTCCCAGAATCAATCCTCAGTCATGTTCCCAGTGCACAGGGTTCCAGAACCAAGCCTTCAGTCAGGTTCCCAGGGCACAGTATTCCACAATCTAAACACATGTCATGTTCCAAGGCCACAGAATTCCAGAATCACGCCTCTGACATGTTCCCTGGCCACAGGGTTCCAGAATCAAACCAATGTCTAGTTCCCAGGCCATGGGTTTCAAGTATCAGGTCGCAGTCATGTTTCCAGGACAGAGGGTTCTACAATCAAACCTCAGTCATGTTGCCAGTCCACAGGTTTCTGCCATCAAACCTCAGTCAAGTTCCCAGGCCACAGATTTCCAGAATCAAACCTCAGTCATATTCCCATGACACATGGTTCCAGAATCAAACCTCAGTCATGTACGCAGGCCACAGGTTTCCACAATCAAAGCACGGTCATGTTCCCAGGACAAAGGTGTCCAGAAGCAAACCTCACTCATGTTCCCAGGGAACAGGGTTCCAGTAACAAACCTCAGTCATGTTGCCAGGCCACAGGTTTCCACCATCAAACCTCAGACATATTCCCAAGCCACAGGGTTTCAGAATCAAACCTTTCTCATGTTCCCAGTCCACAGGGTTCCAGAACCAAGCCTCAGTTAGGTTCCCAGGGCACAGTATTCCACAATCTAAACAGATGTCATATTCCCAGGCCACAGGATTCCAGAATCACGCCTCAGACATGTTCCCAGGCCACAGGGTTCCAGAATCAAACCGTTCTCATGTTCCCAGGCCACAGGGTTCCAGAATCCACTGATGTCATGTTCCCAGGCCACAGGATTCCAGAAAAAAACTTCAGTCATGTTCCCAGTGCACAGGGTTCCAGATCCAAGCCTCAGTCAGGTTCCCAGGGCACAGTATTCCACAATCTAAACAGATGTCATGTTCCAAGGCCACAGGATTCCAGAATCACGCCTCTGTCATGTTCCCTGGCCACAGGGTTCCAGAATCAAACCAATGTCTAGTTCCCAGGCCATGGGTTTCAAGTATCAGGTCGCAGTCATGTTTCCAGGACAGAGGGTTCTACAATCAAACCTCAGTCATGTTGCCAGTCCACAGGGTTCCAGAACCAAGGCTTAGTCAGGTTACCGGGGCACAGTATTCCACAAACTAAACAGATGTCATGTTCCCAGGCCACATGGTTCCAGAATCAAACCTCACTCATATTCCCAGGCCACAGGTTTCCAGAATCAATCCGATTTCATGTTCCCAGGCAACAGGGTACCAGAATCCAAACCGATGTCATGTTCCCAAGCCACAGGATTCCACAATCTCACATCAGGCATGTTCCCAGGCCAATGGTTTCCAGAATCAAACCTCAGTCATATTCCCAGGCCACATGGTTCCAGATTCAAACCTCAGTCATGTTCCCAGGACCCAGGGTTCCAGAATCAAACCTCAGTCATGTTCCCTGGACACAGGTTTCAAAAATAAAATCCCAGTCATGTTCTCAGGCCACAGGGTACCACAACTAAACCTCAGTCATATTCCCAGGCCAGAGGGTTCCACAATCAAACCTCAGTCCTTTTGCTAGGCCACGGTTCCACCAGCAAGCCTCAGTCATGTTCCCAGGCCAGAGTGTTCCACAATCAAACCTAAGTCATCTTTCCAGGCCACAGGGTTCCACCATCAACCCTCAGTCATGTTGCCTGGTCACAGGTTTCCACCATCAAACCTCAGACAAGTTTCCAGGACACAGCGTTCCAGAATCAAACCGTTCTCATGTTCCCTGGCCAGAGGGTTCCAGAATCCACCGATGTAATGTTCCCAGGCCACAGGGTTCCAGAATCCACCGATGTCATGTTCCCAGGCCACAGGGTTCCAGAATTAATCCTCAGTTATGTTCCCAGGCTACAGGGTTCCGGAATCAAACCTCAGTCATGTTGCCAAGCCACAGGTTTCCACCATGAAACCTCAGACATGTTCCCAGGCCATAGGGTTCCAGAATCAAACCGTTCTCATGTTCCTAGGCCACAGGGTTCCAGAATCCACTGATGTCATGTTCCCAGGCCACAGGATTCCAGAATAAAACTTCAGTCATGTTCCCAGTGCACAGGGTTCCAGATCCAAGCCTCAGTCAGGTTCCCAGGGCACAGTATTCCACAATCTAAACAGATGTCATATTCCCAGGCCCCAGGTGTCCAGAATCACGCCTCAGTCATGTTCCCAGGCCACAAGCATCCAGAATTAAACCTCAGTCATGTTGCCAGGCCATAGGGTACCACCATCAAACCTCAGTCATATTGCCAGACCACAGGTTTCCACAATCAAACCGATTTCATGTTCCCAGGCAACAGGGTACCAGAATCCAAATCGATGTCATGTTCCCAGGCCACAGGATTCCACAATCTAACATAAGTCATGTTCCCAGGACAATGCCCTCCAGAATCAAACCACAGTCATATACCCAGGCCACATGGTCCCAGAATCAATCCTCAGTCATGTTCCCAGTCCACAGGATTCCAGAACCAAGCCTTCAGTCAGGTTCCCAGGGCACAGTATTCCACAATCTAAACAGATGTCATGTTCCCAGGCCACAGGTTTCCAGAATCACGCCTCAGTCATGTTCCCAGGCCACAGGGTTCCAGAATCAAACCAATGTCAAGTTCCTAGGCCATGGGTTTCCAGTACCAGGCCGCAGTCATGTTTCCAGGGCACAGGGTTCTACAGTCAAACCTCAGTCATGTTGCCAGTCCACAGGTTTCTGCCATCAAACCTCAGTCAAGTTCCCAGGACACAGATTTCCAGAATCAAACCGCAGTCATATTCCCAGGTCACATGGTTCCAGAATCAAACCTCAGTCATGTTTGCAGGACCCATGGTTCCACAATCAAACCACAGTCATGTTCCCAGCACAAAGGTGTCCAGAATCAAACCTCAGTCATGTTCCCAGGGAACAGGGTTCCAGTAACAAACCTCAGTCATGTTGCCAAGCCACAGGTTTCCACCATGAAACCTCAGACATGTTCCCAGGCCACAGGGTTCCAGAATCAAACCGTTCTCATGTTCCCTGGCCAGAGGGTTCCAGAATCCACCGATGTAATGTTCCCAGGCCACAGGGTTCCAGAATCCACCGATGTCATGTTCCCAGGCCACAGGGTTCCAGAATTAATCCTCAGTTATGTTCCCAGGCTACAGGGTTCCGGAATCAAACCTCAGTCATGTTCCCAGGGAACAGGGTTCCAGGAACAAACCTCAGTCATGTTGCCAAGCCACAGGTTTCCACCATCAAACCTCAGACATGTTCCCAGGCCACAGGGTTCCAGAATCAAACCGTTCTCATGTTCCCCGGCCACAGGGTTCCAGAATCCACTGATGTAATGTTCCCAGGCAACAGGGTTCCAGTATCAATCCTCAGTTATATTCCCAGTCTACAGGGTTCCAGAATAAAACCTCAGTCATGTTCCCAGTCCACAGGGTTCCAGAACCAAGCCTCAGTTAGGTTCCCAGGGCACAGTATTCCACAATCTAAACAGATGTCATATTCCCAGGCCACAGGATTCCAGAATCACGCCTCAGACATGTTCCCAGGCCACAGGGTTCCAGAATCAAACCGTTCTCATGTTCCCAGGCCACAGGGTTCCAGAATCCACTGATGTCATGTTCCCAGGCCACAGGATTCCAGAATAAAACTTCAGTCATGTTACCAGTGCACAGGGTTCCAGATCCAAGCCTCAGTCAGGTTCCCAAGGCACAGTATTACACAATCTAAACAGATGGCATGTTCCAAGGCCACAGGATTTCAGAATCACACCTCTGTCATGTTCCCTGGCCACAGGGTTCCAGAATCAAACCAATGTCTACTTCCCAGGCCATGGGTTTCAAGTATCAGGTCGCAGTCATGTTTCCAGGACAGAGGGTTCTACAATCAAACCTCAGTCATGTTGCCAGTCCACAGGGTTCCAGAACCAAGGCTCAGTCAGGTTACCAGGGCACAGTATTCCACAAACTAAACAGATGTCATGTTCCCAGGCCACATGGTTCCAGAATCAAACCTCACTCATATTCCCAGGCCACAGGTTTCCAAAATCAATCCGATTTCATGTTCCCAGGCAACAGGGTACCAGAATCCAAACCGATGTCATGTTCCCAAGCCACAGGATTCCACAATCTCACTTCAGGCATGTTCCCAGGCCAATGGTTTCCAGAATCAAACCTCAGTCATATTCCCAGGCCACATGGTTCCAGATTCAAACCTCAGTCATGTTCCCAGGACCCAGGGTTCCAGAATCAAACCTCAGTCATGTTCCCTGGACACAGGTTTCAAAAATAAAATCCCAGTCATGTTCTCAGGCCACAGGGTACCACAATTAAACCTCAGTCATATTCCCAGGCCAGAGGGTCCCACAATCAAACCTCAGTCCTTTTGCTAGGCCACGGTTCCACCAGCAAGCCTCAGTCATGTTCCCAGGCCAGAGTGTTCCACAATCAAACCTAAGTCATCTTTCCAGGCCACAGGGTTCCACCATCAACCCTCAGTCATGTTGCCTGGTCACAGGTTTCCACCATCAAACCTCAGACAAGTTTCCAGGACACAGGGTTCCAGAATCAAACCGTTCTCATGTCCCCTGGCCACAGGGTTCCAGAATCCACCGATGTCATGTTCCCAGGCCACAGGGTTCCAGAATCCACCGATGTCATGTTCCCAGGCCACAGGGTTCCAGAATTAATCCTCAGTTATGTTCCCAGGCTACAGGGTTCCGGAATCAAACCTCAGTCATGTTCCCAGGGAACAGGGTTCCAGGAACAAACCTCAGTCATGTTGCCAAGCCACAGGTTTCCACCATCAAACCTCAGACATGTTCCCAGGCCACAGGGTTCCAGAATCAAACCGTTCTCATGTTCCCCGGCCACAGGGTTCCAGAATCCACTGATGTAATGTTCCCAGGCAACAGGATTCCAGTATCAATCCTCAGTTATATTCCCAGTCTACAGGGTTCCAGAATAAAACCTCAGTCATGTTCCCAGTCCACAGGGTTCCAGAACCAAGCCTCAGTTAGGTTCCCAGGGCACAGTATTCCACAATCTAAACAGTTGTCATATTCCCAGGCCACAGGATTCCAGAATCACGCCTCAGTCATGTTCCCAGGCCACAAGCATCCAGAATTAAACCTCAGTCATGTTGCCAGGCCATAGGGTACCACCATCAAACCTCAGTCATATTGCCAGACCACAGGTTTCCACAATCAAACCGATTTCATGTTCCCAGGCAACAGGGTACCAGAATCCAAACCGATGTCATGTTCCCAGGCCACAGGATTCCACAATCTAACATAAGTCATGTTCCCAGGACAATGCCCTCCAGAATCAAACCACAGTCATATACCCAGGCCACATGGTCCCAGAATCAATCCTCAGTCATGTTCCCAGTGCACAGGGTTCCAGAACCAAGCCTTCAGTCAGGTTCCCAGGGCACAGTATTCCACAATCTAAACACATGTCATGTTCCAAGGCCACAGAATTCCAGAATCACGCCTCTGACATGTTCCCTGGCCACAGGGTTCCAGAATCAAACCAATGTCTAGTTCCCAGGCCATGGGTTTCAAGTATCAGGTCGCAGTCATGTTTCCAGGACAGAGGGTTCTACAATCAAACCTCAGTCATGTTGCCAGTCCACAGGTTTCTGCCATCAAACCTCAGTCAAGTTCCCAGGCCACAGATTTCCAGAATCAAACCTCAGTCATATTCCCATGACACATGGTTCCAGAATCAAACCTCAGTCATGTACGCAGGCCACAGGTTTCCACAATCAAAGCACGGTCATGTTCCCAGGACAAAGGTGTCCAGAAGCAAACCTCACTCATGTTCCCAGGGAACAGGGTTCCAGTAACAAACCTCAGTCATGTTGCCAGGCCACAGGTTTCCACCATCAAACCTCAGACATATTCCCAAGCCACAGGGTTTCAGAATCAAACCTTTCTCATGTTCCCAGTCCACAGGGTTCCAGAACCAAGCCTCAGTTAGGTTCCCAGGGCACAGTATTCCACAATCTAAACAGATGTCATATTCCCAGGCCACAGGATTCCAGAATCACGCCTCAGACATGTTCCCAGGCCACAGGGTTCCAGAATCAAACCGTTCTCATGTTCCCAGGCCACAGGGTTCCAGAATCCACTGATGTCATGTTCCCAGGCCACAGGATTCCAGAAAAAAACTTCAGTCATGTTCCCAGTGCACAGGGTTCCAGATCCAAGCCTCAGTCAGGTTCCCAGGGCACAGTATTCCACAATCTAAACAGATGTCATGTTCCAAGGCCACAGGATTCCAGAATCACGCCTCTGTCATGTTCCCTGGCCACAGGGTTCCAGAATCAAACCAATGTCTAGTTCCCAGGCCATGGGTTTCAAGTATCAGGTCGCAGTCATGTTTCCAGGACAGAGGGTTCTACAATCAAACCTCAGTCATGTTGCCAGTCCACAGGGTTCCAGAACCAAGGCTTAGTCAGGTTACCGGGGCACAGTATTCCACAAACTAAACAGATGTCATGTTCCCAGGCCACATGGTTCCAGAATCAAACCTCACTCATATTCCCAGGCCACAGGTTTCCAGAATCAATCCGATTTCATGTTCCCAGGCAACAGGGTACCAGAATCCAAACCGATGTCATGTTCCCAAGCCACAGGATTCCACAATCTCACATCAGGCATGTTCCCAGGCCAATGGTTTCCAGAATCAAACCTCAGTCATATTCCCAGGCCACATGGTTCCAGATTCAAACCTCAGTCATGTTCCCAGGACCCAGGGTTCCAGAATCAAACCTCAGTCATGTTCCCTGGACACAGGTTTCAAAAATAAAATCCCAGTCATGTTCTCAGGCCACAGGGTACCACAACTAAACCTCAGTCATATTCCCAGGCCAGAGGGTTCCACAATCAAACCTCAGTCCTTTTGCTAGGCCACGGTTCCACCAGCAAGCCTCAGTCATGTTCCCAGGCCAGAGTGTTCCACAATCAAACCTAAGTCATCTTTCCAGGCCACAGGGTTCCACCATCAACCCTCAGTCATGTTGCCTGGTCACAGGTTTCCACCATCAAACCTCAGACAAGTTTCCAGGACACAGCGTTCCAGAATCAAACCGTTCTCATGTTCCCTGGCCAGAGGGTTCCAGAATCCACCGATGTAATGTTCCCAGGCCACAGGGTTCCAGAATCCACCGATGTCATGTTCCCAGGCCACAGGGTTCCAGAATTAATCCTCAGTTATGTTCCCAGGCTACAGGGTTCCGGAATCAAACCTCAGTCATGTTGCCAAGCCACAGGTTTCCACCATGAAACCTCAGACATGTTCCCAGGCCATAGGGTTCCAGAATCAAACCGTTCTCATGTTCCTAGGCCACAGGGTTCCAGAATCCACTGATGTCATGTTCCCAGGCCACAGGATTCCAGAATAAAACTTCAGTCATGTTCCCAGTGCACAGGGTTCCAGATCCAAGCCTCAGTCAGGTTCCCAGGGCACAGTATTCCACAATCTAAACAGATGTCATATTCCCAGGCCCCAGGTGTCCAGAATCACGCCTCAGTCATGTTCCCAGGCCACAAGCATCCAGAATTAAACCTCAGTCATGTTGCCAGGCCATAGGGTACCACCATCAAACCTCAGTCATATTGCCAGACCACAGGTTTCCACAATCAAACCGATTTCATGTTCCCAGGCAACAGGGTACCAGAATCCAAATCGATGTCATGTTCCCAGGCCACAGGATTCCACAATCTAACATAAGTCATGTTCCCAGGACAATGCCCTCCAGAATCAAACCACAGTCATATACCCAGGCCACATGGTCCCAGAATCAATCCTCAGTCATGTTCCCAGTCCACAGGATTCCAGAACCAAGCCTTCAGTCAGGTTCCCAGGGCACAGTATTCCACAATCTAAACAGATGTCATGTTCCCAGGCCACAGGTTTCCAGAATCACGCCTCAGTCATGTTCCCAGGCCACAGGGTTCCAGAATCAAACCAATGTCAAGTTCCTAGGCCATGGGTTTCCAGTACCAGGCCGCAGTCATGTTTCCAGGGCACAGGGTTCTACAGTCAAACCTCAGTCATGTTGCCAGTCCACAGGTTTCTGCCATCAAACCTCAGTCAAGTTCCCAGGACACAGATTTCCAGAATCAAACCGCAGTCATATTCCCAGGTCACATGGTTCCAGAATCAAACCTCAGTCATGTTTGCAGGACCCATGGTTCCACAATCAAACCACAGTCATGTTCCCAGCACAAAGGTGTCCAGAATCAAACCTCAGTCATGTTCCCAGGGAACAGGGTTCCAGTAACAAACCTCAGTCATGTTGCCAAGCCACAGGTTTCCACCATGAAACCTCAGACATGTTCCCAGGCCACAGGGTTCCAGAATCAAACCGTTCTCATGTTCCCTGGCCAGAGGGTTCCAGAATCCACCGATGTAATGTTCCCAGGCCACAGGGTTCCAGAATCCACCGATGTCATGTTCCCAGGCCACAGGGTTCCAGAATTAATCCTCAGTTATGTTCCCAGGCTACAGGGTTCCGGAATCAAACCTCAGTCATGTTCCCAGGGAACAGGGTTCCAGGAACAAACCTCAGTCATGTTGCCAAGCCACAGGTTTCCACCATCAAACCTCAGACATGTTCCCAGGCCACAGGGTTCCAGAATCAAACCGTTCTCATGTTCCCCGGCCACAGGGTTCCAGAATCCACTGATGTAATGTTCCCAGGCAACAGGGTTCCAGTATCAATCCTCAGTTATATTCCCAGTCTACAGGGTTCCAGAATAAAACCTCAGTCATGTTCCCAGTCCACAGGGTTCCAGAACCAAGCCTCAGTTAGGTTCCCAGGGCACAGTATTCCACAATCTAAACAGATGTCATATTCCCAGGCCACAGGATTCCAGAATCACGCCTCAGACATGTTCCCAGGCCACAGGGTTCCAGAATCAAACCGTTCTCATGTTCCCAGGCCACAGGGTTCCAGAATCCACTGATGTCATGTTCCCAGGCCACAGGATTCCAGAATAAAACTTCAGTCATGTTACCAGTGCACAGGGTTCCAGATCCAAGCCTCAGTCAGGTTCCCAAGGCACAGTATTACACAATCTAAACAGATGGCATGTTCCAAGGCCACAGGATTTCAGAATCACACCTCTGTCATGTTCCCTGGCCACAGGGTTCCAGAATCAAACCAATGTCTACTTCCCAGGCCATGGGTTTCAAGTATCAGGTCGCAGTCATGTTTCCAGGACAGAGGGTTCTACAATCAAACCTCAGTCATGTTGCCAGTCCACAGGGTTCCAGAACCAAGGCTCAGTCAGGTTACCAGGGCACAGTATTCCACAAACTAAACAGATGTCATGTTCCCAGGCCACATGGTTCCAGAATCAAACCTCACTCATATTCCCAGGCCACAGGTTTCCAAAATCAATCCGATTTCATGTTCCCAGGCAACAGGGTACCAGAATCCAAACCGATGTCATGTTCCCAAGCCACAGGATTCCACAATCTCACTTCAGGCATGTTCCCAGGCCAATGGTTTCCAGAATCAAACCTCAGTCATATTCCCAGGCCACATGGTTCCAGATTCAAACCTCAGTCATGTTCCCAGGACCCAGGGTTCCAGAATCAAACCTCAGTCATGTTCCCTGGACACAGGTTTCAAAAATAAAATCCCAGTCATGTTCTCAGGCCACAGGGTACCACAATTAAACCTCAGTCATATTCCCAGGCCAGAGGGTCCCACAATCAAACCTCAGTCCTTTTGCTAGGCCACGGTTCCACCAGCAAGCCTCAGTCATGTTCCCAGGCCAGAGTGTTCCACAATCAAACCTAAGTCATCTTTCCAGGCCACAGGGTTCCACCATCAACCCTCAGTCATGTTGCCTGGTCACAGGTTTCCACCATCAAACCTCAGACAAGTTTCCAGGACACAGGGTTCCAGAATCAAACCGTTCTCATGTTCCCTGGCCACAGGGTTCCAGAATCCACCGATGTCATGTTCCCAGGCCACAGGGTTCCAGAATCCACCGATGTCATGTTCCCAGGCCACAGGGTTCCAGAATTAATCCTCAGTTATGTTCCCAGGCTACAGGGTTCCGGAATCAAACCTCAGTCATGTTCCCAGGGAACAGGGTTCCAGGAACAAACCTCAGTCATGTTGCCAAGCCACAGGTTTCCACCATCAAACCTCAGACATGTTCCCAGGCCACAGGGTTCCAGAATCAAACCGTTCTCATGTTCCCCGGCCACAGGGTTCCAGAATCCACTGATGTAATGTTCCCAGGCAACAGGATTCCAGTATCAATCCTCAGTTATATTCCCAGTCTACAGGGTTCCAGAATAAAACCTCAGTCATGTTCCCAGTCCACAGGGTTCCAGAACCAAGCCTCAGTTAGGTTCCCAGGGCACAGTATTCCACAATCTAAACAGTTGTCATATTCCCAGGCCACAGGATTCCAGAATCACGCCTCAGTCATGTTCCCAGGCCACAAGCATCCAGAATTAAACCTCAGTCATGTTGCCAGGCCATAGGGTACCACCATCAAACCTCAGTCATATTGCCAGACCACAGGTTTCCACAATCAAACCGATTTCATGTTCCCAGGCAACAGGGTACCAGAATCCAAACCGATGTCATGTTCCCAGGCCACAGGATTCCACAATCTAACATAAGTCATGTTCCCAGGACAATGCCCTCCAGAATCAAACCACAGTCATATACCCAGGCCACATGGTCCCAGAATCAATCCTCAGTCATGTTCCCAGTGCACAGGGTTCCAGAACCAAGCCTTCAGTCAGGTTCCCAGGGCACAGTATTCCACAATCTAAACACATGTCATGTTCCCAGGCCACAGGATTCCAGAATCACGCCTCTGTCATGTTCCCTGGCCACAGGGTTCCAGAATCAAACCAATGTCAAGTTCCCAGGCCATGGGTTTCAAGTATCAGGTCGCAGTCATGTTTCCAGGACAGAGGGTTCTACAATCAAACCTCAGTCATGTTGCCAGTCCACAGGTTTCTGCCATCAAACCTCAGTCAAGTTCCCAGGCCACAGATTTCCAGAATCAAACCTCAGTCATATTCCCATGACACATGGTTCCAGAATCAAACCTCAGTCATGTACGCAGGCCACAGGTTTCCACAATCAAAGCACGGTCATGTTCCCAGGACAAAGGTGTCCAGAAGCAAACCTCACTCATGTTCCCAGGGAACAGGGTTCCAGTAACAAACCTCAGTCATGTTGCCAGGCCACAGGTTTCCACCATCAAACCTCAGACATATTCCCAAGCCACAGGGTTCCAGAATCAAACCTTTCTCATGTTCCCAGGCCACAGGGTTTCAGAATCAGGCTTCAGTCATGTTGCCAGGCCACAGGGTTTCAAAATCCAGCCTCAGTCATTTTGCTAGTTAAGAGTGGTCCACCATCAAACCTCAGTCATGATCCCAGGCCACATGTTTCCACAATGAAACCTCAGTCATTATCCCAGGCCACAGGTTTCCAGAATCAAACCTCAGTCATATTCCCAGGACACATGTTTCCATTATCAAACCTCAGTCATGTTCGCAGGGCACAGGTTTCAACAATCAAACCTCATTCAATTTCCCAGAACACAGGTGTCCAGAATCCAACCTCAGTCATGTTCCCAGGGAACAGGCTTCCAGAAACAAACCTCAGTCATTTTCCCAGGCCACAGGGTTTCAGAATCAAACCACAGTCATGTTCCCAGGCCAGAGGGTTGCACAATCAAACCTCAGTCTTGTTCCCAGGCCACAGGATTCCAGAATCCAACCGATGTCATGTTCCCAGGCCACAGGGTTCCAGATTCAAACCACAGTCATGTTCCCAGGCCAGGGGGTTCCACAATCAAACCTCAGCCATGTTCCCAGGCCACAGGTTTCCAGAAGCAAACCTCAGTCATGTTCCCTGGCCACAGTCTTCCAGAATTAAAGCTCAGTCATGTTGCCAGGTCAGAGGTTTCCACCATCAAACCTCAGACAAGTTTCTAGGACACAGGGTTCCAGAATCAAACGGTTCTCATGTTCCCTGGCCACAGGGTTCCAGAATCCACCGATGTCATGTTCCCAGGCCACAGGGTTCCAGAATCAATCCTCAGATATGTTCCCTGGCTACAGGGTTCCAGAATCAAACCTCAGTCATGTTCCCAGTCCACAGGGTTCCAGAACCAAGGCTCAGTCAGGTTACCGGGGCACAGTATTCCACAAACTAAACAGATGTCATGTTCCCAGGCCACATGGTTCCAGAATCAAACCTCACTCATATTCCCAGGCCACAGGTTTCCAGAATCAATCCGATTTCATGTTCCCAGGCAACAGAGTACCAGAATCCAAACCGATGTCATGTTCCCAAGCCACAGGATTCCACAATCTCACATCAGGCATGTTCCCAGGCCAATGGTTTCCAGAATCAAACCTCAGTCATATTCCCAGGCCACATGGTTCCAGATTCAAACCTCAGTCATGTTCCCAGGACCCAGGGTTCCAGAATCAAACCTCAGTCATGTTCCCTGGACACAGGTTTCAAAAATAAAATCCCAGTCATGTTCTCAGGCCACAGGGTACCACAACTAAACCTCAGTCATATTCCCAGGCCAGAGGGTTCCACAATCAAACCTCAGTCCTTTTGCTAGGCCACGGTTCCACCAGCAAGCCTCAGTCATGTTCCCAGGCCAGAGTGTTCCACAATCAAACCTAAGTCATCTTTCCAGGCCACAGGGTTCCACCATCAACCCTCAGTCATGTTGCCTGGTCACAGGTTTCCACCATCAAACCTCAGACAAGTTTCCAGGACACAGGGTTCCAGAATCAAACCGTTCTCATGTTCCCTGGCCAGAGGGTTCCAGAATCCACCGATGTCATGTTCCCAGGCCACAGGGTTCCAGAATTAATCCTCAGTTATGTTCCCAGGCTACAGGGTTCCGGAATCAAACCTCAGTCATGTTCCCAGGGAACAGGGTTCCAGGAACAAACCTCAGTCATGTTGCCAAGCCACAGGTTTCCACCATCAAACCTCAGACATGTTCCCAGGCCACAGGGTTCCAGAATCAAACCGTTCTCATGTTCCCCGGCCACAGGGTTCCAGAATCCACTGATGTAATGTTCCCAGGCAACAGGGTTCCAGTATCAATCCTCAGTTATATTCCCAGTCTACAGGGTTCCAGAATAAAACCTCAGTCATGTTCCCAGTCCACAGGGTTCCAGAACCAAGCCTCAGTTAGGTTCCCAGGGCACAGTATTCTACAATCTAAACAGATGTCATATTCCCAGGCCACAGGATTCCAGAATCACGCCTCAGACATGTTCCCAGGCCACAGGGTTCCAGAATCAAACCGTTCTCATGTTCCCAGGCCACAGGGTTCCAGAATCCACTGATGTCATGTTCCCAGGCCACAGGATTCCAGAATAAAACTTCAGTCATGTTCCCAGTGCACAGGGTTCCAGATCCAAGCCTCAGTCAGATTCCCAGGGCACAGTATTCCACAATCTAAACAGATGTCATGTTCCAAGGCCACAGGATTCCAGAATCACGCCTCTGTCATGTTCCCTGGCCACAGGGTTCCAGAATCAAACCAATGTCTAGTTCCCAGGCCATGGGTTTCAAGTATCAGGTCGCAGTCATGTTTCCAGGACAGAGGGTTCTACAATCAAGCCTCAGTCATGTTGCCAGTCCACAGGGTTCCAGAACCAAGGCTCAGTCAGGTTACCGGGGCACAGTATTCCACAAACTAAACAGATGTCATGTTCCCAGGCCACATGGTTCCAGAATCAAACCTCACTCATATTCCCAGGCCACAGGTTTCCAGAATCAATCCGATTTCATGTTCCCAGGCAACAGGGTACCAGAATCCAAACCGATGTCATGTTCCCAAGCCACAGGATTCCACAATCTCACATCAGGCATGTTCTCAGGCCAATGGTTTCCAAAATCAAACCTCAGTCATATTCCCAGGCCACATGGTTCCAGATTCAAGCCTCAGTCATGTTCCCAGGACCCAGGGTTCCAGAATCAAACCTCAGTCATGTTCCCTGGACACAGGTTTCAAAAATAAAATCCCAGTCATGTTCTCAGGCCACAGGGTACCACAACTAAACCTCAGTCATATTCCCAGGCCAGAGGGTCCCACAATCAAACCTCAGTCCTTTTGCTAGGCCACGGTTCCACCAGCAAGCCTCAGTCATGTTCCCAGGCCAGAGTGTTCCACAATCAAACCTAAGTCATCTTTCCAGGCCACAGGGTTCCACCATCAACCCTCAGTCATGTTGCCTGGTCACAGGTTTCCACCATCAAACCTCAGACAAGTTTCCAGGACACAGGGTTCCAGAATCAAACCGTTCTCATGTTCCCTGGCCAGAGGGTTCCAGAATCCACCGATGTAATGTTCCCAGGCCACAGGGTTCCAGAATCCACCGATGTCATGTTCCCAGGCCACAGGGTTCCAGAATTAATCCTCAGTTATGTTCCCAGGCTACAGGGTTCCGGAATCAAACCTCAGTCATGTTCCCAGGGAACAGGGTTCCAGGAACAAACCTCAGTCATGTTGCCAAGCCACAGGTTTCCACCATCAAACCTCAGACATGTTCCCAGGCCACAGGGTTCCAGAATCAAACCGTTCTCATGTTCCCCGGCCACAGGGTTCCAGAATCCACTGATGTAATGTTCCCAGGCAACAGGGTTCCAGTATCAATCCTCAGTTATATTCCCAGTCTACAGGGTTCCAGAATAAAACCTCAGTCATGTTCCCAGTCCACAGGGTTCCAGAACCAAGCCTCAGTTTGGTTCCCAGGGCACAGTATTCCACAATCTAAACAGATGTCATATTCCCAGGCCACAGGATTACAGAATCACGCCTCAGACATGTTCCCAGGCCACAGGGTTCCAGAATCAAACCGTTCTCATGTTCCCAGGACACAGGGTTCCAGAATCCACTCATGTCATGTTCCCAGGCCACAGGATTCTAGAATAAAACTTCAGTCATGTTACCAGTGCACAGGGTTCCAGATCCAAGCCTCAGTCAGGTTCCCAAGGCACAGTATTACACAATCTAAACAGATGTCATGTTCCAAGGCCACAGGATTTCAGAATCACGCCTCTGTCATGTTCCCTGGCCACAGGGTTCCAGAATCAAACCAATGTCTACTTCCCAGGCCATGGGTTTCAAGTATCAGGTCGCAGTCATGTTTCCAGGACAGAGGGTTCTACAATCAAACCTCAGTCATGTTGCCAGTCCACAGGGTTCCAGAACCAAGGCTCAGTCAGGTTACCAGGGCACAGTATTCCACAAACTAAACAGATGTCATGTTCCCAGGCCACATGGTTCCAGAATCAAACCTCACTCATATTCCCAGGCCACAGGTTTCCAGAATCAATCCGATTTCATGTTCCCAGGCAACAGGGTACCAGAATCCAAACCGATGTCATGTTCCCAAGCCACAGGATTCCACAATCTCACTTCAGGCATGTTCCCAGGCCAATGGTTTCCAGAATCAAACCTCAGTCATATTCCCAGGCCACATGGTTCCAGATTCAAACCTCAGTCATGTTCCCAGGACCCAGGGTTCCAGAATCAAACCTCAGTCATGTTCCCTGGACACAGGTTTCAAAAATAAAATCCCAGTCATGTTCTCAGGCCACAGGGTACCACAATTAAACCTCAGTCATATTCCCAGGCCAGAGGGTCCCACAATCAAACCTCAGTCCTTTTGCTAGGCCACGGTTCCACCAGCAAGCCTCAGTCATGTTCCCAGGCCAGAGTGTTCCACAATCAAACCTAAGTCATCTTTCCAGGCCACAGGGTTCCACCATCAACCCTCAGTCATGTTGCCTGGTCACAGGTTTCCACCATCAAACCTCAGACAAGTTTCCAGGACACAGGGTTCCAGAATCAAACCGTTCTCATGTTCCCTGGCCAGAGGGTTCCAGAATCCACCGATGTAATGTTCCCAGGCCACAGGGTTCCAGAATCCACCGATGTCATGTTCCCAGGCCACAGGGTTCCAGAATTAATCCTCAGTTATGTTCCCAGGCTACAGGGTTCCGGAATCAAACCTCAGTCATGTTCCCAGGGAACAGGGTTCCAGGAACAAACCTCAGTCATGTTCGCAGGACACAGGTTTCCACAATCAAAGCACAGTCATGTTCCCAGGACAAAGGTGTCCAGAAGCAAACCTCACTCATGTTCCCAGGGAACAGGGTTCCAGTAACAAACCTCAGTCATGTTGCCAGGCCACAGGTTTCCACCATCAAACCTCAGACATATTCCCAAGCCACAGGGTTCCAGAATCAAACCTTTCTCATGTTCCCAGGCCACAGGGTTTCAGAATCAGGCTTCAGTCATGTTGCCAGGCCACAGGGTTTCAAAATCCAGCCTCAGTCATTTTGCCAGTCAAGAGTGGTCCACCATCAAACCTCAGTCATGATCCCAGGCCACATGTTTCCACAATGAAACCTCAGTCATTATCCCAGGCCACAGGTTTCCAGAATCAAACCTCAGTCATATTCCCAGGACACATGTTTCCATTATCAAACCTCAGTCATGTTCGCAGGGCACAGGTTTCAACAATCAAACCTCATTCAATTTCCCAGAACACAGGTGTCCAGAATCCAACCTCAGTCATGTTCCCAGGGAACAGGCTTCCAGAAACAAACCTCAGTCATTTTCCCAGGCCACAGGGTTTCAGAATCAAACCACAGTCATGTTCCCAGGCCAGAGGGTTGCACAATCAAACCTCAGTCTTGTTCCCAGGCCACAGGATTCCAGAATCCAACCGATGTCATGTTCCCAGGCCACAGGGTTCCAGATTCAAACCACAGTCATGTTCCCAGGCCAGGGGGTTCCACAATCAAACCTCAGCCATGTTCCCAGGCCACAGGTTTCCAGAAGCAAACCTCAGTCATGTTCCCAGGACACAGGTTTCCAGAGTCAACCCGAGATCATGTTCCCTGGCCACAGTCTTCCAGAATTAAACCTCAGTCATGTTGCCAGGTCAGAGGTTTCCACCATCAAACCTCAGACAAGTTTCCAGGACACAGGGTTCCAGAACCAAGGCTCAGTCAGGTTACCGGGGCACAGTATTCCACAAACTAAACAGATGTCATGTTCCCAGGCCACATGGTTCCAGAATCAAACCTCACTCATATTCCCAGGCCACAGGTTTCCAGAATCAATCCGATTTCATGTTCCCAGGCAACAGGGTACCAGAATCCAAACCGATGTCATGTTCCCAAGCCACAGGATTCCACAATCTCACATCAGGCATGTTCCCAGGCCAATGGTTTCCAGAATCAAACCTCAGTCATATTCCCAGGCCAGGGGGTTCCACAATCAAACCTCAGTCCTTTTGCTAGGCCACGGTTCCACCAACAAGCCTCAGTCATGTTCCCAGGCCAGAGTGTTCCACAATCAAACCTAAGTCATCTTTCCAGGCCACAGGGTTCCACCATCAAACCTCAGACAAGTTTCCAGGACACAGGGTTCCAGAATCAAACCGTTCTCATGTTCCCTGGCCACAGGGTTCCAGAATCCACCGATGTCATGTTCCCAGGCCACAGGGTTCCAGAATCAATCCTCAGTTATGTTCCCAGGCTACAGGGTTCCAGATTCAAACCTCACTCATGTTCCCAGTCCACAGGGTTCCAGAACCAAGGCTCAGTCAGGTTACCGGGGCACAGTATTCCACAAACTAAACAGATGTCATGTTCCCAGGCCACATGGTTCCAGAATCAAACCTCACTCATATTCCCAGGCCACAGGTTTCCAGAATCAATCCGATTTCATGTTCCCAGGCAACAGGGTACCAGAATCCAAACCGATGTCATGTTCCCAAGCCACAGGATTCCACAATCTCACATCAGGCATGTTCCCAGGCCAATGGTTTCCAGAATCAAACCTCAGTCATATTCCCAGGCCACATGGTTCCAGATTCAAACCTCAGTCATGTTCCCAGGACCCAGGGTTCCAGAATCAAACCTCAGTCATGTTCCCTGGACACAGGTTTCAAAAATAAAATCCCAGTCATGTTCTCAGGCCACAGGGTACCACAACTAAACCTCAGTCATATTCCCAGGCCAGAGGGTTCCACAATCAAACCTCAGTCCTTTTGCTAGGCCACGGTTCCACCAGCAAGCCTCAGTCATGTTCCCAGGCCAGAGTGTTCCACAATCAAACCTAAGTCATCTTTCCAGGCCACAGGGTTCCACCATCAACCCTCAGTCATGTTGCCTGGTCACAGGTTTCCACCATCAAACCTCAGACAAGTTTCCAGGACACAGCGTTCCAGAATCAAACCGTTCTCATGTTCCCTGGCCAGAGGGTTCCAGAATCCACCGATGTAATGTTCCCAGGCCACAGGGTTCCAGAATCCACCGATGTCATGTTCCCAGGCCACAGGGTTCCAGAATTAATCCTCAGTTATGTTCCCAGGCTACAGGGTTCTGGAATCAAACCTCAGTCATGTTCCCAGGGAACAGGGTTCCAGAAACAAACCTCAGTCATGTTGCCAAGCCACAGGATTCCACCATCAAACCTCAGACATGTTACCAGGCCACAGGGTTCCAGAATCAAACCGTTCTCATGTTCCCCGGCCACAGGGTTCCAGAATCCACTGATGTAATGTTCCCAGGCAACAGGGTTCCAGTATCAATCCTCAGTTATATTCCCAGTCTACAGGGTTCCAGAATAAAACCTCAGTCATGTTCCCAGTCCACAGGGTTCCAGAACCAAGCCTCAGTTAGGTTCCCAGGGCACAGTATTCCACAATCTAAACAGATGTCATATTCCCAGGCCACAGGATTCCAGAATCACGCCTCAGTCATGTTCCCAGGCCACAAGCATCCAGAATAAAACCTCAGTCATGTTGCCAGGCCATAGGGTACCACCATCAAACCTCAGTCATATTGCCAGACCACAGGTGTCCACAATCAAACCGATTTCATGTTCCCAGGCAACAGGGTACCAGAATCCAAACCGATGTCATGTTCCCAGGCCACAGGATTCCACAATCTAACATAAGTCATGTTCCCAGGACAATGCCCTCCAGAATCAAACCACAGTCATATACCCAGGCCACATGGTCCCAGAATCAATCCTCAGTCATGTCCCAGTGCACAGGGTTCCAGAACCAAGCCTTCAGTCAGGTTCCCAGGGCACAGTATTCCACAATCTAAACAGATGTCATGTTCCAAGGCCACAGGATTCCAGAATCACGCCTCTGTCATGTTCCCTGGCCACAGGGTTCCAGAATCAAACCAATGTCAAGTTCCCAGGCCATGGGTTTCAAGTATCAGGTCGCAGTCATGTTTCCAGGACAGAGGGTTCTACAATCAAACCTCAGTCATGTTGCCAGTCCACAGGTTTCTGCCATCAAACCTCAGTCAAGTTCCCAGGCCACAGATTTCCAGAATCAAACCTCAGTCATATTCCCATGACACATGGTTCCAGAATCAAACCTCAGTCATGTACGCAGGCCACAGGTTTCCACAATCAAAGCACGGTCATGTTCCCAGGACAAAGGTGTCCAGAAGCAAACCTCACTCATGTTCCCAGGGAACAGGGTTCCAGTAACAAACCTCAGTCATGTTGCCAGGCCACAGGTTTCCACCATCAAACCTCAGACATATTCCCAAGCCACAGGGTTTCAGAATCAAACCTTTCTCATGTTCCCAGGCCACAGGGTTTCAGAATCAGGCTTCAGTCATGTTGCCAGGCCACAGGGTTCCAAAATCCAGCCTCAGTCATTTTGCCAGTCAAGAGTGGTCCACCATCAAACCTCAGTCATGATCCCAGGCCACATGTTTCCACAATGAAACCTCAGTCATTATCCCAGGCCACAGGTTTCCAGAATCAAACCTCAGTCATATTCCCAGGACACATGTTTCCATTATCAAACCTCAGTCATGTTCGCAGGGCACAGGTTTCAACAATCAAACCTCATTCAATTTCCCAGAACACAGGTGTCCAGAATCCAACCTCAGTCATGTTCCCAGGGAACAGGCTTCCAGAAACAAACCTCAGTCATTTTCCCAGGCCACAGGGTTTCAGAATCAAACCACAGTCATGTTCCCAGGCCAGAGGGTTGCACAATCAAACCTCAGTCTTGTTCCCAGGCCACAGGATTCCAGAATCCAACCGATGTCATGTTCCCAGGCCACAGGGTTCCAGATTCAAACCACAGTCATGTTCCCAGACCAGGGGGTTCCACAATCAAACCTCAGCCATGTTCCCAGGCCACAGGTTTCCAGAAGCAAACCTCAGTCATGTTCCCAGGACACAGGTTTCCAGAGTCAACCCGATATCATGTTCCCTGGCCACAGTCTTCCAGAATTAAACCTCAGTCATGTTGCCAGGTCAGAGGTTTCCACCATCAAACCTCAGACAAGTTTCCAGGACACAGGGTTCCAGAATCAAACCGTTCTCATGTTCCCTGGCCACAGGGTTCCAGAATCCACCGATGTCATGTTCCCAGGCCACAGGGTTCCAGAACCAAGGCTCAGTCAGGTTACCGGGGCACAGTATTCCACAAACTAAACAGATGTCATGTTCCCAGGCCACATGGTTCCAGAATCAAACCTCACTCATATTCCCAGGCCACAGGTTTCCAGAATCAATCCGATTTCATGTTCCCAGGCAACAGGGTACCAGAATCCAAACCGATGTCATGTTCCCAAGCCACAGGATTCCACAATCTCACATCAGGCATGTTCCCAGGCCAATGGTTTCCAGAATCAAACCTCAGTCATATTCCCAGGCCACATGGTTCCAGATTCAAACCTCAGTCATGTTCCCAGGACCCAGGGTTCCAGAATCAAACCTCAGTCATGTTCCCTGGACACAGGTTTCAAAAATAAAATCCCAGTCATGTTCTCAGGCCACAGGGTACCACAACTAAACCTCAGTCATATTCCCAGGCCAGAGGGTTCCACAATCAAACCTCAGTCCTTTTGCTAGGCCACGGTTCCACCAGCAAGCCTCAGTCATGTTCCCAGGCCAGAGTGTTCCACAATCAAACCTAAGTCATCTTTCCAGGCCACAGGGTTCCACCATCAACCCTCAGTCATGTTGCCTGGTCACAGGTTTCCACCATCAAACCTCAGACAAGTTTCCAGGACACAGGGTTCCAGAATCAAACCGTTCTCATGTTCCCTGGCCAGAGGGTTCCAGAATCCACCGATGTCATGTTCCCAGGCCACAGGGTTCCAGAATCCACCGATGTCATGTTCCCAGGCCACAGGGTTCCAGAATTAATCCTCAGTTATGTTCCCAGGCTACAGGGTTCCGGAATCAAACCTCAGTCATGTTCCCAGGGAACAGGGTTCCAGGAACAAACCTCAGTCATGTTGCCAAGCCACAGGTTTCCACCATCAAACCTCAGACATGTTCCCAGGCCACAGGGTTCCAGAATCAAACCGTTCTCATGTTCCCCGGCCACAGGGTTCCAGAATCCACTGATGTAATGTTCCCAGGCAACAGGGTTCCAGTATCAATCCTCAGTTATATTCCCAGTCTACAGGGTTCCAGAATAAATCCTCAGTCATGTTCCCAGTCCACAGGGTTCCAGAACCAAGCCTCAGTTAGGTTCCCAGGGCACAGTATTCCACAATCTAAACAGATGTCATATTCCCAGGCCACAGGATTCCAGAATCACGCCTCAGTCATGTTCCCAGGCCACAAGCATCCAGAATTAAACCTCAGTCATGTTGCCAGGCCATAGGGTACCACCATCAAACCTCAGTCATATTGCCAGACCACAGGTTTCCACAATCAAACCGATTTCATGTTCCCAGGCAACAGGGTACCAGAATCCAAACCGATGTCATGTTCCCAGGCCACAGGATTCCACAATCTAACATAAGTCATGTTCCCAGGACAATGCCCTCCAGAATCAAACCACAGTCATATACCCAGGCCACATGGTCCCAGAATCAATCCTCAGTCATGTTCCCAGTGCACAGGGTTCCAGAACCAAGCCTTCAGTCAGGTTCCCAGGGCACAGTATTCCACAATCTAAACAGATGTCATGTTCCCAGGCCACAGGATTCCAGAATCACGCCTCTGTCATATTCCCTGGCCACAGGGTTCCAGAATCAAACCAATGTCAAGTTCCCAGGCCATGGGTTTCAAGTATCAGGTCGCAGTCATGTTTCCAGGACAGAGGGTTCTACAATCAAACCTCAGTCATGTTGCCAGTCCACAGGTTTCTGCCATCAAACCTCAGTCAAGTTCCCAGGCCACAGATTTCCAGAATCAAACCTCAGTCATATTCCCATGACACATGGTTCCAGAATCAAACCTCAGTCATGTACGCAGGCCACAGGTTTCCACAATCAAAGCACGGTCATGTTCCCAGGACAAAGGTGTCCAGAAGCAAACCTCACTCATGTTCCCAGGGAACAGGGTTCCAGTAACAAACCTCAGTCATGTTGCCAGGCCACAGGTTTCCACCATCAAACCTCAGACATATTCCCAAGCCACAGGGTTCCAGAATCAAACCTTTCTCATGTTCCCAGGCCACAGGGTTTCAGAATCAGGCTTCAGTCATGTTGCCAGGCCACAGGGTTTCAAAATCCAGCCTCAGTCATTTTGCCAGTTAAGAGTGGTCCACCATCAAACCTCAGTCATGATCCCAGGCCACATGTTTCCACAATGAAACCTCAGTCATTATCCCAGGCCACAGGTTTCCAGAATCAAACCTCAGTCATATTCCCAGGACACATGTTTCCATTATCAAACCTCAGTCATGTTCGCAGGGCACAGGTTTCAACAATCAAACCTCATTCAATTTCCCAGAACACAGGTGTCCAGAATCCAACCTCAGTCATGTTCCCAGGGAACAGGCTTCCAGAAACAAACCTCAGTCATTTTCCCAGGCCACAGGGTTTCAGAATCAAACCACAGTCATGTTCCCAGGCCAGAGGGTTGCACAATCAAACCTCAGTCTTGTTCCCAGGCCACAGGATTCCAGAATCCAACCGATGTCATGTTCCCAGGCCACAGGGTTCCAGATTCAAACCACAGTCATGTTCCCAGGCCAGGGGGTTCCACAATCAAACCTCAGCCATGTTCCCAGGCCACAGGTTTCCAGAAGCAAACCTCAGTCATGTTCCCAGGACACAGGTTTCCAGAGTCAACCCGAGATCATGTTCCCTGGCCACAGTCTTCCAGAATTAAACCTCAGTCATGTTGCCAGGTCAGAGGTTTCCACCATCAAACCTCAGACAAGTTTCCAGGACACAGGGTTCCAGAATCAAACCGTTCTCATGTTCCCTGGCCACAGGGTTCCAGAATCCACCGATGTCATGTTCCCAGGCCACAGGGTTCCAGAATCAATCCTCAGTTATGTTCCCAGGCTACAGGGTTCCAGATTCAAACCTCAGTCATGTTGCCAGTCCACAGGGTTCCAGAACCAAGGCTCAGTCAGGTTACCGGGGCACAGTATTCCACAAACTAAACAGATGTCATGTTCCCAGGCCACATGGTTCCAGAATCAAACCTCACTCATATTCCCAGGCCACAGGTTTCCAGAATCAATCCGATTTCATGTTCCCAGGCAACAGGGTACCAGAATCCAAACCGATGTCATGTTCCCAAGCCACAGGATTCCACAATCTCACATCAGGCATGTTCCCAGGCCAATGGTTTCCAGAATCAAACCTCAGTCATATTCCCAGGCCACATGGTTCCAGATTCAAACCTCAGTCATGTTCCCAGGACCCAGGGTTCCAGAATCAAACCTCAGTCATGTTCCCTGGACACAGGTTTCAAAAATAAAATCCCAGTCATGTTCTCAGGCCACAGG
Organism: Balaenoptera borealis; assembly: GCF_965194805.1. NCBI lineage: Eukaryota > Metazoa > Chordata > Mammalia > Artiodactyla > Balaenopteridae > Balaenoptera > Balaenoptera borealis. Next base: position 38,337,395 of record NC_138878.1, on the reverse strand, counting down.
GTACCACAACTAAACCTCAGTCATATTCCCAGGCCAGAGGGTTCCACAATCAAACCTCAGTCCTTTTGCTAGGCCACGGTTCCACCAGCAAGCCTCAGTCATGTTCCCAGGCCAGAGTGTTCCACAATCAAACCTAAGTCATCTTTCCAGGCCACAGGGTTCCACCATCAACCCTCAGTCATGTTGCCTGGTCACAGGTTTCCACCATCAAACCTCAGACAAGTTTCCAGGACACAGGGTTCCAGAATCAAACCGTTCTCATGTTCCCTGGCCAGAGGGTTCCAGAATCCACCGATGTCATGTTCCCAGGCCACAGGGTTCCAGAATCCACCGATGTCATGTTCCCAGGCCACAGGGTTCCAGAATTAATCCTCAGTTATGTTCCCAGGCTACAGGGTTCCGGAATCAAACCTCAGTCATGTTCCCAGGGAACAGGGTTCCAGGAACAAACCTCAGTCATGTTGCCAAGCCACAGGTTTCCACCATCAAACCTCAGACATGTTCCCAGGCCACAGGGTTCCAGAATCAAACCGTTCTCATGTTCCCCGGCCACAGGGTTCCAGAATCCACTGATGTAATGTTCCCAGGCAACAGGGTTCCAGTATCAATCCTCAGTTATATTCCCAGTCTACAGGGTTCCAGAATAAAACCTCAGTCATGTTCCCAGTCCACAGGGTTCCAGAACCAAGCCTCAGTCAGGTTCCCATGGCACAGTATTCCACAATCTAAACAGATGTCATATTCCCAGGCCACAGGATTCCAGAATCATGCCTCAGTCATGTTCCCAGGCCACAAGCATCCAGAATTAAACCTCAGTCATGTTGCCAGGCCATAGGGTACCACCATCAAACCTCAGTCATATTGCCAGACCACAGGTTTCCACAATCAAACTGATTTCATGTTCCCAGGCAACAGGGTACCAGAATCCAAACCGATGTCATGTTCCCAGGCCACAGGATTCCACAATCTAACATAAGTCATGTTCCCAGGACAATGCCCTCCAGAATCAAACCACAGTCATATACCCAGGCCACATGGTCCCAGAATCAATCCTCAGTCATGTTCCCAGTGCACAGGGTTCCAGAACCAAGCCTTCAGTCAGGTTCCCAGGGCACAGTATTCCACAATCTAAACAGATGTCATGTTCCCAGGCCACAGGTTTCCAGAATCACGCCTCAGTCATGTTCCCAGGCCACAGGGTTCCAGAATCAAACCAATGTCAAGTTCCTAGGCCATGGATTTCCAGTACCAGGCCGCAGTCATGTTTCCAGGGCACAGGGTTCTACAGTCAAACCTCAGTCATGTTGCCAGTCCACAGGTTTCTGCCATCAAACCTCAGTCAAGTTCCCAGGACACAGATTTCCAGAATCAAACCGCAGTCATATTCCCAGGTCACATGGTTCCAGAATCAAACCTCAGTCATGTTTGCAGGACCCATGGTTCCACAATCAAACCACAGTCATGTTCCCAGCACAAAGGTGTCCAGAATCAAACCTCAGTCATGTTCCCAGGGAACAGGGTTCCAGTAACAAACCTCAGTCATGTTGCCAAGCCACAGGTTTCCACCATGAAACCTCAGACATGTTCCCAGGCCATAGGGTTCCAGAATCAAACCGTTCTCATGTTCCCAGGCCACAGGGTTCCAGAATCCACTGATGTCATGTTCCCAGGCCACAGGATTCCAGAATAAAACCTCAGTCATGTTCCCAGTGCACAGGGTTCCAGAACCAAGCCTCAGTCAGGTTCCCATGGCACAGTATTCCACAATCTAAACAGATGTCATGTTCCCAGGCCACAGGTTTCCAGAATCACGCCTCAGTCATGTTCCCAGGCCACAGGGCTCCAGAATCAAACCAATGTCAAGTTCCTAGGCCATGGGTTTCCAGTACCAGGCCACAGTCATGTTTCCAGGGCACAGGGTTCTACAGTCAAACCTCAGTCATGTTGCCAGTCCACAGGTTTCTGCCATCAAACCTCAGTCAAGTTCCCAGGACACAGATTTCCAGAATCAAACCGCAGTCATATTCCCAGGTCACATGGTTCCAGAATCAAACCTCAGTCATGTTTGCAGGACCCATGGTTCCACAATCAAACCACAGTCATGTTCCCAGCACAAAGGTGTCCAGAATCAAACCTCAGTCATGTTCCCAGGGAACAGGGTTCCAGTAACAAACCTCAGTCATGTTGCCAAGCCACAGGTTTCCACCATGAAACCTCAGACATGTTCCTAGGCCATAGGGTTCCAGAATCAAACCGTTCTCATGTTCCCAGGCCACAGGGTCCCAGAATCCACTGATGTCATGTTCCCAGGCCACAGGATTCCAGAATCACGCCTCTGTCATGTTCCTTGGCCACAGGGTTCCAGAATCAAACCAATGTCAAGTTCCCAGGCCATGGGTTTCAAGTATCAGGTCGCAGTCATGTTTCCAGGACAGAGGGTTCTACAAGCAAACCTCAGTCATGTCGCCAGTCCACAGGTTTCTGCCATCAAACCTCAGTCAAGTTCCCAGGCCACAGATTTCCAGAATCAAACCTCAGTCATATTCCCATGACACATGGTTCCAGAATCAAACCTCAGTCATGTTCGCAGGCCACAGGTTTCCACAATCAAAGCACAGTCATGTTCCCAGGACAAAGGTGTCCAGAAGCAAACCTCACTCATGTTCCCAGGGAACAGGGTTCCAGTAACAAACCTCAGTCATGTTGCCAGGCCACAGGTTTCCACCATCAAACCTCAGACATATTCCCAAGCCACAGGGTTCCAGAATCAAACCTTTCTCATGTTCCCAGGCCACAGGGTTTCAGAATCAGGCTTCAGTCATGTTCCCAGGCCACAGGGTTTCAAAATCCAGCCTCAGTCATTTTGCCAGTCAAGAGTGGTCCACCATCAAACCTCAGTCATGATCCCAGGCCACATGTTTCCATTATCAAACCTCAGTCATCTTCGCAGGGCACAGGTTTCAACAATCAAACCTCATTCAATTTCCCAGAACACAGGTGTCCAGAATCCAACCTCAGTCATGTTCCCAGGGAACAGGCTTCCAGAAACAAACCTCAGTCATTTTCCCAGGCCACAGGGTTTCAGAATAAAACCACAGTCATGTTCCCAGGCCAGAGGGTTGCACAATCAAACCTCAGTCTTGTTCCCAGGCCACAGGATTCCAGAATCCAACCGATGTCATGTTCCCAGGCCACAGGGTTCCAGATTCAAACCACAGTCATGTTCCCAGGCCAGGGGGTTCCACAATCAAACCTCAGCCATGTTCCCAGGCCACAGGTTTCCAGAAGCAAACCTCAGTCATGTTCCCTGGCCACAGTCTTCCAGAATTAAAGCTCAGTCATGTTGCCAGGTCAGAGGTTTCCACCATCAAACCTCAGACAAGTTTCTAGGACACAGGGTTCCAGAATCAAACGGTTCTCATGTTCCCTGGCCACAGGGTTCCAGAATCCACCGATGTCATGTTCCCAGGCCACAGGGTTCCAGAATCAATCCTCAGATATGTTCCCTGGCTACAGGGTTCCAGAATCAAACCTCAGTCATGTTCCCAGTCCACAGGGTTCCAGAACCAAGGCTCAGTCAGGTTACCGGGGCACAGTATTCCACAAACTAAACAGATGTCATGTTCCCAGGCCACATGGTTCCAGAATCAAACCTCACTCATATTCCCAGGCCACAGGTTTCCAGAATCAATCCGATTTCATGTTCCCAGGCAACAGAGTACCAGAATCCAAACCGATGTCATGTTCCCAAGCCACAGGATTCCACAATCTCACATCAGGCATGTTCCCAGGCCAATGGTTTCCAGAATCAAACCTCAGTCATATTCCCAGGCCACATGGTTCCAGATTCAAACCTCAGTCATGTTCCCAGGACCCAGGGTTCCAGAATCAAACCTCAGTCATGTTCCCTGGACACAGGTTTCAAAAATAAAATCCCAGTCATGTTCTCAGGCCACAGGGTACCACAACTAAACCTCAGTCATATTCCCAGGCCAGAGGGTTCCACAATCAAACCTCAGTCCTTTTGCTAGGCCACGGTTCCACCAGCAAGCCTCAGTCATGTTCCCAGGCCAGAGTGTTCCACAATCAAACCTAAGTCATCTTTCCAGGCCACAGGGTTCCACCATCAACCCTCAGTCATGTTGCCTGGTCACAGGTTTCCACCATCAAACCTCAGACAAGTTTCCAGGACACAGGGTTCCAGAATCAAACCGTTCTCATGTTCCCTGGCCAGAGGGTTCCAGAATCCACCGATGTCATGTTCCCAGGCCACAGGGTTCCAGAATTAATCCTCAGTTATGTTCCCAGGCTACAGGGTTCCGGAATCAAACCTCAGTCATGTTCCCAGGGAACAGGGTTCCAGGAACAAACCTCAGTCATGTTGCCAAGCCACAGGTTTCCACCATCAAACCTCAGACATGTTCCCAGGCCACAGGGTTCCAGAATCAAACCGTTCTCATGTTCCCCGGCCACAGGGTTCCAGAATCCACTGATGTAATGTTCCCAGGCAACAGGGTTCCAGTATCAATCCTCAGTTATATTCCCAGTCTACAGGGTTCCAGAATAAAACCTCAGTCATGTTCCCAGTC